>NW_026138097.1:14260000-14885000 GCF_025592945.1 Manacus candei
GAGATGTGGCTCCCGTCTCCCTCTAAATATTGTGCAACTGCTTCACTGTTGCAGGAAAATACACTATGCTGCCAGAATGAAAATCTATTGAGGACGATGCCATGATTTTTATAAAGAAACAAGCCTGGCTCCTGTTAGCCTTGCCTGCTCTTCTGTGTGAGATTTTTTCCCCCTCAGACAGTGTGAACCAGAGTCAAATTCTTGCTTGGCATCTGGGGAGGCAGTGGGGAGAGTGGAGGAGAACTGCTGGCTGCAATGGCCATGTGTGCCTGGGTCACCTGAGGACTCACAGGGGTCAGGCAGACATCAGTTGGATAAAATCTGTGTGTGGCCTGCCTTGTGCCTCTAAATGTTACACTCATGTTTAAATAACTCACAGGTCAGTTGTTTTTCTATTTTGAGCGCATGGCAAATCAGGCTGAGGCAGCTTGTAAAACGAGTGACTAATTTCCAGGGTTCTTTTCTTTCCACTCTTCTTGCAGCCTGTCTCCCTGAAGGTGGTCATGGAGCAGTCTTGCCCTGGTGACTGGAGATCAACAAGCTGGGGAAACATAAAATCATTGTTTCTGCCTGTACAGGCTTGGTGGAGGCTGTATGTCTGCACGGGTTGTGTTTGGGGGTTCTGGGGCATGTGGGGATATTTCCCCCAGTACCCACAAGCTGTGGGAGCCTTCTGCATCTTTTGGCCAGGGAAACTTTCTGGAAGGGGAACGAGTGCTGTGACTCCTGGTGAAGTGTCCACTATGGCTCTCAGTGAGGAGAGGGACAGAGTAAGGAGGGAAGGAGGGCACTCAGCATGACCACATGTACATGACCGCAGCAGTTGCTTTGCTGCTTCTGCCGCTGCTGCAGCTGCTGCCTGCAAAGTTTTTTCTACTGATGGTGGCAGAGTGCCTGAGGGGCAGTGGGACACCCCTGCTTTGGCAGAGGTCTCCAGCTGTAGCTGCAGCTCTGCAGCAGAAGGGAAAAGGAGGGGGCTGGGGGGAGAGAGCATCAGGGCCAACTCCTAAGAGTGCACGCACACATTTAGACCTTTCCTCCCTTCACCGTAACCTTTGTCTTCCAGCCATGCCTGCCTGCTTGCATTAATTACTCCTCACTCCCTCGATGCATTCTTTTCAAGCTACTTTTAGGGTTCAGAGTGCAGAAACCAACTGATCAAGGTTGAAAGCAATTAACAAACAGGTTATTTTAAATTAACAGCTTCTTTTAACCAGCTGTCCATAACTGGTTTGTTTTTCTACAGCAAAATTAGCAAGGCAATGCACCTCAGTGAAAAGATGGATTGGGATTTCTTTTGTTATTGTGCTACTTTTGCTTTTTTCTTTTTTTTCTCTTTTAAACTTGTGCCAATTTAATACTAAGCACTTCCTGCTTGGATTAAAAAGGAGTGTTGAAATATACTGACTGCCTAAATGGATTGTAAATGGCATAGGATATTGAGAAAGAGCAGTCCTTTTACTTCCATTGGCTATCTTGCACTACATCAGGATGGGTTTCCTTGTGAATGGCATACTGAGATGCCAGTGTTTTCTTGAGGCGTTGATTTTTTTTTTCTTCCTGTCTTGCCTTCCCTCTTCACACAGATGCTTTGTTGTGTGGATTCTTACTGACTTTATTGCTTTGTGAAGTGCTGGATTTGCAGACAGGACCCAGCCCATACCCTGAGCCCATCCGGGGGCCATAAGGACAGTGCAAAGCAGAGCCCAGGCTCATATGCTTTGATTCTTGCAGGAGCTTATTGTCTTGGCCTAGGTACTCTAAAGACTTTTACTGCTTTCTGATCAGCAGAGAGCAAGAAGTGATCAATATGTTCTCAGAAACCTGGCAGCAGAAACAGTGTTGTCAAGCCTTTTAATACTACCAGGAATCGTCTCTTTTCTGTGGGTTTTAATCTTAGGGCTATCTTACCTCTAAGAATGTTATGAGGAGGAGCTTGCACCAGTCATCTTGAGACACTCATTCAGAATACACTGGCCTTGGTTGTCCACCTCAATAATGTGCCTTGTTATGCAGCTTTAAACCTATAAACCCCACTGTGTCAGGTTGAAGTTTGGCGGTAGGGCAATACAAGGTCATCCTGACTGTCTAATCTCAGCATTGAGAAATGTTGCCCAACAGTTTAGCCCACACCTACTCTTTAATTTTTCTTCCAAAAGTTTTACTAAATTTCTGTTTGCTAAATAAGTTTTCTCACTCTTTGGTACATTTGCTTTTTGACTTTCACGTTGTTGTGCTTTTCATAGCTATTGTGTGAGCCAGAAACAATTCCCAGGGGGCAGTTGGACACTAACACAGGAGAGCAATTCTGGAAATAATTGCCCCATCAATGTTAACACCCTTCCAAGTTAGACTTGGTAATTCTCATAGTAAGGCTTGACTGCTTTGGGTGCAAAAGTGAGCAGGTTTGCCTAGCCTACCCTCAGCAATCAATTATTTTGTGTCAGCTTCTTGAATTGTGCTAACTTCTTTGTAAGAGAATGTCTGGTTTGGTTTTTTATTTTTTTTTTTCTTTTTTTCCTTTTTGTCAGCTTTTCATCTTCCTTGGTTGGTTCTGCTAGCCCTCCAAGCTATTCTGTGGCTGTTTTGTATGAACTCCCTCCAAACTGCCATTAGTTTTTGTTTACACAAAACACAGAATTGAGCATGTTTTTTCCATAGTAGACTGCACCCGATCAATATAGATAAAAACCATTACTTCCCTGTTACTTGCTGTCTCTGCATATGCAGCCTAAAATTGTGGTGACCTTTTTTGCTGTCAGACTGCATTGTGGAGTCATGTCTAATTTACTATCTGCTACTGACCCTCAGTCTCTCCTACCCATTGCTGCTTTCTAGGTTTGTGTGGTCTGGAGGTTTTTTCTTTTTACTAAGTAAAAACATAGCTGTATTTTATTTTTTTTTTTCAAGTTGAATTTCATCTTGCAAATTTTCTGCTTGCAGGTTTAGTCTCCCTACCGAGACCTGTCTCTCTGTCCTTACTAGTTTTCTGAATCTTGTGGATTTTATAGTCTCTGTAAATTTAATCCAAAGAAATTTCAGCCTTTTGACATGATTCCATGTAGAAGAAATGAGAGGTTTCACTGCCCTACATATGTTATGTCTTGTTGCAAACTTTCCATTTGCATCTGTTACATATATATATATATCATTAGTGTATTTAACAAGTGCTGATAAATGGAAGAGGAGTGACAGGTAACTCATGGAGAGGTGACTTGCTGGCTGTGTGATAGCTGACTGAATCCCTTTGAATGGATGAGATCACCTGTAGAAACATAAAAGAGGAGGAGACAAGCAGGGCAGCATGCTGGAGAACTGCTGTGGGACAGAAATCCAGAGGTCTCTCATGGTACTACAAAGAGATGCTGAAAGATGAACTGGAACACTTGCGGAAAGACAGGGAACTATGAAGCAGCTCACAATGATGGAGAGGAATGTTTAGGTAAATGAAGAAGTCTTACATGTCGTGTGTTCTTAATTCAGCGTTTGCTGACACAGCGCCTACCTCAGAGTGAAGACAAGGCAGTGTTCTTTTAGCATGGGGCAAACACCCATCTTGTTGATGTGCTTTCACTGATTCATTTGGCTTCTGTGTCAAGCAGACTTTACCTTGCTTACTATAGCACAGCCTCTCTTCTCTAGGGAAGACAAGGGTATCATGGGGTACAAGGTACCCCAATGTCCTTTCCAGAAAATTCATAAGGAAAAGGAAATGATTTTCACCATGTCTTCACTCATAAAAGGATGTATTATTCTGATGGGTAAAACAGGCATTGAATATATGGGTTTATATGACCCCTACATGCATACTCCATGGGGAAGTTTCCTTCATGCGTACTCCATGGGGAAGTTTCCTTCTAAGTCAGCAACAGGGAGGGGAGAAGATTCTCCAAATAACTGTGATCTGAAATAATTTAATTTCATGGGGCTCTAGTAATATGAAATGTGTATTTAAACATGGCTATCAAGATGACAGATACTACAACTCGGAAGTTTTAATTCAGCAGTTTAACAAATGCCGAATGTTCTCTGATTTCCTGGCAGTGCTCAGATTAAAAATTGTTGACTGAGGTAGAAAAAAAATTGACCTCATACTGTTGATGTTGGGGAAGCTATGGTCACTGTGTGCTAGCTCAGGTTCTGGTCATAAGAGTGCAAATTACTCTAGCTTTATGCTTGACATGTCAGTTTTGCTCTTTATCTGCTTGCTATTAAGGTCAGTGATACTAAACTGCAAGCTCTGTGGCCAGTGCAGTAACTTCAGCAGTAACACTATGTATAATGAATGTTTATGTGAAACATGGTCATGCTATCAATTAGTTAGGGTTTGCTTCTCTGGCTTTTCTTCATATTGTTACCATTGTGCAAATTTGACAAGAAATGCTGTAAACAAACAAACAAACAAGCAAACAAACAAACCCTCAAAAACCAAACCAAAAACCAGCATTATTAAAAAACCATAATAAGTAATATAATGAGTTCAGAAAAGGAAGGCACTGCCTTAAGTCTCAGCTTTGTGTTCCCCAGAAGTTCCTAATGATGTGATAAAAGGATTATGATCTTAACTAAGTAAAACTGACTTTTGACAGGTCAATATCTGCTCATCAGTGTTTTCTGAATAGTCAAAGCTTGCTATCCCACTGCACAGAATATGAAGGGCCCTGTACAGTAGCATGCAGTGAACATGCCATATGTGTGCCAAGGGTCTTAAGATCAAGATCTGAAGAAACCACTCTTTCAGTTTTTGCTTCTTTTCATCTCTATTACAGAAAATAAGGGTGAACTTCTTCCTGGGTGTCACTCTACAAACATTTTCTGTACCTGAAGACATCCGTCCCATCTTCTTAAGCTGTCACTCCTGAAAAATTTAATGGATATGTTTACACCTGTGTGTCAAGGTGTCTGATGAGAGACATAATGTGCAATCAGGCAGAACTGAGATAATGCTGTGAAACTGTATGTCAACTGCTGGGTTATTGCCTGATCTGGTGCCTAGTTATCATCTTCCTGCTTTCCCCAGCAAATTTTTGGATCAGATTTGCATAGTGGCTGGTTAGTTCTGTACAAGCTTTGAAAGAAAAGGAAAGTCAAACTGGAAGGTATTTTTTTCTGAAAATGGATTTCAAATGTTTTCTTCCAGTTTGTAAGATACATGTATGTGACTGCTGTTAATTAATTAAAAATGGGGACCCTAAGACCATAAATACCATTCATGTTTCTACAAGGCAAGGTTCATGTAATATGGCCTAATTTTGATCTCATTTACTCCTGATGTTAGGCTGCTTACATTCCGAGGAGGTTACTGATTTACTCTGGAGTAAATAGTAGCAGAATTAATTCCAGCTGTCTATGTGATACATTGGAATACACAATGGGTTGTAATGCCTGAGTGAGAGATTTTGGTTGCTGAAACTATACTTGTTACATGACTTATTATGGACATAGTCTCTCAAAGCCTGTGACTGGGAAGGGTACAAGATCCATTTTCATGTAAAGTGTGTGACTTGTACCAAATTATTACAGATAGATTTATGGTACAGACAAGAGACTGAAAGGAAACAGTATGTCAGAAATGAATTAGAAGTCAAGAAGGAAAAAGAAATGTAAAGCACTTGGGCAGCCTGTATCTTTTTAATATTTGAAATAGAAAAATCATATTTCACTTGCTCAGGGCCTTGGTCTTGGGAAGATACTTAAACCAATTCTTAAATTTAACGTGGGCACAGAGGTACTCGAAGCACAACTTTTTCTCTAGTGCTTTCCTGGGATTGGGTTTAAGATTTCAGGGGAACGGTGCCAACAGTATGTTTTTTTTATCATCTACAAACAGCTGTTATTAAGGCATAATTCATATTTCTTTCATCTCTTGTATTATTTAAATACTTGCAAAATGCACAAGCTAAAAGCTTTATTTGGTGGGTAATTACATGGCATGTACTACTGACAAGAACGGAGATGAGCCAGAATATGTACTCAGATTAAAAGTAAAACTTTGTTGCACATGTTTGTGAGAATTAGGCAGGCTGAGTTTTGTTGCTCTGTATAATTTTGAACAATTGAATTTCAAGCTGATATTTTTATAAGATGGAGCACATCTTTCTGACTGCACATAAGGAGCTAAAAGAACCAGTTCTGCAGAGTTGGAATCACTCATGTATTTTATATATATATATATATATATATATATATATATTAAACATAAACCAAAATGCAAACAAATTCTGAAGATCTATAGTGAAGAAGGCTACCAAGAGAAAATCAGCTCCTCTGCAGTAAATTTTACAGTGGTCCTTTAACTAATGGAAATCACATGCCTATACCAAGACCAGGGAAAGGAATTTCATCTCATATGTTCTAGTTCATTTTATTTATGTCCTCTGTTATAGATATTCAGGCCCTATTTCCTAATGTAATATGTGGCTTCAGTTGCATAGCAATGACATCTACATGCCATATTTGTGACAAGTTGCAATGAATGGAATGCAAGAATTTGTTCCCTGTTTGTTACAGGGAACATCCACAAAGCAAACATTGTCAATATGAAGAGCATACATATGTTTGCACTATATGTTCTGGGAATTGTGGGTGTGAGCAGGTCTTTTTCTCTCCAAAGTCCCTCTTAAGCCTTCCCAGATCAGTACCACTGGATAAGAGGTGTGGACCTGGACCTACTGGCCAGGGTGCACCAGCTTACCAGTTTACCGGTGGTTGTCAGAAAGAGTGAATTATGACTGAATGGAATCATTAACCTGAGTCTTTCCCTCCTGTCCAGCTGTTGTATTTTATGAAATGTATTGGAATGCAATGATCCTTGACACATCAGCTCTTCTTTTGGATTTGGTGAAACTGGGTCTGAGTTAATGTATAGGTGGGGAAATAAGAAAATATTTAGTGAACAGGCAAAGTGACTTCTTTATCTTCTCAAAGAAAATGTACAGATTGGGGTTTTTTTTTTGTTTTCTCCAAACAGTGGTGTGCTAAGAAAGTCACAATGATAAAAATGTTAAAAAGGTATCACTCCTGTTTATTCACTATAAATGATTCTCTTGGCTTAAGTCAGGACATAATGCACTTGAACAACTGCACCTCCCACACTGTGCTGCTCTGAGTGGAAATAGGCTTGCAGGAGATGTTCTGCTTTCTCAATTTCATTTTCTCTTCTAAGTGCAAGCCTCTGTTATATCTAGTAACTGTTGTAGACTGTTTCTATGAAGGATCATAAGAAGTTAGGGTTTACAGAGGCCAATTAGTTCTGCTCCATCTCTCTACCAGTGCAGAGTTGTAGTATACAAAGTAATTTCTTGTGCTTTGTCGAGTTAATTTTTAACGTGGGCATGTAGTGTTTTCACAGTTCAACAAAAGTCTTTTTTTCCCCCTGATGTTCAGCCTAAAATGTTCTCTTTCTTGCTTTTATCCCATGACCCCTTGTTATAGTGCCATGTACCATGCTCGGCAACTTGATTTGCTTTTTGGTGTTCGCAGCATGTAGGTGCATGTGGAAGGTTGTTGTATTTTGACTGTATAGTGTTCCTTTTTAGAAAAAGGAAGTCAGAAATATATACCATTGAACCCCTACTCTGTGCTGTGCAATCAGTTACACTGCTTGGAGGAGCACTGGTGACAGACTTTGAAGGCTTAACAAGACCCTTTGTTGCAATGAGCTGCTTTTTTCATGTATTATTCCATGTTCTCCTCACCCCTGTGCTCACAGTAGGAGTCAGCCTTTTTGTAGCCTCTCCTTATTTGAATTCTTTCTCTTTTAGCTACCCAACTGCATAATAAATTGTAACAAGGCAAAGATGTACACACAGTAAATCACTTCTTTTGGCAGAGAAGGAAAGTTTGTGCTTTCTTTCTTAATCCTTTTTTACATATTCCAAATTAATTTGTTTCCACAGCTTTTTTCCCTTGCATATTTTTTCTCTCTCCCCCAACCTATTTTTTTTTCTTTTTAGGTGAAGCTATTGTCTGTTACCCTGGAGAACTGCTGTCCCATACGCACTGTACTGAAGATACTTGCTGAGCCTTGCATAACCTGCCTGCTCTTACCAACTTCATCACCTCTGCTTGGCGTTAAAAGGATATGACCAGAACAAATTTGGCCAAAAACCAGCCTCCAAATTTAACATTGGCTTACTGTGCTGTCAAATATCTGTTTGAAGACGACAACAAACACAAGTAAAACTGATCAGTCTGATTGTTTAACAGAAGATACCTATAGAAAGGAAAAAAAGATATTCATAAAACTACATTCTCTTCCTTCGTGCTCACAAAATGCATTGTCCTAAGCAGCTTTACCATCTATTAATACTGCTCATTAGGAAAGATCCTCCTCTTACAGTTTTACTGCCTTTACTCTGGTCTGGAAATGGATTATGCAAGACTGGTTTAATGTGTAATTATCTTAAAAGGAGAGGTTGATTCAGGTACCTCTAGTGTAAAGCCAAGCCCTGGTCTCACTCTTGTTTCTTCACCTGTGTCATTATTTTAATGAGGAGAGTTACAAGATGTGTCTGATAAAGGGGCAGCTGAGCCAGTGGACAAAGGAGAATTGAGAAATGCATCCTCCTGCCCACACATCTCATTTAAATTCAGACCACTGGTAAATCTTGCAAGAGCTATGCAAAAACTCCTTTTCAGAAAATGTTTTGACTGATCCACAGTAATATGGCAACCTGAGTGTTGGGTGTCTTGGACATTTGTAAACCCCCTTTCTGAATGTTGAAGATGCTGAGTTTTTGTGAGTATTTGTAGAAAACCTGCTTCCTGCTTGAATGCAGCACACTTCACTTGTATTACCCTCTGCTGTGAACCCCAAATTTAGCTTGTATCATTGCAAACAAAAGCAGTTAGTGAATAAACCACATAGTGGTGTGCCCACTTTATGCCACTGATGTTCCTGGCTGTTTTGAGATCAGCTGAGTCCAAGGTGTCAAAATGTCTGTAAAGGCTGACCTGCTGATGCTAGATAGGTGTGGGGTGTCTGCCACAACTGTTCTTATGTATCCTGGTTTTTCTCAGCACTTACCAGGGGTTAGTTCTTCAAAAGGAAATAATTATCATGGTTCCCATTTATTTGTACAAAACTGAGGCACAGTGGAAAGACATAACATACTCTTAAAGTCAGTGGCCAGGCCAGGAATAGCACATGGCATTGTGGAATTGAAGTCCAGTATTAGGTGGCAAAAGAGCATGCAGGCTGACCTTTAAAGATATGAGTGGGTCTAGCAGAGGGCCACAAAGGTGATTAGGGGACTGGAGCATCTCTCTTACAAGGAAAGGCTGAGGAAGTTGGGCCTGTTCAGGCTTGAGAAGAGACGACTGAGAGGGGACCTCATCAATGTCCATAAGTATCTGAAGGGACAGTGTCAAGAGAATGGAGCCAGGCTCCTCTTGGTGATACCAAGTGAGAGGACAAGAGGCAACGGGCAGAAACTGATGCACAGGAAGTTCCACATGAATATAGGGAAGAACTTCTTTACTGTGTGGGTGACCAAGCTCTGGAACAGATTACCCAGAGAGGCTGTGGAGTCTCCCTCACTGGAGACACGATCCTGTGCCATGTGCTCTAGGATGACCTTGCTTGAGCAGGGAGGTTGGACCAGATGACCCACTGTGGTCTGTTCCAACTTGGCCCATTCTGTGATTCTATGAAAGAGAAATAACAGTTTCTAATAGCACTTGGGTGATCAGAACAGCTTTGAAGGATACCCCAAGAGCCTACCTCAGAAGTGCAATTCAAAGATAAAATACAATACTGTTAATTCTGGTCTTCATTTTCTGATAACAGACTAAGGTGTTGCATCTGTTCTTGCTTCTAGGGTTCCAAAATTTTCATGTCTTGCTACTGAATCAGTAAATTAAGTCACTGAGTTATTATCCCTTGCAAAATGCTGGGAATTTTAATGCAGACTTATTTGTCCCTTATAAGGATAGAACTGAGAAGCATGAAATGTTTCAGTAGATAAAATATCATCTATCTCAGTGCGTGCAGCTCATCATTTATCTAAAATCCTTGGATTTGACCCAGAAAAATACATCTGGTTACATTGCTTGATTTTTAAGATAACCAAGTTACTGCTTTTCAGAGGTAGGATGTAAATTACCTTTCTGTAAAGTTTTATCTAAAGCATCAGTGAATGTCACTTTTAGAAGTGTCTGTCATTTTTCCAGATGATCATATGCCATATAGTGATGGATGTTCCAGACACCAGGGAACAGGCTTGCAATTTTTTGGTGTGCCATCCAGAAGAGGGACAGAAGTGGCACTCTTGGCCATCTATCTGGACTCCTGGTGCAGTTTTCACAGTCAAACTCAAAGGAAAGGTGATGAAGTCTTCCAAAATGAAGCAGGCATCTAAAAAATAGTAAATGAGTTTCTTGGTGAGTTTGTGAGGAACTTAATTCCCGAGCTAGTGCTTGCATTTGCACACCACTTAGGATGCTGGCCAGATAAATGCCCTCGACTGATGGAGCAGTTATGAATTTCACCAGGTCCTCGAAGCATTTCCCCCTGCTGATTAACATTATTTCTGCCTTGTCCAGGTTGAGCAGCAGCCAGCTGGCCTTATTCCAGAAACCAATTTCTGCCAGACATTGTTTGAGGTTGCCAGCAGCCGTGTCTGGGTCAGGAGGGAAGGAGATAGAGAGCTGGGTGTCATCAGTGCACTGATGGCAGTGCAGCATGTACCGCTTTGTAGATGCCCTGCAGCGGCTGATGAACCAGAGAGGTGGATGGAAGTGAACCCAGTAGGAAAATCTGAGGTTGCGCAGTCGCCCAGCAAAAGATTTGAAAGAGCATGTCATCTTACACAGAGGTGCAGGGGAATGTCCAGAATTTCTTTCTATGGATTTCTGTGCTTATTGGCGCGTAAATCTCATGGTGAGCAGGTTGTTCTGGGCAGTTTTTTACTCAGCCAGTGTAAATCCCTGTGGCCTGGGTTGTGAGTGACACTGATGTTGCTGAGACAGCAAAATGCAGAGGATGGTGACCTGCTTTCCGAACACCCTCAGTTTTGGCAGCCTTTTTCAAGCACATTACAGCCATGTCAGACATAGTTTGAGACTGTGAAGGATGTTTCCTAAGTAAGGTGATTTAGGTGTGCAAATCCTTGGTGTCATACTACAGGTTCAACCTGTGATGTATGCACTTCATCATATGGCACTGTGAGTTTGTATTTCTCTTGTAGGACTTTGAGATACTTGCATCATAAGGCATTGCTTGTGTGCTGTTTTAGCTGTTACCTCTATCAAACTGTGCCTAAACAGTTGATTTCAGACACTGGAAATGTACCTGGGATGTCTTACGACCTTCAGTAAGCTGCAACTGAGCAGTGACCCTGAAGCACAGGAGATGTCCTGAGGAGAGGATAGAAATGGGAGAAGCAGTGGTTTGAGCCAGGAATAACACCTCTCCTCATCATTTAAAATGAATATTTTGAATATAAGGTTGAGTCTTACAAGTGGATTAGTATTGTGTAAAATCTGTGAATTCAGCACAAGCTGCTCCTTTAATGCAATGTCTTTAGGACATGAATTCATTATGATAATGATGTGTTTGGTAAGGAGAAATGCAGAGAGTTTTTCTCCAGAGTGAGCAGCTAAGAAGAAATGACATTATGAGTTTAGTAATTCTTTAAGTTGAACACTCATAACATATAACTTATGTGTATTTAGAGTTCTTACATACCAACAAAACTGCCACTGAGGGTTGCATCTGCTTACTTCACCTGTAGAAGTCCACTGGCTAGTTGTACTTCTTATGGGAGTAAAATATTGACTAAGAAACAAACAGAATTTTCAGGAAACAGTATAGAATAAAATACCAAAGAGTAGGTTTTCACGTAACTAGACTGTAAACAAACACTTAAAAATAAGGTATGTGCAGAACTTAAATGTTGTTCCTTCTTAGTGAGACACAAGCTGCCAAGACACCATCAGGGATAGCTTGTGGACAGCAGGTTTTTCAGATAATGCTGGGGAAAGATGGTGTCTTTAAACATGTATGTTTGTATTTCGTGCACTACAGTGAAATGTTATGATTTCAGAGGTTTAGGCAAACTGTAGATATTGTAATTTTGAGTTGCCATCTGACTGTCTTCTAAGGGTGCTTTATGCCTTCTCAGTTTTCTTTGGAACACCTTATGTTTTAGAAAAAAAATCAAAGAGGAAATCATACCGATTGAGCCATTTTATTTTAAACTGGCTGGGGGATTATCAAAACTACTAGATATTGTTTCTAATTGTCTGAATTTGGTAATATGCGAGCTACTAATGCAGGTTTTCAAAATAATTTGCAAAAAGCGTAGTTGTGGTTTACCACACTGTCAAAGAAATGAAATTTTTCCTCAAAATTTTCCTTAAACAAACAAACTCTGGAAATCAATTCTATACCTGAGACTGTAGAGGAAATTCCTCTATTATACAAAGGGTTAGAGTATATGTTTGTAATCTTTTGCTGTCTCATGAGACTTTCAGAGGAACTTTACTCTCTTTTTGAATACTAGGCTGCAAGTGTTTTAGATTAAGTATTAAAACTTGGGTAAACCTCTAAGTCCTGGAAGGAGTCTTTACATTTGGTCTAGTAGACACAAAGATTCTGCAGTAGTGTACTGTCTGGAGAAGGTGTAGTTGTATGCCTGTGTTTGCTTGTGCTTTAAATAGCAATATGAAGAATATGGTTATATAGGGTTTAGAGTGCCATTGTACGCTGAATGATGCATCCAAACACCTATGGCAGCATTTAAAAAAACAGTCCAACTGGAGCCCTCTTAGCTATTGGTTTGCCAAAAAAAAAAAATCCCCTTTTTTTCTTTTCCTTTTTCTTCTTTAGAAAAGAATCCAGTTCTTTGTCTTGTGCTGTATGCCTCAGCATGTTCCTATCACTGGACAATATGAGAGATACTGTGTTCACCCAGCTTCCATTGAGAGTAGCTGGGGATCAGACCCTCAGCATCACTCTAAATCAGGTCCTCTTGAAATTTGTTGCATTATAATGGAGAATATATAATTATTATTTAAAGCAGTAGTCTGATTGAATAATACATCTGGGCAAATGCAGAGTCCTTACTGGCCAATAGAGCATCTGTGATGAGGTTTTCTCCTGCATTCGTACTGTTGGATTTTACAGCAGTTTGATTTCTCCTTTACTCTCTGAGTTAATTACCAGTGGTTTACTGTAAGTGCTGTCTTTGACAGTTAAGTCATGTGGCTGCATGAGGTCTAATCAGACAAATTGCACAGCGTTTCTCCTGACAGGAGCGTTTCTCCTGACAGGAGTGTTTCTGTTATTAACCAGCAAGATGGTTGATGGGATCATCAGAGTTTGGGGGTCTTAGGAAGAGGGATGGAGATACATGAGCCTTATGCTCATTTTGAGTAATTGCATAAGTTGCTTATCTGACAGGATTTGTGGGCATTTTGAGCCTAACTTGCCACCTAGCTGTCAGATTTTATCCATTTCCTTAGATTATTCTCTTTTTGTTTCTTTTGTCACTTGGAAATTGCAAGAGCCTTTTTTTCTTATGAATGATGTGTCTAGCCTTTTCATGCTTTATGTTTATTGCTACTTAAATTAAAAGATAAAAAAGCTTATTGTTGAGAAAATTGTCTTTTAAAGTCAGGGTCATCTACTTGTATTGGCAAAGTTGCCAGGGAGCTGATGTGGCCAGCTTGCATGTACATCCTGTAAAAACCCAGCTTGAGAGAATTTCAGCTTTTCTTCCTGGGCCCCATGGGCTTTTACCTAGAAACCATAATCCCTATCAAAAAGAGGTTTTTGTGAGACTTCCTGAGTAGATGCAGGCTCAAAAGTAGGACTTTTATCAAGCTTTATAATAGGGCCTCATTTTAGCTGTAGAAGGATCCAAGCACCTCCTTCATAGATGTCCATCTAGGGAAGATGGTCATATCTATGTATGAAATGTGCTATATTTAAAAATATTTACTTGTAGTATTAATTCAAGGTGATAAAGTCTTTTGGTGTTGAATACTTTACCATTAATAATTACAGTCAGTAATTTGCTCTGGTAGATTTCAGTGTAATTTACGCAGTGACCCGTCAACTATCTAAAAAAAGCCACGGTTTTCTATGCTAGTTTAGAAATGTTTTGCCTGTGGTCAGACTGACGTAAAAGCTGTGACGAGTCTTGTGTTTTCCTACTAGTATGCACCACCACTTACAAGGAATGGAAAGCAAGGATGATCAAAACAAAGAAATAGGATAAATAACCTCGATGTTCATGACAAGCTAGGGACAATGCATGCTCCCAGCATTGCGGGCAAGTCCTCCCTATTCTAGTGCCCCACCCTGAGCTGGGAGGGATCCACAAGACCAGAGAAGAACATCAGCATCAGGATCATGACTTGACCTTGGCTGCCTAGGAGAAGTCAGAGGAGCTCCTGCCTCCATTTTTCTGCTGGGGAGGGCGTCCCTTGTTTCCCTTTTTGAAAGTACGGTCTTTGTTTTACCTTAATTTTGAAGATGGTGCCCAGGTACGGGTGCTTGAGGTCATTAGGAGGAAACGAGCAAGTGTGTTGTAGTGAGCTGCACAGCCAGCACCAGTTGCTAAAACCAGCAAGGTTAGTATTCAGCATACAACAGAAGCATTATCGGCTGGCATCTACTGTATTAATAGATTGTATAATATGGTGACAGTACTGACAAAGTCTAGTATGAGAAACAAGAATTTTATGTTATGCAATGCGAAGGAGTGTTGCTGGCTGGCCTTCTTAACTCTTCAGTGCAAGAGCTACTTTTGTCTCTGCCAGAGACTTATGGCTCCACCATAATTTAGATAATCATAAACACTGCAGCTTGCTCGCATTTAGGGAGGTGAATCATTTAGTTTTATAAATCTGAGAATTTTGTCCAGCATGATCATCCTCTGCTTGTGTTTAAATAAGTGTTACAGGCTCTTGTTCAGAATCAAAGAATGGTCAGGACTGGAAGGGACTTCTGGAGGTCACCTAGTCCAACCCCGGTGCTAAAGGAGGTTCACCTAGAGCAGGTCGCACAGGATCACATCCTGGTGGGTTCTGAGTATTTCCAAAGAAGGAGACTCCACAACCTCTCTGAGCAGCCTGTTCCAGTGCTCTGCTACGCTCAAAGAAATTTTTCCTCATATTCAGATGAAACTTCCCATGTTTTAGTTTGTGCCTGTTGCCCCTTGTCCTGTCACTGCACACTACTGAAAAGAGTCTAGCCCCATCCTCTTAACATGTACCCTTAATATACTTGTATGTTTTCTTCAGGCTTTTTGTGAGAGTACATGATAGCAAACCCACTTTCCATAATATTTCTTTCTTACATTCACTGGGCTCCAAAGCTGAACTTATTTCTTAACTACGTAGCCAATATTTAAGAACTATACTTTATTTCTTACTCAAGAAGAGAATCTGTTAGCTCTGCTGATGTCGTATGTAAACATGACACTATTACCAGAACCAAGACTGAGAATTTATAGTTTTCTTATTTATGGAAAAAATACTGTTCAAAGAGGTTCTGTCTGTGACTTCTGCAGATAGCAAATGTGAGTCTGGAAGGTTGCTGACTTGTGAGTCAGAAGACAAGGGGTTTTTTTGACAAGAAGAAATATTTTAAAAAATCTATAGCCATTCTTACCTGTAACTGGGCTGTATGAGGTGCCTATTTACAGATGGACTGTGGCTATGGAGAAAAGATTGACATCCTTTTCTGTGACAGTCCCAACATAAACCCATAGAGCTAAAGGAAATGGAAGCAAACATGATGTGCTTTTTCCAAGTTATGCCTGGCATCCCAAGCTTTGAGCTCTCCCTTCTACTTTCTTCTGGAGGCAGTGCCTTTGCTTTCTTTCAAGTTACTCACTTTCTAACATTTCTGTTGCAAATCAGTGTTATTGATAGCTCTCTCCTGAGCCTAGCTGCATTAAAAAAGTAAACCCAAAGTAGAAAACTTTGGGTTTCTACAGATTCCAATACCTGGCTGCGCAGGTGCCCTGGCCATAGAAGGAAATGTTTGGATAGGTGGGAGACAGTCCTATTGTGTCATTGAGAGCCAGAGTATGCTTAATATACTGCTCGTTGGTAACTATTATGCAAAAAAATCCCATTAGTTATTGGAAAAGAAAAAAAGGGATTCTAAAGGGATGCTGCTGTCATTGTGAACTCCTGGTCCATTTTTGATGTCTGGTAGTGTAACCTTATAGCCTCACGTTATCCCAGATGGGGGCAGGTCAGGAGTTGTCCCTCAGCTTCACACTCAGAACCTGCATCTTGGGTAACCAGTGTCCCTAAGGAGTATAGGAACTCAGGTACAATTCTTTTTGTAACCTGCTGAAAATCAGACAGGGTAGAGAAAGCAACATATTGAAAATAAAGGGCCATCTTAGGGAAAGGAAGCAATCTGATGATAGTGCAGAGGTTGCATTACATACCTACACATGTAGTCTGCAAAGCATTTTTTTGGCTTTTATAGTTCACTGAGGAAACATGCAAAATGGAAAAAGAGGACAAGAGGCAATGGCTTTAAATTGACAGAGAGTAGGTTTAGATTAGATATTAGGAAGAAATTCTTCATTATGAGGGCAGTGAGGCACTGGAACAGGTTGCCCAGAGAAACTGTGGATACCCCATCCCTGGAAGTGTTCAAGGCCAGGTTGGAAGGGGCTTAGATCAATCTGATCTAGTGGAAGGTGTCATTGCCCATAGCAGGGAGATTGGAACCAAATGATCTTTATGGTGTCTTCCAACCCAAACTATGACTCTATGAAGAGCTAAGCTGGTGGTGAAATTTAGTAGAAACTGCCTAGCAAAAGTATCAGGCTGTCAGATATGTGTCACAGGCAATACTTGTGCATCCTGTAACAAGAAATACTTACCCAGAATGAACCTCAGTGTTGTGTCACTTGTGTGTAATGCTGGTGTTGGAGAGCCTACCCTAAGCATACCCTGCTGAAAGCGATCTGGATGTTGGGGAGTGCACTCTTTGTCACCTATAAATTGCTTAGCTTGTTATTGAGGGGAAGAAACAGGGTTCTAGGGGAAAAGAGAAAGCCTGTTGCCCTTCCTTCTATTAAGTAGTGTTGCTCGTTTAATGGATGGGTAACAGGAAAGAGTGTAAGGGGACGCCATTGTTAATGTGAACTCCTGCAGATTTTATTATACTTGTACCCGCTATAGTTAGGGTTGAGCAGCTGTTTCCATTATGAACTCCTATTTCAGGGGTTTATAACTTGGTTGTAAAAATTTGCTCCAGGCTAAACTGTAACTTACCGGGTCTTAGCCTGGGAGAATTTTCTTAAACAAAACTTCAAAAGAAGAACTCCATCTAGTCATTGTACTGGGAACTTGCACAGAAGCCAAATTTTCCTGAAAAGCCTTGAGATGTGTTTGTAAAACTATGGGTTGATTACATTTCCCTCTGGTTTTTTTTTTTTTTTTAAAGTTTGAACTGCTCTGTAAAATATAGCTGAAGAATATAAGCAAGCAAGAGATGAATGCCATGGTGACTCAGCTGATGTCCATTCAGTCTGCTAGTTGTTGGGTTATGAAAGTTTTCCTTTGAAAAGACAGCAATGTGTTATTGCCATAGGATGAAAGAATGCTGGATTTGCTTTTACCAGAGGATCTAAAGAGGTTTAGTGCCTGTGTGTATTGAACTGTGCCTACATAATACTAACACTGAATTCACACTTTATAGCATTCCGTTTCTGCAAAGGTGTCTTATAATATGTGCTTAGCCATATGTGTGTTTAAGTCCTCTAGGCATACTGTTCCTTTCAGAAAGATCTTAGAATGCCATCACTGGTCTGCCAAAATCGTGTTCAATGGCCTTTAACTACCTTTGAATAATGTCTTGCTGAGCATTTTTTAAAAGGTACAGTCACACTTTATAAAGACACATTTTATCTATAAAAAGAATTGTCTCTTGGCCATTCTGTTTTATTTCTATGGCAGTAGATATGTATTGGAAATTGGCACATTTCACTAAAAAGCCCAGCAAAAGTTGTAGTAAAATTATGAAAAATTAATTCTTAATACATTCAGTTTTTGGCTTGCTAAATTACAGTTCTAAGACATCAAAAAAAAAAGTGAAATTCCTGTTCACGGGTTTGGGTGCCACCTTCATCTGTTGTCAGATTTGCAAAGCTGTTTAGATACGTGAAACTGTAAAACATATTTCCCCACTTTCCAGCACAAGGGGCAAGTTGTTTAGGCAGATTGCCCAGTGTATCTGAAGACATAACTCAGTATTTCCTTTACTGGCTTCATCCTTAGGTGACCTAAGGAAACCTTATGGTGACCTCTGTGACTCAGTGTAGGGAATATGACCAATGCTGTATGGGAAGACAGGACTGGACTGAAGTTAGGTTTGGTGCCTGGTATCAGCAGTATACTAAGGTTTGCTCTTGTAGCACTTTTAGATTTAAAACCCTAAATTTTAAGTTCAATGGATTGCTCTTCAAGTTTTAGATGTTTTTCTGAATTAAAACCAAGGGGGTAAGGATGAAAATAATTAGGGAAGTTAATAAGAATCCAGGTTTCAGTTTGAGCATCTTTCACAAGAATATCTCTGCACTCCTCATAACCATGTATTCTATTCTTCTGAGGTGCCTTTGTCACAAAGACTGAAATTACTCCATAATTTGTGAAGATGTTCTACAGCTGTATTGTCCTTTTAGCTATTCAGTGAGGAGGCACTTTTGGGAAAGAGTATTTGTAGATATTGGTATTTTATAGTGTCTTGATGTCTCCCTTTGCTGCTCCTGGTGTGGTAAGGAATGCCACTGCTGAGCTTTCTCTGTCACTGGCTAAGCTTCTGTAACTGCATCATGTTTGAGACTGTAATATAAGGGATGTTAATTCATGGTGTCATTGTTATTTAAAAGCATGTAGAAAGAAAATAGATAAGAAAGTAAAATATGTTATGATTATAAGCTGATTAGACACCAGTACAGAACTATCATCCAAACTAATTCTGCCAAGCAAAGAATTTCTTTATCCTAAAGGACAAAGGTATAAGAAAAGTACAGTGAGTAATTCTGCTTACATGAATAATGAAGTTATCTCTTCATTCTTCTACTCAGAATCTACTTAGAAGGGTGCAATCTGAAAATCTAGAGCCTGTTGATGAAGGTGAGATGTCATCTTCCTCTCTGGCATTGGGAAGAGTGTAATGTGAATCTAAATGCTCTCCCTCAGCAATAGTAGTTGCTCAGGGTAAAGACAGTTTCACACACACAGAGCCATATAATATTTCTAGGTCTAAACAAACAGTTTATTCTCTTGGAAATGAATAAATTACCAGATCAACACAGGGTTCTGGTATTGAGAACTGCTGTTGAAGTGCTGCTCCATTTATCAGCCACTACAGTTTCTCTGCTTAAACCTGTAGTTCAGGTATAACAAATTGCAACACTGCAATGAGTGTTGAAAAATCACATTTTCTCTAGTTTAAAAACTGAAAAAACCCACATTTTTCTTCAGGGATAACAGAAAGTAGGCATCCTCTGAATTATGGTATAGTGGTATGTATAATAATAAGGATAGACTGCACATCAAAACCCCTTAAAAAACTTTTCTTTCTCAAAATCATTATTCTGGGCTTTTTTGTTTTAATAACTATACTTACATATAGGTTAAAAATTAAGGGTCATCAGTGGATGAGTTGTACCCTGATCCATCCCTTTCCCATGAACTATGTGAATAAAATGAGGAAACAGTGGTTCAGTCACATGGTGAATACCAATATGAACTGTGATGAGAAGGGGTTTCGAGGTGTGCACAAGAGGTTGTCCTATCGCATGGCCCATAGTCTGCATGTGTCTGATGGACATTCTTGCTGACAATAAGTCATGGCTGAATGAATCACCCTGCAAGACAAGGACAAAAAAAGAGTTTGTCAGTATTTTCAGCTCAGGTCTTGTAGAAGACAATCCCTGGAACCTTATTTGAAAGAAATAAAAACTAACAAATGGGATAAGCAGAGGTAACAGATAAGGACAGACAGCAAGTGCTGATGCAGTTTTCAACTATCTCAGGGATTTTGAGTGCTACCAGAGTACCAGGTCTGGGAAGTCAGACTTTCCTGAGTATTGTAAGTAAGCTGAGTTCCCACAGAGACTCTGACCGTAGATACACAGAGCACCTGCTACACTGGTAGCATTTGACAGTGTCTCCCTTTCCTCTGGACACAGGCTCCTGAAGGATAGGTTTTTCTTATGATACCTCTCAACAATGCTTTCTGTCAGATGTTGCACCATGCTTTTCCCCAGACTTTAGGCTTCTGCTCCTCTGATCTTCCTCCTGTCCCTCAGTCATCTTTGTCCTCTCTTCCATCCAGAATACCAGCTCCACTGTATCAGTCTTTACTTTGAGTTCATCTGTTGCTCAAAGCAGTCTCCTGTCTTATCTCCATCATCTCATTTTTTCTCGGGTCCCTGCACTGGATTCTTTCACCAAGAATCTGGCTCCTTACATGCTCCCATTTTTACTGCCTCTTGGTTGCCCTTTCCTCTCTTGTGTTAGATTGTTCTACCTCCATTGTGCTCTCTGTTGTGCTCCTCCACAGTTTCCCCTGTCTCTCCCACAGTGCCTGTCTTTCAATTGTTCTTGACAAGGAGGCGGTGAGCTTTTATCTGCTCCCTCACTAGAAAAGCACCGTTCTTTGTAAGGTCAAAAGTCTGATGGGTTTCTTACTCCCATTAGCTAAATCTGTGTTACCCACTCTGGCTAATTCCAGGATCAAATACATCTTATAAAAGAGATCAAGCCAACACGCAGGCAAAATTACAGTGTTTTAACTCTAAATGTAGTATTTCATGTTTAGATGATAATTTTTACTGCTCAGGTAGGGTACTGTAGTAGTGAACTCAACCCAGTTAATGACCATAAATAATAATGATGGCATTATTCTTTTGTCTTGTCCTTTGCACACACTAATCTGCTCTGACAGCCAGCTTTGCTCTTTTATTAACTCTCCGTCAGCTGTAATCAGTGATGGTGAAGTCAGGCAGCAAAATTTACATGTGCCAAGTCTCACCATTTTTTTTTCCCTGAACTATTTCAGTCTTCAGTTTTGTGTATCTTTGGGATGGCAGTGAGGAGAAAACATGGGTGAGAGGGGGCGCAAATGTGCTTTTTGACATGTTGACTTATCACACTGAATAGCATTGCAGGACAGTGCTGTCTTTGGTTACTCTTTCCCACCCCCCTGTCTCCTGCTTATTTTCAAGAAGAGTAAATACTCTTGGGAGCTGAGAGTATAAGACACATCCTTGATTATTTTTTTTTTATTTTTAAAAAGTCAAAATCCAGTGTTTGTTTGGAGAGAAGAGGAAGAGCTTAATAGATAATTTTCTAGCTCTTGTGACAATGCTTAAGCCCATTTTGATGTATGATTTATGCCAGTAACTGATAGATTACCCGGAAGTTGATGATTAAAGTAGAAGTTTCTTTGGAGAAGGGTGAAATAACTGAGGTCGAGACCTCCTAGTGACCTCGAATGTAACTATTACCCTTCTAGGTTAGTTGCAATTGGAGATCAAAGTGTTGGTACAGGAAACATATTTGGTCCTGAGGTTGTCAGTTGGGGGCTGCTGTTTGACAACAAGGTAGATGTGGTGGTTGGAAGGGAAATAAGTGTTTCCTTGCTGTTTCTACTTTGCTTACAGATAAAAACAGGATAAAACACTCAAAATGCATTTCAGGGTCTGGTACTTAGATTATTTTTCATAAGGAATTCTGCATCTTACCTCAAGTAGAGTAAAACATCACTTCATAAACAAGTAGGGAAACGGTGGATGCAACTTCTAATGTGTCAGCAAACTTCTTTTTCTTGCTCATTTACGCAGCTGAGGATCTTTGCTTCATGTCTAGGGATCCTGTGTTTTAGTTTGTACGGGTGTATGTTACACAGACGGAAAAGGGGCAAGAGCTTCAGTACTTGTGGAGCACAGAGCATTTTAGAGTTTGTCTAATAGGGTATGCATATTTGTCTTGTGTTTTTACACCAGCGTTTTGCTCAGATGTGAAAGTGAGAAATGAGAAAAGCTTATTTCTGACTGGCCATTCATGCTGAGTGACTGATATCTTCTAGGTATTTTTTCACCTAGACTTTCATACACCTTAAAGTAAGAATGATAAACACTTCTTGTTACTCCAAGTGTGCTTAATTTGAAGCTCGTGCTCAGTTTTTTAATGAAGAGACCTTTGATCCGAGTGTCACCTAAACCATTGAAAATCATGAAGAACATAATTTCCATTGATAGAACAACTGCTTTGCACCTCTCATGAGTGAGCAGAAAAGCTGAGCTCCTGTTTCCTACTATGAAAATGCAGCCATACTTTCAGGTGTCGGGCAAGTTTCAGACCATCTTTCATAGCCTGGCTTTTCATAAGGCCTTCTTTTTTCCAGGTGTTGCTGTTGCCCCATCCTATAAGTGCAAGGGGGCAAGGGGTTGCAAGTCAAGAAGAACTTGTGTTGGCGGTGCACAAGTAGGTCTCACTCCAGCTTGGCACTGCTTATTTATGTTGGCTCCGTGGAGATGAAGGAAAAGTTGTGATGCTTGAGCCACAGAGCAGAACTATGCTGCAGTATTTTTTTTTCCCCAATGGAATTACTTCCCAAAGCAGAAACCACCCTTTTAACTGTAGCATAAATGTGCTACCTTGGTTTTACTGAGGTGCTGCTGAACAGTGTTGCTGTGTGTTTGGGCGATGCAGAGGTGAACTCTTTGTAACACTCTCAACAGATGAGGATGTCTGACTTGGAGACTGCTGCATGTGGACACAGGCCCTTCTGCGTGTGTGGAGCCCCAAGTGCTTTCTTGAACAGCAAGTACCACCTGGGGAGATCAACAAAAAGGGTTTTAAAAAAACCTGCAAGATCAAAGCAGTCCTATTTTTTGTGTAATTGTCACTTAGAAGATTTCCCCCATTTTCGAGTCACCTGAGTACCCTAAGTTTTGAATGAACATTTCTGGAAAACTTTCCTCTATTTTTATATGAGTTGATGAAATGTCTCATCAAGAACCCAAGCAAGGTTTTCTTGATTCCCTTTTATTTAACGAGTTAATGATAAATAAAATAAAATACACAAATGACTGACCACCCAGTTAAATGTGTTCAGCTTCATTTGGAGTGAACATGACAATTTTTGTTCAGATGTGCTGATAGAAGCAGTTTCTGCCTCTTCCCTTACTGTCAATGGTAGGCAAACTCTGCATTTCTTTTTTTTTTTTAGATGTTGATAAAAGCAAGGGTTACCATCTTTAGGTGTGGCACAAGCTGTCTATGGTCTGAATCCTTCTTCAGGAGAATTTCCAAATCACTGCTGATGCTTGCCTTCAAACTGCTTCTCAAAACTTACCTTCAAAGCTGCCCTTCACCATCCACAGATATCTAACAGAAAAAGAGACTTGTGGCCATTTATGAAAAGGCAAACAAAAAGAAAATATATTTCCAATAGTAAACCCATACATCTTAACACAGTCCACTCTTGTATAACATAACACTAACTATACCAACATAGTCTCCACCTTATTTATTCCCAC
The DNA here is from genome assembly GCF_025592945.1 of Manacus candei. Lineage (NCBI taxonomy): Eukaryota > Metazoa > Chordata > Aves > Passeriformes > Pipridae > Manacus > Manacus candei. Next base: position 14,283,535 of record NW_026138097.1, read on the forward strand.
CTAGAATGGCTGACCGATTTCCTGTACAATCTAATAGTTTCTTCAAGACTTTCTGTGGCTAAAATAGTCAAGCTGTGCTGTCCACTGTGGGAACAGCTGTATATTTCAGTACTGCTGTGACAGAGTTTAACAGTAATTAGTTGTCCTATTTTTTTCTTTTTGTATTCGTAGTTCCCATTTACAAAATGTTCTTCAAAACTAGTTGAATTCAAAGCTTATTTCCATTTGAGGAAAGCTGGGAATTTGACCTAGCTTCAGGAGTCAAGATATAAAATAAAATAAAGTATCAGGAGTGCAATAAAATCATACACCCTGTAGAGCTGTTTTTGTACTCCTGTGGGATGACTTTATTTCAGTCCAGATACTTACTACATGATAATGTTGCAGAGAGGGGGGGAAAAAAAAGCTTTAGACAGTAAAACAGTTGCATTACTTTGGGTAGTTTGAGGAAACCAAGCAGACTCAGATTTGAGGACCCGTAGGATCACTTTTTAACCAGCATTTCTTAGTTGCAAAATGTAACCTCCACTTAAGGTAACAGACTTTCTTCCTCTTGCTTTCACTGTATCCAAGAGATTTCAAAGAAGCCCATGGATTAGCTGACCCTCCTCCCTCTATGCACTACGGCTGGGCGTGATTGGGCTAGTGCTGGGGCGGAGGGTGTAATTCCATTACATCCTACTCCAGCAGACAAGTTTGTGGAGGAAAAGTCACTGTCTTGCTTATCTTCTCTTTTACTACTAAGGGTATGGCAGAATTTGCAGTTACACCTGATGGTATCTGAGGAAAGGTGGAGGAATTTGCTCCTTTGCCAGAGCATGTTTTGCACTTCATTGCACTATTATAAATCACTTTACTCAGCTGTAACCCATGAATGAGTATTGGGGGTGGAGGGGAGTGGAAAGGGGAGGGTGTGGAGGTTGAGTAGGGTTAACAAAATTTGAAACAGATTTATTGAAAAACTCTTCAAGAGTAAATAAAAAAGACAGCCCAGCTGCTGCTGGTCTGTAACACAGCAAACTATAAGCTAGAAGTTCTAGTAATTAGTTTCATTTGTAGGTGAAAAAGAGTCTTTGAGAATGCCTGGAATTAATTATCATTAAGGGCTACTCATCATTTCCATTTGAAAAACCTATATTTTTTATTTTTAGCTTTATGTGTTGTCGGCTTCTATGCAGTTAAAGAACCCTCAAAGCAACTGAATCACACATGTCATCAGTACACCTTTAAAAGCTCCAAGACAGCAGCCTCTCCCTGTCTCAGACCCACGGTGTTCCTGGCTCTGTGGGGCTTAACTTCAGTGACAGGCCATCGGTTTGCACTAATAATAAAAGCTATAATAATAATCTGAGCTGTGTGAAGGCCTTGCTCACACCCTACATCTGGCCTGGCTGCAGTGGCAGGACTACCTCAGCTGGCTCAGAAAGAGCCTGTAAATAGCAGGTGAGGTATGTGGGTGGAGACTTTCAAAAGCAGACAAAAATGCTAGGTATCTGCATAGTTTCAGTGGTAAGAGTCATACTCCTTTGTGCTCTTTTGTAACTCCTTTAAAATGATTAAAATTAGTGTTCTCCCACAAATGGGCTCAATCTGTTTTAATTTAAAAATCAAACTCCAGGTTTGCTTTGCAGCTTTGTTTTGTGGTAGGATTGGTTTCTGTTTGTTTTTATTTTAAATGCTCTCTTACGTTCTGAATTACAGGTGCTGTGTGTCACAGCACTGTATATCTCATACAAATGATCTTTGTTTACCTTGTATGTGAATTTTAAAGTTGTATTGATTTGTATTGTATTTGTAGGAAAAGGCTGGTTTTATGCCTAGTAATAGGTTTATGGTGAATAATAGGGACTGGAAGAGGAAGGATTTGAGCTGGCTTAGTAAATATGTGAGTGGAATCCTACTTCTGTTGAAGTTTTGCCACCAACTTAAACGTAGCCAGGCTCTCACTCCTTCTGAGTAAACCACTGTAAGATTTTGGTAATTTGATCTCCTTATCTCTAAATGGAGCAACTATTAATACTCTTCTGGCAGATTTTTGTAATCCAGGATTGGAAGTGTTATCTGGCATATGTAATGCATTGCCTGGCTCCTGTGCTGTTCAGTGGAGCTTGTCAACAGAAAATATTTGGGTTGGCTGTTTCTAAGACCTGAAGTAATATTATATCACTTTGGCTCATTATGACATTAGGCTTTTCTTGTGTTTCTTTAAAGATTCAGGAGGAAATAAATAGGACAGCTTTGTCGGTCACATGAAGAAGCAATGTTTCCAAAGAAACTCTATAGTGTAAAGATTCCCTAACTATGGTGTGTATTTATACACTTCCTGGTGTGCAAATTACAATGTCTACGAATATGGGTAAGCAGAAAAGGAATAACTGTTTTGAATTATTTGCTCACTGGTATTAATAACGGCAGAACTAAAAATAGTTTAATCAATGTGCTCCATTCTATCATATAATAAATATTCTTCCATGAGTTTAAAAAAATTAAAATATATGTAGGGTATTTGAGGTTTTTGATTTGTGTGCCTCTCCCATGGACATCAAGAAGTTATCCTGCAGACAGAAACCTTCCAGATGTCTTAAGATTTTGTCCTGAAGAAAAAGTAACAACAAAAGGAAACTAAGAATAAAGTAACACTTATTAGTCTTGAATACATTTTATATTATAATTTTAACTTTGATTTACTTACTAGAATAGATGATTTTGAACTATTTTTGAATTAGTTCTTCAAAAATCTCAATGCATTGCTTTTCTCCTTCTCTCTACCAGTTTGATTCTAGCTGCTCATGTACCAAAATGTGTGTCAGCTGAATACTCTGAAGTGTAATCAGCATGATACTGTTCTGAGACATCATCTACACATTTATCAAGATAAAAATCCTAATGTAAAAAAAAAACTCTGTTGGCTGGTATTAGTATTAAATCACCCCCTGGGGAAAACCCTCAGTACTAATTAATGAATCATGAAACTCATAAGTTTAAAGATAATATTTGTCACCTATATCTATTCACAAGAAGGTTTTCATCATCAGATTTCATCAGAAACTACTAATTAAAGCTTCCTCTTCCTGTTCTGTGATTCAAGACAACATAGGGTGGGAAATGGATGCTAAAGCTGGGATTTTATTCAGATTTTTCAGTGCAGTCCAATTTGCATAAAGTCTAATAAAGCATTATTAAAATCTATTAACACTTGTCTATGGCAATTAAATTCAGTTTGCAATTTTGAATGATTGCATGTCATGCAAACTCAGATAAGGCACCATGGAGGGCTATCAAGAAATGAATAGTAATCCTGGGAAGAATATGTGAAAGAAGTATTGTTCACAAGACACAAACTTTAGGAAAGAATAAATATCAACTGTTTTCAAAAATTCTTGGCTCTACAGAGTTGAAATTCAATCATGGTTGCTCTCAGATGTTTATTTTACAACATATATCTATGATATACAAGACTGGTTGAGCATCATGGTATTTTATTGTAAAACCTGGAAGGCATTGTCCTCTAGAGGGAATTGAAGATTTTAACTAATATTGATTATTTAGTACAGACTGTAAAATTGTAAGTTAAAATGGGGAAAAAAGCAAGCCAAGAAATATTTAAAATTTTTTAATATATGCTTAAAAATTTCAGGGGAACCGGGGAAAATTCAAGTAACGGTAATTCATAGGACTCCTTTAGTTGCTAATGTGTATACTGGATTTGTTTGTCTACCAATGTTATGTCAGAAATGTTCTCAACACAAACCCATATAAAGAGTGGGCATTGATACCTGGTTTGCCACTATGACTTGAAAATCAAACTTCATCTGCATTTCTACACTGCAGCTCTTCATGCTCAACTGTGGATGAGTTAGGGCATCTCAAAGCACTTGGACTAGTGCCCTTGTAGGGTGGCTTCCCATCACTCTCTTTTTGACTGCTGCCCCACACTGGCAAGTGAGGGGAGGGCAAATGTGGCTGCTGGTGGTTCCCCAGGGCTGCCTCTGGTTGTGTTTACATTGCGTGCCATTTCATCTGTATCTGGAATTCCCTTGCACAGAATTCATGGTCTACAGGACAGCGAATCAGGACTGTGATGGGAGGAGTCATTCCTGTATCAGTGGTCAGTGAGAGCTGGAAATAGTATGTTATTTGGAAGGGAAGCTCTCTTCTCTTGTTTGTTTTGAGTATCAGTATACCTGGAGCTATCAGGCTGCACTTTGGTCTCTGTGTGTTTGAAGACTTTCACTCCTGTATCCCATGTTCTGGAGGCAGGAGGGGGTGGGGGAGGAAACCCCAACAATAAAGATTGTGACAGTTAACATTTACTTTGCAATGACCTTCCAGGATTACATCACCCTGGAAGTCAGTTATTTGACTCTCCCTTGAAGAAATTGTCTGTCTTCATCTCAAATTGTCTGTTAAAACCACATAAAGGCTGGATTTAGTTACTAGAGATAACCTTGGCAATAACTTCCTACCAACACTGGTTATGCTTCGCTGGAACCAGAAGCTGTGCAAGCAGTACAGGGAGGCTCCTAGGGTGGGAGATGGTGCTGGGCTGTTAAATTATCTTTTTCAAGGGATAAGATAGCCCTATGCCTTATCTAGAATGAAATGCCAAGGTCTTGCCTTTGAATTTGACTCTTGTTTGCCAGCATCTTGTACATTAATCCATGTGCACAGTGTAAAATAGAGTAAGTTTGCTTGTCACTGCCCATGGTATTTTTCTAATAAGCTTGGAAGCTTTAACACACCTTGATGTTATGGATCTATTTTCTTAAATGGGGAGGCTTTTCCGCAGTGTGGCCTAGGTGGCCATACAAAAATCTGGCTTGACTGGCTGACATTGTTTATGTAATTTTCAGAAAGATTACTTGTTAAGGCATTTTTATTAGAAGTTTCTTTAATTTATTCATTAACATTTTCTTCTCTGTAGCCTGCTAAGTTGGAATTATGAAAACAATACCGGCAATGTTTTGGAGTGTTCTTCAAAGCATTTTTAAAATAGCTTTCCAATACTATGTGGCAAAAAATGAAATGCACAGTATTTTTTCCATTGTACAATAGAATACATACAAGTATAATAGGGTATAAATGTTTTCTAGGCTTTTTTTTTTAAATGACTTCCTGGTGCATTGAGGTTGCACCTCTTGCAAGCGATGCTATTGCTCTCAACTTTTTCTCAGGGACTGCTTATCTCCCACCATCCAAGCACAGGGAACACGATCATTTTATCTTTCTGTTCCTGTATTCTTTGCATGACTCAAACTGCCACTGGAGTTGGCAATAACTGAGGGGCATGGGTCCTCTGCTGCCACCACCCCAAAGGGAGATAGAACGTGATGTTGTTCTCTGTTTCTCAAGCTTTGCTGCAGTTTGAAGAATTTTTATGAAGGGGGATTCAATCTGGCGAAGTGAGTTCTCTTCTTCTTTGTAAAACAGTTACCACGAGAAATGTGCAGAACATTCTGAGATCTAGAGTGTTCTGACTAGTACAGCATCAACAGCCCTCTTGCACTCCATGGCTTTCTTCCATGCTCTTGGTGAGGAGTATACCCTTTACTGCTTTGGAACAAGGTAGTTGGTGGCACCAAAAAAAACCCCAAGAAAACTTGCTATTAGCCCTGTTCTGTTACAGCCCAGGCACAGAAATAAAAACAATGTCTCTGTGACAAGTATCAGATTTGTCTATACAAGTTAAGCCTTTAGCTGGCTGTTAAAGTGAAAACATATATTTAATGTATTTAAAATCTTAACCACCACTATCTACACAAAGTGCCCAGTGAAGACCTTCTGACTTTTCTTTTTGCTTTTCCCCATCTGGCTATTTCTTACCATCTGAAATTTGTAAGACCACTTCTTAAATTGGCAGCATCTTTAAAAATGCTGAGCAACTTCCTTCTTTCTTTTTTTTTTTTTTTTAATTGTAATGTCTCTTGTTCCTTTCTACAGCTTGCATGCAGCTCTCTAAATATGTTTTCAAGTCTTTTTTGCTTGCCCGCCCAGTTCTTCTGTAACAACTAGCTGCCTTTGCAAAATGCTTCTGGGTTTGCTTCATACCACATAAAGTCTAGGCAAATTAATGTTTTCTCTAATGTATTTATGTAGATTATTAAGAAGAAAACAAACCTAGGACAAGAACAAAATTAATCACTGGTTTATTAGTTTGGCATTGTTGCTTATGTACAGAACTGCTTTATATCAAACATGTTTTTTAATAAGTAAATAAATAAATGACAAGCAGGAGTACCAAGCTTAGCCCAGCATGAGTATTGACAGTGGTTACTGCTGACAGCTTTTTACTGTTTCCAAACAACATGTTTCATTCCCTTAACTCTATTGTCATAGGGAATAGGGCAATACCAAGCTATTCAGCAGAGACGCATGCAATAAGGAGCACTCATGGTTTTACTTTTGTCTTGACTTGAAGAGGTTTTGACGAAATTGTGCCGGGAGACTTCAGCCTGGCACCCCCGAGTCAGAGGCCGTGTCCGCAACAGAAATTGGAGACCCACGATTTCCCTGCAACGAGACTGAACTGCGCTATTTTGGGAGAGTGCTCGTTCCCAGCCCTCTGATTTGATTTAATTCAAAACCACCAAGCGAACATGGAGGAGAAAATCCAGTAGTCCCAGTAGTTGCAAAGATGTATCTCTTATTTTTGTCCAGAGTTTTCATTAATGTTAAGCTGGAAATACTCACCAGAAGGGCAATATGCTGTTTTATCTTGCCCCAGGGTTAACATAGCTGTGGCAGCAACCCCCTGAACGTAATAGAAGTCATGTGTTGGCATAGCTGCTTGGCTGTGCTTGGACACAGGAATAGGACAAGAAAATAAAGTCCAGAAGACAAATTCACCCTTGCTGTTCACCCCTTCTGGGTGAAAATTAGGCTTTAGGGGTGTGTGTGTGCGTGATGTGAAGGGCTTATATTCTCAGCTATGAGTGAAGTGAGTGCACTTTGCTTTCCTGAGTCACGTAGGTCCAGTTCTGGTGTAGGTAGGATAGACATGCCCACCACTCACCTGCATACAGCAGCCTGGCCAGACTTCTACATCCTTCCCCAGAAAAGTCAGCTAAGTTAAAAGTTAGCAACTTTAAATCTCTTAAAAGAGACTTTTCCACAAAGTGAAAGTATTCTAGTATCTATCCAAACAAGCTGTATTTGTTTTCATCTGCCTTGCTTGCTCTGTAGCTGGTATCACCGGAAGCTCTGTGATATTAGCAGGAGGCAGTCTCATTTATTCTGGCAAAACTTGCCACCCTAAAAAAGAAATCAAAAAAACAACAACTATAATCCTTGCATCTTCCAAGGATTGCTTTTTTTTTGGGTTGTTTGATATTTCACTTCTACCAGATAATCCGAAACCTTTTGCTTTTCATTGGAACTTAAAAACTGTTTTTAATTACAGGGCTTCAAATGAATTTAGAAAGAGATAATAATGTGACAAAGGAATTTCAGTCAATGTAATTTTACCTAGGAGGTCGGGCACATTGGCTACAACTTGTACACTGCACTTTCACTAGAGCAGAAGGTAAGTGAAAATTTTGTTTTCCTCAGTTTATGGTGCATCACATTCATGAATGAAACCACATGCACGCATATAGGTGTTTTCTACTTGTTTAACAACTTGCAAATAAAAGCAGAGAAAAAAATCCAAAAAGGTGTTGCTTTTGGTCATATAATATATTGAATAGATTTCTGACTTAAAATGCTCATTGAAACCTACCTGGTGCTTCACACCTTTGTTTTTCTTCATTTTAAGCCAGATGGATCTTTTCCCTCCACTTATTCTCTCACGTGACCAGCTCTAAAGAAGTAAACCTTTTTTATGACTAATCTCTTGATTTTTTTTTTCATTTAAGCTAACCAAGACCATAATCATAGAATGGTTTGGGCTGGAAGGGACCTTAAAGATCATCTAGTTCCACTCCCACTGCCATGGGCAGGAGCACCTTCCACTAGACCAGATTGCTCAAAGCCCCTCCAACCTGGCCTTGAACATTTCCAGAGCTGGGGCATCCACAGCTTCTCTGGGCAGTCTGTTTCAGTGTCTCATCACCCTCACAGTAAGGAGTTTCTTCCTAATATCTAGTCTAAACCTTTCCTCTGTCAATTTAAAGCCATCCCTCACTGTTGTATCTCAACATGGCTTTGTAAAAAATCCCTACTCATCTTTTTTGTAGACCCCTGTTAGAAACCGGAAGGTGGCTATAAGGTCTTTCTGGAGTCTTCTCTTTTCCAAGCTTCTCTTTCCAATTGTTGCATAGAATCATAGAATTTTAGAATATACTGAGTTGAAAGGGACCCCTTAGGATCAGGATCATTGAATCCAGTTCCTGCCCCAGCACAGGACACCCCAAGATTTACACCATATGCCTGAAAGAGTTGTCCAAATGCATCTTGAACTCATGCAGGCTTGATGCTGTGACCACTTCCCTGGGGAGGCTGTTCCAGTGTTCAACCATGCTATGGGTGAAAAAAGTTTTCCTGATATCCAACCTTAACCCTGACTCACCTTCACGCCATTTTCTCAAGTTCTGTCACTGATCAAGAGAGTGAAGAGATTGGTACTTGCCCCTCCATTTCTACACATGATGCGTTGTTGAAGAAAGCATTGCACCAGGTGGACTACAAGATCTGTGTCCTATGTATGTGGTTTCCGGGTATAGCACAAGGAATTTAAAATGTTTCAATAATATTGAATAATTTAAATTAAAATTCAAGTCTGGCCTTTTGCAAAGAATTTCAAAATGTTTTTCAACAATAAGTTTATACTAATGGATTTAAGCTTGCTGATATATCTGGGATATACTACAGAGGTGGTATCAAAAGACCTGTTCTTTGATGTATGTGTGATATATGAGAGATGACTTAACTTGCACTAAAAATTTGAATGGATCATTTTAGGACTGATGAAATAGCCATCTTTGGCTTGAAATACCTTGGTTTAAGCTTTGAAATGCTAAAATTACATGGAAAGATGCCCCAGTTGCACATGGAAATAGCAGCACCCCAACAGCACACTAGCAGGTATTCTGGCTGCATCTGTATTGGGAGACTAGCTAGGAACTAACTAATCATTAGAGTGGCCTGGCTTATCAAGAACCAAAGATATGGATGGATTTTGGTGGGACTTGAACAACCTTCTATGAAATTTTCTTTGAAACAGTTTTGTGGCAACTTATATAGATAGCAAGCATAAGTATTTTTTTGCCTTTCAATATTTTGTTGAACAAATTAAACAACATTTTACATATGAAGTTAAAAAAAAAAGAGTGTAGGTAAAATTCTTTTCAAATTGGCTTTTAAACCAGTCAAGGAAGTATTCAGTTCAATGTCTGAAGAGAACAGAGTTTGCAGCTGAAGTGGTGGAGGGATGCGGTGCAGGGATACTTGACTTGTTTTTATGGAAATATTAACAAGATGATTAAAAAAATAAAAAATGGGCAAGAGCTAGGGGATCTTGGGGGATTAAAAATCTTCAGATTTGTGCTAGGACTTAGATGCATGTGCCCAAGCAGCAGCCATGCAGACCACCAAACAGAATGTAGCCCACACTGATGTGATTGGTTACCTGGAACCACAACCCTTCCTGGGAAAAAAAAAGGAAAAAGAACTTTCTTTATCTTTAACTTAGCATAAATATTTTCCACTGCGTAGAACTAATACTTTTTATTGCTACTGTTGTTTAAATATTAGCTTTTATAGTTCACTTGCCAGAAGTAGTATTTGCTGTATTTTATTAAGAATATCTGAAGTTACCTCTGTAGTTTGTATACCAAAAGGATGCTCTTCTGGCCACTCTGAGAATGCATGACATACAAAGGTGTAACAACTGTCCATTTGTATTTTGCTGGGACACACAGACAGGTGTGTATGCATACATGTGTGTGCATACACGTACATACATTTATGTTTATAAGCATAGCATTTCAGAGTGATATTTTATTCAATCAGGTTAATTCTTATGCATAGCTCCTCTGAAGCTGAATAATAAGAAAATATTTGAAGGAACGCAAGTTTGAAGACTGTTGGTCTTCTTCTGGTAGTAATGCTCTTCAGTCATATAGAAGCAGCAGGCAACTCTAAGACCAGGGAGAGGACTTGAAGAGGCTGCGGTATTTGTGGGATCATGGTGTGTGTGTATGATGATCTCCCGGGTTGCTGTGCATCCAGTCAGGGAATAGGAGAAAAAAAACCCCCTAAATCTATTTACTGTGTGAATTTAGAAGTTTGAATCCAGAGGAGCTGCAGTGTTATTTATTTATTTATTTATCTTTATAGTTGATTTCAAGGAAAGGTATTCCTTGTTCTTTCTTTTGGTCTGCAAGAAAGTATACACTTTCTTTACCAGCAATTTTTTTTGGTAACATTTCCTCTCCAATACATATGCCTTTAACAGTTCTGTTTTCTTCTGAAACTGAAGTGCTGTTGACTTCTTCAGGATCAGAGTTTCCTTGTGGTTCATGAGAGTTATGGTATGAATCCTCAATGGTTCAGCTGGCATGTCGAGGTAAGCAGAGAAGTCCTTGCAGAAGGGATATGGTTGGGAAATGTTGTGATGTTACTCTCTCTCTCTCTCTCTCTCTCTGGAATAATAAAACCTGTGTGAGGTAACTGCATTGACTAAGGGCTGTTTAAGCCCTTGGCTGAAGGCAGAGTAGTGGGATAGTGGGACCTGGGGGAGCAGGGTACTTCATGGGACACCACAGCCCATGGTGTCTCTTGCTGCTGTGCCATGATGCTTCAACAAGCTGCAGCACTGGCAGAACCTGGTTTCTCTTGGTGTTGGGACTTGTGTTGGATCCTTTAGAGTCCAGCGGTGAACTGGGAAGCCTTTTCTTCTTGGGCACCATAAGTAGGTCTTCCTCACTTCAGACCAGGTGCTCATTTTCCTGAGAACTTTCATGAACCTGTGTTGTCAAGGTCTCTGACCTTCTGCCAGTTGTGATCAAAGTCAGGCAGATGCTCAAAAATTGCTGGGAGATATATGGATGGACACACACATGCATGCACTCAGCATGATTGCATTAGCCTTGTTCTCTTAAGAAACAGATGAAAGCTATATAATTTAATGCTTGGATACGAGTTCTGTGAGTGGTAATGAGAACAATGCTGCCTCCACCACACCACACAAAGCGCTGGCTTCCGAGAGCCTCTTTGAAGTGTTGGGGACAGACACAGCATTGCAGTGGTGAGATGTCTGCAGTGTGAATAAACACATGTTTAAACATTGCTTAAGTGACGCTGACATTTGTCTGTACCTACTTTCTATTCAAGCATCTGGTTGGAATAAGCTCTGGGGGAGAGAGGCTACCTATGGTCCTTGAGCTGATGGAGACAGAGACTGAGACACATCCATGTTCATAATGACAAGCTGTAGCCCCAGATGTGTGTTCTACATGACTGCTTAGAGTTTTCCATTTCTCAGACATTGCACAAATTTCCCCGGCACCAGTTTCCAGAGGCTGTAGTAGCTGACGCAAGAGCTCTGAAAAGTTGCAAGGACTGGCAATTGAAAATGCAGTTTTCAGCTGTTGAGCAGAGCAGCTGCTGCGGCAGGCTGGGCAACACAAGTGGGAAGGCTTCACTCTGCCTGGGTGTCCTCCTACAAATATTTTTTTGGAAATTAGAAAGCTGTGTCCCGTGATAAAAATAACATTGCCGTATACTGTTTCAAAGTGAAGCCAGCATAAAAATGTGAGGGAACTTAAAAATTTGGTTCGGAAGAAGAAAGGAGATTTTTGATTCTGTTTCAAACAGTCTGTCTTAAGCCATAGGTGTCACCAGAGGGGCACATACATTGACTATCTCACTTCTCTACCAGAACTCAGAGTGAAGCTGGAGTTAAGAAGTGTCACAGGTATAAAGCTAATTTTACTTTAGACAGGGTAAAGAAGACCTAGTGTTCTAGCTAGAAATATTGTATGTTTCTAGCAAATGTGCACTGGTTTTTTGCTGCAATATGACAGAAGACGTGATCTTTTTGGGCATTGCAACACACAGAATACTGTGCCTGCATGTATCTTGTGCTGTGGGAATGCTTTTTGATCTTTAGTTACAGACCACTGGCTGAATAATGTGAGAAGTCTATATTATATATATATATATATATAAAATTATATTTATATCTCTTATATATATATATATAAAAGATACATATATATATATATATAAGCCTTATTAGTATATACAAGAAGAGAGAGTTTAAACTGTAGGGTATTTTTCCTCTGACTTTCACTTGCTTAATCATATAAATCCAAGATTTCTCTTAAATGAGTAACTATAATAATGTCTGCATAGCAATGTTTTTGTTACTATTGAGAGGTGTTTCGTAGAAGGTATGTACCCCTCCACTTTGATGTCCAGCTCAAGATGCATGCTATGCTCTGCCTATGTTTCTGCTCTATCCCTGTGAGTTTCCACCTTGGGTGTATGCCTGTCTTCTGCCTGCCCAGAGTCCCATTCTGCCGTGGGTCCTGGTTCCAACTGGGCATCTCCCTACGACAGTGGGCTGGGAAATTTATCCCGGTCCCATCAGAGATGCATCATAGTACTATATATGGCTCCATCTCTGGGTTTCTTTCTATAACTTCAACATCATTCTCATACCTGTGAGATTCATGTCCAGTGTTATGGGAAGGATTTTGACAATTACACCTGGACCTTTCAGGAAATATGATTTTTATTTGATGTTATCATTGTTTTGGCATTTGTAGCTCTTTGTGCAACAGTGAGCTAAGACATTGCAATAGGGTACTTGAAGCCTCAGATTTGGTTAAAGTAATAGTTAATGGCTACTGCAGATTTACTTAGCTCTTGAACCAAGAAGGGATGAATGCTGGGAGCTAAATTTGAAAGCTCGTCACAACCACATGAAATGGAAAAGCAGTCTCTGTGACATATTGATAGCTGCAGATGACAGAAATGATATTTATTGCCATGGACAGTAAAATTTATATATATTAAAAAAATGCAAACTTTGGAGAACGATGGGAAGCACTGACAGGAAACGCCTTAGAACAAATTTCTACGAGAAAAAGTGGCCAGAGGAAGCAGCTTCAGTGAAAATGTTTTATTTGTTTTGATCTGGGGGCCAAATGATAGAGTACAAGAAAAGTCAACTTCTGAAATATCATTTCCCTTTCCCCAGCAGAAGCCACCTCAGCTTTGGTATGTAAGATAAATGTTCTTCCCTGCATAGGTTTGTAATTAGAAATATTGTTGTATTTTCTGAGAAGTGAACTATTTAACTGAAAGCTTTACTCCAGTTAAAGCATGTTGGAATGTCCTAAAATGTCTGGATAAATATTGCCCTGTTCCCTTGAGCAAGTAAAGTTTTTATATCGTTCCCCATGTTCTCTAAAACATGATTTTCAGTATTTAAGAAGCCTAGCCAAGTATTAAGTGGAATACTAGTTTTGTACAGCAGAAGATTTATATTAATGCAGGGTTTTGTTTAAATTATAGCTTATCCTTTGTTTTTTCTAGCCCAATTGTTGCTTTCAGATGGTGCTGCCTAAATACTGGGAAGCATAACTGAATTTTAAATAAGAGAAATGAGACCTCTTTATACTGAGCAAACATAGCAGATACTATAAAACAGGAATGGAAGAGGTAGGAGCTCCTTCATAAGACCAGTTACATAATTCTGCTTAAAAAAATCATATAATCTGCTAATTCTGAACATAGGTGAATAAGTTTTGTTTTGGGTTTGTCAGGGAGAGGTGAGGAAGTGTTTGCTTCTGTTTTTTTCTTGCTCTGGTATAGCAGGTGAGGAAGCTGCAGAGAGAAAAGTTTTAACAAACTAAACTTGTGTTGAGTTAAAAATTCTCTTCAAAAGTGCTTTATATAGAAAAATTGCTTTTGAACTGAACCTTAACCAAATTATTTCTGCAGAAATATGTTGACATGTCAAAATAAGGGGTAAAATTAGGAAAACTCAGTATTTTCAGCAGGAATCAAAAAGTTTAAAATATTATGAAGGTGGACATGAGTTCATTGCCTGACAGAGTCCAGTGGAGCATCCTGAGGAAGAATGGGGTAAGTGAGCGGCTCAGGGAGCAGGGTTCAGTGTTTTGGGACACCAGCCAGGTGATGAGGATAAGATGAGGGTGGCCAAGCTTTGGCAGCAGCCAGAGCAACCATGGGTCAGTGTAGTACATGAGGAAAGGATATGACATAATATATGTATATGTCATATCTAAAAATACATAAATTTTAAATTTAGCTGAATTATTTGAAACACTAAAATAAAGAGAAAGGGAGCGGTAAAGGCCAGAATCACAGAATCATTTAGGTTGGAAAAGATCAAGAACTTACAGTAGAAGAAAATGGTGAAAGAGTAGTTAGGAGAGCGGGAAAATAAAAGGAAAAAAGCTGGCATTTCGTGTCTTATTTTGCAAACTTCACTGTGGTAGGTAGATGATATAATCACCAAACTCTGAGTTGTTTGTGCAAACTTGCAGGCTGTGACCCTAGCCCAGCTGAAGGGAACAGCAGAGCTCCTGTTGACTGGGGCAGGGTCAGACTCTGCTCCAAACCTGTGTTTTTTCCAGCACTAGTCACAGCAAATCCCAGGGACTCCACCACTGGCTGCTTTGGACTTGGTTCTGGCTCTCTTCTGCTTTTGGAGAGGAAGGGTGACACGTGGTGTTTGACTGCACCGGCATAGCGTGCAGGAGATGAGAAGAGGTGGCACGGCTGTGTACCTGCGAGATTTGAAGGCACAGAAAGTGCTACATGTCACGATCATTTAAGCTGCTGTGCACTTAGCACTGAAAGTTTTATAGAGAGGCAAAATATACAATTCAATTACAACTGCTGCAATGCAATTCGAGTTGATCTAGTTTCTCCCACATGAGCTGACCACAATTTTAAGCTTGGTATAGCCTGAAAGCTTGAGGAATGTATTTCCAGTAATTGCCAGGCCACTTCATTGTTTCTGTGTATACATAAACACTAGGCTGTGATCATAGTGGTCATGCTTGAGCTGCTATCTGAAATTCACTTGTGCTATAGGGATTGACTAATCTGGTTCATACTGACAGCAGTTTCCACTTACTGTATTAGCTTTCTTTGACTATTAGTGCCATGTGACTCCAGCTAGACTCAGAAAACAAAAACGGTTAAGAAGTACTAGGCACATGAGTCACACAGCAGAAAACCCATGTGTCATCGCAGGATCCATAACTTGTCAGCTCAGGCAATTGGGCTGAGTTGTAGAAGATCCATTTATAAGATGCCAAGAGTACCAAGCACACAGTGAGGAACAACAGGCAGCAATTCAATTTTTAATCATATGGCAGAGGAATAGCAAAGAGGTGGTCTTCTGCAGCCTCAAGACATGCTCTTACTTGCCCTACATAAGCTTCTCTTGCCTTTTGTTTCTCTGAATGCCATGTGTAAGAAAGTTAATTCCTGAAAGCTGCATCCTTTTATTTCCAGCCAAAGTCCCCTGTGAAGTCGGTAGGTTTGGGCTTTTTTCATGTTTCAGCTTAAATCCATGCAGCTGTTACTACTTCTTTAGTGCTGGGCAAACTAAAGCTCCCAGTTAAAACTGGGTGCACTTCTTTATTCCTTCCTAGAAAATCTATTTCTTTTAAGTTTTTCTCAGGATATTGATTGCTGGTAATTTATTGTGTGATAACTTCAAAAAGCTGTTATGAAAATTTCACATGCTATTGCAGTCTTTTATTTCCCTATTCACAGACAAAAATGGAAGATTTTCCTCACTGGAAGCTGAATATTTAATTTAGCTAACATCACCCCTCTCAGTAGCCAGATGCTGCAAATTTTAGCAGTTGGACCATTATTTTAAAATAGCCCTGTCTGTAATTATTTGACCTGTTCTTTGTTACACTGCCATAAAACAATTAGCCCAATTAAATGAATCCTTACGTAACAGAGTCAAAATTTATGGAAGGATGTGATTAACTACTTTGAATTCTGCACATAAAATTAAGCCTGTGCTTAGGTGAGAAGTGGAGAAATACTTGGGATCCTCAGCATCCCTGCTGCTTGCATCACAGGAGCTGAGGCCTGTATAAAACACAGATAGAAATAAAGTGACCCTATTTCCTATGTTTATACCCACCCCTGGTGCCAGCCCTGTCCCTGACAGCCTTCGCTTTGCTGAGGAAAGCACAACTTATCAGCCTCCTTGCTGTCTGCCACTGCTTCTCCATTTTGGACTGAGCTTACCCTGCTGGAGAAGGTGCTTTTTCAGGTAGGGTCTCCACACTGCTGTTCAGAGCGAGATTAAGACCATTGTAGGTCCATGGTCCCACTGCTTTTCCCAGGCTTCCATCACAAAATAACAGGCTCTTTCTGCTGCCAGTCAGTTTAACTCAAGGAGTAGAAAAACCTGGTGTGGAGATTAAAACTGAAGTGCTTTACATAAGTGCGTGAAGGATGTCACAGAAGGGAAGCAAGATCACATTTGTATTTGTTTTGCCTTGAGAAGTCTGTGCTGCATTATGTACACTGTTGAAGCAATGTGTTTTAGGTCACAAAGCCAAGTGCAGGAATGTTAAATTTAAGAGTTACCTGTACACCCTTTGCTCAGTGCCGGAAAGGGGAGCTTTCCCCGTAAGCTATCATTTTTGTTGGTGGCATCCCCAACCCACCACCCAGAGTGTCCTGGCTTCCTCCCCTCACCAGTGCTGACTCACCTTTCCAGGTGTCTGGCCAGCAGTGGCTCGAGGCTTTGCCCCTGACAGTGCTTAACTGCTCTCCTGGTTTGAATGAGAGGAACAGGTTGAGGTGACAAATTACAGGTTGATTAAAACGAAAAGTTCTCAAATTATTTGTTGCTCTGGTTTATTAGTGGCAAACTTAATTCAGGGGAACCGAATACAGTGATGTTGCAGTAGATAACTCTTTTCACTCTTCAAAATAAGTGTATGTGAGGTGGTATGTGATGCAGAGGTCGCTTCAGACCATGAGATTTTCCCCGCTGCCTCTCATGAGGAAGGTAGTACTGCTTTTCTTCATCTGGCTTTCAGCTCAAGTACTGTAGGGAAAAGTAAAAGATTAGGATGTGCCACCCAAAGCAAAGTGTGATTTATTCTGTGGTTAGTTGATATTGACGTGAAATTATCAAGTCCATTGTTAGCGAAAGCCAAAACCTGGCATGATTTTAGTCCAGCTAAATTCAAATATATGGTTCCATAGAAATATGACAAAGCACTGCAGTGATAGTTACAGACATATAGAATAAAGGAGAATTTATGGGTATTGGGCTTTTTTTCAATGGCAAACAAGGGACAGTTTGAAAAAAAAGGAGAGGAGGGAAGACTTTAAAAAATAAAGAAGCGATCCAACATTCCATATGCAGAGAAAACAATTTTCATGCCTCTTATCAAAAATGTGTTAAATCAGCTAACATTGATATAACTTCAAGCAATTAGGAGCATGCTAATAATGATATGAGTCTTCAGCTGTAAATAATTACGCTGCCTCAAGGCTATGCTTTAATTTTTGGCTTGCTGTATCTATAAACAATAATCAAACTGCAAAGCAAGTTGTGTTGTTTTTGTTCACAATTTGTGAAATGATTTCTGTACCCTACAGTGATGCTGATGGCTATTTTGACCTTCAGGAACTCCGATCTGTGAGGCTAAGAGCTGATGTGTACTTCCATCGATCTGAGTTACTGGCACACAGCAGGTTACTGTGCCTGTTCTTCACAAGTACAAAAGCTGCTATCGTCAATCAGTGTGTGTTGTGAAAAGGGGGCTTGCTGCTGAGACTCAATAAATAGGGACATTAGGAGGAAATGTTATAATTGCTGCTACCCACATCTTGTTAATGAGTAATGTACAGTTAGACTCCATGCAATTGCAGCTAAACTGTTTATACAATTTATTCTTATGTTGCAACTAACATTTAACATAATGAAGTATCATAATTGCAGCCATTAAAGTCAAGATTAAGATTTGTTTAATTAGAATTAAGAAAATGTAGAATAGACTTTGAAAATGTAGGGTTTACTGGGTAGAATGTGCAGCATGTAGGGAAATTCAGAGAATGGGTATTAGAGAGCTTTGTTTGTAGAAAAACCATGTCGGTGTATCATGACTGTCACCCTGCTTTTGGAGCAGCTCTGTTGCAAAATAAGCAACACACTGACCAAGGTGTAAAAATGAAAACACAGCCTGGCCTTTAGTTGTGACTCTGATTTTTAAATCCTCTGATCAGATGTAAAATGATATTTGTTTAGAAGACAATGTGTATTCCTACTATAAGAAAGCTTCCTATTTCAGTGTTAAATCACACCATCCAACTACAGACCCTCTGTTTTGTCCCTGATGTAAATCTGAAATAAATTTGCATTAATGGGGAATTAGAAAGGGAATAAGTGCTTAGACACGATTCAGAATGGTCATGTGTATATAGAGTTTTAGGAATAAAGTAAGTAATTGCTTTCAACTGCCTTAAAGCATTCTACAAATAGAAAGTCAGATTCAAGCAAGAACTAGCATTTGGGATAAAACTGATACTAGACCCCGGAAGTAGAAACAGTGTGAGATATTTGTGTAAAATTGCAATAATTTTTTTGAAATGTAACAACATTAAAAGATGTCAGAAATACCCTAGGCTTATAAAAGGAATAAAGCCCCGTGTCTGACTTGTGATGGAGCAGAGTAGACAATGCACTGGAAGAGTCATGTTTTTGACACAGCTCAGTTAGCTGGGAAGGGCCATTGGGTGGGATGTCTCTCCCAGGGCTGCTGTGTCCACAGGAAACACCAACACCATCATCAATACACTCACCTCTATTTAGAGAAAAGTGTTTTTCCATACAGTGATGCAAGTAATGCCATTGTTTTGGTTTGGCTGAGAAGTGAATATCGATAGGAGAACCTGTATTTTTAAAAAAAACGTGAAATTTTTGTTTTACTTTCACACTGTGATTTTGAATTTTTTTTCTTCTAAAGGTAAAGGGGCAGGGTCTGATTAGGTTTGGCATGGGCTGGCTAATTTGACATTTAATAGGTAATTGTGGTTTTTTGGGATACTGTGAATTCCCTTGTGAGTAGAGTGTTGTACAGATCTTAATTGGCCATTATATGATGCTCAGGAAAAGCATAGTTATTTTTATTCCTTTCATTAGTTCTAGAAGCTTTTAAGAAAATATACTTATGTCTTACATTCAGGTTGCATTTTCAACTTACTCAGTAAATGTATTACTTTAAAGGTTTTGATAATGGCATATTAAGGAACTCACTGATCATAAATGCTGTAGTCAAACGAGATAATTTATGCAGAGAACAATTATAGATGACAAACAGAAGCAAAGGCCAATTAGGATGATTACTGCTGTAGAGTCAAATCAAATGAAGTTTTTATCATTCTTGCTTTTTCTGAAATGAATCACAACACAAACCTGTTGGTCATCATTTTGAAAAAAATGAACTGAACAACTGTGAATACTGGTGTAATGCTGAAGGTTACTGACAAACTCAGTGCTGGTTATCTAAGATTTAGAAGCCCATTATAGAGATCCTTTAGAAGGATCTCTATAAATATGGAATAAAATTGACATGGATTTCCTTTTTTGGGGGGGAGGAACCCTTGTACTGTAAGATAAGAGATATATTCAAGTGTATTTGATTAAGCTTGCAAGACATAGTGAGCTGTACAGTCACTGTGTGTATATTCTTGACTTTCTTTCAATATATAGAAACTGGGAGCTCTGTGACAGCATTGCTAAAGGCTGCTTTTCTAAAATAAGATGAAACATTGCTAGCTGAAACACAGGAGTCATGTTCTCACACATGAGGCATGCACAGGTAACATGGATTCCCCCAGTGGCATCACATTTTACTGGAATGATTTTGTTTTCAAAGCTAAGGACCTCTTATAATTCAGTTGTCTGAACTTTTGAAGACTTACTGAAATATCTCCGTGGTTCTTTAAAGCCCCTTTTCACCTCACAGTTTATTTCAAATTATCTTTTCTACTTGGAAAGCCCAATTCTGAACTGACTTTGAAAACAACTCACCTTTTCTTTGTTGTCTGTTACTTAGCTTGACCTTCCCTTTCTGCCCAAAATCATGGCCCAGGGTACCAGATGCCCTGCTCTCTCAATCTCCTCGTGGCTCTCATGGAAATAGCCAGTAGGAGGCCTAAAGCTTAGGATTACCTGGAGGGGGACTGGAAACAGCATTCCAAGTTATCAAATGAGACCTCAGTAATCACAGACAGCACAGAGCTAATGCAGACAAAAATGCTGTTTCCAAGTGCCTTTAGTTCTGGAGTACTGAGATGCTGTGCCATACCTATCTTGAAAGCTATAAAGACCAGGAAGATGCCCTTTAATATAGGTGTTCTCATCAGTGTCCTAGGTCCCTGCAGTAGCAGTGGATATTCAAAGGTAGGTTATCCTGGTGGTTACAGGCAGGGACAAAAATTACCACCCTCCCCAGTCATTGTCAAATGGACTTAAGGGTGATATTACTTGGTGATAAGGTTAGTCCTGTGTGAGAAGAACATACTAGGCAGTCACCCTGAAGATTTTTAATAACACTAGGAGCACCAGTCCACCTTGTCTCCACCTGTGAAATCTCTTTTCTTCTTTCTTCTCAAAAATCAAGCTAGGCATGAAATAGAGGAGGGGAATAAACCTGCCTTTGCCCTCTCATTTGTTTGCAGCTGACAACTGATAGTTTTACTCTAGAGTGCTCCAGATTCCTTAGTTTAAAAAAAAAAAATATTGTTCTGGAACTATTGTAGAGGTGAAGTAGACCCATTAAATGGTATTTTTCATAAATCAAAATGTATTCAGCATCTTCCTTTCTGCCCTTTGGAGAGGACCCTTTCCTGGGTCAAATAGATTCATTGTATTTTACTTAGCAGAGGCCTTACTGGGATTTACTTTACTTCCTAGACCCACTGTTTGTGTTTTTGTGGGGTTAAAAATATGAAAATAATAAGCTTGATGCAAATTTTGTCTCCATTAAAGCTATTGTGCCAGAGTAGGTAGCACAAAGGGTTTCCAGCTGGGTGCTGCCCCACTGAGCTGTGTTGTTGCAGCTCTCTTTGTCCGTGGCGCCTGGGATGCTGGTGTCCTCAGCTGACTCCAGCTGAAACGGGCAAAACAGCTCTTGGCAAGTCTTCATGTCCCACTGCAGGGCTGTGCCTGCAGCCAGAAGAGGATGCTCAAAAATTAACTAACCCACCCTGCCCCCTCCTTAGCCAGACCTCTGTTGGCACCCCATGAAATTAGGGGGTGTGACCCCTGTCACACCCTGTGAAATTATTCCTGTCTTTTATACCTCATGAAAAAGGCAGTTTTCCTTTTGCTAAACTTGACCATTTGGCAAAAGAAAATAATAGCGCAAAAAATATTTGCCATCTTGCAGCAGGAAGGAAAAAAAATAAACTGTGTTACAGAATGTCTCTTTAGCCAGGAGTCCTATGATAATGACTGCAGAGAAGCAATTTTAGTACTTCCCAATGATTACAGGTTTATAGTTTCATAATTATTTAATGCTTGTTAGATATATCTATTTAAGTACCGTTCTTCTGATGCAAGATCTCTTGCTAAGCTTATTTGGAGTGACTCCCTGCCAAATCAATATCAGTCTTCTGGCAGATATTATTAAATATTTGTTTGATACCTATTTACAAGTAGGAAAATAATTTTGCTGCCAAGGGATTGTAAATGTGTGAAAAAACACTCTGACAGCTTACTTCACTCACTGTCTACAAGCTGGCGTCTGCATGCCAAAGTTGGAAGACTAAGATGAAGAACATAATTAAGGAAACATATGAAGGCTAGCACAGGGTTTGAGATTAATTAGCTGCGCGTCAATAATCTCATCAATATCCGATTAACAAATGACACATTGCCCAATGAAACATATTGATTCATTCACACTCCACACTGTTAATAAATTGAAGCTGCTTTGCTAAATGAGAAAGCTGACAAAATAATAGCTTCCTAATACTTCTCCAGTATTGTGATAAAAACATAAAATTAGCCCAAAGTATACTTAATTTAGCAGCACTGTCACTACACTTCTGAAGCTTGTTAGCAGAATAGCAGGGAAGATTTTTTTATAGCCTAATTGTTAGAATGGATACATTAATACATGGATGTATGCAAAAGTAGAAATGAAAATGTTTTCTGTTTTTTTGGATCAGGGTTCTTAGATAATGTGGTTTACCTTCTGTATAATTTTGGGACTGGAGTTTTAATGAGCATTTTTTGTTAAATAGATGAAGTATTAGTGTCCAAAATACCAATTTTTTTGTCACTGTAATTTGTTCTTTCACTGATTTAAGTAGAAGTTGTATCAATATTTTGCTTTGTGAAGACCGAATTAAAAAATTATGAGTTTTTCTGAGGAAAATTCAGAAGCCTTGAAGAAAACAGATGTGAAAGTAAAGGAGCCCTGTTTTGCCCCCTGTGCCTTGAGATGCTCAATGTGCTCCTATAAAAGAAGCTCTTCATAAAAGTGTGAAAAACATCTACAGATAAAATGTGCTATTTACTTGTCTTATTAAACTGTCAAAAGTATTAAAAACTACAGAAAAGTTCAGGAGCATAAAATATTGATAGTGTGTTTTTGCTCTGGGACTAATGCTGCCTCTCTGGTTTCTTACTGTATTTGAAAGAATATTGTAGCAGGACTACTGCAGTAGCAGCTTGTGCTGGATGTGTTACACTTGAACGAAGTGTTTGTTAGAGGGGCAGAACAGCCACTACAGCTATCAGGGTCTGAACATGGTTTTGTTCTACATAAAAACAGGAAAAATCCCTTCTCTTGGTTTTGTGGACAGGAATGCCAATGAGCTGCTCAATAGGAGCAGTGTGGTGTTTTTTGTTTGTTTGTTTGTGTGCTTGTTTGTTTTTATTCTTTTTCTTCTTTAATTGCAGAATTCCTCCAACCAGGTGAGGAAAGCCTACCAGGTGACCTTCTTACCCTCCCTCATCTACCAACCACAAGATCTCTGGCTTATTTGGTGTGAACCTGCACTGCTACAAGAAAACACCTGTATCCCAGTTAGTTCTAGTTACTCTGGTGTTTGCAGGATCTCACTAGCACTCCTTGCTCTCATCCACCAAGCCCCATGGGGCTGTGACAACCTAGGGCGACTGGCCAGCTCTTGTGCTGGTGGGTGCCTGTCCCTGCTGGCAGTGGGGGAACTGGTAACAGTGGGTGGCAGGTGTCAAGAGGACCTGAGGTGCCCAGGGGCAGCAAGATACAGGGGAGCAGCTGTGCTGGCTTGCTGCCCACCCACCCCACGACATGTGAAGCTTGTCAGGGAACTGCTGCTGTGACCCCAGCCTGTTGGTGCAGCGCCTAGTCCTCCTGGAGCAGTGGGTAGAGTCAGCCTGGAAAGAGGTACCGAACAGCTACTTGTGCCTTGATGGCAACACTGCGGTGTGTGCAGACCTATGTGTACCTCTGGAGCCAGATGCCACAACCAGGATGGTTTTGCTGTTAAGGGCTAAATTTAGTGAGTGATTTAGAAACCTGTGTGTGCATCTGAAGATGTGCTATGATAATGCTTTGGATAGTAGTCAAGGTGTCTGGAAGTTCTGGGATCTAGACAATTTTGATTGACGCATTTATATGTGTGCAAACATGCACACACATATAAATATATACAACACATGCATATATGAATTAAATCTTGTCTCAGACTCACTAGGAGAAAAGAGTGATTGCTTTAAACTTTCAAGTTATCTGGACTGTTTTCTAGGAAATTTGGAGGGTTTGAAATCTGGAGGCCGAACCATTTGCTTTACTCTTAATAATTACAGTGCTCTTGTAAGGGTTTTACGAGTAATTGTTATGCAATGACTTACCTTTTAGATCCCATGAAAAGTTTGATGTCTGTGACTAGAAGTTAGGGATCAAAAAGGCTCATTTCTGTACTGCACTGTTGTTGAGGATGGTTCTCCCACAGTATGAAGTGCTGTTTTCAACCCAGTTTTAAACAAACCAGCTAATGTTTGGTCCATCTGTAGCTGTCTCTTAACTAACTGCAATTAACTTTTTAGGGCTCCATGATATGCTGAATAGCTTGGAACAACTAATGATTTTATTACCAATCTTAATATTTAGAGTTCCCTGTGGAGTCATGTATGGTTCTTAATGAAACCATTATTTACAGGATTAAAATCTCTTGGCAAATTCCTTTTCTTCTGACTGCACTGAGATTAACACATGCTTGCAGTCCATCTTGGGATAAAGAAGGGCTTTTTGTGGGGTACAACACTTAATTCTGGTTTCCTTAAATGCATAATCTCTAAAATGTCAACAATCAGAAATGCAGTTTACCAACTCTCACTCTAGATCAATTAAGAATAGCCTGCTACTGCAAACTGTTATCATTTGATTTGATCCTATGTTGTCCTAGGAACAGTCCTTGTAATAAGTACTTCTATTTGAACATAGAAGTACTTGGGTACTCCTGCCAAATAGGGACTTTGGACCCTGCATTTATAATAGTAAGTCATGAGGGATGTCCTTGTAACCAACCTTGTGGGAGTGTTAGATGGTACTATTAAGGGCTTTATCTGAAATAAATACGTGAAGAGATGTTTAGTTATAGTGAAAAACAAGAATATCTTATTGGGTCTCTGACTGTGTTTACAGCCTGTGGCACTCACTGGGTAAGAATTTCATTTTGTGCAAATGCAGATTAGGAGAATTTTGACACCCGTTGATGTGATATTAGTTAAACTTGTATCATGTTTCTCATGCACCCACTGTTCTAAAACTTACTCTGAAAATACCCTACTTTCACAGATATCCTCAATTTTCTGAAGCACTCGTATACTAAAAAGCGGTGATCTGAAGTTTATCTTGACACCTTCAGCCTGAAGGAGCATTTAGAGAACTCTGTTTTTGTGTAACTCATCGGCATGTGATGTGTGAATCTACCTGACTGACTTACCTCACTTAGGAGAAGCCAGTGGTGACCATCTGCAGCTTCCACTGGAAGCAATATAAAGTTTCAGGTCCTTTTGGTGTCTTGTGATGGGAGTGCTTTGCATGCTTTGACTAGACACAAATCATAGTAATATCTCTCTCCATCATGTAGATGAGCAGTACTCAGGAATAGTAACTTCTCTGAGGGGCCCGTGTCCACCAGATATCATAAATGGACTCTGGAGCAGTTCAGTCAATAGCATTGCTTCTGACAATAGTGGCAATATTTCAAAAGAAGTTAATAAGGGCAAGGATGAACGTTTGCCTCCAGGGAATCATCCTCAGAAACTAACAGGAGGAAAACCTAATTGGAATGTCAAAAAAGAGAGGGAAAAAAATTAAAAATAAATAATCCACTTCTATTAGACCTACAGCATGCTAAGACCTGAAGGAAAGTGAAGGTTGAGAACTTTAACTAGTGACTAGAGAGTTCTGTCATTTACCTGACAGTCTCTCAGTCAAGCCTGTCTTATTACAAAAATGGGGATCTAGCGGCTGTTATCTTGTGCAACTTGTCTTTTTCTTACCTACTCTAGTTACAATGCATTTGAATATCTTTATAGTCTTTCTCCAAACCCAGCCATGGTTTTAGAAGTCATGTTAATTTTCCTGATTTAGGTGGCCAACTTGGAGAAGTGTGCTCTCTCACCTTCTTTGATCTGGACTTGTAAGGATCACGCAGCTTCTCCTACTCATTTCATCTTCACTTTGAAAAGTACTAAAGACTGAAGTGAACATTCAAGAAAATAGAATTAGTCCCACAATCAGCACTGCTCCTTGGTTTCTTATTGTGCAAAATTACTAATAGTGACTAGCATCTCCAAACTTTTTCCTTGATGTGTTTTTCCAAATTAAGGGACTCCCTGAGCAAGTGGTGATATGTGTGTGTTCAAAGGCTTTGCTGGGCTTCTCTTCCAGGAAGGATTCTGCCTGTTTTTAAGCCTATGTAAACTTGTATCATCCACAATATCTTATGACCGGAATACTTAACTACACAACGTGCAGGAAGTACTCCTCTTTATTTCAGACCAACTACCTGTTAATTTAATTGCGTGACCAGTACTTCTTTCATTACAAGAAGCAGTGAACAATGCTGTTTTCTCCAAACCTCTTCCTGTTTTATAAATCTGTCAGGTGCCCCCTCAGATCTGCATTGCAGGCAAAGAATTTTAGACTATGTAATTGTTTCTTAGACAGAAACTACTCAATATCTTTGATCTTCTTTCTTCCTTCTTACATAATTTTTCTAGTTTTATTGTACCTAAATCTGTGCTCATGCTTGCTATTCTAGCTGTGCATCAAAGGTTGATTTGACAGGGCAGAACGAGGCAGTGGCTGTTGTCTCTGTAGTAATTGGCAATAGGTTATCAGAATGCCTAATCACAACCTCTGCTATACAGTCTATGGCACAGGCTGTGCTATATGCAGGCTGGTTTTGTAATTCATCTAGACAAAGAGTCATTTGCATTTCTACTACAGTTGTAACTGTAGTTTGGTGTTTTCTATCATCTTACTCTTCCACCTGTTGGTTTTGTTTTGCTTGATATTGGAATGTCCTGGTGTATTCTGTTATATACTTTGAAATCTTAGCTCATTAGATCAGCCCATAAGTTTGGCAGTGGTAATTTGGATAAAAGAAGAAAAAAAAGTCCTAAGCCACTTTTTCTTTGGGAAAAGACTCAAAGTGAGATAAAAGATGATTTTTTTGTCCTTTTCTTTCTTGCTGTGGGGGACATCAGGATATCAGGGTACTGAGTGACACTTCTACTTCCTCCTTTTGAGTGCCACTTTAAGGCATTTCCAGAATTCTAGGCACAGTCAACTCCCTGGTTCCTAAGTCTTAATAGCTGTAGCTTCGTCTGTATTGTCTTCATGGGTAAAGACTTCCTTTGGGTGTGTTAGAGTCCCGGCTTTTACACTTCATTCTGTGGTCTTGCTAATCCCAGCTGTACAGAGCTCTTCTTCATGGCCTGCATCTCATCTTAAACATCTGTTAGTTCTCAAGTCAACAAGAAGGAAAAGCTTCCTTGTATGTCAGATTCCACCTGAATGGCAGTTGGGAAGAGGATGTTGGGATGGTAGTTGGGAAGCCTTTGCCTTCCATCAGGGAGTAGTATGGAGGTGGTGGTGTGTTGCATGAGGTTGAAATTTGAGGAAGAAAGACTGAATGTACTGTGATGGTGTCAGTGAATGCTGTGCCTCGCTTAGTGTGAGGAGGAGTCCCTTACTGTTAATTTTTTGTCAGGAGACCAGGCTGAATAATCATAGAATCACAGAATGCTTGGTTTTCAAAGGGACCTCAAAGATCACCTAGTTTCAACACCCCTGCCGTGGGCAGGCACACCTTCCACTAGACCAGGTTGCTCAAAGCCCCATCCAACGGAGACTTGAGCACTTCCAGGGATGGGGCATCCACAGCTGCTCTGGGAAACCTGTTCCAGTGCCTCACCACCTTCACAGTAAAAAGTCTCTTCCTAGTATCTAATCTAAATATACCTTTTCATAGAATGAAAAGTGACTGAGGTTGGCAGCCATTTTTTTGTTCACTGATGTTAGGCAGTAACAGATGGGGATGGAGGAGACAGTTCTATATATAGAGCTCCAAGAGCCTGTGCTGAGGGGTCTTTGCTGCACCTCAGGTATTGTGTCTCTGTTCTCCAGCTGCCATATGGGGTCTGGAAACCTTACACACTCTTCTACCCTCCTTCTTTTAGCTTACTTATAAATGTTTTGGTAAATGAATGTCTCTTCCAGAGTGTTGTGCACAAAAGTTCTTGGCATAGGCTCTAATACATATGGTGTCTCTGGGCAGACTTGTTAGGTACACACGCAGTATCACTTGAATTGACCTAAAGCTAACAGGGTAAGCAGCAGAAATTCAGGATTTCCTTCAAGTAAACTCTGACTTTTGTGCTATACAGCTTTTCACTGGTTGGTGGTAACTCACTGAAATGGTAATTCTTAGAATTAGTCACTCAAAACAAAAGGCTCATTTTAAAATAACCAAATCCAGCAATCACAAAGAATGTAGCTTTTGAAAAAAATGTTGTTTCCTTGAATCACATTTTCCTGCTAGTACTCAACCCTTTATTGATGACAGATAGAAAAGGCTGTTGCTTGTGTTAGTTGTAAACTTCTCTTTGTCAGAGCCCTTTCCACCATCTGTCATTGCATAACTGTGTGTTCCCAGGTTTGTAGCTCTAATGTGTTTTTGCTGTTTTGTGTACAGTACGTTACAAGTTATAAAAGCTTGAGTAAATAATTCATGTAAAAACCTTTGTAAATATTGTCAAACTGAGGAATAAATGATTTACTAAGAGGTCTCTTGACTCAGCCTAGCAGCTTTATTACTGTAACTTGTTTTGTAAACAACCTTCTCCCCCCACCCTGTATTTTTTCCATCAAGTGTCTTTGTGCAAATTCTATTGCTAAGCACTACTTAGATGCATTTCAATCACCATAAATAATGCAATATCAGTGCTTTAACCACCTGGAGACTCCATTCAGAAATCAACCAAAGGTGTAGTTTGTGTGAGACCCTTAAGGGAACATATTTTCAATACATGTGCAAGAGTGTACTTCCCACTGTTTTCATAGCTGATTGCATTTTCTGGAGATGGCTCCATCTCAGCTGGAAGATGGTTTTCTGGTAGACCTCAGGTTTGCAGAGCTGGTACCTGGGCTTCATTTCACTTCCTGTGGATGTTCTGCAAATTGTGTTGTGCAAATAGATCAGGACCTAGGGTTATGAGAGGTAGTAATGAAAAACACTCAGTTTGGTTTTTTTTTCCTAGCTTTTTACTAAAGTGTTTTCTGAATGGTCAGAGGAAATGTAATCAGAAACATTTGTTGTAAATGAATAATATGACTTTGCTTTGATGTATTCATGAGTCCCTTGTTAGCCTTCTGAAAACACAACTGAAAATGAAATGTTTCTTCAATAATAGTGGAATGGGAAAATGTGTTACATCTGAATCCTTATGGACAGGCATAATTATGTGGTTACATGTGTTTGTTCTGAGTTTGTTCTGTGAAATACAGACACACTTGACAGATATCAAACCACTGGTGAACAACGACAGTGATCATGACACTGGAAGCTGTGGACGATCCATGTCATCGTATTGACTCAGAACTGGAACATAGGCTTGAGCTGCTAAGTCTCTGAATATCCATCTTGGTTACATGCCGGTTTTCATGCCAGCTCCTGGCTAAAGTGAGCAAATGTACTTTACTGAGTAAAGACTCAAACTGAGGGGGGCATGGCTGTTGGATGAGATGGATGCACCCAACTCATCTTCTGCTCAAGAGAGACATGATGTGCAATTGTCCTGCCCAGGTACAGGACACAACGGTTGCAGAATAAGTTTGCAAGCATAAAGATGGTGGGCAGGTGGAGGATGTGAGAACAGTTTTAGAGTGATTCCAGGAACTGGTAGAGTGTCCAGAGAAATGGAGCAAACAGATTTTGCTGGCCTTCTTGGTGAGCTGTTCCCCTTGATATGCCAGATCATCTCATCACCACTCCCCCATCTCACTTGGCTCTTAAGTTCCATGAAAATGGACTATTCACTAAAAAGCTTAGAGACTCCTGTTTGTGTATCTTGACCAGTTTTCTGTGCAGTCGTGCGACCCAACATGAAAACCGCCAGGACTTTTTCAAACAGATAAGCTCAACAACACAAGTATTCAGACACTCCTCTTATGGAAATGATGTTTTCAGAGTTAACTGCTTTGAAGTGACTTTGTGCCAGAGTGGTCTAAGCAGCTTTTGATGGGCACTTAAAAAGATTTCTGACCCTGAGAATGGTGAAAATAATTCATTAGCTTCATAATATTATGCCTGATATCAAAGCTATCAAGAAATGATGAAGTACTGCTCTCTGATTATAGAGATGGAATTTTTTACCTGTTATAGGAAAGGAATTGGCCATCTTTTGATTATACATCTGGGTTCAGGGTTCAAGGAACAGAGCAAGCAAACTTTTACTGACTTAAGAATTAAAAGTGGACTTCAGGAAAGAAATCTCTTGGGGAACTTGGCAATGGATTTTTTGTATTTCTGTATGTCTGATATAATGAGGAATCAACTTCTTCCCTCTGGTTTTTTAACCCTTTTAAAAAGAGGACTGTAGTGTTTCAGTGATGAATGTAACTGAGTGCATAAGAAAGAAGAAGCTGATAATGTCAACTTTCAATCACATTGAGTTGAGGAAAGAAGAAATAATGGTGTACCCTCTAGAAGTTATTATGGGTAATTTCCATAAAAGTTAAGTAAATGAAGTCTGAAGCTCAATTAAACAACATCTTTCTGTCTTGTGTGCCCAGGACAATACATTGTTTGCTGTGAATAGACCACCCGAGGGCTGGTCATGTGCTTTGGTAGAAATCATAGTTTTGTCAAACAAAGCAAAAGACATAATTATAGCCTTTTTTTATTAAAAAAACTATTTTAATTATTATTGTGCATTTCCAATTAGAAATGCATTAAGCAGTTGCCATTAGAAGCTTAAAAGTATGAAAACAACAAAAGTCTGGAGAATTTGTGCTGTAAAAAACTCATCCTGATTTGGCTCCAAGTAGCACCAAGAGCAACAGGGATTCCTACCTCCTTCATCTACCCCCCTCTTTTTAGTTTTTCTTTTTTTTGGAAGAGAGGGTGGAGGGAAAGGGAGGTTGGTGGCTTTATTTTTCCTAGACAAGAAAAATCCTGGAAGTCACACAGTCACAGATGTGACCACAGAATAAAAATATTACTTTTGAAGATGTAAATGGTTGCAGTATGAAATATGTCATGCCTAACCATGTGCATTATTGGTGTTATGAGATCTATATTCCTTGGATATATGAAGTCTAGATAGCATAATGTTAAATACCTGTGAAATATAAGAAATAGATGCAGATTGAGAAGGGAGTATATGCTGTTCATAGGGAGTATATGCTGTCTTTAGGGAGTTGATGGAATTCTACACAGTATGGAGTGGGAAAAAAAAAGCCCCTTTGAAAGATCACTTTGTTGCTTCAATAAGCCTAAATATAAAACCCCTTGAAATTTCCTTTTCTATTTATGGTTTACATGCACAGGTATCAATTGTTGTGCTCTGTTTAAAACTTCTGTTTACCTTTCATGTTTGCTACTTTAAGGCCTGGTCTGCTTCTGGTGCTACTTTTCCTGCAAAAGTTTAGTGTGAACTACAGATTAGACCTTGGAGAGTGATCTCTCATCTGTAGTGTTCTGTGATACTCTGATCTTCAGTGCAATTCACTCTTACTGAGGAGTTGCTCTGTGTGCTGTCACGTTGATGCTGCTGCATCCTGTGGTAACCTTCTGCTGTTAGACATCTCTGGAGACTGGAGAAGGAATGTTTTAAATTATACCTTGATTTTCTGGGTCTTCCCAGTACTCCTTGGCTGATGGTCTTGCCAAAATCACCTCTGCTTCACTCTCTTGCATTGCTGGGGCTCACTGTAGGTCCCTGATGGAAAGGGACTTACAAGCACTTTTGCAACTCTGTTGACATCAGGATATACAACCCTTCTTAGTCCAATGACTTAGGCATCCTGTGGTTTGACTGAGATGCTTTTCATATCTTGTTGTCTGTGTGAAATTAAAATTAATCCTGTGTGAACTAGGAGAGACAGCTCTTTGCTTCTGTTGTGATCTTTTAAAGGTAAATCTATTGGCTTCTGCAGCGCACTATAACTGGTGCTCCCTCGAGGAGGAAAATACATAGGAAACTCTATAACTTTGGATGAAAAGATGATCTCAGTGCTTACCAACTATTCAGATTGAGGCATTGGAATGCAATTCTCACTTCTCAGGGGTTATATATGTGACTAAGTCCTGTAATACTGTCTCATTTTGGACTTTCTTGCATTTCGTCTCAAACTGCTTTGCTTTTATATTATTGTAACATCTAAAGTCTCAGGCAGGGTCCAGCAACCCAGAAGGAGAAGGGCAGTACACAGAGCAACAAGCATTTCCTAATCCTAAGCATTTACAGTCCAAGTATTAGAAAAGAGGTGATAGATAAAAAAAAAGACCAAGAAAACACAGAGAAAAAAAATCTCAACAGAGTAGGTATGGTACATCAGTAACTCGATCTGGGACTAGATTTTTAATGTGCATTACAGCAATGCAAGTTTTAGTAATATATTATTACTATTATTGCTTTTTTCCCTATTGTTGTTTTTCTGGATTTTACCTAATGTGTGCTGGGCCATTAAAATCTTCATCTTTAAGATGATGGACTGTATCTTTTTTTTTCTGACCAGTGAAGAAGGACATGAAAACTTAGGGAAATACAGGACTAATCGTTGTCTTTATTTCATTTTCCAAATATTTATCTGGATTGAATAGGACCCTTAAAGTTTGAGTGGATGACTTTATCAAAGTTAATTGTGAGTGGATTGCAGCAGAGAAGAATTGTAAACGAGCTAATTGCAACAGAATATCTTGCACAGTTAAATCCTTCAGGCAAGACCTGCTGCCACGAACACCTTTAACTCCTCCCTTGGATTGGGGAGTGAGGTTTGCAGTGACACAGAGCTGTGACAGACACCTTCAGCTACAAATTTACAAAGGTCAATGGAATATAAAGGCAATCTAGAGCATCTACAGTGTGTGCAGTATTAGCTGGTGCTGGCAGTGGACTGTGGCAGAAAATCAAAGCTGCTTCCCTGGCACACATCTTCCCCAGTTTGGGTACCCAGAGGGAAAGAGCTAGTGGGAATTGAACATCCTTCACTGTGCCTATAAGTTGCTACAAGAAAGCATGTTACAATGGGGGTGTGTTTCAACAGCTAGGTGTATAAATCATAAAATATAACAAGGACTGTGTATAATAGTTGGTGTTTTGTAACCCCAATGACTCACTGTTTCTTTCCTAAGAAGAGAAAGTCATTGGAGCCACCTTCTGTGGCTGCCTGAAAGGCACACCTTTGCAGGTCCCACCTGCTGCTCTTCACTTAGCACTTGATAAAAATCTCTTCTCTTGCTCCTCTCTCCACTAACCATGAGCCAAGAAGCATTCTTCTGTCACTGCTGGTTCCATGTGCCAGGTGGATGGACATTGCAGGAGATTTTCATCATACTGCTTATCAGCTACTTCTACTTCATGACACAAATATCTTCTCACTCTCAAACCCTCTGGGAGAAATTACCTTTAATTAGTTCATTCTGTGTAGGTTATCTAGATACACTCTTTAATAGCAGTGCTATCACATTTATTTCCCAAGTAGCAGTAATTATGATTGAAGAGAAAAATAAAAAAAGGTTTTAGAGCCCATATTTAGACCCATTTTCCCACTCTTTTCGGCATGAGATGGTGGCTTAACACTGTTTTCTTTACCAGATTGTTTGTCAGACTGAGTTCTGGAGAAGAGCATTATGTCCCATGGAGGAGCTGGAGAGGTTTCCAGTGCTGACTGATTTGCTCTGGCACCTGATGTGCGTGCCAGCAGCCATCTCATCAGGGGGATGTGGACGTCACTGTCACCATAGAGACAGCAAGGAGGATTCAGTTTCAAAAGGTGAAGAGAAGCTGGGAATTAAGAAGGTAAGGCTGGGTCTGTCTCTCAACTCATGAAGGATTTTAAAATGATGCCATATTAAAAGGATGCCACAGTAGAGGAATGCTCTACTGCATATTTATACACATATGGAGATATGTGCATCTAAGTATTGCTACATATGCGTATGTTTACATGAACTCTTTTGAATAGACTTGGGTGCAAAAGAATCCAATGAAGGTTTTTAAAATAGCCTGCTAATGTTCTGCTTATGCTCCTCCAATTAATTTTTCTTTTACAGGTGGCATAAAAAAATACTTGAGCTCTGTTTATATTTTATTTTAAGAAGCCATAAAATACTTGCTACCTCAAGATTTTCTGTATTGTACAGAGGCTGAGCGAGCTATGATGTGTTATAAACTAATGTTCACTTCTGTTACCTTTTTGTGATCTTCTGTTGTGCTCTAGCAATGCCAAGGATGTAAAGCAGTGGTGAGTGTTGAAAGGCATGGCAGAAATCAGCCATGAGTCATTGTTTAATCACATGGGACTTTTAAAGCCTGGGTCTATATTGGTCCAGGACAGCTTGCAGACCACTCTCTGCCCACTCTTATATCAGATAAAATCACGCCTCCTGAGGGCTTACCCCATTACTTGCAGATGGGGTAATATACTCAGTAATGCATGGACTAGTTTTAAGCTTCAGTTTGCATGCTTGTAATCCCCAGCAGGGTGCTGACCCTAAAAGGATGTTTCTCGTACCTTAGAAGCAAAAGATAACTTCACAGATATGGCTCTGAGGGGAGTGGTGACAAGGAGAGTGGTTCATCCAGCAGAGCAACAGATGAACTGCTGAGTAATGCCATATAAGCATTACTGCAGAAAGGGTGGTAGAAAGCTTATAGGGACTGATAAAAGACCTTGTCTGCACTGCCGTGCAGTGCTGGATGCCACTGGAGAGGATGGGGCTGGGTGCATGTTTCTGATCTTGGGCCAGGGATGATCAAAAGAGCCCTTGAGCTCCTCTTGTCTCTGCCCAGCCCACCACAGCTCCAGCAGGAAATAGCCACAGCACAGCAGATTTTTTAACCATGATACACTTGACTTGACAGCTGAAGGAAGTCTGGCGTGGGAGCCAAATCTATTGGCTTTGTGTCAGCTCTGGGGTATCTTTCCTGTTTTGGGAATTCCCCAATGGGGAGGTACCACTGCTGTTTGGATCAGAGCTCAGATCTCAGCCCCTGGGGCTGTCCACTCTGGGAGATGGTTTTGGCAAGGATAAGTAATTTTTGCTATTTTTAAGTCTCTTTGATTTTATAAATAGCTAAGTGACAAGTAAAATTTTTGTATTCACCCTATGGCTGAATTTTCTGCAGGGATGTTTGCATGTGTGCGTAATACCATCTGTATTTATTATTCCTATTGTTGTCGTCACTCACACGTTTTATGCAAACAGAACAAAAGGCAGCTCCCTTTGCAGTCAGCTTATGGTCCAGCTGCTGTGCAAAGGCAGTGGAGGGCACAGAGAGCGCCTGGGGGGCACAAGGAATCCTTGAGATAACATTGCTTGGGTTTCTCTTGTCAGACCTCTACAAACCATGATAATACACGTAGGCTTCATGTTAATAAGAGGCAGCTAGGGTGTATGTGAAGAACTGAACTGTCTATTTACATGCAGCTGGGGCTTGCATTTTTGGGGGTACCACTGTTGTGACTGGCTGGCTGGTAACTGTAGATGGCTGGCTGGTAACAAACTACATTTTTAACCGATTTTTTCTGATGACTGCTGCAGAATCCTGTCTACTCAGATTTTAGTAATTCACCTTGACTTCTGTTTTAGGAGCCTTCTGACCAAATTGATCTTTGGTATCAATATGAAAATCTGTGCTGGTGAACCTTCAGGTTTGACTCACTTTCTGGGATCGGCTTATATCTCAGTTATGGTGCACTCTCATCATTAATCGTTCGATCATGCCTTTTAGGAGAATAAAAATTGTGATTATGTTAGATTCAGAATTCATCCAGTTCAGTTCCCTGTCTCCCATGGTGGTGGTCTCCAGCTGTTTCGAAGAAAAGAAAAAGAAATTCTGTGTTAGGCAGGAAGTAGATAATCTGTTATTCTCTCTAAGCTCTAATAGAAACTTTGCTTTCTTCAACAGAGAAACCATTTTCCAAGAACCTGATTACCAATTAAGATTATTACAAAGCCAGATGTTAAGAGAGGAGTTGGATACCAGTATTATCTAGGGGATCTTATCCAAAAGGTTTTACTGATGTTGAAGCCACTTCTGAGTGACAGCAGAAGGAGAAGGACTGGACATAAAGATAGGCATGACATCCAGCCTAGAGCCCTGAGTTTGGCATATTCGATCAGTTGCTCCTTGACTAGAGGGGCTAATTAGACACTCCTCTGCTTGCTCATCCCCTACAATCTGCTCTTGCCATAGCACGTATATCCTTTATCTGCTGGCAGGAGAATTGAAAACAATACCTATTCTAGTAAGCACTACCTTTTTTCCCCTGCTCTTGTAAGTGGTGTGGGTAATATAATTCCTCTGCTATATATAATACCCCTCCTATAATGCTTCTCACTTGACAGCATGTGTGGTCAAGACCTTCATCTGGAAATTATATAGTAACAACATATTTTTTCTTGCTTCCTACAGCAGAAATATTTATATGCACCAGGTTTATATCGTAGTCTTACCAGATAGTACAAGAAGTAAAGCAACCGCAGCTATCCTGTTTGTGGTATTATTCTGCAATATTTTCACTTCTTCATAAGATTTCCTGAGGTTTTCTTTGGCTCAGGCTGTTATGACTGGCTACAGTTGTGTTTTTGCTTTGAGGATAAGGGAGTTCTTGTCTGCCATCATGCCATTGGGTTTGTTGGCATATAGTTAATTTACCAATTTGTGTTGAAAAGGTAAGCCAAAGATAATGCGATAGTGATGCTGGGCATGATTTCAGAATATAGAAATGTTTACTCACTGTCAGCATCTAAGGTGATCATAGTGATTATTGCCCCAAATTAGATATCACTTCCTTTCTACACACTTCCATATGACAGGTTATACGCTTGGGTTTTTCCAATTGCCTCTGAGTTCAATTCTTCAAAGATACTTAAGATACTTACAAGACTGTTTATTTTCAGCTATGCTCATTCTATAGGAGGATGAAAGAGACAAAATAACTGTTCTGAGTGCTTGGTGTTATCGTGAGGGTATGCAATCTCTTTTTACATGAATCAGTGGACTTTGGGGCATTTTCCAAGTGTGTCTAAACCCCCCTGTCTGTTGGTCTTTCTCTCAGATTGGGCCCCAGCCAGCCAGAATAAATTTGCAGGCAATCTAGCCAGGATTTTTCCATGTGATAAAGGGAAAATGATGAAGAACTCTAAGCTCTGAACAGATGACTCAGTGTCTCTGGTGCTGAGTTAGACCTATCACTGTATCCATTGCAGAGGCACGCAGTCCACACCCAATTTCATCCTCTACCCACACACAAATGTGTCATCTATCTGTGCATGACTGAAGTGCTCATATCAGACACATTTACCTGCCAAAATTGTGGGAACAGTCCTAAAAGATTATCTGCTCCCAGCTCTTCAAATATTTCTCTCCTCTCCAATCATTCTGTCCCCTCTTTGAAGTTGTTTCATCATCTGGGGGGTCCACTCGTGCACGTAGATGCATATGGGAAAATTGTATTTGAAAAGCCATTTGTGAGTCATGTCAGTCTAAGGAAAACTAGTGCAAGGGACCCAATAAGCTAAAACAATATAGGGAATAGAAATGGATCATCTTGCTTATTTTAGATATAAATATTTTCTCTTAATGCCAAGTATTCCATGAAAAGATTAGTTTGGATTAGTGTAATTGATAAAGGAATATGCTCTTTGTTTCCAGGAATAGCAGAGGATTAAAATGTGGATGTATCTGTCATCCATATGCAAGTCATGCTAGAATAAGTACAATTTTATGAAACTTAGTGCTATGAAATTCATTCATGTTCACCACACTGTGTAAGAGAGGCTGTGATATCATCCAACTAATATGAAAAAATTACTTTCTAAACTAAAGATATGTGGACAGGTATATCTTATGGTTTTATATTAAACTTACAAATATATAAGAGATGTAACTGTCCATGGCCTCTCAAGACTTTAGCATATGCTTGTGTGTATCTCTGAGATTAGGAACTCTAAGCAGGGTTCTCTCTTTTTTTTTTTTTTTTTTAAGTATAAGGCCCCCAAGCCATCTTTCAGAGCACAGGACATCCAGAGTTTCCTTAGGCAAAATATAATGAGCTTTTGTCTCAAAGCAAAGTGGAACCTGAGGCATGGTTCATGACAAGGTGGTTTCTAAGCTACCCTTGCTAGAAGAGAAAGAGGAGATGTGACCTCCTATCTGGGAAGAGTTGTTCTAGCTGTTGCTCACAGACCAATTGCTTTCTAATGCTAAACAACCTGGAGATGGAGGAAAGGGAGACTTCTTCTGTGGAACCATGAAAATAGGGGAATAGAAATGGAGGGAAAATCAGTTTCCCTATTCTCCTTTACCCCTCAGAGGACTAGGGGATCAATGTCTTCTGAGGAAGGGATACATAGGGGCATTGTATAGGACCAAGATTTAGAGCAGGTATTAAATTTCTCTTGGTTCACGTTCCTTTATCTGTCAGTCCCACGAATTCCCAAAGTAAATTGAAACCAGAAGATTTCGGAGTCCTACTTCTGAACCGAGTCATGGCTGATTCACATCCTGCCTTACCTGACATTGCACAAATGAT
Organism: Manacus candei; assembly: GCF_025592945.1. Lineage (NCBI taxonomy): Eukaryota > Metazoa > Chordata > Aves > Passeriformes > Pipridae > Manacus > Manacus candei. The sequence continues at coordinate 14,321,778 of NW_026138097.1, forward strand.
CAAGAGAAAACAGCATGATGTGACTGCTCTGTGGTAATTTAAATGAGAAGGATGGTTGCTGGCATGCATTTCTCAACATGTGGTACAGCAATATACTTTTTTTTTCAAAACTACCAGCAACAGCCATTGCAGAACAAAGAAGGCACAGGCATTAATCTGGGATAATGATGGACAAGAGGTAGAAGGAGGATCTGAGAAGATTTGAGTCTTCTAACGTGTGACAATTTTTACTGGAAAACCAGGAGCACAGGTTTGACTAGTTCCCAAATGAGTCAATTTTTTGGCTAGTATTTGAGAAACAACTTACAGTATTAATGGCAGTAATACAAAGGAAAGAGAAAGATCTTTATCCTTCATTTTCACTTTGGCTTTACTTAACTTTTATATATAAAAATATTTAAATATAACTCTGTAAATACACTCTGTGTTGTTAGTCTCTTAGTTGAAATACAATGGCATAGGACCAGGAACAAGTAGGAGCAAAGCATTTATTCTGCAAGTGACAAGTGGCATTGCTCAAGGGTTGGTGTTGGGACCAGCACTGTTAAATATTTTTATTGGTCCCATGGATAATGGGATTGAGGGCACTCTCAGCAAGTTTGCCAATGGCACCAAACTCTGTAGTGTGGTTGACATGCTGGAAGGAAGGGATGCCATCCAGAGCGACCTTGACTTGAAAATCTTGAGAGATGGCCCTGTGCAAACCTCATGAAGTTTGACAAGGCTGAGTACCAGGTCCTGCAACTGCATCAGGACACTCCCAAGCACAAATATGGGCTGGGTGGAAAATGCATCGAGAGCAGCCCTAAGGAGAAGGACTTAGAGGTGTTGTTGGCAAGAAGCTCAAACATGACTGAACAATGTGTCTTCACAGCCCGGAAGACCAACAGCATCCTGGGCTACATCAGAAGAAGCGTGACCAGCTGGTCAAGGGAGGGGATTCTGCCCCTCTACTCAGCTCTCATGACGCCAACCTGGCTACTGTGTCCAATTCTGGGCCCCCCAGTATAAGAAGGGACCTTTTGGAGTGAGTCCAGATGAGGGCCATGAAGATGATCAGAGGGCTGGAGCACCTCTCCTATGAAGACAGGCTGAGAGCATTGGAGTTGTTCATCCTGGAGAAGAGAGGGCTCTGGGGAGACCTTAGAGCAGCCTTCTAGTTCCCGAAGAGGCCCACAGGAGAGCTGGAAGGCACTTTTTACAAAGGGTTGTGGCGATAGGAGAAGAGGAAATGGCTTTAAACTGAAAGAAGGTGGATTTAGATTAGATATCAGAAATAAATTCTTTGCTGACATTGAGGTGAGGCACTGGAACAGGTTTCCCAGAGCGGTTGTGGATGCTCCATCACTGAGAGTGTTCAAGGCCAGGTTGGACAGGGCTTTGAGCAACCTGATCTAACGGAAGGTGTCCCTGCCCATGGCAGTGGGGATGGAACTAGATAATCTTTAAGGTCCCTTCCAACCCAAAACATTCTATAATTTTTTGAAATGCAAACAGAGGTTTAACTCAACATGGTGTTATGGGATAATCATTACTAGCAGCCTGTGATGTTTGGGGTTTGAAGTACACTCTTGAATTGTACAATTGCTGGGAGGAAATGCATTAAAAAAAAAAAAGTCAAAAAGTTTTCCCCACAAATCAGAGACTTATCGTCTATGAGTATGGAATGATGTAGCTCTACTGAAAAATGTGGGTAACAGCCTATGGAGGCTGAAGACCTGGCACAAGATCCCTCTCAACCTCCACTTGTTTTCCTCCTGTCACCTACAACTTCTTCATGTAAGAACATGAAAATTTACTGCTGATACAAAGCCCTATCTGATTGGGTTTCATATGGCCTCCCTTTTTATATCCATGATCGTGCAACATGTTTCACACCCACACATGATTTCTCAATTTCCTTCACTGCCCCTTTCAAATATCCTTGTGTTATATAAAGCAGCTGCTTGTGTTTAGTAACTTTCTGCACCTGTATAGATGTTGGTCTAGGACACTGCAGTAGATTTTCCTCACTTGGGCATGCTGAGATACAAACTGTGCCCCTGGGCTCAGTGCTGGAAAGTATTCAGTGTATTCAGTATATGCAGTAGTATGATTTGCAGATGGTGTGAAGGAAGCTGCTCTCGAGGCATCTTGTCAGCGTCAAGACTGAACATTCATGGTCCAACCTGAAGCAAATTCTTTGACACCCTGGTATGAAACCAGCTTGTCCCTGTTGCCTGTGTGCCAAAGGAAGCTGTTTCTTAGTGGATGAATAGGGTATGAAGTATAGACTTCACACTGAGACTCATGTAATTACCTTGCATGTTTCAGGAGAACGGGGACTGCGTGTTCCTGGTCAGCTTGCACCCAGATGGGAGCTTATATGTTGAGATTTTTTTGAAGGATACCAGATAGGCTCTCTCTTCATTGTAACTACAGAAAAGGTTTTATATTGCTGAAACTCTTTAGGTTACTTCCCTTCTCACCTCAAATTTAATTTCTAAAAATGCCTTTCCCTCAGCACAGGAAACCAATGACTCCAGCAGTTGGGCTCAGGTGCAAGGATGGTGCTGTGAGGGACAACTCAGATCCTGTGCCGAGCCCATTATGCTGGGGCAGAGCTTTCCTTTTCTTTCCTGCACCTTTTCCCTGCACTGTCAGAGCAGATTGTCCTCCAGGGAATGGCTTTAGTGCAAGGATGCATTCCCAGTGGCTATTTCAAAATCTAGTCTCTGATTCAGGCATGACAGACTCTAAGGGTTTGAAACAAGTCCCCCAGTCTGGATAGCTTGACCCAGACTTTCCCAGTTTGTATACTCCTGCTGTCCACCAATCTTATCAGTTAAGCTTGGGGACATGTCCAAGATTACACAGTGAACCTGAATCAAAGGCAAGAAGTGAATTTGGTCCAAGTAGAATATCTCAGTTCCTGAAATGTACCACTTTCCTGTGATTTTTCTCCCTGGGGAAGGGAGAGGAGGAAAAAAAAACATTAGTGCTTTTAGCACACTGAATGTTGGCATATGCTTTGTTGTGGGATACATGGGGTGGTGAATCTGGGTCCATCTTTTTGTTAAGGTGAACCCATCTTTGAACTCTTTATTAAAGACTACAAAGTGGTTATAACTCTCGTAAGATGACAAAACAAATACCTGCTGTTTTGCTGATGGGATGACCAAGAAGACTTGTTTCTGAGCTGTCCTGTTGTTTTTCTGTACCGCTGTTATTGTAAATGTCTGATGGAAAAAAAGGAGTCAATACACTGAAGTGTCATTGTTAGCATCATAAAACCATGACCTTAAAGACTTGACATACTTTCCTTCCATGCAAAAATATGGACTTCAGAATGTCTAGCCAAATACCATAGATAGGTCTGGTTTGTTGGCATTTAGGGCAGGATTAAGTTCTAGGAAGTTTATAGTGTGCTACTGAGGGCCAGTACTAGTATGATATTTATTACTGTCTCAGAGAAGTTGTCTTGATTCAGTACAAGGGAAATAAATAAGCTCTCAAAGTTAAAGGCAAGCTTTAATGCCTAGATTTTCCTTATGTGCTGGTTTTGGCTGGGGTAGAGTCAATTTTCTTCACAGTGGCTAGTATAGGGCTATGGTTTGGATTTGTGCTGAACACAGTGATGATAATATAGAGATGATTTTGTTATTGCTGAGAGGTGTTTGCATAGAGCCAAGGCTTTTTCTGCTTTTTGTACTGCCATGTTGGCGCGGAGACTGAGGATGCATGGGAAGTTGGGAGGAGACACAGCCAGGACAGCTGACCCCAGCAGACCAAAGGGATATTCCATACCGTAGGATATCATGCTCAGTATGTGAAGTTGGGGGGAAGAAGGAGGCTGGAGGGGATGTTTGGAGTGATGGTATTTGTCTTCCCAAGTAACCATCATGTGTGATGGGCCTTGCTCTCCTGGAGTTGGCTGAACAGCTTTTTGCCCATGGGAAGCAGCGAACTCCTTTTTGCTTTGCTTGTGTGTGCAGCTTTTGCTTTGCCTATTAAACTGTCTTTATCTCAACCCATTGGTTTTCTGGCTTTTACCCTTCCAATTCTCTCCCTGATCCTACTGGTGGGGAAGTGAGTGAGCAGCTGTGTGGGGCTTGGCTGCTGACTGGGGTTAAACATGACACCTTATTATTCACAAAAACTGACAATCATAAGCTGTTCATCTGATACAGTTATGTGGCTGAAGGAATTGTGTATGGCCAGGCAGTTAGAGGATGGGCTCCATGTTAAATTCAGCCCATAGTTCTGCAGTCATGCTATTGCAGAAGACTTTTGGGATCTCACAGAGTCCTGCTGGATTTTGGAGTGGCTTGCCCACACACAGCTTACTGCAGCATAAACTCCTCTAATCATCTTTGTTTTGTTTTCTGTGGTCTCGATTAACTGAAACACCCAATAACCAGTTGGAAGAATGGATGTGAAAGATCCATCAGCTTCACTCATTCAACAGATGAAGATATTTCCTAATCCAGCTCCCCATTGCTCTGGAAGCATCTACAAAACCTTTTGAAAGACAAGATTTTACGTTCTTAATTCAGACATTAGAAAAAGGGGTAAGGAGGGAAGGGAAGGGGAAAAAAAAGGGAAAAAAGGAAAAAAAATAAGGAAATTTTTTAGGCATCCTTTATTAATCTCAAGAAAGAACAGTGGAGATGCCTTGCTTTTTCAACTTAAAGATTACCTTCACCGAAGTGTAAAGTGTTAAAAGTAACTATCCAAAGGCTCAAACTTAACCTATGAGCATATCAATAACTTCAAAATCAAATGTCATTCCTTTGTGATTCATGAGTCAAAAATAAAAAAGAATTAATCCGCCCATTCTGAGACAAAGAGCCTCTTGTAATACAATTTCCAATTGCGACATGCTAAGTCTTGACTAGGAAGAGCACATCAGTGAGCCAGGGCCTGAAAGAGGCATTTTAAGCACTATATTTTGCATTTTAGTACTACCACCTTTCTGTGAGGTCTCAATTACAGAGGAAAACCATGGGTTTTGGTCAAATGGAATGAAATGGAAGATCTACTCAAGGTTTCTTCCAAGTTCTGATTTGATGAGGTGTGGTGGCATTGTGCATAATCATCTACTTGCATGCAGATCACAACTGTGTTAACCCTTTCAACAATCTTCTGAAGTTTGAACCTACAACAGTATAACCTTATACAAATTGTCATTTAGTTCTGGTGTTAACAGTTTAGGAGGTGAATTGACTTTAAAGGGACGGAAGTAAACCAGAGATGTTTATTTTAATATTTTCAACTATCATGAGAAAAACCCACAAGAAAGTGTCACCTAAAATAAACATGCTATATAAGTAATGCTTGTTAATCATTGTCCAACCTATCCTCTGTGTTAGTATTGGTACTTCACAAAGGTCACTTCTGCAATTTCTACCAGCTTCCATGGATTTCCTGAGGTTTCTAGTTGTCCCTACTTTTTGAATGGGACTTGTGTAGTATTGACGGCATACTCTAAAGTTTTTCAGACCTAACATTAGTCTTCTCATTGATTCCAGTGGACTCCATACATCATTTGACTTCTGCACAGCATCATATAGTCTGTGCTGGAACCATCTGCATTGACAAAATCAGTCTGATCTAAAAAGTTGCTACTTATTAACAGCTGGATGTTAATACTGTTCCACTAAGCAATCTGTGACCCCCATTGTGGTATGTATTAAACCAGGCCAGCACGGGTTTCACTTGAAGCAAAAGCAGTAGCAAATGGCCACTGGTAAGAATTTTTCATCTGTCAATTATAATTTTTTTGATTCTGTTAAATAGCTAATCCCCAGTCAGTAAATGAACAGGAATGAATTAGGGTGACAAGAAAGCGTATATGATCTCATGTTATAGCAGCACCCTATTTAACTTTGTCTTAAGTCTGCTGTTAACATTTGCATGAGCGAGACCTCTGCTATTTAGGGTAGAAAAAAATCATGCTGAAATTTCTGGTGGAAAAGAGCTTAGTATTTGAGCTATCTTATGTACATTTCAGTGCTTTTAGTTTTTAGAGTGTGACTGATCAACAAGTAAGCATCTGAAACTGCTTTCACCTACAGCAAATAAATATCTGAAGCTGCTTTCATCTTCAGCAAATGAGAAACAGTTCTCTCAAGTCAGGGAAATTATACCAACCTGAAATCACTGAAGAGATATTATACTGAACTCCTTACGTCCTTAATTTGATATTTGAGGAAGGGAGTGAGGGAGGGAGGAAGGAAGGATGAGGGATCAGAAAAAATGAAGTGCAATCATGTCTTTTAGTTCTGTAGAAATTTTCACACATTCTCTCACTACAAATGTTCTCAGTTGGAAGTGAGTTTATGTATTCTTCTGTTGCATTCAGTAAAGTAATTAATGTGAAAATAAAATGTATTTTTCAGGATTGAGACATAAATTACAGATCTCCTTCTCATTTAATGTCTTCCACTTAATATGTAATATGTTTTTAAATTCTCATAATTGTCCAACCCAAACCCTAACTAGGCAATCAATGAACCTGTAGACTGTAGTGTCTTAAATGAGTAAATTACATGCTTTGAATCCTTTTCTGAAGTAGTGAAAAATGCAATATTAATAGCTATTTTTCGATAGGGTGTGACCCAAACTAGCAAAAACCAAGAAATCCAAATGTCACTCATTCTCCTAACAAAGCAAGTGATGGTCTGAATACAGTTTCTGCTGGTTCAGTGTACCTACTTCTCAAGTGAAACTAGCTCTTCCAAGATGAGCTATCGAAATGTAAGTACATCACTAAAACCTTAAAAAACTTTTGATTACCCTGTGTGGAAAGGAAAATTCATCGCTTTTTAACTTTCAGACTGTCCCAGCCCAAAACTGAACAAACTTACTGTAGGACAGCAAGTTGTACCCCAGTGGGTGAGAAAAAAACAGGCTTCCCTGTTCTCCAAGGCAGCAAACAGGTGAGAAGACACATTATGTGTGGACGTCCTCTCTGGAGACAGGCTGGACTGCTGCACTGGTAGTATGTCTCCTTTCTGGTTCTAAATCCTCAAGTCTTTGCTGCATGATGCCTCAGTGAAGTTTTTTGTTGTTGGTTCATTTGTTTGTTTTTTCTTTTTAATTAGCTATACCTATTGCAATAGGGAATTGCTGGTACACTCTGTTCTAGGTCTCACACTGTTATTCAGTGCAGTTTTTCGCTTTGTTCTGCTGATGGAGGAACATAAATATTTTTCTTAGTTTATGGGACTGACAGTGAAATTTAATGTCATTATGGGGGTCTAGTTTCAGCACATACTTTCTATAATGGGAAAGCTCACTTAAGGATAATCTTTTTCCTTGATGAAGTTTGTTGTGCCCTGGTTGTGGTGGCACAGCTACGTGCAGGACCAATGAAGTGGTTCAAGGTAAATAATAAAAAAGGAAAGTGTTTTGGGACAGGTATTTTTAACCTGGCTTAGATCTACAGTAATATCAGCCCAATGAGATGGCAGTGAAGCTGCATCCCAGGGACAGGAACGAATGGTTGGAGAGAAGAAGGGGGCAAAGGGCAGAAACTTATTAAGCTGCTGTGTCACCAAGGAGAACCTGTCAAGGGATTGCTGCTGACTCTTCTTCTGTATCAGAGAAAGTCATGAAGAGAGTGTCTCAGTTTTACAGCTACTTCTAACCAAGCATTGGTTAGAAACCAGCTGTGGGCCTCTTGGACATACTGTTTATCCCAAAATGCAGGAATTTGGAAGAAGTCATGTTTGACTATTCTTTACTTGCTCAAGGTCCTGAGGTAGCTGTTTTTTAGATGTTGTAAATGAAACATTGCTAGCATTTATTTCAAAGGGAGATTTGGTCCAAGAATTGAAATCTTGGAGTCAGAATTCCAATTGCTAAAACATGCCAAGCATGCTATTATTGACTGAAAACTAATGGAAACCACTACAGACTTCAGACTGGGTGTGTCTGAGTCTTATCAGCTAACTAGATCTTAAAAACCAAGCTGCAACTCTGCTTATTAGTAAAAATATGTCCTTATAGAACTGCCATTTCTAATTAGCAGTATGTGGTATGCAAACAGCGCTGTTAAGTCCATATCTATTTTGTGTCACTTTCTCAGTTATAAATACTATTACCTCAGTTTCCCTTTATTTGTACTTGGTGGTTATGTCTTGTACCTGACAGAGGAATGCACTCACTGGGTTGGATATATTGATGTACATCTATAGTCAATGTTAGCTGGCACACTGAGTGATATAAGGAGGCGTAATGTATGAACAAGTAGCCTATGTTGTTTCGTGCTGACACGTATATGACACTAATCCAGAAACTCATGCCAGAGGCAAGCGAAACCACTAGAGGTATTCCTTCTGGGACTGCTCATATGGTATGATTTCTGTCTCTTTGACTGAAAGAAAACTCTACTGGTCAGTAGCACTATTGATATCTGAAGTGGTATGTATGTAACAAGTATATCTTTTACAAGATGCATTTTCTTGTATTTTCCAGTATATCCTTGCTTATATTCTTGCTTAATTCAGAGAGGAGATCCTTTAACATTACACTTTTATAAATATATTTGAAATTTCGATGTGTGACTAATAAACAACAAAACTGAATTTTTCCTAGTGCAGATCACCTGAGCTATTTGCAGGGAAACTTTCTCAGAAAACTATGCTCCAGTAATTGTAGGCAGATTCCACAAAGGGATTCCCTAATTTCTGATTGTTTTACTTTTCTTTGTAGTAGTAGTAGAAACCAGAAAACGAATGGTAGAAGTTCATGAGGAAGTGTTAAAATCTATAGCTAGTAAAAAGTGAAGTCACAAAATTAACTATTTGCTCCCTGAAAATAAATTAGGGAGGAAACTTTAAAACACTTTTAAGAAGAAGTTGGGGCTGTTGTCACAAATATTTACTGATGGTATTTTCTACTTAGATTTTTTTATTTACCTTTGCAAATGATGTCTCCATAGATACTACAATGTTGTTTTTTGCACAAGCAAAACCATTCACTGGTTTTGTCTCTAAAGCGCATATATATATATATATTAGGATTTCATGTACAGCTCAGTACCTCCATGCAACATTCTGCTGTAATGTGAAGGCCATGTTATTTAAGAATTACAAGTCACAAAACTTTCTGTAACGAAAAAAACCTTTTTTATTTACTGGTTAAGAACTGGAATGTGGTTGGGAAGGGAGAAGCAAGGACAGTGACAGTGCTGAGGTTCCTGGTATCATGATGTTGCATCCAGAGGGGTCTGTAGAAATTCACCATGGCTACTAGAGTCACGGGGGTAATGAGGAACATTCTTGTGCCTGTTTTGCAAGAGGAAAACTGGAGGAAAAAGAGATTTAGGCTTGACGATGACCATGAGGAGCATGATTTTCTTGCTGTGCTCAGTTTCCCAATCCTGCTGCCTGCTACCATCTTGATCTGAGCTGTTTCCAAGCTTTGCAGTGAGCATCTGTGCAAAAAAAAAAAAAAAAAAAGAAAATAAAAAAAAAGCCTGGCAAGAAAGAGTGGGAGTTTGTCATCCTTTCTGGAAAGCCTTTTGTCCAGGCTGGGGCTGGTTTCACTCCTCTCCCAGTACTGTCAGATGATGATCACTAAAAATTTCAATACTCTCAAACATGAGCCCTGTGACTTCATCAGGAGACGATTATCCATAAGCAGCTCTGAAGCTAGACTCTGAAGTGTGTGGTGCTTTCCATTTGTTGGGAAATGGGAATATTGGAATGGTGGCACAGAAACTAAAATTTGGTATTTGCAACTTCCACAGGAATTGCCAGCATGACGTGATGTACTGGTTTTGACTGAGATTAAATTTCGTTATAGTAACTTTTATGGGGCTATATTTTGGGTTTGTGATAGGAGTGTTGATAACTGGGATGTTTTATCTATTGCTGAGCCATGCTTACAGAGTGTCAAGACCTTCTCTGCTTCTCACACCACCCCATCAGTGAGTGGGCTGGGGCTATGCAAGAGGTTAGGAGGGGAAAGAGTTGGAACAGCTGACCCCAGCTGACCAAAGGAATATTCTGTAACATATGGTGTCATGTCCAGCAATAAAACTGAAGTGAGGGGTGTGGGTGAAAGCCACTTGGGGACTGGCTGGACATCAATCAGTTGGTGGTGAGCAATTGTTTTCTTTTGCATCACTTTTTTCTTGTGGTTTCATTCCTCTCCCTCTCCTTCCCCACCTCCCCCCCGCCCCCGCTTTTATTTTTTTGTTCCTTCTTTAAAAAAATAAATTGTGGCAGCCCAGGATGTCAACTGTATCTTGAGCTGCATCAAAAGAGGCATGACCAGCAGGTCATTGGAAGTGATTCTACCCCTCTATTCTGCTCTCATAAGACCCCACCTGGAGTGCTGCATCCAGCTCTGGAAACCTAAGCACAGGAAGGACATTGGCCTGTTGGATCAAGTCCAGAGGTGGGTCACCAAGATGATTAGAGCAATGGAGCACCTCTCTTATGAGGAAAGGCTGAGAGAATTGAGTTTGTTCAGCCTGGAAAAGAGAAGGCTTCAAGGTGTTCCATCTGCAACTTTCCAGTACCTGAAGGGACTGTAGAAGAAAGATGGAGAGAGACTATTTACAAGAGCATGTAGTGACAGGACAAATGGGAATGGCTTCAAACTGGAGTGGGTTTAGATTAGATATTAAAAAGAAATTCTTTACTGTGAGGGTGGTGAGATGCTGAAACAGGTTGCACAAAGAAGCTGTGGATCCCCCATCCCTGCAAGTGTTCAAGGCCAGGTTGGATGGGGCTCTGAGCAACCTAGTCTAGGAAAAGCGTCCCTGTCCATGGCAGGGGGATTGAAACTAGAGGATCTTTAAAGATCCTTCCAACCCAAAACATTTTATGATTCCAAACTGTCTGTATCTGAGTTTTTGCACTTTTACCCTCCTGATTCTCTCCCCTATTCCATTGGAAGAGAGAGTGAGTGAGCAGGCGAGTGATGCTTAGCTGCCTACTGAAGTTTATCAATAGAAAAATCATGTATCTATCTATTTTTTCAGGCACACAGAAAAAAGCTAGGAACATCACAACCTATCAAGTAATTGAATGTGATCTTAATTTTGAGTGTGTTAATGATCTTTATAAAGACATATTTGCAGTAAGCTTCTTACTTTTTAAATTTAAAAAATAAAAAAAGGGAAAGTATAGAATGGATCTGAGGTTACTTTGAAGGACCTGCTCCCAAAATTGATGATGAAAGAAGGATAAGCACAGTGCTTGTGGCTTCAAAGGTCAGTCCTGCTGAATTTAAGTGACTGATGGATTCTCTGCACTGGAGGTGCAATTTTCCCCTGAAGAAATACTTCTTAAAGACCATTGCTGGCTACCTGGTATTTATGAGAGAGTCCAAAGGGAATTACAAATAGGTTGTTAGGGTTATCATTTACTCAGTGGTTTCTGCTGATATTGTAGCACAGAGATCCCACAACACTGCTTCTTATCATGTGATAAATTGTGTACCAGGTGAAGGTGAGAAAGGAGCGAAGACAGCCACCATGATGACAGACTGTTGCTTTGCTGCTCCTGCTATGAACCTGGTATTTCTCTGCCAGCAATCACCAACACCTTAACTGAGCCTGGCATTGCTTTCCTTGGCCAGCGATAATGTGCCTGTGCATTTGGGTGTACTTTAAGGAGACGCTGGGTACATGGTTACAAACAGGACAGTTTTTCCGCTCTGCATACCAGCATGGTGAAAACAGTATATTTTACAGCTACATTCGCAAGACCCTTGTTGTATACTGGCTTTTCATGCAGTCCAAGTCATTTCTAGTAGTTGATACAGCATAAAATATCCACTACTGTGAGAAAGATGCACTTGAGCATGCTCCAGTGGAAAGGTGTGTTATTTTGATCTCTTCTGGATGCGGGACTGGTGGTCGGAGCTTGTTAATGGAGCTGTGGCGCTAAGAGTTATTTTTGTTCAGTTCTCCAATTCCTCCATTTTTGCATTAAAAATAGATTACTTTCACTACAGAAAGTCATTAATATATCTTGTCAACTTAATCTAGCATCCTTAGTTTTTCCTCTAGTAGAAAATAAAGCATAATTGGGCAAAAAAAAAATTGAAAAAAAGGTGAAGGTATCCGCTTTAAGAATGTCTAAGTAATAGTTTTTTTTACTTTGCCATTTTACTACAAATGTACCTAAAAGTAACTGAAGTCCAACCCTTAATCATGCAAAACACATCAACTGGGTATAAAATAAAATATCTGGTTGGATCTCAAATATCTTTTATGTTGTGTTTTGATTGATGGAAAAATCACGTACTCTCTTTCTGCTGTACTCTTTCAGGACTGCAAGCTAGTTTAGTGCTAATGATTCAGCTGTTATCCAGCTAAAGAAAATAGGCTGGTGAGGTTAAGTAAGGCCACAGTCAACATCAGTTAATGCAGTGTTGAATGTGTTGCCTGTTTGGTATTATAAAGAATAAAGAAAAAACGATGTCTAGCACCCTCATTTAAAAAACACACCAAAGTGTCCCCCACCCAAGCAAACTAACAAAAAAAAATTCTCAGAAAACCCAAATAATAGGAAGTTCCTGAACTCTAAGAAAATCACTGTTTAGGCACTAATGTTATCAATATCTCCTCTGAACTCATTGTTTATCTATCTTACTTGATGATCTCAGAGGTCTTTTCTAATCTAATTGGTTCTGTGATTCTGTGATCTTTGTCTGTGCTGTCCTTGTTTGGTCAACCACATTCTTTAAGATGAAACTCCAAGTCTTTCCATTAATGTTTAGATTCCTTTGACTATTACGGCTTTGGAAGTTCTTGTTGTTGCATCTTTGTCTCCTCTCCAATGAGCAGAGGTTGACCATGGATGAAAACATTGAATTTACAGCTTACCTCTTGATCACTTCTCTTCTGCTGACAGCTTCTTGCACTTGTCCTTTGAAAAGGGAAGGAGCCCCTTCAAACTTTTATTGCCTTTGATTCATACAGATGGTTCCTTTTTGCTGCTGGTTTGAGTCATTACAAGGAATATGCCATGCCATTGGGCTTGAAATTAGTTACCTGTTGCATTCAGTGGATGTACAGTTCCAGTAGCTGGAAAAGTAAAGCAGATACTACCTTGTCCTGGAAACTCATCCCAGATTTTGGAATTGGGACTCTGGGGTTGTTTTCAGAGACAAAATGACTAGTTACATGACCTGAACCTACCTGCATGGTCTTGCTGGGGCTTTATTTTCAATATCACATAATGCCATGGAACAGAGAGCATGTTTTTTGTGACAGACATGGGCTATGGTGCAGGGGCTGTTTGGGCAGGGCTGGCTGTAGGAAGAATGGGAGCTGCTGGAATTGCAACCCCCAGCGTTGCTTCAATGGCCTTGGCACCCCAAGAAGGGCACCAAAATCGAGGAGTGATGGCAAAGGTCAGCAGGCTCTCAGCATCAGCAAAAGCTCAGATCTTCATTCATTACTGAGCAGCTAGAGCGACAATGCAGCCTTTTTCCATGGAGTATTTGTGACCCTTTCCACTGTCCATTGTATTGATTTCAATGAAATTTCAACGTGTACTCAGAATTAGGCACTTCTTTGCTGGGTACCCTCAAGAGAGAGGGTTTCCTCAACTGGGGCCAAACATGTACTCTGTACAGGGCATCTTCTGGCCCAGAAGGTCAACTAGAGCTTCTGAGTGACTCTGAAGGGATATTTTTAATTGTTTCATATCTTGTTTTGTTTTCAGGCTCAGCAAAATAATCTGAATGTATGTTTGTGTAAATGCATAAAGGAAAAGTTGGCAAAGGAAGAAGCTTGTTATTCATTGTGATTCAGGTACTGCAAGTGCAGAGTCAGACTGAGTTGCCATTGATTTGAGTGAATGCAGGGGCAACTTGTCCAGCCATTTTGAATGAATAAATTTTATTCTCATATAGAGAAAAAAGTAGCTGGTATAAAATTGAGGCATTTTTGCTGATATGATATATAACTTGTAAAGTTGTTGTGTGTTTGCTTAATTATAACCTCAAAGTAGAGGACAATTTTCTTCCTTTTAATGGAAATCACAGCACAAGGAGTGAGGCACAAATGGGACCCAGAGAAATACCAGATCACAGAAGCCTTCCTGAGTCTGACAGCTTTGGTACTGTAGTCTTCAGATAAGGTGTATGCCACAGCAAACTCTGAGTCATTTTAGTACTTACTGTCTGGGGGTAGGAATTATCTACTTCTGGGCTACTTCCACTCAAAACCTTGTTTTTGTTGGAGTTCTTCATATGAGCTTAAATTATGTGGGTTTTTTGTTTATATTTGTTAGCTTTTTTTTTTTCATGATCTGATGCAAATTTGTTTTCAAAAAGATAAAGTGACGAAACAGCTCTATATCCTCCCTTTGCTCTTTGGCAAGGTCAGAGTAGGGACAGAACCAGGAAGGACCCCCCTCCGCCTCCTATCCTGGCAGGTTTCTAGGCTAGTGCTCTGCTAGTCTGTCTGTTAAGCCTAGTGGTATTAATAACTATGCAGACTGAAAATTCAGATATGCTGCCTTTCCTTTGTTGCAGGAGGAAGCATTTTTTGCTGCAGGTCTGAGAAAGGGCAGACTGGCATGGAGAAAGAGGTAAGTGAAGAAAAACCACGCTTTGAAAAGGAAAAGTTAAAGGGACTATTCCTACCGTTGCTATTTCATAATATTATTTGTAGTGTGATGGGAGGGAAGTCAGCAGACGTATAGGCTCCTTTATATCATTGGCAAGTCAAGGGGATGATTAACGAGAGTACCAGACAATGTAATGGTAGGAGAAGGCCCAGAGAAGTTAAACAAAAGTGCCTTCAGAATTTAGAGAATTCCCATGATCCATAGTAGGACCTCATTGTGCTTGTCTACTGTTTCTATTTTTGATTAGATTTATAAACACAGCAGCACATATTTTCATGTGGCTCGTAGCCCCAGGGCAGAGTGAGATTGACTGCGCTGAAACTGTGAGGCTTGTGAATTTCGGGCAAGGGATGGAGTGAAATAAGTAGTGTAATTGTTTTTGTGGAGTGACCGTGGGACCTCTTCTGTTCTGAATTACACATGGTTCAACCCTTTGACCCAACCAACCTCGGCAATGCCTGGTAGATCTCCTAAAGCTGTGCTGAAAGGTCCTATCAGTGACATGTTGGAACATTATCTGTCATGTGAGATGTGTGCCAACAACCATATTAAACTACATTAATTACTAGTGAGGCCATGTTTGTGACAATCTCAACTTCATTTAACCCATCATCATGTTAGTTATTGTTTAAACAGGAAGTACAAATGGGGACAATTTATGAAATCAAAATGCAGCACCAATGTTTTCTTTAATAAATTGTGTGTTTTACTTTATTTCCCTTCTAGGTTTTTTTTCACCCCTGGCATTTTTGTTCTTGTCATCAGCTCTGCAGCTTGAGTTTTTTGAGGGCTTTTCTATTTTAAGAGCAAGCAGTGAAAAGCCTACTTCTCAGTAACTAAATGAATACACCAGTGAGATTGTTGTTTCTTTAAATGCAATTGTAAATGATACTGCAGTTGACTGAAAGCACTTGTTTTCTAGCAAGAAGCAAACATGCTAAGATAGTTTGTGTATGACTGAAAGATCAAACGTGGGTTACTTCCTTGATGTACACCTTCACTGCTTTACACTCCAGCTAGTGGGACTCTGCATGGCAATGCTTTCACATCTCTGGATCAGGAGTGGAGCTTATATTTCTTTTTAGTTGTATGAAACTAATTTTCTCACAGGCCTGATCCTCTAGGTGGCAAAGCTTATTGTGAGTCCTCAAAAGGCACCCCAGTTTGTAGAAATTCAGAAGGACTCTTTGCACCTGATTGTTTTCTGAAACAATTCTGAATTTTACAGGGGAAGAAGCCAAAGCTCTCCCATGTGCTCCTGTGTGGCCGGCGTACAGGTTCAATCATGTTTAGCTGTGCCTATATTAGACTAGACACATGGGGTTACATCTTCTACCTACACACTGAAGTGCTCTTTTACAACAGGGTTTTTCCTTTTGCCTTATTGTCTAGCTAGAATAGGCTTAAACAAAGTGGGGGTTTATTTGTTTATTTATTAATTGCTGCAGAGTCAGCTCAAAAACCATTTTTGACCCTAAGAAGTGTAATTCTCTTTAGCAATGAAGAGTTTGCTCTCTGCAAAATCTAACATGGAGTGCTTAAAGCTGACAGGTGCAAATTACAAGCTGTTTCTCTTTGGCTGCCATCCCTTAAATAGACAAAGTAATAGTCTAGGAGAAGGGAAGAGCTTTCAGCTCCAGCTGCATAAAGGAAAGACTTAACAGGGACTTAGCAGCTGGTTGCAAGAATTAAATGCTGTAAATACAAACTAACGCATTTGTGTGTGTGTGAGTGTGTTCACAGAGGAATATGTGTTTAGTAAGGCTCCATCCCTTTTTATTCAAGAGGATCATTCTTTGAAAACTGTGTTCTGCTTTATGTTGAAAGGCTAATGCTCTCACTGAAGTGAATGAGAACAGAAGCCAACATACCTGTTCCTGTTTACCGTCATTACACTCCTTAGAGAATTTCAGGAATTATTAGGTTCTTGGAGCCCTACCAGATTGACAATATTTCCAGATACTTGTCTTTTGGTTGTGTTCAAACAAGGCCTCAAAGGAAAAAAAAGCAAAACAAAAAAACCCCACCAAACCAAACCAACCAACCAAACAAAAAACCAAAAAAACCCCAACAACCAACAGCAAGACAACCAACCTACAAACAAAAGCATAGATGAATCTGCTGAGCTAGTTTGCTGATGTTAGAAACAGTTGTTCATATTAGGAACACCTAATTTAATTTCATGAAAGAGACATAACATGCCAGTATGTGTATGAATCTAAGGTATGCATTTCCTAAAAGGAACTAAAACTCTGTCATTCCAAAGTTGCTCTTCTTTTTGACTTCCAGCTTGCATGGGGACTGCTGTCTGGAAGCAGTAACTTTAACTTTAACTCTAAGGCTGCTGATGAGGTCTGTCTGTGTGATCTTCGTAAGCAGATAAGGGTAGGGAGACAGCTCAGAGCAGAGCTTGTTTACAGCAGGACAGAAGAAAACAGCTAGACATAAATGAGGGCTGACGGTTTCATGAAGCACAATTGGTTGATCACAGATTCAATATGACTGCCCTGAACTGAGCGATGATCCGTACAGTATGCAAAATTCACTTTCTTGCTGGTCTGTGCCCACCAGCCTTCCAGCAGCTTTCCCAGAGCCCCTCAGCCACGGCTTTGAGTGGAACCAGAGCTGAACGCAGCATTGTTGTACCCAATTCCTTTTGACAACAATCACATTCTTTTAAAAACTTCATAGGTTTTAGTTGTCACTGGTTATAAATGAGGGTTTTTTCCCTCACCATTGCTGCTGCTGCTGTTGTTGCGGTGCTCGCTGCTCTCCTGCAGATGTGAGTGCTGCAGGTTCTGGTACTCCCGATTTTCCTTTGTTTCAGTCAGTATCAGAAAGCAGGCGGCGCGTTTTAATGATGATGGTGTGCAAAAAAAAGCATTTAACGATTTAGGTCACTTTTTGAATGACATGGTTACTAGTCTGCACTGTGCTCAGACACTCCTAACTCCCCTTGTCTTTGCTGTAATGCAGCACACTCAAGATAAAAAGACAGTAAAAAATAGTTAAAAGGCAAGACTTTTTATTTTTCAGCAACTGTGATAGAGATTCGAGATATGATGAATTGCTATCAGCAGCAACATCACCTTTTAAACTTGACTTTGCAAGCAAAGGACGTCCCCTTTCTATGTGCTAGTTGTAAATGGGCAGGTCTGATGTGTTTGGTTTGTGGATGCAAGTTGTACCCCCTCCACCTTCGGTGTAAACCAGCATAGCCTTCGTATCTCTTGAGGCTCTGGCCTCAAGTTGTGAAACTTCTCCTTTTTTTTTTTTTTTCTAGGAATACTTTTTTTTATGTTTATTTTCAGATAATATTCTATAATTAGAATGGAGACTTTCTATATGGATGTGTGTTCATGTGCATTTGTCTAGGTATGCTCACATAACTGGACTTTGCCTGCAAAGAGCAAGTGGTCACTGAAAGAGTTTATTTAATTCACTATTGGAAATCTAAGTTTTGCAGATATGTGTGAACTGCTTAAAAAACATTTGCTTTTGACATAAATTTGCATAAATACATAAGCTAACAAGTAGTGACTAATGATAAAATAAAGTACCACTGGATAATTTCCTGCTTATTCTCTGATGAGAAGACAAAGTATCATAATGGTAGGGGGCTGGGGAAGGAAACCTAAAACAAAAAGGGGGGAAAGAATGTTATTTACACTGCTTAAAATTGCTCATGTGTAAAAGAGAGAAGGATGAGGAAATTGGCTGGAAATAGGTATGAAAGGAAAATGTCTTCTAATTTCCTCTGAAGCACAAAGTGACAAGAACACGTGTTGATTACACAAAGGCCACCAGTCAAATACTCTGTTATTCAGTTATGTTGAGAAGCAATCCTGGAAGAATTCCTCTCTGTAGTTGAAAACCAGGTATTGCTTTCATTCTAAAACATAAACTCATGAAAAATACATTTTAAAAACCTGATTGCATTAAGGGACAAGGGTATAATCTCTTTGTAGTAAGTAGGGATCATAAGCCTGTTACACCAACTACTTAAAAATATTAGTTTGCATTTGACTGAAGTGAATGTAGTCAGTTGTGTCACTGAAAAAACAAAATTTGGTGTTAACTGTATTGAATAGTAAAAAAAAAATCCCCCCAAATCCAATACCCAAACAACCTTCCCCCTCCCAAACAAACAAACAAAAATGCCAAAACAAAACCCTGAACAATAAAATGCCCAAGACACACATGTACACAAACCCATTCCAAAACATCAAACTCCACTACACATCTGTATTGTATGTGGGGAGGAAGAATATATTTTTTTTCTTCTTTTTACTGTGAAAGGAGCTTGTGCATTTTACAGACTTAAACAGTTGAAAATTGACTATAGTCAATATAGTGTGCAATTAGTTTTGCTAGGGAAATCTGACATGGAAAAAGAATACATGGAATGTAATACAGATCATCTTAATTCCATCAAAGTTACAGATGTGTACTGTTTTATATAATTGAAAATTTGTCCCAGAATTTTTGTCTTGATATTGTTTTCTTTAGCTGTTAACTTAAATTTTAAGGTTTTTTTTGTGATGGTTATTCACAGCATAATAAGGATAATTATCACACTGCAGTGTTACAAATACTATGGAATCTTTAAAAGTGACTCAATTAAAATTTTATGGCATGCAGGAATGCACCAATGCTTTAATATTGCAAAACAGGTATCATTTTAAAGATACTAACTGAATGAATATGTATTTTTGAATGATTTTTCAGTTGTGAAAAAATCAGAAGCAGTAGGGTAAATTTCTGAATCTATTGAACTCATGTCAAAATTATCATTAACTTCAGTTGTTCTGCATGTGGTTTGTAGGAATTATTTCTCTTATTGTATTTATTTATTGTAGCTTTCAGAGTGTGTCTGGTCATTTTCACACATTTGCTTTTTAGTAGGATTTTAGTCTTAATTTAGAGGAAGTCTTAATTTAGAATTTAGAAGAATATATTTCCAAAATAACATATATGTGCATCTGCACATATACATGTATAACAATGAAAATATAAATATCTATATTAATCTGTCAGTGGTATGGTCCAGTTATTTTTGACAGATTTATTGATTGTGTCTGCTGCAAGCACTGTTTTTCTACTGGAAATTGACACCCACAATCAAATGGGAAAGATGGATGCTGTAAAAATGCAATTTTTCAATGATTCTTGTAATTAATCCTTTTGTATTGACAGTTTCCAGGAGCTATTTTGCCAGGAGTGGTCTTTATCACTGAACAATTAAGCAACTGGCTTGAAAAAATAATGTTGGTTTTGGAAACTGCCATGTGATGTTGTAAAATAGATGGGTCTGAAGTGTTTTCTTACTTTGGTTTTGTCTTTGATGAATACTCCCAGATGTGCTTTGGTTTGATAATCTTTGCCTGTTTTGATTGTCAGCATCTGCGATAGGGGTCTGTAGCCATGTATGAGACCACGTGTGATGCTTGCCCAGTGCTGCTCAAGGTATTCTACAAAGCCAGTGCTTAGTACCTGGGCCTTCCTTAGGGTAATGTGACTATATATTTTTTGAGCCTTGTTTCCCCATGGGAATTACTGTAAAACTTTTCACAGTTCAGGTCCCCCAAGATCTCCTGATATTTAATTTCACTGTCATTGCATCTTTCTAATATCAAATGAACTTTTCATTGTTGTAATGAGTCTTACTTCCTCTCTCCCCTGGACCATGATCAGTTTTTTGTGACACCTCATTTAAAATAGTTTTGCTGTTATTTTTATTCTATTGCTTTGTACTAAAGGGTAGAGCTCATTCATTTTTAGCTGCTCTGTGATGAAAAAATAAACTGGTTATGTAAGTGGACTTAGAAAAGAGGAGAACAGGGGATGTCAGGGAAGTCTGTCTATAAATATGCTACATAACCAAACTTTTCTAAATGAAATGCTACCATTCTGCAAGTAAAATAAAGCAGTTGCTTTTGAATGTATACTGAAAGACAAGTCTTATAATGTTCTTCATTTGTTGAGGTTTCTTTGCATTAATTAAAATTGGAGAAAACAAAGTATTTTAATGTGACCTTCATTTGGCATTTGTTTTAACTTTTCTTCTATTTTATTTAATTCTTCCACTTCTGTTGTTCAATTAGTGTTTGACCCCTTTAGCAGAGATTTAAATTAAATGACATTTCAATGCCATCCCATATTTAAAATACTGTGTTAGTTGTGGATCATAAAGGATGATCTTCGTTCTTTAGCTAATTTATTCATTTAACAATTTCCCTCCAGAAGTTCCAGCAGAAGGCTCTGAAGCAAACTAAGCAGAAGAAATCCAAGTCGGCTGAATTTCTGATGGGTGAGCCTTGCTTGATGAGTTATTGCTCATAATTTGTGTAAGGATTAATTAACTAATTACAGACAAATGGCTGTGGGCGAAATTTTGCTCTTGCTTGTCAGGGTGCAATTTGTAATTATTTTAATCATTTATTCTTTTTTTTTTTTTGAGTTAATTTTAACCTAATTCTGTTTTGGCGACATTTGAGGACGATACACTTGAGTCTTTCAGCTAAGGAATTACTAGAAGGAATTTTCTGCTTGTCATTGAAATACACTTTGCTATAACGTGCTCTTCTGACCTCCTTGTTTTCTGTAGTAAAAGAAGAGAGAGCAGCAACAGAAGGCATTGAAAATCCAGCTTTTAACATCAGCAGCACAGATCTTTCAGCATATCAGCCTTCAGAAGAGAAAGTTATTAGACATGACAAGCCAGATAGCACCCTTGCAGCTCACCAACAAAAACTCGGGCTGCAAGCCCATGCTGAACCAAGAGGTGAGACATCAAACCTGATTAGCCTCAAACGCAGAGACAGTGGTTGTGTTCCCCATCCAACCTGCACACTCTGTGGCCTGTGCTGGGCGTTCCCATCCCGACATGTCCAAGCAGGCATCGGTGCAAAACCTGGGTAGGAAATCCAACATGCTGCCAAAAACGTGGATTGTCTAAATATTTAGAGACCCAGGCTTTGTCTCCACACTCAAATGACTCCCTGTGGTGGGGTGAAGGTTGTACAGGGCTCTCTGCCAGTGGGAGGGAGCGCAGAGAACCAGTGCTCATGGCAGTGCTTCCCCCTAATTTGGATTGAGTTGCGTTTTTGAGGAACTGCAGCCAGTCTGAGCACACAGATGCTGCTCCCTCACTGGCTCCCGAGCATTGAGTAGTTTTAAACAGCTTACAGATCCATGATTAATTGTTGTCCTTAGGTCTCCCATACGCCCTCAGTCAATCGGCATCTTGCCTCTGCTTCATCTTTCATTTTTTTTTTCAGCCAGTTTTGCTCAGACACTTGGAACAGGGTCCTGTTCATTCGGCTTATCAGGGGAGCAAACCTGGCTTTTCAGCTCAGTTTTGATGCAACATCCAAAAGAGTTGCTGCTTCAGGAAGCAATTTCTGTTTATTATTTTGGTTTATCCAAACTGTAGGAATATTCACTTGATGTTAGTTTTCCTTTTGCAGAGGTTTGATATCTTTTAACTTATTATTTAATTACTCCATTTTGAATTATTATTATTTCTGGATGTTATGAAAAATGGTTATTTTTAATTAGTAATCCAGTGAGGAAGAAGGTGAGAAAAAGAATTTAAAGGTATCTTGAGAACTGTGAGGAAAATCTTGGGCAAAGTTTTAGCTTAAAACCAAAAATTCCTAAAGTCACACTCAAAATCTTCCCTAAATACCCATTTAAAAATTTACCTTATTGGAATGCATGGTCTCATTAACTTCTAGTGGACTGTGTGCATGCATGAATATGCAAATATGCATCCAAGGGCTGAGACCTCCAAGGTACTAAAATAACTAGTCTGGCTTTGAACAGCCCTGATCACCCAGTGTTTTCTGTCAAACTTGCGAGTTGCAATGCTGCTTGCTAAGTACTCTTGTGTGCCAGCTCAGGTATTTAAATGGGGAAGTGCAGCCTGGTGAGCAGACCTTCAGGCATTCACTTCTAAAATGTTGGACCTTGTTGTGTTAAGATTTTATCCTTGTGGGACTGGAGAGCCCACGGCTCCTAATGGCTTCTTGCAAAATTAGGTTTGGCTTTCCATTTAGCCTTCATGTGACTCTGTGCAACGCTACACGGAGCAAGAATTCTTCGTCTTTCCTTTGCAGCCTGTCAGAACAGTGATTAAGCAGACAAAGGGATTGATTGTTTTTTAATGAAATAGTCTATCTGGCAAAAAATGAAGTCAGGCTCGCTGGAGACTATCCATGCTTTCAGTTGCCTCTTCAGAAATTCATGAATAGTTCCCTCAAGAAAACAACACATTTTTTTAAAAGCCTGAAATGCGTTTTTAAACATTTTGATTTTTCATCCTAAGTAGCATTTTGTTCAAAAAAGCCTAACTGAATATAATCTTTGTGAAAGGACTAGAAATTGTGACATTTCTCCTGGAATGCAATGCCTTGATATGTTGCTAAGTGTTTCTGTAATGAGAAAGGAAATCTTGCTGAGAGTTGGAAAATTTTGTTTCCCAACACTGTGTCTCCCTCCTCGACCTTCTGTTCATCCAGCTAACCAAAAGATCAGTTATTCACATGGCTCTGCCTCTAAGTTAAGCAGCTATTAAAAAAAATAATCATCCATTTATACCATCATAAAAAAGTCTAGATTGGATAAGATCTCTAGAGATCATCTGGTCCAATCTTGCATAAAATTATTCTTAGTCTAACTTGTGTCAGGACTTGTTTGGCAGTCACAAGGATTAGTTCAAATTTATCAAGGGCTGTTGATAAAACAACATCTTCAAGCCTGAAACCTGGGAAAAACTTTTCAATACCTCATGAGCTAATTTTCCCCATTCCCAAGTGTAGCAACTCTTCATTAAAGAGGGAAAGAGAAAAGCCAACTGCATAGGTAAATATAGTATCACATTAATGTAGTAATGTATAAATGGTCACATTTCACAGTCCTCAGTCAAGACTAGGTCTACAGGTAATGTATTTCTTCATACATCAGTCTGTTGAGGTCTGGGTCCTCCAGAGTCCAAGGGGTCAGTTCCTGAGCCTTCCTTTCTTTGCTAGCTCCATGTTCATAGAAGCTTTACATAGCTGGTGCCACTTCAGCTCATAGCAAAACCACATGTGGTATTGAAAACTACTGCCATCCTCTATCATAGGGGAAACTTCCACAGCATCCTCTCCTGCCCTTCAGCTCCTAGTAGCCACTATGCCGTTCACAAGAAATATTTTAGCACAGAATTCTCCCTGTTTTCCCCCTAGGAGGCAAGACTCATGCCATGCTGGAAGCTATTTGTTAGGAGGATCTGCCCACACACCAAGCACAACAGCATAGCCTGTGTAAAATAAGTGTTTTAGCCCTATAGTACTCCCTTTTCCTTTTCTCCCTTTTTTCTTCCCCAGATATTAAAAAAATACTCTACCTTTTGGGCTTACCTCCCCTTCACAGCTGTTGGGTGCTCTTCCAGCTCTCAGCCCTGAGGCTTAGGTTCAGTTCCTTGCTCAAAAGGGAATGGCATTTGTCAGTTCTAATGCTTAGTGTTAAACTGTACAACTTAAAACCAGTTATAATCTTCAGCATAACTATTTAATCACAGGTGTTAGCAGATTACAGATTGAGAACACTATATGAACATCAGGCTGGATTTTCAGGCTAAGCACTTGGAGGCAAGGCACTGAGACGGCGTTGCCTTTCCATTATCTTTCCACACATCACCTGCGTTGTTAATAGCAGCAAATAATAGCTACGGTTGCTGTCGTTTCCTCTACCTTGCAACAGTGTCACAGACTGTTCCTCTGTCAGCAATTGCTAGAGGGAAGTGTTCTCTAGAAAAACCTCCACCTACTTTTGAGAAGTCTTGCACACCTCCATGCTAAGAATGTTGGGAAGTAGTGTAAATAGTCATCTGCATGTTCAAGACAGTCTTAAAACCTGTTCCTGGAATTTGCCTAAGTCTGCACAGGGGGTTGCTCTGCAGAACGTGCATTACTCGGAGATTAAATAGCAAGTGGAGAGGTCAATGCTACTGTGATTTGCCTGTATCTGCCCTCAAAGAGCTTAATTCACATATATGATAGTCCTTTTCCATTCTCTTTGGTCCCATAACTTTTAGAATATCTTCTACAAAAAAGAGTTTGTGAACTGATTTTGTTTGCAAGAACCTTATTATATCTTTTTGGTATGTTTATTCAGAGACTTTTTCACTTTTCAAACCAGATTAGTGGGGATTATTCTTGTGATTAAGAGTGCATCTTGTGGGGAAACTGAGGCAGAGTATGAGTCCTCTACTGTCACCCTGCAGACAGAAGAGGAAATAAAAATAAAAGCTTTGATAGCTGGTCCATTCCTCTCTTTATTAGGCCATTCTGTGTCTTTCACTGTCCTATTTTCCATAATGGACAAAATTCCATTTTCATCATCATTTCATCAACAGTAGACCATTGTTCAGGACTAGGCAATTGAGTAACTCTCTGCTGAATGCTTTCCATAATCGGTGAAGACCTGGTACTGTTGTTAAATGTTGTAGTGGCCCAGGGGAACTGGCTGACTATTTACTCAGATTAATCTCCTGATTTTTCAGCCAGCTAATTGGCTGCAGTGGTTTCCTACCTTGTTTTCTCTTCTGGATTCTATGCTGACTCTTTGCTAATTGCTCCCATCACCTTCATCTATTTCACATATTGCTTGTGAAATTAGGTTCATTTGGCAACAACCTTATCTTTACCACAATTATGCAATTCTTTTTATTTCTTAAAATACTGCGAGTTTCCTCGTGGTTAGATCTGACCAACTCTTCTGCCTTTCTTCTTCTCATAAAATACTGAATTTGCAGAGATTTTCATGTTGGCCATCTCAGTGGGAGGTCTAATAGACAAATTTCCCTGGGAAAAACATTTGGGATTACATCATCCGAATCTGCAGTGACAAGAACCTATGTCCACCAGCTTCTCAGTTTTCAGACACCTGATCTGAAGGTGAGCAAATATCAGGTTTTCTCTCTTCTCCAGAGGGGTTTAAGCCCAAAATACTTTGTAGAGTGTCCTAATGTTCAGGCTGGCTTGATAAGGTCTCTGCCCAGCAAAGGGCTTCCAGCAAACTGTCATGAGAGAAGTACCAAACCTCTAGGAACTATGCTCTCTTTTTGACAGAGAAGACAAGGGCAATTGCTCAACTTCAGGAGGAGGATATATGTCACAAGCAATCTCTGAACACAAGACTACTGTATTTAGCATTTTATTGTAGGCCTGTAAAGCAAATGTTAATCTATTTTAGCATTTGATACATTTTGTCCTCAGCTACTGTGATTAGAAAGTGTGCAAGTGGCTTACATTGGTTTGTACTATTTAGTCTTCACCACAGACACAGAGGTACACAGATTTGGTCCAGCTAATACTGCATAAAGCCTTGTGGAATGGCACTTGTCACATTGCCACAAGATAGATAAAATTTCCAAGTCAACCCTACGGAGAATATATATGTCAGATCAAATTAGAATGTGATCTTTCTGGGGTGTCAACCACACATGCAAGCTGCAGAGTCCAGGGATGGGGCTTTTTGAGCATAGTCCCACTGCATAGTCTGCCTTGTAAGCTGGTGGTTGCATAGACACCTTTGGAGACTGTGATGATTTGTGGCTTTTGTGTGGAAGATGGAAGAAAGGCTAGTTGTGTTCTCCTATTTCCTGTGCACTTGTAAAAGACTAGAGGCAGTCTGACCCCAAATATTAATGATTCAAGTTAAAATTGACTCCAGATGACGAGAAGCATTCATTTTTCCCACTATCATACCCTATACACAAATCTTTTTTCAAAACTAGATTATCTCCTAAAATCAAAATCCCTAATTAATTCTACTGTTTTATCTGCAACAGGCACTGTTAACATCTCATATCACGCTCCAATAAATTTGCCCACAGAGATTAACAACATCTGAGGAGGGAAAAAAAAAAAAAAAGAAAAAAAGGAGGGAAAGAAGCTTTTTTCCAATTGAAGACCAGGAACAATTCTTCTAATTAACCCAGGTACAGAATGGCATTAACATGGCTGTACTGCTTCTGGGAACAAATTAGTGTCTATGTGGCGCTCTGCTGCATCACCTCCAAGCTACAGAGCTAGGTTGGATGTACCTAACGGTACTGCATATGTCTTACAGGGAAAATCCCACTGTAAAATAGAGCATCTCTGCTCCCTCTCAAAAGCTAAAGTAGAGAGAAGCCTTTGCTAAGAAATGCTTATTGTCAAAGATTGTTCAACTATGGCAGGACAATATAAGCCCTCTCTTGCTCAAAAATATAACTGGGCAAGGACCTTGATGTGGAAATATGCAGACAAAAAAATAACTTCGTGAAGGAACCACGTGGGATATAAAATTGAAAGAAATATCAGCAGGTGTATTGAATTCAGTCCTTACAGAGAACTGGAGGCTGAAGCTTTTTTAACAGGGTCTAATTTCATTCCAAAGAAGTGGTAGGTGCCCACTGGCAAGACAGCAAAACAAGTGAGAAAATAGGCATCTGCTGGAAATTTGTGTTTGTGCTGCATGTGAAGGAAATGGGAGCTTGTGACACTGACGATTTGTGTTGGACAAAATGATTTGCATAAAGGATGGGACCAGAAATATGAATCAAAACTGTACCCTTTTTTTCTTAAAGAATGGTAAAGTTTATATCTAATAATTCAAGTTCTATGTATGTGGTTCCATGCTTTCTGATTCCAACAGGGACTTTGAAATGGAAATGCCAAACCCCATATGCAAGGCATGATGGATCACCATGTATGCATAGGAATAAAAGGGTTGTCATTGGAAGTAATTTTGCGTTGAATTACACAATGTGTAATCCAATTGAAATCAGCAGAATGGCACAAGGTGTAATGTAGTGTGCAAAACGTGATCCATTGCATGCAATTTTAACAACAGGGATACCGTGCCACTCATCTAAGTAATGTGCTAAAATTGAATTTGTGAAAGGTAGGGGGAGAAGAATTGTGAAGAATGGATGCATTTTGTAATTGGGAAATACTTTTTCAGAAACAGACTGAATATATATTTTTAAGGCTAATTTATTACACTTGGAAATCGTTTGCTTCATAATAGTGCTGACAGATCCTCAAAATTTTGCAAGTTCCCTCACTGGCATAGAGTAGGACCAGCCAAGCCTGTCAGCCTGGGAGCGCTCAGTACCCATTTTCCCCATTGACGTGTGTCACATTATCTAATAGTGTTCCTAAATAAACTCCATCATCAGTAAACCTTTTTCTCACGCCTTCGACCAACAGTGTGTCCCCAGGAAAAGTAGCAGGTTTCACACTGGCATCCCTTGGCAGAGTGCCCTCTGTTGCCTGCAGGATAAAGAAAAAAGGAAAAAAAAAAGGAAAAAAACCCCACGAATTCCCATGCTGTACCTTTGCTGCTTAAACAGCAGCAAAAGTGGCAAGTCTTCCAGGAGTGGAGTGGCGGGAAAAAATAGTGGGTGCCATGAGCTCAATTTGGTGTTTTTCAAGAGTCGGGGCAGGCGCGTCACGGTCTGCGCTGCTTAGCTCAGGAACGGCCCCTTTACCAGCGTCCTGTCAAAGCTGACAAGTGAGTTTATTCAAGGCTTGCAATATAAACATAAGACACAGCTATCTGATTTATTCATTGCCTACAGTCTCTGCTGAGGATAAGGAAAATGACATATGATACCTTTAAAACTTTTTAAAAATTGAGAAGTAGCCTAGTGTTGGTAGTGTGTAACGAGCTGTGTTTTCAAGATAAATTCTACTGTCCAGTCACTTGCTTGCTCTTCAGTTTGAGGATGCCATTAGCCATAATTTTTCATTGAATACTGATAGGTATTCATGAAAGTTTTATGTAAAACTCACTACCACTTTCCCATATATTTGGTAATCTGGAATAAAGGTGCACTTCTCAAGAATGTTATTTTAGATCTACAATAGAAAATCTTTATCTATACTTATAATATAAACAATAATGTTAAATATAAATCTAAACTAACAAAAGAGTCTTAATTAAGGCATTCAGAAGTTATTTAGACTGATCTAGGTTATATATAGATTTAATTAAAAGTATTTGTAACGGACATGAGCTGAGGTAAATATCATGGTGACAAATATCATGGTTCAGTAAGGACAATTAAAAAACCAAACTAAAAGTATAACTCCTGGTTAGCTCACAATAATCCTTTTTTTATCCTTGCCAAAATGAGAATGGAGAGCTAACATTGTTTTATAGATTATGTATCAATTCACTACAAGACTATAGTTTTATTTTTAACATCTTCATAACCTTTAGGTCTAAGTAAATCTAGCAACAAAAAATTTTGGAATAAAAAGTCATAATTTTTTTTGTGAAAGTTTCAAACTTTCCTACATTATTTTACACTTTTAAATCATTGTTCAAATGAAGTAAGAACCTATAAACTCACTGGAAACCAAATCAGTTTTTCACTGTCCATGAACTCTCACTATTCATGCAGTTTTGGTTGATGATTTTTGTTTCTCTTTACTTGTGCATTCTGTGAGATTTTTTAAGGTGAAAGGCTTCTTTTCCCTCTCTTATTCTAGAATTCTTTTGAATGAATTTGTTAAGGTTCTTCAGAGATGTTTTTCAAAGTACAGCATAGAAGCAAAGACCTGTATCTATAAAGAAGAAACTTGCAGATATCAAACTTTATCAATGTAGGTACCGAATCATGAAAATAGGTGAGTGGGAGTGCTAGTCACATGACCCACCATGAGGGAAGGTAAGTGAAGTAGTTGGAAATGCAGGAGGTAGGACCCTTGTATTCCCTTTCTTTTGGTCCCAAGTCTTAGTTCTTGCTGGCCAAATTGAAGTGTGCACCTCTCTTAGATGGGATCCAAGTCTGACCCCAGGATGCTGCTTTGGCTGTCATAAAGAAACCCAGAAATATGGTAACACAGAACCTTAAGTTTGATCTGCCCAAAGAGCCATATCTGTTAAGTAAAATGAGAAGTATTCCTAGGGAACTAAGTTCATTTCTGTTGAATGAGTGAGTTCCCTAACAGGGATTCCTGTTGAAATCAATGCTTTAAGAGAGGTTTGGGAAAGGAGAACTACACTTTTCCATTTCCAGCTGCTCTTCCAAGAGCACTTTGGGTCAGAATGCTCTCTCAGACCAGGATTTCATCTTTCCAAAATGCCTCTGTCTTATTCTATCTTATGCAAAAAGCTTTTATGAGTTGCCTTATGTATTGGCTCTGGCTGAGCTTGAGTTCATTTCCTCATAGTAGACCTCACAGCACTGTGCTTTGCATTGGCAGCTAGAAGGGTGTTGACAACACACCAGTGTTTTGGCTACTGCTGAGCACAGCACCAACACTGTAACATTCCTCCCCCAGTTAAGGGCAAAATGCTGGGAGGGGACACAAGTAGGCCACCTGACCCAAACTGACCAAGGGGATATTCCATACTGTATGACATCAGCTCAGGTATAAAAGCTATGGCAAGGAGCAGGAAGGCAGGCATTCATTGTCTCCAATGGCTGCCAGCTGAGGAACCATTATGCATGCTGAAGTCCTGCTTCTTGGAAGTGGCCAATCATCACTGCTGATGGGAAGTAGAGAACAAACCATGTTATCTTTTGATTTGCTTTTGTGCGTGCAAGCTTTCATCTAGCTTCTGCTTTAATAAACTACCTTATCCCAACTCACGAGTTGTTTTCCATCTTACTCCCTCCCCTGTCCGGCTGGGAAGGGGAGTGATAGAGTGGCTGGGTGGGTACCTGGCATTGAGCCAAGGCCAACTCATCACAGCTTAGTGATGCCCAGTAAGGTTCTATCAAGTCACTGGTAGATGTGTTGACCACGCTGCTGTCTGAAAAGGGACTTGTTACATAGCAAGGCAAGTTTGCACAGACCATAATCTGCATACTGTCTTCTAAAGAAAGATGGCTTGTGCCAAAATTTTTTTCTTTTATCTTGAAGATCCAGCATCACTCTGAAAACAAGCACTGGTATTATTGCTTATTCAAGCTTTTAGTAATCAGTCACCTGGCTATTAATAATTCCTTAATAGGAGGTCAGGAGACACTTAACAGATGAAATAGAGTTTTGTCTATTCTTTCATTAAACTAAAAAACTAGATCAATAGTACAATATGAATAGAATAGTTGCCTTTTATTCAAATGCCATGCTATATCTTTGATGTGTAATTGATACAGACAGCCTGATCTCTTTGTGGAGTAGAAGATGATGTAGAAATGCAGCTTAGTCATGCCTTTTTGGTGTGGTATTCTCAGGATATAGACTGCATAATTGACTACAGACATCTTAGTTTAACAGGCATCTTTTAAGTTTCATCCAGTCCTAGTAATATGTATACAGTCCCATGGGCTGCATCCAAGGATTATGCTAATTTTATTAGCAACTCCTCTTGCTTTAATTAAACTGTATAAATTCCCACCTGGTCACTGTTGTACCAACACCCTTCTTTCCATTTTTATTTCAATTTATAGATAATCTGTAGTTTTGTACGTCAATTTTGATTTTCTGAATGATCCATCACATCTTCCACATGAAATAACACAACTTTGAGGGATGAATGAGACTTCAAATTGAATTAATGGGTTTGAGGAAACCTCTGGGTCAAAACAAAGACCTAAGTTTCTAAAGTTGGCCAAGTCTTTTTAGGAGCAGGTATTCAAAGTAACTTGCTCTCTGAAAACACCAAGCTTTATGCTGCTGTTCAAAATACCTACAAGCAAGCTCTGTACTAACATTTACCTTGTCTATACCACAAAGTAGAGCAATATGAATTCCTTAGTGGACTGTTAATTTACATGTTATACACTTTCAAATATTTCCGAAAGCAAATGTGAAATGATTAGTAATCTGTTCACATGCTCACAAAATGTTATTAGCAAAATGCCTTGGGCAGTATGTTATGTTGACTAAAATTGATAATTTTGTATTTTAAAACTAAAGTAACTCCCACTGCCCCTGACAAATTTTAGGACCTGCCCAGAGCCCAGACCTCCTGGTCACACCGGTTTTCAAGGTGTGAGTTGAGCCGAGGGGGAAAAAGACCAAAACCACCACAAATGGCACCCCACCCCCCCCAGAGATGTGACCTAAGGTTTGCAGTGATTTCATCTCTTCTGAAAGCCTCATTAAAAGTCTTCTGTGGAGTCCTGCATTTACAATACCTTGCTATCTACAAAATCACTACGAAGAGGTGATTTTTGTGTTTTCCACTCATTCTGCTTGTGTAGGTTTTAAGGTGTGTACGTTGCACTGAAGAAATCAAGCCCACTGGTTCTTTTTACTTCTGCGTAACTGTCTGTATTCAACTGCATGTGGTTCTGACAGAGCCAAAGCCCTGGACAAAATATCTCATACTCCTCAAACTGTTGAGGTTGTTTTTTCTTTAAAGAAGACCAAAGAGCAAGCTATTTAATGGTATTTGTCAACATATCTCTGTTTTGAATAATGTTTTCCATGCCTTGCAGCCTCAAATATAACATGACACTTCCTCCTAAATACCAATTATTCTGTCCAGAGGAGTTGTCCAAAAGTCTAGTCCTCAGAATTTCACACCAGACTCACATGGGATATTAAAATTCAATAAAAGCCGTTGTAATGGTAAGATTGTGCAAAAAAACTGCACAAGAGCTGAGTATTGTTTCTATGGGTAAAACACACTTTCCAGCAATTTACATTTACATCTATGAAGTAATTGAATAAAGAAATGCATCATCATTATCTTTTTTAGCACATAGGTGAAATATTTTACCAGCATATGAAGGGGTGTTCATATAAGATCACGATGCTTTGTGCTAGAGAAAAACAATTACAGTGAATAAGGTAGAATAGCTCTGTTATTGCAGTACATAAGACTTTGATTACATACTGCCAAGATTCATACCAGCCTAGTAGTTGTTGACAGATAAAGTAACAAAAATGAAACTCATTTATTTTTTCTTTATTGAGACCTCAAGGTAAAGCAAATTTTCAGTTCTTGTACTTACTACATTGAAGGAACAGAGACTGACAGTCAAAATGTGCCAGTGCAGAAATATAAATTAAACCTAGTTTCATATCAAAGTTTCATTTAGTCTCTGAAAAGGAGCTGCTGCTTGGATTATTTTTGATCCTAAAACAAATACACTGTAGACAACCATAGGGTATCTAGGATGAATTAACCCCCTCATACATTTAGCTTTTATGTATTTGTCAGGGTATAGATCAATGTTGATTCAAGTGATTTAAAAATTTGTTATGGACATAATTATTTTACATCTTTTTTTTCTGTTTAATTATCATTTACTGTGTTTGCAAACGCAGTAAACATGTGGATGGTTTTAATAGTGTAGCCTTTTTGCTGAAGAAAGAACATACTTTGAGGAAAAAGTCCATCCTCCCTCCTTGTATAAGGAAAATTCTGGCTTTTATCATGAGTTCCTCTAGGCAGCTAGATGCTGCATCATTTCTTGATAATTCTAACAAATGACTTTTTTTGTAAACTTGTTTATTTTCTAAAGAGCAGATAAAATTAGCTGTTAAAACAGAAAGTGCTAACATGATTTGATTTGCCCCATCAAAATCTTGGATTAGTTACCTAGTCCAACTGAGCATAATTGCAGTTCAGATTAATGAGGCAGTATCCTAGTATCTCCTCTGTAATTAAACACTTCTCTTGTTGAATACAGTATTAAAGATGCACCAGACGTTGAAACCTCAGTGGTGAAATTTAAAACTGTTGAAACTGGAGGGGTCAGCTGTGAAACACAAATTCCTCTGCAGTATGGATAATTCACTTGTACAATGTGTTTCAAGAATAATTTGGCTTATGTTGGGGGTGCTGGATTTTTTAAAAAATTTTTCTTATCTTTCCATCATCTAAATTTGAGAATTTTTTCTCATTAGTTCCTGAGCAAAAGTAACATAAAGTGCACTTGTTTCCAGAATTACCTTTTCTGACCTTTCACAAGAAGATAATTGCAGTACCAGTAGGCTTAGAGGACTTGTTAAAAAAATTAAGCTTGTAAAGTAGCAAAAAATACCCCTTTGCTTGCTGGTATCGATTTCAAAATTAACATTTTAGTTCATGTGCTTCTAATAATCGCTGACCCTTACTTCATGTGCTTTCCACAGGAAATGAATACAGCAGAAATTACTTTGACCCGCTGATGGATGAGGAAATAAACCCAAGGCGGTGTGGGATGGAGGTCAGTGAAGAAGGTGAGGCAGAATTAAGTATGTAATTTTGGTGTCAGAATATTCTTTTCCATTCATGAAAATGAGGTGACAGAGATCACATATGCAGTTCTATTTAAATATTGAGGTTTACAATTTAAATTCTAAGCCTTAACTGCTCTGAACAGGATAGGCAGTATACATGGTCTTTGATCAAGGACAGTGAGTTAATGGGCGGGTAAAAATGAGGCTGCGCTGTATTCGCTCTGCCACTGTAGCAAAAAGAAGCGTGTTCCAAGAGTATTGTCTACATCATGTTCTCTTTAATTAATGAAGTTAGTCCAGAACTGAGTGCTAAGCTGCAGCTTTTTCGCAACCCTGCTCCCAAAGTCCTCCTTGGAGAGCAATTTTATTTCTGAGTTGAATGTGTGTTTGCCTAATAGAAGGAAACCCCAGACTGCACCAAAGTGCATGAGGAGGCTTTTTTGTTATTTTTTTTTTCCCCTGGTTTATCTGAGATGTTTAGCTTTGCTGTCTGGGGACGGCAGGGACAGGTGGGAGGGTGTGACTCTGCAGAGATGGAAGAACAGAAGTTATGCATAGGTGTGAGAGAGATTAACCAGGAGGTATTGTCTAGTAGAGGAAATTCTCCTCTGCTGTCATGGCTTTTAGATAAAAAAGGGTGGGAACGGGCCTGCCTGAATTTGTATGGACTTAAGTAAGAACATCATCATGGTAATGAAGTGCTTAGCTATGCACTGAGTGCTTTGGCCCAGCTCCTGTTGTTAAGCCCTAACAACCTGATAGCATGCAAGATCTAGTTCTCCTGTGTTACGCTTCTATCCCTTTGTTTTTTTAAAGTGTGCACTTATTTGTACTGCAGAGACTCTCTAGTTGTGCAGATGTAGTCAGATTATAAAAAGTTATTTACTACAAAGGGTCTCAAAGTAGTTCAGTTCTGAAATTCATGAGAAACTTTGAGGGCATATGAAGGTTTTAAAGTTTTGAGACAAAAACTTGTGTAACTTAAAAAAACCAGCCTATAATGCGTATCAGTAACTTGAATTTCTGTGTTCTGGTGAAAAAAAATCAGAGGTTATCAAGATTGGTTTACATCTCATCCCAATAATTTCCACATTCATTGTGTAGGACAGCAGTGTAATACCTTGGAAGTCAACTTCTAACTCAGAGTTTTTAAATGAAAGATTTTTTTCCTGTTGGTCCTGCATTGGTTTATCCTGCAAGTAGGCTTTGTGAGTCAAGATCTGCTTCATAACCAGAAAAAGAGAAGTAGATTAAATTTCTGTATCTGTACATGTGTGCCTAGTGGTAACATAAGGGATATATGGGAAGGACAGTTCTCACTGGGAGAAAATGTTCCCTTGACTGTGTTGAAGAGGCTGAGTGAAACACTTAACCTTAAATGCTGATTTTGTATTTTCTGATAAGGGTTCTATCTATTTACTTATTTTAAAATTGGGAACAGAAGAAGGCTCTTAGAAAGTCCATTGGGTTCTTGGTTTTGAAGTGGGGAGGCAGTTTTAGGCAATTGCATATCATGCTAAACCTGAGGTCCATGTGTAAACCAGCTGTCCTTTGGTGTTCCTCCTTTTTTGTCCTGGCAAAAATGTCACTCATATGTTGATATAACACTTGCTTATTAAAAGTCTATTAGCAACAGTATTGGCTTCAAGTACTTGGTTGTGTTGACCTCTGTAGAGCAGTTATAATGGCATATTTTCCAACACTTCTACCAAGAGCAAGTCTTCTACTTTGGAGATATTCAAAAACTGCCTGGACAGGGTCCTGGACAATTTGACTATAGGTGGCTCTGTTTGAGCAGGGGCAACTGGGCTAGATGGACTCCAGAAGTGCCTTCCCACCTTAATGAGTCTGATTTGGTGATACTCAAAAACCAGGCTCACTGGCTGTCTTTTCCTTGCAGAAGTGTTAAATAAGTTGAACTACATTTGTGCGTAGTGGATGGAGATAAAAGGATGGTCAGAACTGCATGGTCCTGCATAATCATCCCCTAACTGGAAACCTTATAGATTTATCTCCTCTTTCCAGCTAGCAGCTTGCCACAAGCAAAAGCCAAAACCAGAAAAAGATGAAGAAATCAGGGCACATTTTAAAGTTACACTCTTCTTAGGGCTTAAGAAAGTCAGGCCCAATGCCCTAAGAGAATAGCTGGTGAAAAGCAAATCTTCAACCACTAATTCTTCTTTAATGGGTTATTTTGTGAAAATAAAGATGTTGACAATTATTTTTTCTACCTTTGATAAATTATATTTGTTCTGGACATTTTTCTGAGTTGATAATGCTCTGAGAACAAACAACTTCTCACCACGGATTTGCTTGACCCCTTCACCAGGGGGACATTTCAATGTTAAATGTAAAAGATTCTGTACTTTCAAAAGAGGTTTGCAGAAGCGACCACCTTCTTTGAATGCTCAGTGTAACAGAAAACTTGGCTCTGAAATTTTGTGGTAAAGAAAATTTATTCTTTGAGATTCTTTCAAGCACTTAAAAAAGCCACTCAAGGTTGCTTGTAGCTGTACTTCAACCCACCTGTCTTGTATGCATTTCTTTGGCCTTCTATCTGCCTGTCTTCACCAGCAGCTTAGAGAAGTCACAGTCTGGGAGATCTGGAGAGAAGACAGTCCCACTTGCTCATTTCACCCTTGAATATAGACCTTTAAGGTGATATTTTTTTTTTAGGTCTCATGGAAAAAGGTAAGTGTGCATGTCCTTTGCTGCTTTTTAAAATCTGCACATATTACTGACAATTTGAATGACTGACCAGCCACAGAATCAAAATTCATAGTGTGCTATAATTACTCATACTAATATTATACATGTTAGTATTATGGAGAGCAAGGTAAAATTTCTGATGAAGATCCAAAATCACATTAGAATAGAAATTGGGTATTTTGATTTTCATAGAGAGTCAAACAGAATTTCTCTGACAATTTGAATATAAACAATCATTTCAGCTAGTCTATTAGCAGAATTAATAAAACAATTTCAGTCCAGATCAACGTATAATTAGGCTCACCATTTAAAAATATATATTATATTTTTATTTTAAATTGTCTTTCACGGAAGAGGTTACTGTAATTTTATTCTGAGCTCCGAAAGGAGCACTGTCTAAACTATCTTTAAGTGTCAAATGGCTTCCTATGTTTATATCCTACTTTTAGTTTAAAATAATGTTTCCTGAAATACAACAGGAAGAAACAATAGCTGTTTCACTGTTGTTTTTTTAAGATCCTGTAAAATCTGATGAAGAAATCCTGTACTCTAAACTGATGAAGCTTCTAGATGAAGAAAACAAGATGCTGGACTTCCAAGGTAAATAACAAAATCAATTGCATAAAGGAAAATAAAACTCTTCTGAGTCTACATGTGGGGAGGAGAGTGGGTAATCCATCCCCTTGAACTCAGAAGTCAAAGGGATGCTGATTTTAATGCAAGCCTGTAAGGTCTCTTTCTCCAAATGTTTTTGTTTTGAGTCATGTTTATGTGGTTTAAAGTGTAACTTAAGTGGCGTGCTTTCTCTAGATTACTTCACTGCATGTTGAATTACACACTTAGGAAAGAAAACTGGAAATACTATTGCTTACGCAGTCAAATCTAGAAATCCAAATCCTTTCTTAAGCTGGTAAATGGGTGGACCATTTGCCAGATACACAGGTGACATCACACTGTTTAAGGTTATCTATATAAGGATTTACAGTATCATATGAGTAAGAAAATATTTCCTGTGACTTTGTTAGAAAATACATATTGATGTTCCATCTACAGTAAAAGCAATAAAGTATAGGAGATTTCTTCACCTCAAACCAACAACCTTACTTTGGCTGGTTGTACAAGACCCAACTCTGACCTGCCCTTGTATTTTTATATATCCCCTCTCTCCTTTTTCAGCAGAGGTCTATTGTGCAAAAGTATTTTCTGTTCTTTGTATCTGTATGAAGTTTCCTGTTGTATTTCAACAATACACAGGGCCTACTCTGTCAAACAGAGACCAAGTAAGTGGTTGCCCACAGCACTGGAGCTCCAGGAGCTGCAATGTTTTATGACTATTTAGTTTATAGGCATCTTTGCTCTAGAAGATGCAAATGTTTTCATTCACCTAGGGTTGAAAAATCTCTTGAACTGGCACTGGTCATATCAGTAACATCTTTGAAACCCATTTTACCTCAGCATAAATGCAAGGAAAAAAAGTGCGACCATCACAACTAAATTCACACAGATACTTTAAGCAAAACCTTTAACAAATTATCAGCAAGTTCTCTATTGTTATATGTTAATGTAGACATCCACATTACTGAAAAAGATAATAGCAATGCTGCAGGTTGCAACACAGATGAAAATAAAACCATGTTTGGTGGTGAAACCAACATTATTTCTCTATGAAAGATTGACATGGGGTGTCTATCTGTGGTACTTATCTAGTCCCTGTTTACAAGTGTTTATAGCATTTCATATTCATCAGTAGGTTTATCATCAAAATAATGCCATATGATGAAGGACAATGTCCTGATGTCATTTTATAGGCTGCCTCAGGGTGGGGTCTAGTACCCTCTACATTAGCTTTCTGAAAGTTTAGCCCCACAGGGGCTCCCCCAAAGTGGTGAAAGAGGAAGGGAGAAATACCTCTGGGCAGTGAGTCAGCTCGCCTCACACAGATGGCTCTTCATTGGTTAGAAGAATTACACCTTGGAAGCTGTTCTTCTCTTTCCTTTGGCTCTAGAATGATCTTGGAAAACTAACTTAGACTTGACCATTGCTTTTTGGGTGGCTAAATTGAAGGGGCAAGCAAATGCATTAGCATGCATGTCTCACACTGCATATGCACATCAGAGTCCCCTGGGAGTTGGAGCAAGTTGGGGAGACACTGCAGACCACTGTGTTATGTGTCTCAAGCAGTGCCTCAGTGCTTTTATGAGTGCCATAAAGGCTATCAGAGCTAGTCCTGGGTGTGAAGTTGCACACTGTTCTAGCTGATTTTTTAATTTGCTTTGCTTGGGTGAATAAAATCCAGAAAAGAGAAAGATTTTCCCGAGGAAGTGAGATTTCTGCAGTTTCCATCTCTGTGTGCATGTATCAGGCTGTATTTATTTCTGTCTGGTTTTCCTCCCCGATTTTTGAACTTGTTCATTTCCAAACCTTTATTTTAACAGAGAGTAAGACTCACAGGTATGACTTCCCTACCAGTTTTGTGGAAGCAGGCAGTTGAGCAGAGAAGACAAGCATTATTAATGTCTCCACTGAGGGAAAAGCTAATATGGGAGTTGAGCCTTATTAGACATCAGAAAATCAGTATAAAACTAGGATTCATTTGGTTCCACTCTTACAGAACTGCTTCGTTTCTTCGTTTGACCACTGAGCTGAAAAATCACATAATCATACAGTCCTAATTAATAGATGATCCCCAAAGGAAAGGAAAGAACATGGCTCAAAATTTATATAATTTTATATTTAAAGCATTTTGTTGATGAATAACCTGTTGGTCATTCTTGTGGTATGTGTTAGTTCATACTATAAGGCAATTCAAAAGACAATGTAGGTGGTTTGATTTTAAAAATGTACACTGTATATTTTTTACCTAGTGATAAAATCTCTCAAACAATGTAAGATTGTGATCCATGCACATATTAAATGATGCTAGG
This sequence comes from Manacus candei, assembly GCF_025592945.1. Lineage (NCBI taxonomy): Eukaryota > Metazoa > Chordata > Aves > Passeriformes > Pipridae > Manacus > Manacus candei. The sequence continues at coordinate 14,361,159 of NW_026138097.1, forward strand.
TAAATACCATAAAAAAATAATTACTATTATATTGTTCTTTGGCAAGAACCGCAAAATTGAAGTGCCAGGTTTTGCAGCATTTTAGTTGTCTGAAACCAATGCATGAACCTTTGACAATGGACTTCTTTAGATACAATTTATACACAATTTTTTAGAACCAGGTAGCCAAAATTCTTTTTCCGTGTGGAGTGCATAGCAGTTTTATGCATTCAAACCTATGCTGAAGTGTAGTCTGCTGCTGACCTACCCTTTAAATTATCATCTCAGTATATAAAGTGCTGCTATCTGATGGACAAATGAAGTCACAAAGCAGCCAAGTTAATACCGGAGAGATTGTTTTAGTTACAGCACAACATTTGCAGATACAGCCTGTGCTGAGGAGGAGAAGTGATTTAAACTACAAGGAAAGTATGACTTGTGGTGCTAAGTACAACCAAGGTAATGAAAAGTTTTGATGCCCATGCTAACAACTTGAAGCAATAAGTTTTTAATTAGTTTATCATTCTATTAATGAATTTCCTCATAAATTTCCAACCTTTTTTTTTCTGTGTACATGAAGTAGTAGATGGGGCTACTTTTGTACAAGGAGGGCTTGATTGTTTTTTAGTCAAGAATTGCTCTGGGGCATCACTTGAGCCTCCAAACTGTGGATCAGTTCAAACAAGGACCAACCTAATGATGACCAAGTTCAAGAGGTTTCTTTGCAAAGCCACTGTGAAAGGAGTAGACTGGCTGAACTAACCCTGTTCTCTCACTGTTTCTGACTCAGGCAAATGAACAATTTTTCCAACTATGCTTAAATAAGCATATGTATCAAATATTTTTCAAATCTAAATTGTAATTTATCTCTGTATTTTTAGCAGTTGCTTCCCTTGAAAAGGCCTTTTAAAATGTTTTTTCTCTTCTTTTGCTCTTTTTCCACAAAACTTGTGCTAATGAGCCCAGTGTCTCCTACCAAAACTGAGTTCGTTTAATATGACTCCTCACAAAATAAGAAACACAAAAAAAACGAAAAAAAAAAGATATTTTGATGAATTGTTTCATGGTTGTCTTTCTGAACCAAGTGGTTTTATTTTGTTTTGATATATAAGGACTATCTCTCTACACCCAGAGAATCCTGAGATAGGATTCTACTGACTTCCCAGGACGTAAACTTGCACCGCTCCTGTGAAAGCAGTAAAGCAGCTGATTTATACCAGCTGAGCGTATGGCCTGTTGTGCACAACACAGCATTGAGGGGAACAAGACATGCTTCATCTTCTTTTTCCAGTGCTTCCTGGGTTTTCTCTCTCTGGCCAAACCCTTAATGTTACAGTAAATTTAAAAGTAAATATTGTTTTGTTTTTGCAGTTAATAGTGTAGGTCAAATCACTTTTCATTAGGCTTGTAAAATTCTACATGAAGAGATGTGTACCCTAAGGTAATGGTTTAGGTTGTTTATATCTACTGTACACTTCCCCCAACATGATTTTGAATTGTATCCTGTTGTAATTAAATAAAAAACCCACCCTACTTCCTGTGTGTTGGTGGCACCGAGGTGATTTAAGTACTCGGGAGGTTCAACAATTAAAATCATTAAACAACGAGTAGTGAGTAAATCTGAAAATGTTAATAGCCTTAGTTTTATCTTTCCTTTTCTGGTCTTCATTAGAGAATGAAAGACTTCAAAGGGGAGCGAGGAAAAAAATCCTCTTTTAACTGCTTTCATGTCATAGGATGGACAAAGAGAAGTAAATAACTAGATATGGCAGTTTCTCAAAGAGATAGACACAGAGAACTATAAAAGCTTACACATAGAAATATGATGCAAGAAAGTCAGACATGGACAATCTGGTATCTGTCATTTTTTTAGTGATTCTAACATGGAGAAATGAGCAAAAATAGTTGTTGTTATTATTTATGACCCAAACTAGTATTACTACTGTAGCAGATATCAATGAGAAGATCTATTTTTTTTAATGTAGCATGATCAATTAAACTGAAAAAAGGACAAAGTTTCTCTTTAAAGGTGAATTTATGAATGGGTTTTATTTTTATTTATGTGTGGCATGTACCCTTTGGTTCTGCATTTGTCATCACAGTGAAATCAGGGTAATGATGTGGGTGAGAGCAGAACTGGACCCAATTAATTAGGCAGGCGTTGCATGTGCACACCTAGGGAAGTAATCCAATCATTTGTGGGGAGTTAAGAGGATGATGAAATGCTTGGTATGGCTTCACCTAAGACTCCCAAAAACCTCAATTGCAGTTATTACTCCTGAAAGCCAAGGTTGTTCCAGATCCCAGTCCCTTTAAGATTTACAGGGAAGCAAAGTGCCCATAGAAATGTAGAGCATGCCTTTTAAAAAGTGTTTAAGAAACAAGCTGCACATGCTAAATTTGTACCTGAATGCAGATGTTGCACTCGAGGACAGTTTTTCTGGTACTGGCACTTGGCACTCACCAATTGTTTTACTGATGTTATTTATTACTGTTCATTTTATGGCATGAACTGTTGTCTTAAAATGTTGGTGGGCCAAACATATTAACTGAGAAGGTACTAACCAGTGAATAAACTCCCATTTGCTAAGAAATAATCTTCCACTTTTGTTTCAAGCAGCCCATGTCGTCAGTGAAGATTTTCCAGAATCCGTGATGCCTGTCAGCTCCAGTAAGGCATGTGACCTTCACAGGGAGCTTGAAGATGAAGAGATTCCTTCGTATATTGAACAGTTTGAGAGAGATGTTCAAGATGACATAATTCTGCTTGGCAGCTTTTCACTGGAACAGGTCAGAGTTAAGAACTGTAAGACAATTTTATCGCTTGCTTCATAACATGATGCTGGCTTGTTAACCTTGTACACCCCAATTCTATTTCTCTGCCTGGTGATACATATATTGAAAGAGGAAAAGATAACCACTTTCATTGGCATGCTTTATGTGACTGGCACTTTGCTAAGCTAGCAACAGGACCTTTATCTTTGTCTCCATTTTAATGTGAATTAAAACAGATTGCCTTAGTTGCTTCTTTCCTAAATAGTGGAATATCTCTGACTGCTCTGGAGCAATATCGCAATTGAGTTTCAATCAAGAGACTAAGCTTAGGACATCTCTCTCTGCCAAATTTAACAGAGGGTTATTCATCTATCAGTGAGCAAGTTCAAATTGGAGCACATGGAGGATTCATGTAGCAATGTTCATTGTACAGTTGATAAGACTATTCCCTAATTATAAATTTGTAATGTTTTTCAGGGTGGCAAAGCTTTCTAAGGTTTTCTTTTTGTAATTTCATAGTGTAAAGAGGCAGGGTTGGGAACATGTTGACAAAGGCACAAGTTTTCAGGGCTGAAATGATACTTGTGGGCACCTAACTACCATTTGTCCCTTTGAAAAATCTCATACTAAGACTAGAAGACAGGAAGAGAGATTAATTGATGAATCTATCATTTTTAATTAGCAACATGAGAACAGCATACTGGCTCTGATGGGCTTAAAATAGGTTATCCAGTGACTGATGGTGATCTAAGCTTTTTTTATTTTCAGAAAAATTTTTAGATTTTTTTTTTCACTGCAGGACTAAACCTTATCATTTCCTTTGCATGTTGGTGAGAGACAGAATTCTCTTCCTTACTGCTTTCCTCTAAATCCTGAAGCTATATTTCATTCCTTCAGAGTTTTTATAGCTGTATGTATCATGAATGGAAGGTGGTATGGGTAATATTGTTCAGAGAATATGAAATGGGAGGGAAACATGAGGGAAAAGGACTCAGATGGTACTAAGAGCCTCATCTGCCTCAAAGGACTGATGGAGTATAAATCCAGGAATAGGGGAACAGAGAGTGCTGCACCTTTCCAGAAGGTTATAGTATGTCGAGATAACTATGCATATAACTATGCTTGGGCTATTCAGATGCCCCCATAGCTTCATGAGCCTTTGTGACATCTAAAGGAACACAGTATTTTGTTTACACTCCCTCTAGACATGGTCACTGTGAGGCTGATCATCTTACCTGGACTCTTTTTGGAGGTGTTCAGTGAAGTTTGTTTACTAGACAGAAACAATATATCTGATCATCACAAAACAACATCCTGCTTTTTAGCTGACAACTGCATATATGAATTCACATGTAATACAATATAATACTACTTTTCTTCCTTATATTATTACAAAACAAAGAAAATCCTAATTTAATGTGATTAATTGAGCTGGTCTACCATGAGCATTCAGAGAGGGACTCTATACTGCAAGGAAGAGGTCTTGAATACCTGTTCTTTCTCTCCATGCTTCTCACACATCTCTAACTTCAGTTGTTCATACCCTGCTAAGGAATTTAGTCACACTGATATTGTATCAGTTGTCACATCTGCATCCTGCACTTCAGAGAGTAAGAAGAGGACCACTGAAAAATCTGTATTCTCTTGTAGATCCGTGATCTTTACATCTGTCCTTTCCTTGCAAGCTTACAGAAATGATACATTCAGCCCCTCTGAACAGAAAATGGAAGAGGTGACATGGGAAGTAGAGGCTGCAAAAATGCACATCATGTCATTGGTATTCAAAGACATCTAGCAGTAATGTGAGCATGCTAATTCTTGTTTAGTTGATCTTTATTCTTTAATGGACATCTCTACTCTTTGATCTGTGGATATACCCCTGCAGCATTGCAGTGTCGGTGCCTTTCCACAGCAGACACAGGTTCAGTGTTAGGCTGCTGCCATTGGTCTTCAGAATCTGTTCCTGACATCTTTGGGTTGCTTCCAGCTTTTGTTGCTTGAACATATGTTTATTGGTTTGTAAAAGTCTTTAATTTTCTGCATGGCATTTACTTCTTATTCAGTAGAAAAAAACCCCTTCACTTCTCTCTGCAGGTTTAGTGAGTAGCAGATGTACTTTAGCCAGCATAATTTATGATTAGTTAATTTAATCTGCCATAATGACATAAAGTGAGCCTGAAACAAGCTTCTATCAATTTTGCCATTAGAGGTAGCATAATATTTTCAAATGTCTACAAAACTGAGTAATTAACCCTTGGGCTGAGAGGAGTCTAATAGACATCTCTCTCATATTCCTTTGCTTTGACAAAATGAAAACAAAACATGGGAGCCCAAAGGTTAAAAATAACAAGCGAGAGTTTATAGTACGTGAGACTGGTTTTGTAAGTGAGGTTCAGAAATACATTGGACTGCTGCTGTTTGTTTTTAGGCTGCCAAAAATTCTCTCCAATGAGGCATCTGATTTACACCAGAGCTTTGCTGGCAGCATTGGCATGAAGAGGGTAGCTATGCATCAACTATGTATCCCTTAGTTCATTGTTTTTCTTCTCTGTTTTGTAGCATTACAAAAATGGGTAGCTTTTGTTTCAACAGCAGCTTGGTGCATGAGATTACCACTATTCAAAGTTTTTGAAAGAGCAGATGCATTTTTCAAAATAGTATTTTTTTTTGAAAAAAGGAGTTACTCTAGATTTTGGCTCTGGAACTTCAAGCTGTATTGTTTTAACTTTATGTCCTGTTTTGTAAATGTAAAAGCTGATAGTTGGGGTTGGCAAGAAATACTTAAGGGGAGACCTGATAGATTCTTGTAAAGAAAACATTAAGCAGATGTCCATGTTCTGTTAACAAACACATTAAGAAGTATTAAATTTGGAAAGTAGTGCTGCTTTTTGTGGCCTGCCATGTAGATCTAAGAATTTCAAAGGTCGTAATGACATTTGCTTTCAATAATGAAAAATAAACTCTGTTGCAGGAAAATCAGAACTTTGGGACTGTGTTGTGGTAGAAACTGAGCAGGTACAACCAAGCCTGGGTATGCAGAGTGCCACAGAAAGCCATCTGTTATGAGACAATGAGGGGACACACGCTTATGGGCAGAACTTGATCACACAGAGCAGAGAAATATGCAAAGACATAATGCTGACTTAACATGTTTGTTTAAAGATGAGGTGCTCTCAAAACATGAGACTGATGAGGATGAAGCAAACACTTTTGATTGGGGTGAGACTGCACTTGATGGGCTTTTGGCAACATAATTTTGCTATACATTAATTTAAATGCAATGGAAAAATACCAACTCTAGGATTTTCAGCTGTTTCTGAACTGAGACAATAAAAGTGACTACTCAGTTTTATGTAGGTTTTTTCTGAAAAAAATTAATAGTTGGGTGACTGAAAGAATCAGTACTGCCCAAGAACCAAGAACATCTTTCCTGTTTGGCCACCATCTTCCTGCAACTTGGTCAGTATTCTTTACTAAGGGTAATTTATTCACAGACCGCATTGCTCTCTACAGGTTTCAGATGCTGCATTTAGCCCTCTGTGCAAGGCATAGCACCTTACAGAACTTGATCATCACAACTATAAAATCAGTTTTGATCCATGACCCCAATGAGAATTACTCAAGAGCCTCTGAAAGTAAAGTGCAGATTTTACTCTTCAGTACCAGCAGTTGAGTTATAGTAGTAAGAAATGAGCTATTTGTTGCAGGTGGATAGTAATAAAATGTTGTCTTTCATCAAAAGATTTACCTTTTGGTTAAACAAAGGTTAATGCCTCAGGGTGTTAGACCTAATACTCTTACAGGGTCATTATCATCAGTGCTCTGACTCCTTGCCAAGTCACAGAGATCAATTTATATGATGATGGAGTGATCAGTTTTCCCTTGGTTAATGGTGGATAGCACATGGGTAAAATTTGGTACTATATTAGATGATAAATTTGCTCTCCAATCACAAATTTAATCAGTGGGATCAGACCTCAGTGATAAAAAACACCAATGCACATTTACTTTCATGTTATACCCCATTGGATAATACTGTCATACAATCATATCAGAGAATGGTTTGGGTTGGAAGGGATCTTAAAGATTGTTTATATCCTGATGGCATCTGCAGACCTCCCCTCATCAAAGCTTTAGTCTGATAAGCACTGTACAATCCATTCTGATTGTTCTTCATGAGGATAATCATTGTAAGAATATATGCACCTAATAGTAATGCAGAGTTGAAGGTGACTGTTGAAGGTGACTTTTCCTCAGCCAAAACCTGTCTACTTTTTGATATTTGCCAATATTTTAAATGAATGTCATATTTGCCAATATTTTAAATGAATGTCATATGTTAATGAGTTAGAGTTTTTTTGTTCTTGTTGGTTTTTTGTTTGTTTGCTTGCTTGTTTTTTTCCCTGAGAATTATAGGTCTAGAACAGAAGCTGGCAATGTTTCATGTCTTAAAAGTGGGTGACTTCATTTTAAATAAACTACTATATGCTACACTCATTATTTGAGTGTCAAAGCATCTCTACAATCAGTTAGTGTAATGGTTTCCATTTAATTTGTGTGATATGGTAGGAATTATGTGTATCTTCTTTAGCACCTAATTTTCTTTTGAAATCTGTAATTAGCCTAAGCTCATCAAATTCGTTATAGTTCTACCAGGCAGACTGCTCTTGGACTGGTGAAAAAATCCATTTTATTGAAACCTATGTTTTAGGGGAAAAAGCACAAGGTGAACTTCCTGAAGGTTGGGATATTGGGCTTCTGTCCCCTGGACTTCTGATGTTCTGCTCAGTGAGTGCCCATGGCCCTCAGATGTGTGTCAGCAACCATCCAGCAGACCCAAAGCCCGATGAAGATGCCAATATATGTAGCTAGCAGACTTCTCAACTCTGTAGGCTGGCAACTGGAGATTTCTAAATATCTTTATTCTATTGGGCTTGCTCCTGCTTCCTCAGTAGGATCCTGGGAACCCTCAAAATTTCTAAGGTTCCTGCCTCATTGTTTCTGGACACTCAGATATACATTTTACTTTTTTTTTAAAGAATTTTTTTTCCATGGGGAGCATGGAAATTATTGTCACCATAAGCAGAACTCTGGAAAAGTTGTTTTATATGTCTGTAAATAGTCTGTCACTTTGCTGCCACAATACCCATAATATTGATATAGCTGCTCCTTTAAATCGTAATTTTTTCTGATTGCTTTGTTGAGGGGTCATGTGGATTTTTCGTTAAGTAAATATTTAAAGGGAAGTAATGAAAATCTTCTATATTTCTTATGTTTTTCGCCGAAAATGAGTTAACTTAGTTTTTATTGTGTTCTTTCACACTTTAAGATCAGAGGGGCAATTAAGCAACTGAAGTAATTCTGGATATTCTATTGAGCTGGAACAATGAATCCTACAGCTACTGTAAATGATGATACTGCATTTGCTGCTGCTTAAAGTAATCTGACTGGTCAGCTCTCTGGCTCATTATCCTAATATAAACTCTAGTAAGGAAGTCCATTTCTATGGTTCAATAAACAGAAGCAATTGCAAAGATTCTTCAAAGAGAATCAGTGATTGCCAAGTCCTGATGAAGTTTAAGTGACTTCATCAAGTACTGACCACCTGTTAAAAGAAGCAGAACTCAGATGAGGATTGTAAGGAAAGAGTGACTATTACTGATGAATAGAGGCACAAACATGCAAAGAATAAATACAAGGAAAACAAATTTTTAGTTGCTCATATGTTCTCTAGAATTATTTTATGTCCCCAGGGTTGATTTATTTGTATTTTTAATACATTTGGAGCCAAACTGTAGTCACAGCTGTAGCTAAGACTAATGTTTGTTAGCTTTTATGAAAGGAGACTCTTTAGCAGCATTGAAAGACTACACAGATTTTGAGCTGCAGATAAAGGAATTACTCTAAATGCTCGAACATTTTGCTTCTGTAGTCTTATAGTAGAGCTGAATTTGTTGAATGGAACCTAAGCTCTATGGCACTTTTTACCTTTACTTCATAGAACAGATTCATTCAGGTGGGGAAGAACCAGACCTCTGGAGGCTGTCTAGTCTAACTTCCTGCTCTTGAGGTACATTGGGCTTTCCATGTGTAATACGACTTTTTAAGGGCTTTGGAGTTGTCCAATTAGTTTGTTAGTGGGAAACATAACCAGGTTATCTGTAAGTTGAGAGATGTAGAAATACTGGGAAAGAGAGGCCAGTTGCTTTACAAGCATGCTTATTTATTTAGTACAAAGGTGGAAAATCGTCACTGTTATTCAGCCTGCCAGCAACCTGTTAGCACTGTTGTTTTTACTCATTACTGTGCCAGATCCTTAGACAAGATGCAGCTTTGAGGACTAAGTGGTTATGATGAGAACATATACTAAAGCTAATTTGTTCCCATAGTATGATGTTATTATACAATTGCTCATACCAGCATTCAAATCAGAAAAGGATTTCAACTGAATATGTGAAACAATTTCCACCTATGCCTTTCAGGAGAGAGATGGAATAGAATGTGGGTTAGCAGGAGGAAATCTGTTCTCTACAAAGAAAAATCATTAGACATGGCAACTTATCATTGCCACTGTTGTATTTAAGACAATCATACAGTAAACTGTACTTAAAGTGGTTTTTTCCTCTCTGTAATTAATTTTCATATACTAATTGTAAGTGAATGTCTCTTTTAATTATAAAGTGTTCAAATGCATCTGCATGCTTGAAACAGAAGATTTGAGAGCCAGTACAAATGGAAGTTATTGGATAAAGTTATGGTCTGTGCTTTTTGATTACAATTATAATAGAGACAAATTTGTGAGGCACTGGTTTATTGACAGTAAGGAAAAATAATACGGACTCAGGAAGATGAAATAGACTGTAACCTCAGACCTGGACATGAGTTTTTTGGGGGGGCTGTAACAAGAAAATTAGTTGTTATGACTCAAGTTTTCCCTGTCTTCAAAACAGACCTAAAATTGGACACCTACTTTGGGGAAGGGTAAGAGGATTAAAGGAGTAAAGTTTCGTGGGGGACTTTGAAAATAATAAAAACATTCTGTGCTGAAATTGACAAACATTTTTAAATTAAGGAAGAATGGGAGAAAACCACAAAAAAGTCTCAGTATTTCTAATCAGTATTTCCTTTCAGTTTCCCTTCAGTTGTTTGTGTCCTGATTTGTTGTCAGTATGCAGAAAGTAGAAAAAGATTGTAAAATGCTGAAATTCATTACATGGCTTATGAACACTTTTTCATTGTTAATGTAAACTATTCATTTTAGATCTATAGATTGGCATAGTTCACTTTGGTTTTCACTGACATTACTTGTGCTACATGAGTTTATACTGGACAGAATGGGTTCCCTAATAAAATGTGGTTGGTATCTTTTGTTATATCTTGTTAGCCTATTCCATTATGTCTTACTATTTAGGCTAAGATTACATGGAGCTTCTTAGTAACTGGTGATTTCTAGGCTAATCTGGAGACATCTGAACTTGTGGAACTTTGACAGGCTAATACACTTCTGCTTAAAGTCTCTTTCTCAATGGCAAATGCAATTTCAGGGTTGCATATTTTCAGTTCTTGGCTATGGTTGTCAGACATCCTGATAAATGGCTTTGCATACACTAAAACCACTCTTTAGATTTAGATGAGGACATCAAAGCTTTATGACCTTGAAGCTACACCTTCTCAACTGTGGAATAAGAAGCATCAGAACCTAGTGGTTCTGAAGAAACTACAGGTGATGCCTCTGTGAACAGCATGAGAGAAATGAGAAGAATGAGTTCTCTGTTTTGAGTCTGGGGATGCAAACTCTTTGTTTTTCAGAAGTTGGGTAGCTCTGCAGCAGACATCCCTTCAGAGTTTTCTCAATGCATCTTAAGCAAAGTGATTAAAATTCTTTTAATTTGTTAGTACTATCGTCTTGGATCAAAATTCGGAATGAAAGCACCTCTGAGTTTTGGGGAAATTCAGGTCCTTGTTTATCACGCCTACTTTAGCTGGATCTAGCTTCCATATCTGTTCAAAATTAGTGTCTTTGATATATATGTCTTACAAAAGCATCCACCTTGGTAGCAGAATATTGCCGTCCTGTACTGATTGCTATCTCAGTCTTCACTGCATTGTTAGAGATAGAACAGTGCTTTACGAATTTATCAAAATGATCAGCCTATAATGTTGTCACTAAATCTATCTGTATTACTCAGTATAATAAGGCTGTAGCATGACTAAAGTAAATCTCATTTTGTGTTCTGCAGTATCAAATTTAAAAGTGGGTTTGAGTTCTGTTGTAAAATGCTCGATTGTCTAAGTTTTTAATTTTGTTCTTATGAAGAGTAAATTAATTTTCTATTTGGAACAAAAGTCATGGGGGGTTTACTGTGTTGATTTTTCTTTCTTTTTAAAGAACATGTTTGAAAGTTTATGGCACATTTTTTGGCAGAGTGCACATCAATAATACTACCATATGTCCAGGCTTTAGCACAAGTTTACTTTTGGGTTTGTGGCCATCTCCATGACAAGGTCACACAAATTCCAACAGGAAATGGGTAGTGCAATTTTCAGAGCAGGCCTATGCAGCTATTGACTCATTATTTTCAATGAAGGGTACTCATTCCATTTACCACTCATTGCCCCCTTTCCCGGTGATCTCCCTATAGTTAACAAGAAGAGGATAAGTCTCTCAAAATTTCACTTTACCTGAAAAGAACGTTAGCTTTTCTTGCAATATTTTTTTTTTCTCATCTGAAATGGTTCTTCATTTTTATTTATTTTGTGGTATACAGTGCATTAGATATTGAAGTCGCTAGGAGTGAATCTCCATGCAGCAACCAGACTGTGAAGGAGAAGTAGGTGGCACCAGTGGGACTAGAGACATGGGTTTGTTTCTAGTTCTGCTGACACTTTGCTTAGTAAGCTCTTGCTTATCCCATCTGTAAAAATGGAGTGGACAGCATTTCCATCACTGAAAAATATTCTAGGATGCAGAGATGAAAATTCTAGGTAACAGCTTTTATCTGGGCATCTTTTTACGGCTAAAAAGACAACACTACCTGCACTGTGATGTACCAGTGTGGTATCTCAAGGAGTGGAATGAAGGGGAAGCACCAGGATCCTCCGCATGTGAGATCCCTCTGGACAGTGGAAGGTTACTGGAGATCCCACTGGTGGTGTTTCTGTGCTGCCTCTGCTATGCCCTGACCTGGTGAGCAGGACTTGCGGGAAGGTGGATCCCCACAGCACTCCTTGCAGGGAGTGGGATTTCATCAGGGCCAGTGCTCCACTGGCTGTTTCAAATTGCAGTGGGGCAAGTACCTCACCAGAAGGTTGTAATAACAGTGCTAGGACTGACAAGAAAGGGGTGCGTGTGTGCATGTGTGTGTGCAAATATTTTCCCTAAATGCTCCATTTTTGCTAAACAATAGAAAACCAATTAGATTTTGCTTCAAAGCTTTGGTGAATTTTGTGGTCTTTCTTTTAAGAGGAAAGGATGTGTTTGGGTGGGGTTTTGTTTAATTTTTTTTTCCAAATTGAAAAGTACTCTACAACCTAGTTCTGCCATTTGTGAAGTAGTTTCACACTGAAAACAGCAAGTCAGCACTGATTAATGGGATTGAGTCAGGTTCTTGTCTCTGTAGAAACAATACACACCACTGTGTGCCTAGACTGAGCCCAGACTGAAAGACCTTTTTCAAGTAGTGGTCTTGATCATGCTCTTTGAAATCAGTAGATAGGCCATTTGTGTAATTAGACCTCAAGAGAGCAGATGAAGAAACTGAGAAAGATGTGTGAAGGAGCTGGCTCACAGCTAAAGCAGGGGCTGGTATCAGGATGGAGAATAGGAATTGGTGCTGTGATTAAGCCCTTCTGCCTTCAAACAACGCCTTGCTTTTTCCAGTACGTCCCAGATGAGCTCTGAAGGATATCCAGTGGTTCGAAGATTTTAGCCAATTATTTTCTGGAGGGGCCCTCAATGTCTATACAGACTTGAAGCTAAACCACATTTCATGCCTTCTTGTTGGGAACGCCCATTGTCAACAATGGGTTGTTGTTACAGTCTAGACAATGCCAGTGTCATGATGAGAAACAAGCACTCTGCCATGTGTGCGATGGTATATACCATTGAGAAAAAGCACTTGGTTTATTCCAGTAAATCTCTGATTCAAGGGATATTGCAGCAATGACTATTATGCATTTTAAAAAAAGTAAAATTATATGGGCTGCTCTGTTTTAGAAAGCTTACACATTTTTTCCTCTATTAAATTGCTTCCTGGTGATGGAAATGTCTGGGATTTTTTTTTTTTCTACTGCATCTACTTTCCTTTAGCTTGCACACCCCTGAGGTAATTAGTGTAGGTTAAAATTTACATAACTGACTTTGGGGTTTTGCAAATAGGAAAGATGGAAATTTATTCAAGGTGGTGAATAATTCATTTAAAAGCAAGTTTCCTGTTTTTTTAATCATGTAGAAGATGTATTACAGACTCATAGAGGTTTTCTGAATAGGACCCTAAGCACTGAATTTTTGATAAATTTTTTTTCTTGGTATAGGTAAAGAAATATTAACCATGACTCATTGCACTTTTCCTGTTCAATAAGATTTGAATAAACTTAAAAAATTTATTAGGTAGATGATAGAGCTTTTTAAAAATTATCATGACACACTGTGACAAATATTTTACTAAGATCCAGAAGAAATAGTTTTAAATCATACCCTCATTGCCACTTCAGAGGCAGAGACAGAAAACAGTTCAGTTAATACAGATTCATATTTTCTTTTGAATATTCATTATTTAATTAAGATTAGGAAGATAAACAAGGGGATTGGACAGCTGTGGGAGTCTGGTAATAAAATCCAGTTTTCTTTAAAAAAAACTTCTCTACTACTCTCTCAGTGTAAGCCTGGACTGGTAATGTCTGAATGTTGTTGCAATATTATGGCTACTTGATATTTTACATGAAGTGAATTTTCTATTTAATCTTATTTCTTAATTAAGTGGCCACTTCAAAAATTGCTTTCACAGTCATCACCAAGAGTTGCATCCGGGAGAAAAAATGTGAACCAAGGCCTCCTCCCACTTTCTGAAATTTAGCTTTAACTGCCTCAGCCCAAAACTTGAAACCCCTTTCCATCTACCAGCAAACTCTGGAAACACATGGAATCTTTCCATCAATAGTTTTTGTCATTAAACCTTCTCAGAGATTTTGAGCTCTGTTGCTGGGTGTCAGACCAAATGTCCCAGCCATGACAGCCTGGTGCCTACATCTCACAGGGGTGATGAAAATGGTGGCCTTTGCTGCTTGGTCTTTGCTGCCACCAGGATGAGTTCCCTACACCTGAGAGAGCATAGGAATAATCTGTCCTTGCTCTTGACCTGTTTCCTGGTGACTGCAGCCTCCACTGGACTGTGGGAAGTGTCACAAGGTGGGTCTTATGGCTCTAACCATGCAGCTACCAACTCTGCTGGAGCGGAGCTCCAGAGCAGAGCCAATTCCCAGTCCTTCCTGAGAAAGTAGCATAGGAGGTCATTTACCAGGTTGGGGAAAGAAAATCAGGGTCAGCATTTGCAGGGATGGGAGAAGATTGAGTCCTGCTCCCTGCTCCAGAGACTTCTAGTGAATTTCAGCCAACTGTTGTCCAGGAGCAGGAGGGCTTGGTTCCCACTAGCAGAGGAGCAGTGGTGAAGGAAACATTGTCCATGACACAACTGCCATGCGGAGAGGTGGAAGGTCTTGCTTTGAGCTAGTTTGGTTGCATCACATTTTTAATCATGTATGTGTGATGCCTGACCTGGAGGATTTATTGCATCCATCTCAGAGGATCTCTGCTGGGACTACCAACAAATCCCACTGTTGTCTAAGGCAACCATGATGTTTCTGCTTTAATTATACAGGATTAAATTAAAAGGGTTACATTAAAAGTTACATGCACAAGCTTTTGTTGTTTTTGTCTGTCTTTACACTGACAATTTTAATTTTGGAAATAAGTGGGATGCTTTGCCTTAGTCTTCAGCAGAGATTCTCAAGTTTCCTTAAAACTGACACAAATTTGTCAAAAAATTTAGGGATTTGGAAGAAAGGAGAGACTTTAACTGTCAAAAATGGAGTCTCTGATAGGGAATTCTTCTCCATTGACTATTACACTGTCTCCCTACCAAAATGATTTTTTACCTTTGAGGCACAGTGAGAGTAGAAGTGGAGCATAATTTTACACTGTTTAAATGACTGTATAGGGTATACAATGGGAAGCCTTCTTATGTATTGGTAGTTTGTATCTATGTTTTATGTCAATCTCAGGGACACTAACAGAAGATCCAGACATGAGAAATGTTCTTGAATATTCAGCAAGATCTCTGTACTGTTCAGATCAAGGAGAAGAATTTTGTTTTCATGAGTGGGCAGCCCACAGTATGGTTATCGTTTTGAGTTTTTTCACAGAGAACATAGTTTAATAGGTGTGGATGCTAGCTTCTTGATAGAATGACTTTTTGAGCTTGATGTGCAAGGGTAAAATAACTTCAGGCCCTTCAGCTTCATGCTAGAGAGCTCAGAACTGTTGAGGCAGTGGACTGCATACATGAGTTAGCCTCCTACAGATTGCAACCTCCAAAAATGTCAGTCCCTCTTACCGAGCATTTCAAAACAAACCTGGTGAGACAAGGCATCAAGATTTTGAGTGAATTTAAAACAAGGCAAGTTGAGGCCTCTATGGTCTGTGCCTAAACCTGCTTTGTGTGTTGTATTTTGGTGCGTCTGTACAGACACACTCGCACATGCATAAACATTATGTATGCTTATGTATGACTGTGTGGTTAGGTGTTGTAAAAATAAGGACTGTAGAACACTACCATGTACAAATATACATTGTATGAGAAAAGTTTTTAAAATAAGGTGAGAGCTCAGTATCTCTTGGAAATAATGCAGTAAATATGGAAAAAAGTTATGAAAAAAATAATGAAATAAAGTTACAGTGGCTAGAATTCCTCATTGCTTCCGAAAACCTTCAACCAGAAGACCTGAGGCAAAGCTTTGGAAAATTTCACATTTATGGCTTTTATTTCCATGTTTTTTCTATACATTTGGAAACAAACTCTGGTTTTTTTTTTGTTTTGTTTTTTTGTTTTTGTTTTTTGTTTTTCCTGTTTTTTTTTTTTTTTTTTTTTTAATTTTTCTTCTTGACATGTGGGACTCAAAGCACCACAAGGAAGTTTCTCACCGCAAGAAACAAAAGTGGAGAGCCAGGATTCAGGAACTGCTTCAAAGGTACGTCAGATAAGAGCCACTTTGTACTTCCATCTAATGTACTTTCCTTCTAAAGATCTTTCAGTGCTTCACAGATATTAATGACTAGAACTTCTCCCAAATGAAAGACCTCAGGCCTAGAAAAATTAAGCCTGTGCATTTGAAAGAGGTCTCTGTTTTGGGTTACCTCCATTTTTGGATACTCAGCTTGGGCTGTAATTTTTAAGTGCTACATACAGTGCACTTCAAAAGGTGACCAAATGTCTTCTCCCAGCATTTTTAATCTTTGCCACTGAATTACCCTTCAGAGAGTGAAGGAAATAGGAACTGGAGCAAAGTTTTTGTGATCAAGCTATATATGACCTTCAGATAAATACATGCATCAAATTACCTGTAAAGAAATGAATGGAGGAAATAAATAACCCTCATGAATAGAGCAAAGGAAGCTATGTTCTGCTGTGACAGCTGATGAGCAGGCTAGTGAGCACAAAAGGGGTCTAACTTCGCTGAATAAATTATTTTCTTCAATCTAATACCCAGCAAAAGGAAAGAAAGGAGAAAAATGGTGCAACTTTAAAAGAGATCAAATGCGGTTATTTAAATGTTTGATGTTCAGTAATGAAAACTGTTTACCTTCATAATTGTATATTAGCAGCTAATAAAGGCAATAGATACAGTAGTTTAAAAGTAATAAAATCAACAACAAAGTGTATTTAATTTTAAATTGAATTGCAAGCAAATGGGTGTCCTAATGAACCCCTGTGTCAATGCAACTCTAACCAAATTAAGTGAAATTATTTCCATCATGCGAAACTAAGTAAGTACAAAGTTCCAAACAACTTCTCTCCTCGAGAAGAATGCTTTAACATCTCAGATGTTTCAGGTCTATGAATTAGCTAGTGCCATTCATTCACCTTCTGTTACTTCTCTTTAGGACAGCTAGAGCCAAATTGAGTTATGGAAGCTCAAGAACAAAAGTTCAAAGGTGGTTGACCCTGTGCTTCTTGTATTCAGTCCTTAGCACTGGAATCTTGTCCTTATTTCTCATCAGTCCTGGCTCGGGCAAAATTTCCATATACTTCATTGTCACTGGCATCTACACTGGCCTTCTGACCGATTCAGTTGCTACTTGGGCATCTATGTGATAAAATTCTACTGGTAGAGAAATCTGGAAAGCAGTTTTGCTGTGAACCAGTGGTAATTTTACTGATGTAAATGTGTACATTTTCAAAAAACCAAAAAAAAGGCAAAAGAAATAGGCAAGGTCTGAGTAGAATAGAAACTGATTTGTAGCAATGTGCCAGGATCTTGGAGATAGGAGCATCTGTTTCAGAAGAGGAGAATGTGTTACCTAACTAGCACATGTGCATGACTCTGGGATGTTTATCATGATTGCACAGTCTCTATAATTTTCTTGATGCAGAACAATGTTAATTTTTACAAATGTGGAGGCTTCTCAGATCATCACCTAGCATACAAAGAAAGAAAATGGGAATGAAGACACTGGTGTCGAATTTTTCAAAACCAAGTCAGAAAATACTGAAGGAATGCTGCAGGAATGCTTCAGAAGTGCAGTCCAGGGAAATGTTGTTTTTGAGTCTTGATTCTTCCATTCTTCTTTTTTTTTTTTTTTTTTTTTAATGAACACCAAGTTATAGCATTTTCTTTTGTGGCTAAAAACTTAACTCAGTACATTGCTTGGCAACCTAAGAGAGCCTATTTTTGTATATACCCAAGCTGATCCTGCATTGCAACCTTACCTGATGTAGTGATTTCTCCCTGGCTCCATATGACCCCTCTCAGTATGCTGCAGGCAGCTCCCTTGACCTCCAGCATGACACGTGGCTGACCCTCAGCCATGAACAGCCTGCTCAGCCTCCAGGTTCTGAGAGCCACCATGTCCTTCTCTGTGCCTGCCCCTTCTCCACCTGCAAGTGTGGCTGGAGCATCGCCAGCACTGGCGTGACCAGCTGACCCTCCCTGGCCTCTTAAAGCATATTGTAGAAGCAAGAGCTGATGTGTTTTGAAGCCAGCAGAACATCTACAGATGTTTTTACTTAGGGTCAATAATATTAAGATACTGATGCCATGTAGGGACAGAGGAATTACTCATGGTTCTGTGTCTGTTGATGGATGGGATTGCCAAACCATACAGTTTTATAGTGCTTTTTGTAAATGTCTTAGTTTTACATTTGCTCCTGCTGTGTTCTGGGAACAAGATTTTCTCCATAGGGTACTGTGCCTTTTGTGTATCCTGTGCACTAAGCAGGGCAGCATTAGAAGTGTAGGGCTATTCTTGCTGTATTTGCTGGCGTTCTGTGTTGCTACACTGACCTCTCTTAAAAAAAAAAAACAAAAAAACCCAACAACTTTGAGTTGATATAATTACCCTCCAAATCACTTTAAATACACAAGAAGTTAACATATGAATGACAAGGAAGGTTTAGTGGTTAGCATACAACTGAAAATTTGTGTATGTGCATGTAAGTGTATATACATGACATATAATTTATGTATTTAATTTTTCTATCTATGAAATAAGATATTTTTGAAGATTTCTAAATGACACAAGATTTAGATATAAATTTATAAGATTTTTTTGGATGGGAAAAACAAACAAAAAAAGTAAGATTTTATATATATAATTATTTTTTTTCTGTGGTTTAAAGCAATCAAGTCCCCAAGGACTCAATGGTTTCCAAAAACCTGTCCAAGTTTATTGAAGCTGTCAATCAGTCCTCAAAGTGTCAGTAGAGGCAATGGCTTCCTACTTTAATATTCTCAACCTAGATCCTGAGCCCCAATGCCAGACAGAGCTGATTATAGACAGGCATTGAAACTTCAGGTTCCTTATGTCAACCTGTGGCACAGACTGACAAATATTTGTCTTGTTAATTTTTTATGCTGCTTTTTGAAGCCTAGCCATTTCTCTGCTTTAGCAAACTGTTGTTTCTTCTGAGTGCACTGCAAGTCTTAGGATATGTTCAAGGAAAATATCAAACTTATGTATTTCCAACAGCAAGTGCTTTCTGTGTATGCATTGTAGTTAATTTCTTTTCTGTTCTTCTTCTCATTCCAACTTCTGCAGATTGGGAAGTCAGCCACTGAAAACAGAAGAGAATGGAAGGGAAGAAGAAATGATAGCCAGCTTTGGTAACCTTGCAAGTGTGAATACTGGATTAAATGGAGCAGCAGCAGGGCCTTGCGAGAAGGTGAGGTTCTCCATGAGTGCTCTTTTCCCTAATGTGAACTGCTAAATGACTGGATCAATTGTACTGCTCTTTTTCTTTCCTTTTTTTTTTTTTTTTTTTTATTTCTCTTTTCATAGTTTAAGAGGATAGAATTTAGCAGGTTTCAAAATATGCTTTCCAGCAAAAGCAACCATATGCTTAAAGAGAAGGTCTAAAGCTATTAATGATGAATCATTTGGGCATGGCAAGAGTTCTTCAAAACAGTTTGTCAGTGCTGGCCAAGCAAAGTCTTTCAGCAGGAGATGAGACAGCTATGCCACCATGCAAATGAGACAGGCTTGAAATATGATGAATCTTCTATCTCCTTTTCCTATTCGACTGACACTCGCTTTGAGGAAGGTTGTAAATGCAAGAGAGATTGTGGTATAATTCCTCAGACTGGCGTTTCTGCCCCCCAGTCACTATTCGATTATCTTCCAAATTGCTGTGTTTCAGAGAGATAAAGATTTTTTATGGCTTGCTGACTTGAAACAACCAGAAGAGCCAGAAAAGAGATGGCTAACCGGCCATGCATAGTAATTCC
The DNA here is from genome assembly GCF_025592945.1 of Manacus candei. Classification (NCBI taxonomy): domain Eukaryota; kingdom Metazoa; phylum Chordata; class Aves; order Passeriformes; family Pipridae; genus Manacus; species Manacus candei. The sequence continues at coordinate 14,380,911 of NW_026138097.1, forward strand.
ATTGGTAAATGACAAAATCTTTGTTTGTATGACATTTCCAAAATTACTACAGAAGATGAATCTAAAATACAAAATGTCACATTTGGCATGCAAAACTATCACAATATATTTCAGTATAAAATTCATAGAGGCGTTTAATTTAGAATGTGTTTAATAACGAAGGCTGCCTGCATCAGTAATCCTGCCTTGAGGTTTAAAAAGATTGTCTTATTTATTCACATAGTGTTAATTTTTTTTATATATGATTCAGAAACCAAAAATATTAAGGTTAAATCTTCATTGTTAATTAAGATTTTCTAATTAAGCTGAAAATTATTGTCATTCAGATTAATTGTTAAGTATGGTTTGTGTTGAGAAACAAAAGAAGTTTAACAAATTCAGCTGTTTATTTAACTGCTTAATTTAATTCCAGAAGCTTTCTATCTATATGGAAATATGATATCTCTTCCAAAATAAATCCAAGACAGGATTAAAGAAGAGATTATTAGCTACTGTAGGCTTAAACTGTGAGACCACTAAACCTAGTAGTCAAGGTAGCCATGTGATTCTGAAGTGTGGGTTCTTATAACCAATCGAAAAAAAAGGACATCTATCACTAGTCTTTTCTCCAAATAATAGAAGAAATTGATTTTTTGGGGAAAAGAGGAATAGCATTGCTGATTTTAAGCACTAAACAATTAGTTACTGTAGAAACAATTTTATCCAATCTAGTCAACACTGGAGCCTGACTGGGACTCCCTGTTGTGTGCCTGACCCCTGCATTTGGGCAGCACTGAAGTATCTTCTGGTGTAGTGGGACAAACCTTACATCATTACTCAGGCAAGGTTGTGTAAAGATTGTACAGTCGTGTCTGTTCCCCACAGCCAACCCCCACACTGAGAAGCTGAGTACACAAGGAAAGCACTAGAAAAGCATTTCTGGTACACAGCATTTATTTCATGCTAAACATTCTGTAACTCAGACAACATCTTGTCAACAGCAACCAGCAGACGTTTCCTTCTGTCTGGACTTGGAGTAAAGGTGCCTTTAGGGAGTTGTTATTAAACTCTACATGTGTTGCACTTTGATTACTATTTTTAAGAGAATCTGATTATATGATAATCAGAAGGTAAAAGGATAGTCTGCATCTTACACAGCACTAATAGCTTTGGCAAGGCTAATAATTAGTGTAAAAACATGGCCTGCCCTATCTTTCACTCTGAGCCTGTGGCCTGCTCGTCGCATCAAATATTGTGCCTGTCTCACAAAGCATGCTATATTTTTGAAGGTATTGTCTTCCAGTTAATTCTGCCTTATTATTACCGTCTAATATCTTCTGGTGTCATACTTCACTAGCTCTACCTTCCCTCCAAGGATGCTCAACATTTTATGAGTAGTATTTGTACTGCTTTTTTTATCTGTGATCTCTATGACTTTTGACCTCCCTAATTGCAGATACTTGGCTAGCAATAAGCAATTGCAGGTTGAACAAGAAATGTGTTGTCTGTTTTTCAGTGTTTGTTTTCTGGAAGAAATTTGTTCTTGCTAATTGTATGATTAAAGTCAGCTCAGCCCATGTTGGTAACTCGGAGCCTTCTCCCTAGGTTGACTACTCCAAGAAGCCTCAGTCAATAGAAATTCACTTCAAATGCCTGAGGGGAGTCAAAGATAAGGTCCCCAAAGGCCACTACACTCTCAAAGTTCGTGTTCTGAGCCGCTTAGGTGGTGGCTTGCTGGAGAGACCTGAACTGAAGGAGCAGCCTCAGGCCAGGACAACGCAGCCTGTTACTCATGGTGGAAACTTCTACAACACTGAAATCTACTTTGGACAAAGTATCCAGACAGTAAGCAACACTTCATAAATATGCTGTCTTTGCTTTGAAAGTTAAAACACATCCGCTCTTTCTCCTTTAGGCTTATATATTTAATGCATTCCATCATGTTAATAATTTATTTAATATTTTAAGGTGCAATTTAGAAAGGTGCAATTTTTTTCCCCTAGGTTAACCCTCATCACTCACTCTAAAAGTGCCAAATATACGCTACATCATATAGTGTTGTCAGCTAATTTTAAGTTTTACTTTTATTCTCTCTTATCTATGCAGCTTGTCAGCTATGTAATTTGATTTCTGTAAAGTAGCTTTAGAATAATAAATGAACGAGTGGGTGTATATAAACACATGAATGCCCAAATCCTTTTGTGAGTTTTTAGCTCCATTGACCCCCATTTGCCAAAAAAGCAGCATTTGGATTATTTTGGAAGGAGCCCAAACACTTGAGGCTCTATTCTGTCTTTTGTGACTGAGGCACACATATTTTCCTGCCTAAGCATGCTGTGCATGGCAGGATTGTTGTGTGTCAGTTGCTCACTGTTGTAGCTAATGCCTAGTGCTGGTTGAAACATTGGTCTCAGATAAACCCTCTGGCACGTGAAAGCTTCTTTACGGTTTGAAAAACAATCTTCATCTCTCTCAGTGCAGTGGGGTTTTTTTTGTGTGTGTTATGAGGCATTGGTAGAATGACTAGTTTTTTCTACTTTCAATCATTTATTTTGTGGTATGACCTGAATGGTAGTTTTCCACCTCCACACCTTCTGTTGTCCGAAGTGTTGCATGGATACAGAACAGACAGGCAGTCCTTATCCCAAAGAGCTTTAGGATAGCAAACCTTTATGTATGCCACTGATGCTTTCAGTTACTTGTGGATAGGTAATTTCAGATGTTGGGTTTGTGACTTATAAAGTGTTACTAAGTCACATTTTCTGCTTTTTAATTGTTTATCACCTGTAATAGATAATGAACAGTGTCTGTAATACAGCTATTGGTATGAAAGGAATCACATATATGGGGGGGGAAACTGTGGATGTGACTTTCACATGATGTTAAAACAAATGCATGCATCTGTCAGAGAAATCACTGAGCTGTGATTTCTTCCTAGGCAGGATGTGTGCATCCTGGTTACTTTCCTTGGAGATTAAGTATTGTCTTGAAAGGAGAAGACTGGACAGTATGACTGAATGACTCCACCATGATCTGCTTACTTTCAGCATCATCTTTCTCCTAGGTCTTTGCTACTTTTTGCATTTACAAGTTTGCTTTAAAGTTCTCTTGGGTCTCACAGGGGACATTTGATTAGCATCTTCACCAAACTTCATTTTTAGTCTAGTGAACCAGCGTGCAGGTCTCGGGCAAGTTCACTTAAAATACAGCACCAGGAGAAGTTGGATTAAATGACCTTCTGATAATTCCCTGTCTTCAGTACTCTATAATGGACAGCAAAAGCTTAATGTCATAACTTTAGAGAACCTTCTCCACCAACTCATTTTGAAGACATAGGATGTATTGTACACTGGATGACTCTACCTTTCTGTTCTTCCACCTTGGTATTGGTGCACAACCTTAAGATATGTTTCAGAAGAAACCCTTGGGGTCTGTGCTGAGATGAGGCAAATTTTAGGCTTCAGATGGTTAGCATCTACCAGAAAACTTGGGGTAAGTAGTGACGTCTTAATGGTGAGCTTCACATGAGCATCTGGGTTTGAACACAATCTAATAATATACAACACTACTGCCCTGGGATATATTATGGGGTGGGAAATAAAAGTGTTCACAAATGCAGAATACACTTCCGTTTTCATTGGCCAGAATAATGATAGGAGTTCAGTGTAAACATGGTGAAAATGAAGACATGCATGCTTGATATTGAAGGAAAGCTTAATTTTAAGTAATATATTAGAGAAATTGTTCCAGAACACTACATCCTTCCAAAAATAATAACCCTGTCATGTCGGCAAAGTTGGTGTCAGCGTGGGTTACCTGCTGCGTACAGAAAGTGCTGGTCATGTAAGTTAGATCTGCCTCAGGGCTAGTCTGACTTGCACACCCGACCTTTCAAAAATGTTTTCTGTTCATTAATCAATGTTCTTTGCTCCAGCTTGCCAGTTTCCCTTCTTTCCGCTCCTTCATTGTCCTCCCTTTTAGTTTGTCAACCTACTTCCCCAATAACCTCTGACTACTTACTAGACAGTGGCTCCTAATAGCTGCAGTTGAATTTTATTTGTCTTTCAGTAAGGTCAGACAGTCAAACAAGTAATTTTTTTAATTTAAATTATGCTGAATGAAACCTGTATGAATGCTTTGGATTGTGATAAAACCCAATTGCTGTTTCAAATGACTGTTTACCATTTTAGAAATAGCAACAAATGGCATAATCTGAATGGGACTTGTTTTAGACATCATTTATAGGATATTTTCATATATTTAGTTTATGCAAGTGGACTTTAGGCTTTGATAGGTAAAGTCTGTGTGACTGCATCATCTTTACCTAGAAAAAGGATTTTACTAGTATAACTTCCTTATTGCTGTTTCATGGTGGGTAAGATCCTATTATAGATAAGACCTAAGTAGTCAGTAAACATTTTTTTTTCACAGTGTATTTAAAGCACTGTTTTACTCCATAGGATTATGTTCAAGTGTTAGCAAGTCCAGATTACATTTTTCAGCTTAATGATGACTTGAAGAGCACAAATGAATTCCAGTATGCAAAAGTATAAGTTTACACAGAAAAAGGTGTTTTATTTTGCCATCTTTTTTTAGGTTAGTTCAGTAGACATTAAAATTGTTCTATGGAACAGTTACAACAATAAGAACAAAACCTCACTTTTCAGAGTCAAAATATTCATTGGTTTCAGTGGAACAAAAGTTGGAATGTGGCAAAAAAGCTTCTCTTCTTTAAAAAAAAATGTTTTCAGCTATAATTTCAATTATCGGGACCAAAATATTTTGTGGTACATTGCCAACTTTACCTACAGAGGAGGAACCTTTAAGGAAGATGTTCTTATTTCCTCTTTCTTTGCAACAAATTATAAACATTTCTGAAGCACTTTTCAAGACAAATATTGCCTGTTAGAAAGTGTTCAGAATGGGGAGTTCAGATAGGAAATTTTCAACTGTTGCGAAGAGCACCACAAGTCAATGAGGTTACCTGCAAGTGACATTTAAAAAGTATTCATTATGCTGTCCAGACACCTCGGAAGTCAGTCCAGCACTGCTGAGCTCCAGAAGTGTGTGAGCACTGGTGCTACACATTTTCCCCAGCGTACCTGGAACTTGGGATAGTACTAAATCTGTTCATATGCATGAAAAGACATCATTGCTGACAGAACAGTTCACAGAACTGAAGATTTTTAAAGAGTATATCAGCTGGTTAATATTTATGTATCAGTGTGGCGAGGTACTAGCAATATTATAACAGTAGCTGGGTACCATTTTGTTTTACTTGAGGGAAATTCAATATGAATAAAACAGCAACTTTTCAAACATGACATTTAATCCACTCATGTAAATCATACCAGGAAATCTATTATTCATTATTAAAAGGGCACCATATTTTTATTACACTGAAAATGAAACACAAATGCTGTGAAAAATTTAGTGCCTTTTCCTGAAGTTTCAGGACACTTATCATGTAGTCATCTAGCAGGGGCTGACACTCATTTTAAAATATGGCTACAAAATTAATAAATTTGAACTCTTTTGCTTGGAAAAAGAGGATGTTCTATTTCACTGAATGAAGTGGATTTATTTTTTATTTAAGGCTTCCTAAATACTTCAGATGGCAAAGTACTTTGGTAATGTTCACTTTTGGAGTTAGACATACAATGAATAAAGTTCATGTCTTTATTAGTCATTTCCAGCTTTTTCTTCCCTGAAGTGCATTTTGAAAACTACATATATCAGAAACTGATTAACATGACCTAAGGTATTAATTCTTAAAATATGATGAAACAAACAGTTTCAAGGACATTATTTTCTGTATGTCAGCAGCTGTCTAAGGTCTGTGATGCTTTTAATAATTACAAAACTAGGTATCATTAGCAAAAGTAGACCACAAACTTTCCCCTCCTTGTGTGCCCCCCCTCCACCGTTTATTTTATTCTTTAGTGAAATGCTGGCATAAATGAAGAACATCTAGCTCTCGGACACATTTTTAGGACATAGTATAAGAGTTTGATAATGCTTGGCAGTGCCAGATGACTTTCAAAATGAGAGCCACTTATGTTTTCCCTGAATGCAAGTATTTGTAGTTGGGATGATAAGGCATTACATGAACCTTTTGGTAAATTCAAGAACTAAGCCTATACAGGTGCTTGTATTTATTTGAAGACTGTAGGCTTGATGTTTTTATTTCACAGGAACATGTACTTATAACTACTTCTATTTTGTTTATCTGAGTTTGTTTGAGGTCTGGTCTTCAATCACCATTTGCTAAATGTCTCTTTGCAACAGCTCCTCAAAATACATGTTCTCAGAGCAATTCTGTTCCATCTGCGTCACAACCCTGTGGCACTGTGCCATCCTGAGGGATAGATCTCTGTGGTAGGACACCAGCAGCCCTGGGACTGATCACTGCTTATACTGTGGGGCCATGGGCCCCATGCTACTCGGACTGGCTGCTAGTCCTTCCACAGTGCTCTGCTCCCCAGGTGGCCATGAGTCTGTCGTCTTGCTGTGCACCCAGCAGAAAGCATCACAGGGACCTGCTTTGGCCCAGTGCCATGCTGTGCTCACATCCTGTTCCATCCTAGAGCTGCAGCAATGTAGTATCTCTGGAGACCTTTGCTGCCCATAGATGGACTTCCCAAATGTGGATGGCTCCATTTCCACCAACGTGTGAAGACTTTGAGAGATTCATTAAGTCTGGTGTGCTTACATTACAAAGCTATTACATATTAGAATCTATTGTATCTACCTTATTTAGCATTGTGCAATTGATTTACATATTCAAAAGGTCACTACTTATCCTAGGTTTTGTTTTTGGCAAATTGGAGTTACTTTTCATGTGTTGTCTAATCATTGTCCTCCAGTGAAGGACTTCTTGGAATCTCCTGCTGGAATGTACTGTGAATGCTCTGTGAGCGTATACCAATACATATTGCCCAAAGACCTCAGAAATGTGACCCACATTATAATGCATCATATCTGACTAGAGTAAGGTATGTTGTCTGCTTTGGAAAATCTAGCAGACATATGTTAAAAATCAGGAGTGTCTGGGGCCAGACTTTTATTTTGGACCACTCCATGGCTTATTCCCTAACTAATTGAAAATTATGTCTGTAAGAGAGCTTGACGTGAGCTGTAGGACACAATAGCTGTACAAAAGTCATATATTATCTGGGGCAAATTGGCAGGAAGGCAGAATGCAGACTCTGCCTGTATTCTTAACTCCAAGTGAACTCCAGACAACAGAGAACACTAAGTACAAAATAAATGCTTGCTCAAATAAAAAATTCAGAGTTTGAAAAAAAGGAACAGCTCCATGACTCACCAGAGATGACAGTCTCGAGCTGTGGAAAGGGACCTACACTCTGCTTTAGTCCATATCTGCAAGTCATAGGAGTCAGCAAAATACCCTCAGAAGATGCTGTAATTTTTTTGCCTTAATATATCTGGTTTTAAAGCATTTCACATTTTAAATTATTATCTGTGAACTTAGGATCATCAGGGTAGCTGCAGGACTGTACTGCAGAAATGAGAAGAGTACATTATGCCACCAAAGAACAAAAAGTGATCCTGTTTAAATATGCAATTTTTGAGCAGACCACACAAGGAAAAAGGGATCTGTTCTCAGGAGTTGGTCTTCCTGTTTCTTTGCTGGTGAGTGGTAACTGAGCCCCTGGAAAGAGAGTAGAGCCTGACCAGGTTTGGATCATCTAGGAAATGCTGAAGGAGTATGAACTCTACATTGGCACTCCTTCCCTGGTGAAGTGAATGTTGCTGCATTCCTGGCTGGACCAAAACTTAATGGATGAAGAGGTTGTGATGGGGAATCCAGAACAGCATCAAGAAAGCGACATGAGACGGAGCAGCTGGTGGAGCAAAAAGGAGAGGGAAGCTGCCTGTTCTGGCTCTGGAGCCTGGGCCAGGCAAAGTGACACTGCTGCATGATTCAGCCCTGCATGCTGAACAAGCCACATTTTCGTGAGACTCCTTGGCTCTGAGTGGTTTCTGGGCAAAGCACATGTCCTCTTGACACAAAATAAATAAACTCTGCTGTTTTGTGTCTGTGGCCCACGTTATCCCAGGAAATTCGTGCTCTGATCGTGCTGAAATCAGTCTCAGGAATAAATAAGTGAGATGGAAGTGGCAGGAGAGGGAACTTTTTTCCTGCTTTCCTCTTACAAAGATGGTTTCTCCCTTGCAGGATGAGGTCAGAATCCACTTAGGCCAGTGGTATATCACCAGAAGCACTCGGGGAGGCTGGAGCTGGCTGTACCATACATTACTACTCCCTGCTGGTCCAAGAACAGAAAAGAATTAGCAGCAGATGTGCTAGGACAATTAGCAACAGATGCAGAGGCTAAAGCTCACAGAATGCAAACATTATTCCCCTGTATTTGAAGAGATAAAAAGCCGGATTCTGGTCCTCTGGTGTAAGGTAGTTGTGCTGCATGCGATGCTGCTGGAGTCAACTATGGCCTGAATTATCTCTCCTGGAGGAAAGGGAGGCAGTGGTGAATCATCACTGCTCTGGTAACATAGGAGAGGGCAGGTGTTTCCATTGGGGCACTTGTTGCAAATCTGGGAAGACACTGGAGTGATTTGGCACAGTATGTCAGGAGGAATCCTGCTCTCTGACACTGCTGTGGGACTGAAAGTAGTGAATAAATTGCCTGCTTACAAATACTGCTGTCCTGTGCTCCAGGTGGATCATCTGTGAGCCTAAACTTGTGTGCTGCGGCCCAACAGCTTCTGGTCCATACTCTGCCACTGTCAGGGAGGCTGGAAAGATGGTGGTCCTGCATAAAGGCTTAAGGAGATCTGCAAGCTGCAGGGAGAGGAGTCAGGGAGAGGACTCATTTGACTTATGTCAGACTTGAAAGGTCTGTTGTCTCTTTCCAAAGATAGGGAAAGGGAAAAAAAAGTGGAGAAATAAATGATATTGCACTGTATGGTCCTTCTCTGATTTGTGTGTTATTTTGTATTCAGTTACCTGTTCAAAGACAGGCAGTGATGGAAAGCTGAGGAAATAAGTTTTCAGCTATTCCAGGACATTCTGATGATAGATAGGGACTTTTGGAAAACCCTAATAACATGATATTTTACTTTTACTTCAGTCTATGTTTCTATTTCCTCCCCTCTGGCCTTTTATAAATTTCAAAGTTACACAACACTTCCCAAGAATGCCCTTCCCTCTGCCTTTTTACTGGCCTTGAACATAAACAGGGAGAGCCTGAAATCTGGTTGTGAAACCTTCACCTTATTTTGACAATAACAGCCTCATCGCCAACACTATTCATTTTACATAGTGAATTAATTTTTTGTTTGTTAATGATGGGTTCTTCTTCCTATTTAAAAGATTTTCTACCTGTGTTTTACACTACTGAAATTCATGTACTGTGGTTCTCATAATCAGAAATAACGAACCATTAATTTATATTATATTTTCCAATATTTATTCTATATAACAAGATGCTATTGAATTCTCTTTGCATATTTTAATTAAATTTAATCTGTTTGAGTTGCAGTGGTCAAATTTTCGTGTAATGTGAATTAAGTAATGTAACATTTGTTCATTTTTTTCTAAATTGAAAATATTTGAAGACGCAGAGAAGAGAAGCAAAAGTTTATTTATTCTCTGACAAGGTTAAAGCCCAAGAGCAAGTCAAAAACCCCAAAGCCTCACACTGGATCTCTTTATTGAAACATTCAAACAGAATTAATTCTCTCTATGATTTCTTTGTTGAAACTATGGCAGCATATGGGAAGTAAGATATATTACAATAAAACTGATATAAAACAGTTGAATTCAGAAATAGTGGCAAGAGATAATTTTGGTTCACTATGATTTAATTCAATTAAATGAAACACTGCTAACTGCAGACTAAGAAGAATTACTTGTGCCTGTGCAGGCACACACAAGTATTATTTATTCTCTGCTGCATCTCTCTTTGCAGAAGAAATTACACCAGTAAAAAGTAGGTGCTTGATTCTTTCATAGCACTGTAAAAGTCTATATACCTCACAGACCTCAATGGAAATTTTACGTGAGGAAGGAGAAACGTTGAGCTAAGGTGTTGGAGAGTAGACCCTTTAAAACTCAGGAATCTGTCCTTATTTAGTATGCTCTCTTTGAATGTCAGCAGTTTTGGTGCAGGCTTGTGGACTAACTTATCAGATAGTGCCTCAAATGAGGTTACCACCAGCAGGAAAAATATAACTGCCAATTTTATTTTTTTCTTCAGAAACAAAACAATCCATCAAAACAAACTGGTCAGTTTGAGCTGCCTGTGCCTTGCCTATCCCAGGCACTGCTCTGAGTCTCTCGAGGAAGAGCAATTACTGATCGCCATCCTCCTCCTCTATCCACCTAAGGTGTTCCCTTCCCTGTACCAGAGCATAATAGCCCAAACCCACAGAGGCACACAGGCATTCAAGGACTGTGAGTTTCAATTGGAACTATGTGCCTAAATGCCTCTGTGCATCTATGCCTACAGGCCATGCTGGCCATGCCCCAAATCCCAGCTCCCAGGCTCACTGCCTAGGAGGAGGCTAATGAAAGGCAGGTGGCACAAGACTGAGCTCCCTCCCAGGGCTATCTGACCCTGCAGCTGTGGGACAGTGAGCTGTGACAGAGATGAGTGCTCATTGTGGCAAAGGGAAAAGATTTAGCATGGATGTTGAGAGGACCTGCCTCCTTTTTAAAACTCTCCTATTTCAGCCTGGCTATCCCTTCCTAGCCAGAAGTTCCTCCCATATAAATCACCCTCCCAGTGCTTTACAGGATGGAAATGAAAGCCCACAGGCAACTCCATGAATGCTTGGCATGCCAGCATAGAGTAACAGACAGAGGCTTGGCCAGGATTTTTGTATGGATCCAACAGAAAGAAATTTCTTACTTGATAGGTATGTTTTATTTGACCACGTAAGCTGTGTGACACTGTCCTACTTGGGTCAGGCACCCACTGTTCATGCATGAGGACTCCCAGAACGATAGTCCTTACAACCTCACACCTTGTAGCAGACAGGTGTGGTATAAAATGCTTGTTTATGTTTTGTCAGTATGTTTCTGTCATGGCATGGTTTAAACATCCAGCTCCTATAACTGTAAGCAAATGGGTGCCTCCAGTCCCAAAGAGTGAGTTGCAATGTAGGTCTGGGATAAGAGCTTACAGCAAATGGAGAATAACTGTGAGCCAGAAACAAAGGAATAAATTTTTAATAGTCACAATTATTACCCTTACACAACTGCTTGACCACTGTCTGTTTACAGGCAGGCTAGCAGAAGAGCATGTACTGTTGAGTTATTCTTAAGAGAAGAGTAAGTCTGGGAATCAAGGGGGAAACCAAAATGTGTGTTGTGATGCAGTAGTAATTTCATCTGCTAATGCTTTGGGATTGTTTGATAATGCAGGTAACTGTCTTTGATCACATCGTTGTAACCATCACCTTTAATTTGTAGCACAGAGGTTGCTATCTAGCACCCAGCTAGCCAAATGAAATGTATGGCTTGATTAAGGATCTCTTTTGTCAGTAATTTGTGCCTAATGTTTTTAGCTTTCCCACGGGCTGTTACAGAAAATGGTAAATCTGGTTTAAATGAAACCTGATACTGTTAATGGTTTAATAGCAGCTGCCACAGGGTTATGGCATTTTTCAACAGATGCTTCTGTTTCGTTTTAAGCCTACACTAAGTCCTAGAATATATTTACATAATTAATATAAAGTACACCTACATAATAATGAAAATATTTATAGTTTTAAAAGATTTCCTTAAATGACTTCCTCTGTCTTGCTATTATCTAATCACAATATGTAACTTGAAACAGGAAGGCATATTATTAGAAATAATAATTTATATTCACTTCTTCAAAAAAGTTACAGAATGCAGCACAACCATGAACACTTATCATCTCCTAATATGGCAGTTGTTGGTATGGGGAAATCCCTTAGCTTTTTCAGAAAAAGAGAGAAAAATTTGGCTGCACCTGGATTATGCTAATTACCTTGATGTTCAATAATGTGTATAAAAGAAGGCATGCTCGTATTTAAATATACACATTGAGAAAGAGCTGTGTTGGGGTGTGTACTTACATACAGAAATATTTGAAGCAGTACAGGTTTGTGGCCGGTTGTTGATTGCAGAATGTCATCTTGATTGAGGAAATTCCTGCTAATTTAGGAAGACTTAGGCATTTTAAGCTTTTCATAGTTGGTGATTGGTTTGAGTTGATGTCTTCTACTCAGAGGTCTTATTCTTGAGTTTCAAAAAGTACAGAGGGTATATCCTACTGGACACTCAAAGTCAAAAGATGCCCTTGAATATTGTGGGCTTCTGCAGTTCACAGGGAGGAGAGCAGGAGAAAAGGCTCCTCTTTCTCTACCTTGGCTGGAAGGTAAGATAATGTTGAGCAGACGAGTGTACCAAGATATTTGCTGCTATGAACTGTGAGGACTGAAATGGGAACAATAAAATGTGAAAAACATTCAAATAACAGAACACTGTCTTTATTAAAGAAGATTTAAGATTTAAATCTTAAATTTAAATTGGATTTAAGAGATTTAAGAGATTGGATTTAAGAGATTAGGCAGTCCCAGTTCTCCCAGGAGAATGTGTAGGAATAGTGGCAAAGCAGATGTTTCACTGTCTGAGAGGTATATCTGATGTATTTGCTCCCCTTGTCTCCAGGTGACTACCCTTCATAGCTGTTAGCCTGGGTATGATGGTAGTCATCTTCCGTGATCTAGCTTTTGCATGTTTTTTTTTTCTTTTATTTGTCTTTTTGAATGTTTCAGAATTGTTCAACAGGACCTGGGTCAACCCTCACCTTGATTAAAGAAAACAGTTAAAACTGTGGCATAGAATCAGATTACTTTTTCTTTGTGCTTACCCTCCTCCCTTCTCTACCTGCCAAAACTTTACAGACAGATTTACATAACTTCATATTACTTCAGAGTGTTTCTTCACCACTAGTTTTCAAGTCTTTGCCATGGGAACACAATTGCCCTGGAGCCCCATGCTCTTCCACAGCTCCAAACCACTCAGAAGAATATCTCTACCTATCCGATGAAAAGTGCAAACAGTGTTTGCCAGCCTTTGGTATGCTGAGAGTTTTTTACCTCAAAATGCTTTTTGACCCTACACTGAGGTTCACATACTTTGCAAAAAGGGCTTTAATTTAGAGGAGGAAGGCTATTGTGTACCAGCATTATTCCCAGAACTGGGTGGAGAAGATTTTGTGACTCAGTGAGGTGCAAGACTGCAAGTATTCTCGTTGGGTATTTGGATGAGGTCTCCAAAGTTGCTGCAAGACAAATCCAGTAGTGTCTCAGCAAGCCCTCACAGGGACACCTCAGATTTCCAAGATGGTTTGTCACTCTGTCTTAAAGTTTTCTAGTGGCAATGTTTTTACACCACTGGTAAATAAAGACAGTAAATGAATGCTTTCAGAAAGCCAAGGGGAAAACAAAGAAATCACAAAATTAACATTCAAAAAAAGCACAGCATTTTTTCTCAGAGTGAAAAATTGTTCAAATACATGATTTGCTGCAAAGAGAAGAGTTGTTAATTGTTTTTGCATGCAAAATTGGTTCAAAGGTATGAAGTTTGTAGAGCTTTATATGATAAAAGAAGGTCAGTTCCCTTGTGATGTTTTTGTAACTAATAAATCTTTTTCTCCTTCTTTGCTAGGTTCTGCCACATAGAAAAGCTATGAAACCAGGAATGGTACTCCTCTTTGAACTTTTTCTTCTTCGTGGCACCTATGCTTGGATTGATCAAGAAGTAGGATGGGGAGCTTTTCCCTTATGTGATAACAATTTTAATGCTTTGGAGGGAAAATTTAAATGTCCCTTCCTGAGAGGCCATTACGACCCTAAAGTTGACAGATTCAAAAAAATTGAAAATTTTATTTCTCAAGATTTGGATCATTGGTTATGCAATCTCTACTTTCAGGTTTGTATTAAAAAAAAAAATAGGCCTACTTTTTTAGTCATTGTTACTCACAACAGATTCTATTTCCTTCTGTCAGCCTTAAAAGATTTGTCTTTCCAAAAAGCAACTTCTCAGCCTACCCAATGATTATCTAAATTTCATTGCATCTCCAACTTTTACATGAATTTAGTAGATATTTTGCAGCTTTGCGGCTGGATTTTAGAATTATTTAAAATATAAAAATATTTCTTGGGGTGCCGGGTAATTGGATCAAAAGTTCAAATTCCAAGTTTGGCCCTGCCACTAGTACATGTTAATTTCCTCCACAGTTTTACTGAATCACAGAGATGCTTTCACATGACTACAAGATAAAATAATATTTTTTATGATATTGTTTTACTTGTATGTGTGGGACCTCCAGCTAGTGAGCATGGTTCTGTTGTGTTAGGAACCTTACTTTTGAACAGTTTTTGGGCATAATTCAGACATGATGTTATTTGTATGACTTTAGTGAAAATGGACCTAAATTAAGAACTTCTCTCCGGTGGAAACTTTTTTTCTGGATGGGCAAATTAAGGGGTTTTTGTAGCTGAAATATGTTTCTTCATTCAGAATCTTAACAAGATCTTAAACTTATACCTCTTTTATAGCCAAATTTTACTCAGAAAAAATACCAAAAGAGATGAATTTTGAAAACATCTCAATTATAATGTGGACTTACTTAATAGAAATTTCAGTTTTTAATTTTCTTGTAGTGATGATTTTCAGACAATCTTATTTTTGGGTCTACCAAGAGTAAAAGAAAGTAAAAGTAGCTTCAGAAACACATAAAGCAATAAGAATTTATACAACAAATATACCTAATACATGCTAGGAAAGAGAATGTCAGAAATAATAGAGCTATTGGGTAAGGAGGAGGTGAAGATTCCAAAGCTGCAAAATTAGTCTTTCAAATCAATGTATAAGGTGGGATGATTTAATAATCCAGAGTATCTGTATTTTCCCATATGATTCTGAAATTGGATTGTGACTCACACCCCCCTCATCACCCCCCATTTACTGGGATGTCTGCTTTGGTCAGTAAGCATGGGGAAGACATACATGGCAAACTTATACAGGAGAAAATGGTAATAAATGGAGCAGAGAGAAACAAGAATTTCCTAAAATTCTCATAGCAACATCTTGGGCTTCTAGGGTTCACAAACTGTGTACAAACAAGTATGTTCTGGTTTAGTGGAATTCTGAACTGCTTTCTTTTTATTTATTTTTTCCCCCCCACTTAATAGATAACTAAACTGCCACAGGATTCAGATAAGCAAAGTAAGTGTGATACGCATCTTCATCTCCCCCCTGAACTTCACATGTATTCAAGTGTTGCTGAAAAGAATGATGTCTCAGAGAAGGTTGTACAGTCTGGACCACAAGGTGATGGATTCAAACTTTGATGTTTTTATTCGGGTTTTCACTGGAGCAACCCATAGTTTAATTTTAATGTTGGCTAATCCTTATTGGTCTTGTTAAGCTAGATTTTTTTCTTCATGCCTTGTAGTAGAAATACTGTGATTCTTTTTATTAAGGTGGTTTAACTTTGTTTCAGGTATAAGCAATTTAAATAAACCTCATTGCTAAGGATTAAACTTTCCGTGCTGGTCTATGCTTAAGGCTGAATAATGCTTGGAATGTCACAGCAGTAACATTTCAGCTGCTTATGGCACCAAGCTTATAGAAAGAGAAAAAAAAAAGGTACATTTTTTTTTTGTCTATCGCTTGAAGAACTCTAGCACCTCCCTGGGCTACAACAAGGACTTCAAATTTGGCAGGGAGATAGTTCTGGCATCAGAGACATGCCTTATGCTACTCCTATAAAATTCCATTAGATTCAATCAAGTGGAAATCCATAGGAAAGACAATTATCATTTGCTTGTGCACAGCAGACCTCCCCAGAAGCTTTCTTAAAAAGCTGAATGTAAGTTTTAGACTGAGCATCCTTCCTGGCCTCTGTGAACCTTCTGATGTAGCTACGCTGAAGACATAATTGACTATATTGCAATGGACTCACAAATTGCTCCTCTACTGTTGGAAATCAAGTAATGAGAAGAATGGCAGGAGACTGCTGTTGCTCTTTTCTTTTTCAGCCTGTGGGATGTGACTGCCATGGGCAAAAAGAATTCATTTTTGCTAAATAGTTATTTCTATATTTTCTCTTGTTTAATGAACAAAGATGCAGCCCACCTACAGACTATAGTGTATCTGTGAATATGAGGTAAAGATCTGAAGCAGAGACTTAGTTCTCCAGGACAGAGGTTCGTCAGGCATTTGAGAACAGTAGCAGTGATACACTGTAGATGGCATGGGAGGAAAAAGAAAAAGAGTGTATTGGAAGGAAAGAAAGAGAACAGATAAACAATAATCATTCAGCATGGTAGATGAGCGGCTCAGGTTGGAAGTATAACATGAAAAGAAGACAGTAGAAGGATTTTTCAGGCATTGAGTAATGATTTAGGAGAGAAAGAAAATGAGGTTTGCCCTGAGATGCTTTTAGGCTAAGCAGCAATTGCACTGTGATCAAAAGACTTTTATATAACCACCTTGATACCAGAAGCATGGAGGTGTAAACATACACTGTGCTGTAAGGTCCTTTTTGTTGTCATTTATCTTCTACATATCTGCCAAGGTGCTTTAAGGTGCAGCAAACCATGAATAGCACATCCAAAAGGTGGAGTTGCAGGCAACTCTTCCCAACAGTGAAGAATTATGCTCAAACTCTAAATGAATCAAACTTGTTTGGTCCTACCATCTGTCTTCATACACATTTGGAAATGCACATAGAGGAAGCAAATAAATAGGTCACGCTTCCTGGAAATACATGGAAAAACTCATGATACACAATTTGAAAAGTCAAGAAATATATATTTTGAAGAATTGAGAAAGAACATTAGTGTATGTCTTATTTTGCATGCAGACCTTTGAAATTTGTTGATACGGTGATCATGGAAGATCTGCAATTTCCGTGCCAAACAGATTTGCACTAAAAAAATTTCTAGGAGTAATTTTTGATATTGTTTATATGTATTTATTTTTCATGGAGCCTTCTTTAAAGATATTATTAGCTGCCAATATCCCCCATGGGTTTGTTTTTTAATGTATCTATGCAGTGCTACAGTATGCTGTTTCTGCTGGTGATATGTTGCTAAGAGATTTAATAATGGGTAAACAAACACAACATGTGGTAATCCATTTCAAATTAAAAGTTTATTAAACGCTAGCTTGATGACTTTCTGGCTATTTACAATTAAAGGAACAAACCTTAGAGAACTGGAGATCACGTGTTGAAAATCACAACTTCAACATTTCCCACAGAAAAATGTGTTTATGATCTGTGGCAAGCTGTCTCACATTGATATACCCTATAAATACAGTATTATATCTGTTAAACCACCAAAAGCAGAGGGGGGGAAAGCTCTGTTAAAGTGACATTAAGGTTGAGACACAAACCAGAGAAAGCAAGAACAGTCTAAATGAAGACGAGTGCTCTGTAACTCACTCTACTGCAGTAGTCTAAATAGTGAGCGATCTTATATATCAATACCATATGTGGTGCTGCAAAATAGAGCAGGTTAGGAGATGGTGTTTTAACCTTCACTTCAAGTTTGTCTTGGTTTTAGAAGTTTAAGAGAGAACCTTCATATTATTTCCATTAACTAACTCCAGGCTATGTTATTCTTCTAAACCACTGCTCTCTGTTGGGCTTTGTATGGCTCTTCCTTGCTGCACAGGCTCTCTCCTCCAGAGTGCAATGCATGGGAATGCAACCTAATAACTCCCATTCTACCTCCTCCGTAGATCACAGATGTACATTATCAGATCTAGTGTGTCTCTAAGTCCAAACCATATCTTCTTTCCATTCTTTTGAAGTGGTATTCCATAAGAGGCTCATGGTAGAAGACAGCTTCTGCTTACACTACCACCATCCTTTGCTTTTCTTAAGAAAATCTTCTGTTGTTCATCTGTTGCCCATTAAGGGATCAACAGTCTCTGTCAATGAATAAATGAGGATTTCTGTGTGGAATGCATTAGTTGTTGTGGGGAAGGTGGTAACAACTCTAATAGAAGCAGCTTAGGTAGGAAAATTTGATGCAACTAACAGAAATGTTGCCTTCAGAGACCTAGGTCTAAGTAACATGGGCTTCTAAATGCATGAAAACTTCAAAAGTGTGAATCTCCATATAAAACACTAAATATACAAATTCATCAAGGAAACACTCTTTCTCACAGTGAAATCTACAGCAAGATCCCTTTTGAGTTTAGTGTCTATAGAAAAGGGGATTCACATGTGCCAAACGTCAGCTAAACTCAGACTTTTTTGGAAGTGGCAGCTCTTTCATCTTCAGAAAAGTAGCTAGACAGCACTTATGTATTAGTTCTCCAGCTCAAACACTTTTGGGTCAGACTTGGGCTGATTTGGGAAGTGTTACTCTGCACTTGTTGGGAACATTCTTCCAAATGCTTGCTCTTCTGTCTGTGCTGTTCTGACTTGACATGCAAACACCTACTTGTGCCCATCTGAAATTGTGATCACATAAAACATGCAGGTGGGAAACAGGTTTATCCTCTGTAGTGTTCAGAGCCAAAGAAAAACATTTTTCATTCCAGTTGACTTACTCACACCACTTGATTATTGGCCAATTTGAAGTCCTGAAGTTATGGTCAGCACTGTACCAGCATATACTGATGTGCAATCAAGACCGAAAAAGAGTGTTTACAAGGCAGAAGATTTGTCACGTAGAAAGACTCTCACTACCTCGGCTGTCTTTGGACTAAACACCCACATGCGGATTTTCTATGTCTAAAATTTTCTTTCCGGAAAGTCTACTTGTGTCCATACCTCCCCCCTCCCCCCCCGCCCCGTTCTACTATACTTTGGGAAGTCAGAAACTCAGCTGTTTGAGAATGGTTTTAAAGATTATTTTTTCTCTCTTTTTTTTTTTTTTTCCAATGGACAATTAGCCCATTTTCCCCCCGCACTTTATTTTTCCCTCCCCTTAAAAGGTTTGCTCTCTAACAGCAGTGCATGTGGCTTCTGCAGCAACAACCAGAGGAAAAGTTAGGACCATGGAAATATTTTTAGTTCCCTAACTATGAGCTTATAACAGAAATAAATATCATATAGAAAGATAATTTTCAGGTGTACATTTTTTGTGCTTACTTACAATTTACAGCATTTTTTCTGTCTGTCTTCATTCTGTTTGTCTGCATGCTTGTTAATAATAAAGTTGGTTTGTACCACTTGGCTTCAGCAGTCCTTGAAACTCGCCAGAGTTGTAAAGCTTTAAACAGTTACACAGGTCTTTAATTGTAAATTAGTTTTGACAGGACTGCTAAGACAAAGGCCTGGTCCATCCCGTCCTGATGCTAGCTGACAACCCCTTACTGCTCCTGGAGCAAGGAAACATGTGGAAGGAATTGTTCTTTTACATTTCACAGCTTGTCATTTCCTCTGCAGGGCAACCTCTGACCTCCCTGAAAGATCCTGACACCCATAAGGGAAGTATTCCCACTGTTGTAAAGGAAGTGAAAAAACAGTTTAATGCAGCAAAAGGAGGAGAAGTGTGTGTGTCAGAAGAAGCTGGGAGGAAAAGAGAAGAGCTAAAAATGCTTCCAGCAGGTTAGGACTTTTATTGCATTAATTTACTGAAAGTTTGCAAATAGATCTGCTTGACATGTGTGTAAATACCCCCATTTGCCTTCCCCCTAGCCCTGTGATATCATGTCATCATTAATTCACTGGGCAAAGGAAGAGATGGAAGAGTTTAAATCAATTGTGAGGGATCAAAAGCAGCTTAGGCAAAAAGGTACAGAAATGGTGGGCTCCCCTGTCTAAAAAGTGTTGGTAGGCCAAATGTGTTAGTAATTACAAGGTGTGTGTGCAGTGCACTGACAACATTAGATTACGACTGGTGTTTCCGTGACATTTTTACATCCTTCCATTTTATTTGGTCATTTATATCCATGGATCACAACATGTTGCTGTTAGATGCTTGGGAAGTACTTTTTCTTCCTGCAACACTTTAATAGCAATATCCTTTGTTAATTGTGCAAAGCTAAATTGCGTAAAAGTGCCTGTCTGTATTTGTATCGGGTAACATTTGCTACTCGAATGTAGGGTTTCTTTTGAAGGCAAAGCCTTGCAAGTTACTACTGTGGAGTTTTTTCTTGGTTTTGTTCATTTGTTTATTTGTTTTCATTGGGATTTTTTTTTGGTGGATTTATTTGGTTTGTTTGTTTGTTTGTTTTGAAGTCCCAGGTAAAAAGTATTTGTCTGAGAACTGAGTAATATAACCCCAGGTCCTGTCCTAAACTCAGATACCACTGTGATGGCCAGAAGCAGACTTAATACAGGGCAGGGATGTTGGTACCAAGGTACCAAGAATATAGACAACCACTCCCATTTTATGACCTGGGTAGTGTATTGTGCTCTCAGTCCTACAATAGAAAAATGGCAGTGCAGGCACAGAAAGTGCCGATGTCCATGCTCCCTTTTGTTCTCACACCCATGTGTGTCACCCAGGTGCCAGCCAGCCCTCCTGGTCACAGCACAGATGTTTAGGATGAATAGGCAGATTGAGTAGCTAAGAGAGTGGTGAGGACATCAGGAGATGACCTGAGATCCGCACTCATCACTGCTCATCATTCTCTCAACCATCATGAACAATGCAAGGGTCAGCTTTCATTTTAGGAAAGGGCGATTCTCACTCCCTTGACCAGTGTGTAGAGATGAAAGCGCAAGTGAAAATAAATTATTCCTGTCTTTTGAAGAGAGAGAGCGACTCTCCTTCTATAACAGGAAGCTATAATGGTTAGACACTGAGCTGAGAAATATTGGGTAAGAGATAGCTACCTCTTATCTGTGTAAACAGCAACTTGTAGTTGTCTTCAAGTCTGTGGGATCCCAGAGATGATGTTGTAGAATTTTGGATGCATGTCATTTTGAAGCCAATTGATGTGCCACTTTCCTTTTAGAGTAGCCCATGAAACATCACTAAAAAATTATTTCTTTGGAGTTCTCCTTCTCTGTTGACTGCCCAAGAAGGCTAGGACTATGCATCTGCTATTATAGGTGCGTTTGCTGAATATCTCATGTTAAGCGGGCACAAATAGAGGTAGGAGCTAGTATGGCATTGCTAAGTTAGGATTCATAAATGCTGAATATTGATGTTGACTATCACAGATGTGTAAGAAGTAGAATACAGAGCTGGTGTCAGTTTTTGTTAAATAATGTTGGTGACAAAAGGTTAAGCACATTACAGAAAAAAGTAATAAAAACTTCCAGTGTTTCAAGGGTTCTCATTCATGTCCTAGTAAGACCAACACTTAACACGTATTTCTAGATGTTGGTCCTTCTAAGAATATAATCACAGCCCTAACTTAGAATTTTTTTTTCAAATTCTACGTTAGTAGAATCTGCTTTGAAATTTATTTAGTTCATTTGCCCAACTTTAGTTGTGCAAAGCAGCTTAGAATACTCACAATATTTAAAACATAAGTAACCTGCAAGAACAAGAGTTTTAAAATAATGTTTAATGGTGTTTGACATTTGCCTTTGGGTACTTTTAATTTTTTTTCAAACTTCTTTTCCTTGCAACATTTGGATGTTTCCACCTTTAGAGTGTGTCTCAGTACCCAATTATTAGCTGTGCAGGCGCACAGCTATTCCTTGTCCCCTCTTCCCCCTACCCCCATCACCAATGCTTATCTAGATCTAAAACTACCATATTGAATTTTTATTCAAATTACTTCTGTGGAGTTTGGCAGAGATCCAATGCCAAACAAAGCATTTTAGAACCCATATTTTGAATTTAAGAAGGTCTCTTACAAATATCCTGAAACAAGGCAGTTGCAGAAGTGGACTGATTTTGAAAGTGTGCAAGTTTCGAGCTGGCTTCCTGCCAAGTCCCCAAAACTCGACAACAAGGACCTGCTTCCCAGAGAGGGAAGAGGAAAAAAAAATGACTTAAGCAGCCAAAGCTATAGCAAAAATATATATATATTTCACATATGAGACAGATATATACAATGAGAATACTATGCACCACAACTCCAGAAATCCCAAACAGCTCCCCAAAAAGGGAAGAGGGGTAAGGAGAAGGGAAAAGGACAAAAAGGGACAAAGACCAAACAAGTCAACCAACCAACTGAAGGTAAATTAGTAAAATCTCACCACTTCCCTTTGAACAAGCAGGATGGCTGGACACGGTCCAGCACTCTCCCCTCACACATGGCAGATAACAGCAGTCACTGCTGGCCTCAGCTCCAGATAAGCCAGACCGAGACAGGGACCCACCGTTCTCGAACCTCGCTGGAAGGAAGAGCGTGAGGTCCCTCCTGCTGGTTTTATTTATACCTCAAGTTACGTAAAGGAATAGCATGGAATACTTCCGTGATCACCTTCCTAGTTCCTTCCTGGTTACAAGCTGGTCTCCAGGAAGGCCTAGAGTGAAACCATCACAGAAAGGTACTGAATCGTCACAACTTTTGTCAACGGAAGGTTGGATTCAAAAGGCATTATTTTGTATCATCAGAGGATCTGACTCAGTATATCCTAAGAGATAATACTATAATTGATGGAGGATTTTTAAAAAAAAAACAAATTCTGGTACTTGATAAATCTGTTGCCTGTTAATTTAATGAAAAACTTGTTTCAAAAGGCACATCACTAAAGCACAGATTTTCTGTGATGGAACACTGTCAGTAATGTAACCACTAAACTTATTACCTTCACTCAGAACTAGGAAGGAAAAAAACCTTTCATTTGAAAACCCCAGATAATTTCTGCCGAATGACATGTAAACTAGGATTTATACTGTACCTGATATTTAATTTGGTGCTTCAACAGTGCCTGCATTTTTGTCCCCACCAATGCTCATCCCAGCAGCTGCTCCCTGGCCCTTCTCTCATATGAAGTCTAATTTCTTTTTTCAAAGCCTCCATTTGTGCATGTACCACAAGTAAACCCTCTGGAAACACATGAAATATTTCTCATAAATATTGTTAGTCAGCTAGTATTCTTCTCATTTTGGGGGCTTGACAACACTTCTGTGATTCCTTCAACCCTCTGTGATTCCTTCAACCCTCTGATTTATCACCTTTCTAGGGCATAACCAGGACAAAGTTTTAGCTCCTGATTTTCAGATCTTCTAGCTCAGAAGGATTCTTTTGCTCAATGCCTGTCTTCTACAATAAACTTTCTATTGAAAACAGATGTTAAATATTGTTCATATTCAAGATCTCTAATTCAACACCCTTTCTGCATCTGTGGAAAAACGTTGGGAAGTTAATTATGTCCTTTTGTGACATCAAAAGGCATTTCTGTCTGGACAAAGCTTCAGAATAACATCTAAGCAAAGATGGCATCAGGCTAACCAAGAGGCTTAGTACTCTAGCAGGTAGTACTCAGAACTTTATTCAAAGCTTATTAAGGTGTCACCTCCAGATCAAAATACCAAACACAGACACAGCTCCATTCTAATTTTATCATTACATTTGGAGAGAAGGCTTTACATTAATGTAAAGCGTTAAAATGTACTTATAAGTGACCAATAGTTTTGTTGAGAGTGTTATATTTATGCTTATAGCCACTTTTGAAACAATTTCATGCAAACCAATGAATCTTCATTGTAATACTTCTCATTATACTGCAATGAGGTTCTTTCCTTCTGAGATGCTGCATGCTTCTACCTAACAGTCATATGCAGATGCAAAAATAGTTACCTAAACCAAAAAACTTGAAGTTGTTCTCACTGGTAATACTTCATGGGTGCCACTTTAAAGGGAACAAAGTGATGTTTTAAAAATGAAGATTGCTTACCCCTCATTTTTATTACAAATAGAGCCTCAGAGGCAGAGCCTCAGACGGTTGAACCTTCTCTTTCTCTGCTTGTCTTTTCTGTCTCTGAGCAGGACTGCATAAAGGATTGGATTGATTCTTTCAAGTGGGATCGAATCCAGTTCCCACTTACAGTTGTGTCATCCACACAATCCAAACTCTTCTATTTTCCAACTCTTACCATGCTATTTTATTTCTCACAGGCTGGGCTATTACTAGGGAGGAAGTCCAGATAGGTTCTTCATATTATTTTCTGTCCCTGCAGTAACTTAACCAAGCTGATGATTTCTTTGTCTGCTGCCCCGCTCCTGGATCACACTACTCTAAAACCCTTTCCCACTGATTTAAAGAGAGGTTGCATGCATCAGGAGTGACTTCCCTTCTCTACTTTGCCTCCATATAAGTCAGAAGTAGTTTTCATCAAATTTCTGTAATTTCCTAGCTGTGTTATTTCTTTTTGTCCATATTTAAAAAAAAAAAAAATCTTTTAGACTCTCTCCTCCCCTTCTCTCCCCCCACTTCCCAATATATAAAAATTTCACAGTATCAGCCCTAGTTTTTACATCATAGGGAATCTGTTTCCTACCCCTCTTTAATGCTCATTCAGAAAGGATGTGTTTACATTAACGTTTAGGTATTTAGGGCACTTTTGAAGTGAATGCCCTGCCCCAATTGTCAGTCTCTTGTTCACTGCGGAGAGATCTCAGAGGACAAGCACTGGCCACCTTTAGGGTGAAGCTGATAAACCATATGTGCTTTTGGTGTGTGTATCAGAGCCATCAGTTCCCAGGACCAAACTAAAACTAGCCTGATGTGAAGTCTGCAACACACAGCAGGGTCCCCACTGCTAAGGGGTGTCCTCCGAACTGTTGATTTCATTCTACAAGTTGTGCCTGTACTTGTTGTGCCACAGTACTTGTTACAGAAGACATAACCAAAGATGATAACTTCCAGACTGAATGCAGAGGATAAAAAAAGGTTTTGTTTTATTCTACAAGGGTTAAGAAGCAGTAAGACACCCTATAATTTTAAAGGTCATGCTACTATGCTCAGCTATTGCCCAGAGAAGGCTGATGTTGAGAAAGGTAACAGAGTAGCACCAACATTTTTCTATTCCAACATCATCTTATTCTGTTTTAAAAACCAGGCCCTGCTGAACTCAGGGACTTAATGCAGTTAACCCTTTCTTTGTATCCCATATTAGGTATGATCTGTGTGACATCTAAACTATTTGATTGGGACTTAATATCACCCAGAAATGACTTCTCTCATTATTGTCAAGGTCTGGAAATAAATTTCATCTCACCATGCTTTTACAAATCCATACCCATTCCACAGTGGTGACAAAAAATGCCACCCATTTTTTCCTATTTCTCTTATAAAAATGAAAGACATTTGAACTATTCTGCTGGACTTACCTGATACAGATATAGATCTTTGGATTAAGAATATTATTGTTGTTTCCAAGCCCTGGTGCAATCATATTTTGTGCGTATGTTTCTTGACTTCCAAAGAAACCTATTAACAGAGGTCTACACCTGCCACTGTACCTTTATCATAGCTATGATACCTGTCTTTGATCATTCTTTCTTGGTGTTATTTTCTCCTCTTCAAATTGTTCATTTTTATCATGAATGTTATTATGTTCCCCCGTTAGGGAACAAAATGTATTTTGAGTCAATTTACTAAAATAGTCACTGCTAAGTGTTATATCTGGACAAAGTTGACACCTTTGACATTTTCTAAAATGGCAAAAATAACTGTATTTAAGGTATGATTTATGAGTATTGTATGTCAGGAATTTCTATGCTATTACAGTTTCTGATGCAGTAGTCTCTACTTTTTCAATGAACAAATTGCTGATTAACCAGCTAGTTAATGCTTTATTAGTTTTCTGTGGTCAATTATAAAAAGTTATAAAAAAGTAAAATGCAATTTAATAATAAAGAACTGTGTGATTCTTGTTTCTCTCTCAAAACTGCTTTCTTTTGTGTATGTGGAAGAAACAATTTCTACATGGCTCAGTTTTATGACACATTTCCCCCTCCCAACTAAGAGTAATCTTATGATTAAAAAGTAGACTGGAGTCTTTAAATGTCCTTCTGATTGCTGGCCTCTATTAAAAACTTCTTAAAATAATAGATAGGTTTAATTCCTCAAGCCAAAGAAAAATTATATCATCTTAAGCATTTTCCATATTTATTATATTGATGAGACTTGGCTACAGAGAAAAAAAAAAGAAGCAAAATCTCTTGTATTGCAAGTTTTAAATGTACCAGGCTAAGGTTTACTTAATTAGAACCTCCAGGCAATAAAGGAGCCCTTTTTTAAATTCTGTGAATCTTAATATGCTAAATAATGCAAAGCTTCAACTCTTCAAGCATGAGACACACATCTGGCAGCTTAATATTTAAATTACAGAAAAAAACCCACTTCAGTAGTAATTTTCATGAAGAAAAGAATGGGAAATGTATTACAACTAAATTTAATTTCTTTTTAGATTTTTCATCCTAATTGCAAGCATTTCCCATCTTCTCTTTTATTTATTTATTTTCATACAGATTTTTTCTGTACTTTTTATTGATCTTTAATTTGAGCAGCTTCTTACTGTTACAGGCATTGAAGAATTACATTGTGTTTTTACTTAGCAAAAATTGTTCAGAAAAATCTATGAGGAATTAAAATAATGAGCTCACTGGTATAGAAAGAAAAGAGCATTGAGAACCTTACAAATAAAATATAAAAAGAGTATGTCATGATTAAATAACAGACTTGCGTTTCTTCTCCCACCCATTTCTTAAATGTAGAATATTATTGTTTTCTTTATTCTTTTTAGTGTCCCATTTTTTTGGCCAAGATAATTACTGCTTTATTCATTTGACTCCAAAAACATTGTTAAAGTATTCATTATTTCATCAGGGCTGTTTGGAAACCCAGTTCTGTGTGCCAAAGGAAAAAAAAAAATGTTGAACAAAGAAAACCACAGTAACCATCTTTACAAAGGTATATTTATATTTTAATATGTGTTTATGGGTTCATACATGTATCACATATATGGAATATGTAGAGACAATTTGAACTGATTATACGGCATGTGTGCGTACATGTGACATTTCCAGCAGTTGTATTTTATGCTGTTTCAGTGATTTCAGTAGACCTCCTCTTTCACCCCAGATGGTGCAAATACCTGCAAATGCCTCGTTTACTACAAATGTTCAACATATAAAACATACACCTACACGTATGTATACATATATGTAGAAACTAAGAAAGATATCCAACTGTGACATTTTATATGTGTATATTGTATATGCCTATATCAACAATTGTAACACCTAAGAGCTGATCCTACCTGTACTGTGATTTTAGATACACTTGATTGTCTTTTACAGAGTGGGATTGGAAATAACTTAAAAAAAAAAAAAGGAAATAATAACTAAGTATATTTTTGGATTAGCCTCCATATTCAATACATTAAAAAGTGTCTAATACAGACCTTTATTTCTGCCACACCACTACTTCCTGAAATGTGGAATTACATTTTTGTTCGTTCCGCAGGTCACTGCTTTTCAGGAGCTTAATGAACACACGACTTGTGTTTTCTAAGCAACGTTTATTCGAATGCTTTTTATGCCTCTGTCTTGTTCTTGATCCACAACCATGTCCATACAAGAAAATTAACTTCTTTCTCTCTTCTGAAGAACATTTTCTGGGGTGTTTAAAACACCCTTCCATGTCATTCTTCTTGTGTCTATTATTTCTTTATTTCTACTTTTTCCCCTGTTTTGTATCTATACAATTTTTATTTCCAGGAACACAGTATCCGAAGTCTTCTCTGCATTTATCATACTAACATTTCAGGAAGGTAGTAGAGAAATAACCACCTATTTATAACTAGGATGGAGAAAGAAAAATGATCTGCATGAAGTCAGACAGAATCTTGTTGGGAGGAGGACCAAAACCCAGCTCCTTCCTTTCCAGAGCTTTATCTTATGCACCAATACAAAAAATAATTTATGTTTTGTGGTTTGTTTTTTTTCTTTTCTTGCAGAGGATTACCAAGATTGCCATGGCAGTGCAGATGAGCACTGTGACTTGTTTTGGCCAAAGGAAGTCCAAGGAGGACATCACAAGGTACATCGTCTCCCTTAATGCATGCAGAGAAGCCATTGGATCTTCTACCTGTGCCATTTGAGAATGATTTGTGGGCTTGCTTGTTGTTGTTGTTGTTGTGTTTCTTTAATCTACCCCTGTGAATTTTTTTATGGCCACAAAAAGGCTTCACACGGCCAGGTGTATTGCTGTCTCCTGCGTGTATCTATAGGGAGCTAATCTCTCCAGCAAAGAAACTTCAAAGGAGTAGTAGGGAAAGACCATCCTAATGGTAATCAAATACCAGTAGCTTAATCAAGTCTGTGCTGCAGGATGGTATTATTTCAGTAATGTTTAAACAAGAGATGCATCTATAACCTTCAAGCTCTCATGTACTTGTGCAGAAGATCCCTACCATTAGATACTTTTAGTATAATATTTGTAGTATCTTGGTCAAGGACATAATTAATTTGTGAACAAATATTGTGTTGTCAGTACAAGTTTCCATAAAATCATATCTGCATCATGACAACACTTTCTGGGTGAAATGCTACTGAAACTTTCAGATTTACTGTAAATCCTGATGACTAAGACACAAAGAAAACTCTGTATTCCTGAGTATTGCTTCTACCTGCATTATATTATTAAATCAGGTACTTTCCAATGAAGGTTGCAATTTTTCTCTGTAAGTGTTGCTCCACTTCTGTCCTTAAATCAGCATGGTTGCAGAGAACTATAACTGCAAACCTGAATATTCAAATTAATCATTCTGGTAATTTGTCTTACCCTGCTCTAGATATACTCTGAAACATTTTTAATGCTTTTAATTGTGCATGGAAGAAAATCATCACAGTACTCGGAGTGCTCACAAACTTGTGTACTATGTGTTTATACCTGTACATGTGTTGTGGCACAAACACTCAGTGGCTGGGAATTATTATTGCAACTTTTGTAATGTGATGATCTACTTCTCTGAGAAAAAACAGATTGGCCAACTGGAAGTTCCCTCCATTTTAAATGGATAAATTATTAAGTGATTTATTTTTTCAGGAAGTTAAGGATAACTTGGAAAAAACAGAGTTATATATAAACATAACTGCAGACTGATGTGTGCATGCATGTGTGTGTGTGGCCTTATATCTATAAGAAGGATGATTTGAGGACTTTTGGAATCGATGTAGTGGGCAAAGTAACCCAACCCATGGGAGTGGCAGAGTGAAATTCATTTCCTACAATTGCATAAAAAACATGATATCTTTGAACAAAGTGCCACGTTCTCATAGGAACTTCAGTTGTGGGTGGCTCTCGAAGGCAAATTAAAGTGACCTGGTTTCAGTGAGGTGTGTAAACCCACAGGGAATTCAGCACTGTCTAGTCCCTCTGGACTCAGTGAAATGACTGACTAGCTTACAGTTATTGGCATGTTTGTATAGATTTCTGAACTGAGCCTTTTACAAGAATGCTTCTGCACAAAAGAAATGTGAGTATGGGAAATATCCTTTCAAAGGTTGTAAGAGCCCCTCCTTTTTAATGGTATGAATGAACCCTAATGTTCGGAGAGAGCCTGTTTAGCATGTTCAAGATCTAGGCATTTGGCCTGATTTCTATCATTTGGACCTACTTGTATCTCTGGATACCCTCCTGTAAAATATTTTTATGTAACAGTCATATTTAGGAAACAATGACAAACTAATGTAAAGAGCAGACTTAAGGAAGAAGACAGACATTTCTGTAGTGTTTTATTCTCCTCAGCAGTCCGTTTTCTTCTTGTAAACATATTTTTAAAATTTATTTTTTTAATAACAAAAACAAACTAAAAGATCTTTAAGTCTGACCTCAACTTTTTACCCCCAAATTCATCTATGCTAAGAAGTTGCAAATAGTCTCTCACTGGCATTAGCACTTAGTTTTTGTTGTAACGAGTGTACACACTATTGAATGGATCCAAGATATTGAATGGTAGCAATAAAGGAGAGAATGCTCACAGTCAGTGACTTCTGAGAGAAATAAAATATATTCTCTGATTATAATCCCATCCTCATGCAGATGACTGAATTTCTGTTTTTGTATGTTAGTCAAGACCAAACACAGTCAGAGAAATTAGCTCTTAATACTCTTTAATGCCTTTGGGATTTATGTCTTAAATAATGTCTTTATATCTACTTTGCACAGGGATAGTTTCATGGAGGCAATGTCAGCAAGTAAGGTAGCCTGCACACACTACCTACTCTGAAACCTTGACTTCTTCTAGGAAATTAAGTTGACCATTTTGTGTCTGGGTAAAATCTGTGTCTGCCTGGTCTTAGTATTTGAAAACAAGTTTAAGCACTTCTACTCTGCCTTAACTATTCATGTTTACATAGAACCTCTTTCTGACAATATATTCCATTGCTTGTGGCAGCTTTTCCAATGACCACTGAGAATAAGTTGATTATATCATATTTACTGATAAGAGTATGTAGGTATATGCATTTTGTAGGTATGAATATGAACTTCTGTCTCTTATGTCTGTGAAATTCAAAATGTGGATGAGGTCAATGTAATCCAAGCTTCAGAATACAAATTTACCTTTGAGAGCAAAATGGTTTACAGAGTTTAAAAAGAAAAAAAACTTTGTTGTTTTCATGATTAGCAAAGTGTAAAGTGTGTGACTACATCTTATGTCAGTGCTTTGCTCCCTGGGAACTCTGAGTTTTTTTGGGATCTACAGAGTAAACTTCATGTTACTACAGAGTAAACTTCATGTTACTACAGAGTAAACTTCATAAATATGAAAGTCAAATAGGAACTTAAATCATCTAGGTTATCTTCTGGTATTGACTAGAGAATTTCAACCACTTGCTCTGTAAAGTCGGCATCAAGGGATGTAGAATCAAAATTTGTCTTTGAGGTTACCTCTAAATAGTATACTTTCCATCTCCCTGTCTAACAGGAAGACCAAAAAGGGAGTTCTGTTACTAGTTTGAACATAACATATTTTAATTTCCACCCCTTTGTTTTCTCTGGGCTTGTTCACTAAATGTTAGCAAACCCTTTACAGAGCTTGGTATTGTGCCTGGGAAGGTATTAGTAGATAGTATCATTGAAATCTCCTGCAGATGTCTATCTGATAAGTTAGGACCTCTTTGTGTCTCTTGGTGGAAATGATGTTTGTCTCTCTGTCCAGGAGTGATAACACCAGGCGTCCAGGGCATCTGATGGTCACTTCAGAGAGGCAATGCCAGCAATCAGACCCTGTGCATGCAGAAATGTTGTTCCAGAGATGAGCAGAGATCAGGATTCTCTCCTTTGTAGCTCAACGAGTAGTTTAAATGAGAATAAACTGGTATGAGCACTGAAAGATATAGTACTGTCCCTCTCCTGCTTTGTGCAGGCACCAGTGCAGGGTGACCTGGATCAGAATGGGTCCAACTGAGAGCTAATCCAGTTAAATAAAAGAAAAAGAATTAAGGCAAACAGCATTAATTCCATTCCCAGATTAGTTCCCTCTGTGTGGCTTACTATGGGGATATCTAAATTTTTGTGCTGACAGTGTGTGGTATGCAACACAGGAAAAAGCAAGCAGGTAGAGGGAGACTGGATGACTGCTGGTGTCAGCATGAGCTTACACCTCCTTGAGAGGGTTAGTCAAACCAGAGCCTTATAGGAACATAAATCCATTCAGGGAACAATACTCTGTGTGCAACTCTGGGTCCTACCAGTTAAGAAGGTTGTGAAGGTCCTTGAAGGTGTCCTGAGGATGTCAACAAAGCTGGTGACAGGGCTGGAAGGCCTGTCCTGGGAGGAACGGATGTGCTAATTGCCTTACTATTCTAACTTGTTTTTTCTTTTCATTTAAAGATCAACTGGAATAACCCACCTGACCAACATCATGAAGAAAGATCAGGTCCTGAGAACAATGGAAGCCAAGAAGAAGAGAAAACATCTGTAGAGAGCAATTTTTACTTGGAAGAGTTAGAGAAGTATACTTTTTCTGTGTGGTAAGTGATCTCAGTATCAAATAGTTTTACAACCCAAAAGTATGTCTTGCTATTCCTGTATTCAAAAGGTACCTACATTTAAATGAATGTTATTAGACTGCAAAAAACCCCAAAACACATGGATTTTTTTTAACTCCTTAACTTATGATTGACCTTGATAAAAAAAATTGGAAGCACTTTTTGTCTGAGAATGCAATTTTGACATTGCTGCACTGCTTTGAGAAGCCGTGTGAGGGGAATAAATACAAAAGGATTTCTAGCATAATCTTTTCAACATTTTAAGAGTAATTTGCAATCTTTCTTGGATGTTACTTTGACTATTAGTTTTCTCTTTTATAAAATATGGGAAGTGTCTTAAAATGAAAAGATAAAATGAAACGAAAAAGACTTCATCAAAACGAAGTTTTTTCAGTTACTTTTATTTCCTGGAATTTCATATTCTAAATAATTGCAAAAGCTAGACAGTTATTTGTAATTAGTAGAAAACAATGAAGATCATTTCACTAAATGAAATGATCTCATAGGCTTTCACATAGCTCCATATCGTGCTTTGAATATTCAAAACCCAGCCCTCAAAACATCTCTGGCACCTATGGTCTTCTGCAAATCAGCCCCTAGGATTTCAAATACAGCAGTCAGTAAACTAACATCACAATAGAGTGCACATCTGTGAAAATTTAGTTTTAAATTACTTCCCTATCAAAACATGAGGCAGGTTTATCTCATGGGCAAGCCAAGCAGCCTTCAATATCACTTGTCCTGTTGTTCCCTGCTCTCATTTGCCACACTCATTTGGTGCCTTAAAAGTTGACAGAAAGTTTGGTAAAGACCTTACAGACGCAAAGTGCATTTTCACTATAGAAATCTGAACTCAACCCTAGAGGTGGTTAGCCCTGAGTATTGGAGGTGACAGCAGTCAGCTCGAAAAATAACATACACTCATACAATTAGGCTGTCATAATTCTACTGAATTGATTATGGTTATTTTTGACAACTGAGGACTCCCCCATCCTTGCCATAATAGAAGAATAGATTTTAGGGTAGCATTGCTCATCCAACTATCCTTGCCAGCTCCCAGTGCTTCATTTTACCTACCTTAATTTTCAAATAAAATTAACCAAATTATCATCAATTATCTCTCTCAAGGTGCTCGCTTTCAGTACCAGGGAACTTCACTTTCTCTCATTCTAATATTTAATTGTAACATTTAATTGTATATACCCTATTCCTGGAAGTGCTCAAGGCCAGGTTGGATGGGGCCATGGACAACCTGGTCTGGTGGAAGGTGTCCTTGCTCATGACCAAGGGTTTGGAAGTAGATGGCTTTTAAAATCCCTCCTAACCCCAACCATACTGTGATTCTGTGTACATTTGAAGTTAGCAGCATTGATACTTTATTCTTTTCAAAGTTGTTCAGCTTGAAAGTGTTGAGAAAGGGCCCCAAGTCTCTACTTCCTTCAGCACTGGAGCACTCCTGGAGCATGTGCTGGTTTCTAGTAGCTTTTCCTGCAGCAGCCTGGCCCCAGGCTTTGAAGTCCGTGTCCTTTGTGACTGCACAAGGTATCCAGAGGAGCAGAGGGAACAGGTATTTGTCTAAGTTGGTGTGCACCTCACTGTCTGATGTGGGGACTAAGAAAAAATGGCTGTCCTTTCTTCCATTTTCTTTTCTATTTCTTTTCTTTGTCCTTTGTTAGGAAGCCCATCTCTCCTTGGACCCCTGTGCCTACAGGGACACTGACTTTGCTCGGGTTCCCTGGGGAGGTGTAGGTATGTCTGAGCACAGTAAGTTACAGGGCACAAACCGTATATTCCTGTTACAAAACAAAGGCTACAAGCAATGCATCAGGGTGACTGGGCTGCCTCTCCTACCTTAGGCTAGTATTTTGTTATTTCACTGTACCATTCTATTTACTGTATCCATCATCCTGTTTGAAATAAGGACAGGTTCTTGCTTTATTTACTTATGTATTATGTTAAAGTCCCATAAGTTTAGAACAAAGCAGAACTTAGAGGGAATTTCTTCACTTTCTGCTTCACTTGTGGTCATCATCTTTATCAGAGAGAAAAAAAAATAGCAAAAAAATTACTCCTCTCTTGGTCAAATAATATAGATATTACATATAGTATGTGTCCCTAAAATATATTTTTCAAACTTAGAGTTAATTCAGTTTCCCTGAGTGATTTAAGGAGAATCTGACACCTTATGAGTTGTTAGTTCCATTTGTTACCGTACCAACATGATGTTTCAATTGTTACTCACTGCTGTCTGTCTCCTCCTTTCTTTCTCTCCTACTTCTCCATCAAAGGGCATCAACTCCTCTTTGTCTGTTTCCAGACCTTCCTTTCTTCTATGATTGCTACCTTTTAAAAAATGCAATGGAAGATAATTAGCTACTACAAAAATTTTTAATAGCACTGTAGATCTGGGGGCAGCTTAGATCTCCATAAACTTCAGAGTTTTAGATGCTCCAAGATGCAATCTGAGCAATTTCCTTGATCTTTTATTGCAGCTGGTAAATCATTTATTGGGCTAGGTTATTTTACAAAATCCTCTTTAAAAACAAAATCCCATAAAATGTATTTATCATAAAATACTGCACAACCAACAGTCTTTAAAGTTGTACATACTCTGTATTAATTAAAAGCTAGTGTTGTACTGTGACAAGTTAAAAGTATCCACTCTATCTCAGTCTCTCTCTTTCCCCCCCATTCTCTCCCTGCCTCTCCCTGTAATTTTTTTCTCTCTTTCCTTTCTCTCATATTCTCTTTTCTTGTAGGGCTTGCCAAAGGGGAGACTGGCGAGTATGAGCAAGATATTCTTTTGTGATCACAAATATTTTTCTGATAATTGTGGTGCTTTTTTGTTTCTGTTGCTATAGCATGCTTGTCCTTTTTCATTCATATTAATTTTACAGTGGTGTCTCACATCCGTAGGCCACAGTCAAACCTCCTTACAGTGGGCATTATACACATATGTAATAAAAAGAGCTTTTTGGCTGCAGAAGCCCACAGCCTTCAGGTTGCGTCTTGCAGCCTACAAGAGTGACTTTCCCACTGTGCCCCCATACAGCCTTGTTAAAAGCATCAGGCTTTTGCTTAGGTCTGGTCAGCTGGAGATGAGGGGGTTGAGTCCAAAAGACTCAGGGAGATCCATGCTGTTTAGGTGGTCAGGGGCAGTCACAGCCTGGTAGATGCTAAATGCTCACCGAGTGCTTTGCAGACCTTCCTGGAGAGCTGGCTTCCGGACCTTGCCTTGCAACCCGACATCCCTGAACCTCTCTTCTCTGATTTTTGTGTTCCTGGAACTAACAGCTTGTGTAATCTGCAGCAGAATATGAATGTTTTTAGTGGCTATTGTCTAAATAAGACAGGTGAGATCTGTAACCTTGAGAGAGAAGGAGAATATTTGAAGGAATTTTGACCCTTGCAGCTCAAAACCTACTGTCAGAAGCTCTCTAGTTCTGTTCTTCTGTTCCCTGAAACAAGCAAACTTTGAGGAAAAAATGTTCTTCAAGGCTATTTGTCACTATAAAGCCAGATTTCCTGAAGATGCATAAAAATACAGATCTGAGAAATAATTTCGACACTTCAGCAC
Organism: Manacus candei; assembly: GCF_025592945.1. Taxonomy (NCBI): domain Eukaryota; kingdom Metazoa; phylum Chordata; class Aves; order Passeriformes; family Pipridae; genus Manacus; species Manacus candei. The sequence continues at coordinate 14,416,373 of NW_026138097.1, forward strand.
GTTAACAGTGCTTTTTATGCATAGTTTTAGAGGAGAGGGGAAAAAAATCCCAGATTTCAAAAACCTTTCTCTATCTTAATACAAAAAACCCATAAAGACATAAACACTTTCTGTGACTTCAGGAATCCACAGGATTGAGTTTATATATAAATAATGAACTAGCAGGTTCAGTCATCAAATACTTATCATCAAACACAGCTCTTAAGGGTTAATATTTCACACTATTATAAAAGTCACGATCATCCTTTGTCTCTGTGCAATTAGCTTTTTAACAACGTGCCTGTAGCTCATACCTAGGCTAAATGCTGCTTTGAAATATTTTCTCCTGAACTCCAAATGTGTTAAGCTGACTCCGGCCAGCTTCTATAAAACTAGTTTATGGTAGGGCACTGCCTTTTTTGAGGGAATACCCAGTGCCCCACACAGCATTGCTGTGTGTTGCCTATAGTAGCTCAGTTGCAGAGGTAGCAAGCAGAGGGTGAAGACGAAATAGGCTCTTGTCGGCATATGGCAGCCGGGGTAGGGTGGACAAGGCTGAAGACCTCTTTACAGCCCTGCCTCTACACCTGTAGTCTCTATGATGTTTACCTGCTGATTTTTTTTTTTCTCCAAATTGAGGAGGACACTGAGGGGCAGGAAGCATTAAACGTAAAGTGCACAATATAGTAAAATTGTTTTCTATATAGAGACAATAAACTTTCCCTTTATAATACACATGTGATTTGACATTGAAATAAATGCAGATGCTTCTTTGCTTGGTGTATTCCCTGTTGTGCTTTCTAAAACACCTTCACATATGGTTTGCCTCATTCCTGTGAAATGGCTTGTTGTTTATGTCATACAAATAGAACAGATTGAATTTACACCGAGTTAGGAGGGTGATGGATCCTACGTTAGAGGAAAAACCTTGTCTGAGTGTTTAAAATTTGTTCAAAATTAGTGTTGCCTATTTGAAAAATTTCCCTGGATTATCCCTTGAGCTCTTCTAAAGATTTCATTAAAATAATAAAAAAAAAAATCTGTGGCTGCCTATAAATGCAACCTTTTATTCAAATACGTAACATTTACCCAAAATCAAAGGTCAAATTTTACCAGTTTTTTACAGCTGTCCTAGCAGGAACTGTTTCATTCACTATATATAAAATACTGCCATTAAGAGCAGACATTCAATTTCTTTGTGAAAAGGAGAATAACCCTTTATTACTTGCTTTAAAAAGTACTAATAATTTAAAAATTTCTCAGTAACTTCTGATAGTCCACCTAAACCATTTCGTTGTTTCTAATTCCATTTTGAAGCAAAATTAGAGGTAGGCCAAGCTTTAACTCTTAGGAGAAATCAGGAGTCCCACTGTTTTCTTTGAATACTTTTAAATCATTAACACAGCATCCCTAAAACATACATCCCTACATACAACCCTAAGCTTTGGCTGTATGAGCACAGAGTACTACCAGGATTAATCCTGATTCTGGAATCTTTGTGGGTACTTTTTGTTTTTTGCAGGCAAGTCTCAGCAGGACACAAGTAATTATTTTTTTTTAAAACTTATTCAGGTGTCAGATGGTGTTTATATTGTACATATCCTCACATCTTTGAAGACTGAATTTTTACAGCAGATCAGCACATATTTCTGTGCAGTTTTTGCTTTAGTCTTAGTTTCATTGAAGATTTTTCCATTGTAGTAAAAGTTTACTTTTTGGAAAATTATTCTATAGACAAATCATTAAATATGGCTATGGCATCATTCCTACTTCCTCTGATTTTTCTGAAACTGTCTGTTTCTTCTTTTGTTTTATAGTATAATTAATAAATGAAAAAAATTTCAATGAACTACATAGATTTAGAGATTGTATTTCTTTGCTGTCTTGTGTAATGGAAGAATTATTTCCCTGTTCTGGTGCATTGTAGTAAAATTTTGCTACTGAAAGTTGAATTAAAAATAAAGTGTTTGGAAACAAATTTGAAATCAGCAAAAAGGATTATTTCAAAATTTATCTAAACTGCTAGGAAAAAAAAAATAGGAAACTTTTAAGGACTGAAAATACATGCAAGATGAAACTTTTCTGAGAACTGTTTTCTTCAGGAGTCTTTTGCAAAGCCCTCCAGTATGTATACACACTCTTAATTTTGCTGGGATTTGATATTATTGTGGTGATGGGGAATATGTACTATTGCCTGTGGACTTCAGTGCAATTCCACTTGATGATAATTTTATTTATATGTTCAGCATGATGGAAAGAGTTGGCAACCAATGCCCTTCCTCCTGCAGGTTTCAGACCTGCAGAACTCCACCAACTGAGAGCTGGCCCCAAGCAATGGAGAGAGAAATTGGTGATACAATTCACTGAGCTGGGAGAGTGAGTTGAGAGCCATCAGTGAATGGTCAGTCACAGTTACTAGGGAGATGTTTGTCTGTTTGGTTGGGATTTTTTTTTCTTTTCTGCTGGCTTTAATGTTCTTGAGCAGAAAGGATTAGTGAACTTAGTCATTGAGCAGCTTCCCTACAAACCTGAAGTTTTCCTAGAGATCTTGTCAAGGGAATTGTGTGGTTGCCATCTGATTATAAGTAAAGGAGCTGAATGAGCAGGGAAAATGCTCCCCAATGCTAGGAGCAATTCACAGTTTGAGCTAGCCCTCTCCAGGATTTTATGTTTATAATTCCTTTCCAAAATGCTTCTTCTGCTCTCCTCCTCCATCTTAGAGAATTCCTATTTGATAAAAGTGAAAGAATATGGTTCAAATTTGGCAATAGTCAGGGGAAAGATCGGTATGTTGACAGACTATGAAGGTCTTTGACAGAAATCGCTAGTTTCTCTTAAATACTGGGAATGTTGACTCTCCAGTTACCGAGCAGTGTGGGCTCACAAAGTTGTTGGAGCCTTTGCCACAAGAGAAGTCAAAATGTCTTCAAGACAGCACTGCTAGCATTTCTGTCTCACAGGCATTTCATGCTGTTCATTTTGGGTTCCCGTGCCCTAAAAAAGCACTTTGACCTAGCTGAATTGCTCTTTGGTTTGTTCAGACTCATAGGAGAGTAGAAGACTTGCGAAGCTGACTGAGAAGTGTTGAGTATAGAAACACGGTTGTTTGTCATTTAATAAACGTTTCATTTTCATGAGCTAGAAAAGATGACATTACTGATGACTAGTGGAGAAAAGCAAAGCTATAAGTGTGCCATACGCGATCATCTCTAATGAATAGAATGAATAAAAATAATAAGTGCATTACATAGCTAACTGTCACATCTTCAGGGCACTACAGTAAATAAGTGGGAGTTATACATGTGCATTAGTAGCAAAATGGGTACCACACTTTGGATCTTATTGAGTACAGTGTGGAGAGAAAAATATGATAGATTGCTGCTTTTTATCTGTCACTGCTGTGGCACAGAAGCATAGACCATATGTATGTAAAATGACTTTGTTATTTCAGTAAATTCTCTAACTCTTTCTGTTGTAGCCTGTAGCAAAATGAATAAGTAGCTGAAGATCCTGATGGGATAGTTCTGATTCTATCAGAATAAAATACCTCTACAGAGGCATAATTATTAATAAATATACAGTGATGTGTGACAAAACATCCAGAGAAGTTAGCAGGGTCTCTGCTCTTACAGGTTTCCAGTACAAACTGAGATACTTTGCAAAGGGGAGAACAAGTTGTGATAGCTAAGCTGAAAAAAGCAGGATAGTTTAGGCAAATGTGGGCCTTGTTAGCTATGATTCTTGTTTCTTGTCTCAGAGGTGACGATAAAAGTGTGGATGACTCTCAGAATGCTTCTCCTCAATCACTTAATGGAACCAATATTTCATCCTTTCTATCTTGTCCTTCTTTATATAGAACACAGTATCTCTCTTGGGCAAAACTGAATTCGTGTAGGGTGGAGATAAGAAAGGTGAATAGGAAAGAGCAGAGAGGACCTGCTGTTTGCCTGGCCTTGGATCTGAAAACTCAAACTAGTCTGCCAAGTTTGAGAGTCTGATTACAAAATTCTGAATAAAATGTAGTCTGTCTGCCCTTTGATTTAAGAGCAAGTCCGGCAGATGAGGAATTTACAGTTGTCATGCTTGATTGTTATGAAGGTGTGAATCACTGTCTTGAACTTATTTTTAAAACAGACAGGGTAGCTCTCTGGGGTACTTTGTCTTCATAAGATTTTCAAGCTGATACCTAGATCTATCTTAGATTTTGGTTCAGGTCTCTGCTGAGGGATAATGACTGAACATATGCTAGGTGTTTTGTTTTATGGCATTAACAGTGGTGCAACTCCTGGTTCAGCTATTCTTTCTTGCAGCAATACTGAATGCTGTGTCTTTCTCACAAAGTGCAGGGATGCTCTCTCTGCCTGTTAATTCTCCAGTCTAAACAATTGCAGGGGAAGAGAGCTAGGGAAGGAAAAAAAAAATCCCATTGCTTCATCAGTCCCATTACTCACAAATAGAGGGCAAAGTATTTTACAGAGCTTTTAACTAACTACTGATGTAATTTGTTCTGCATTGTTTACCCATTAATCCAAAAATTACTTTTCCCTTTGAAGCTTGCTTTATGTAGAGGAAACAATGCCACCCTTAACCATCATGTGTATCATTTTATGCAGGGTAACTGTTTGTATTTGCCTTGCATTTCAGTTAAATGCAGTACAGGGGCCTTTGAGCATCTTTGGTTGCTTAGTAAGTTATAATATTTCAAAGTTGAAATAATTTCCATTTCAAAACATTGCATCATGATCCTCATCCTCTAAAAGACACTTGGATGTATGTTCCTGCCACAAGTATTCAATTTAGCCTTAGATGTGGCAGGAGTTTTGAGAAAAGAAAATATTCTTTTGTCTCTGAGAATATGCCTTTCTCGCTCCGGCTTAAAATACGTACGTCAGATATAGAGTTTGACCTGCAAAATGTCAGAGGGTGAAAGATACGTATTTAGTCTGGTTCATCACGCATTTCACTATGCTGCATGCTGCATTTGGAGAAATATTTCTGTGTCTCTGCATGTGTTGTATACATAAGCACACAAAACCACTTTCCAGTTTTCCTTGAGATAGTTGTAAGAACCAGCACCTCCACTGTGGTAGTGTCTCTCTTATGCCTCAGTTTTCGGGAAAGATATGATAAATTCAAGGTTTAAAATCCATGATGCCTATTTTTTTTTTTTTTTTTTGAAGATCAACACTGAATACTGAATTTTAAATTTGAGGTCCCAAAAGAAGGTCAATAACTGGTCCTGGAAACCAAGTGGTCTTCTAGAGGCCTTAAATGGAAATATGTTTCCTTGGTATTTTTAATCAGTCCCTAATAAACAAGCAGATATTAAGATCATAGCAGTACTGTTCAAACAGTGGCCCAAGGAATGACTCCACCCAGCATCTCAGTGCCTTACAGCAATTCCTTTTGATTGCTTATACCCAAAAGCTTAATGCCAGCTGTGTTGCAGCCACAGAGATGTGATTGTAGTGTACTGCCACCGATCTGTGGAGTCATGGGAGATAAAAAACCTACTCTAGCTCATTTGTAAATTGGCTATTATTTTTAGTTAGTTCCCCAGGTGAATGCATCCATGCTATTCTAATCAGCCTGAATTAATTCTAGGAGACAGTTTTCAAAGCGGCGCGTGGCAGGCTGGTGTCCCAACGGTAGATTCTCTCCTGTGTATTAGTGTGGAAATGTGGTACATTAAAAGCTCTGTTTATTAGACTATCCTGTTTCTCTAAAGCACTCAGTCCATTGAACCTACTGTGCTAGTTATTTTCCTAAAGATTTCCAGACCTGTATTTTCTAATAAAAATTAACAGCGGGAGAAAAGATGGGTGGATGGGAAATTCAGTGAAATCTGACTTGGACGATGTAAGAAATTCTTAACTATGAAATCGAGTGGCAACAGAAGTAATATTTTAAGCCGGGCCCATACAAAACTGCAGCCATGTGGAATCTTCCCATTTGCCTTCACTGGGCTTTGGATCAGGCCCGGAAGGTACCAACCATATTTCAAGGGTTTATGATCATTGCTAACTTTGGAAACACTGCCAGGCTTCAAGAATAGGGACTACATTCCACATGCAGCAGGAGTAGCCTTTTCTCTACTTTGAGTAATGCTACAGGAACGATAAAATATTCTTGCTACTGGGAACGCCAAGCTCTGTGGGACTTAGATGGGACCTGACATTTATACAGTTCATCACTACTGTAGATCAAGCAACGCTACTTTTAGCAAAGAATGCATATTCATTCTTTTTTTTTTAACCTTTGCTTCAGTGCATTCATGACAAGATTGTATGGGTATGTAGCTGTGTTTTAACAGTTTTTTAATTTCAGTTGTTGCTTGAAGCACTACGCTGGAAATTAGACACTTTTAGTAGTTCAATTATTGTTGATTTATTCATCCCTCTTGTAGATACAGTGAATGTAGTTACTATAGTAAGGTTATCTAGTTCTGAATGCCAAATGCCAAGTTTCAGAGCTTACATCTTGGCATCTGCAAGACTTATTGGCTTGGAATTTGTCATGCCAGCAGTACTGCCTTGTAGCATTTATTTCACAGATTTTCATTAAGTGGAGGAAGACAAGAAAGAATAGTGCTACTAGTGACATCATGCATCAAACTGTTTACTAACATTACAGGGAAATGAGCTTAAAATACATAACTCCGGGCTTCATTTTCCATTTTCCTAGACTTCATTGGAAGAATACAACAATACACTAAGTATAAGAGATATAAAAATGCTAATTGGGAAAAATGTTCCATTTAATATTACTCTTTTTGAAAAAATTAGGAAGTGTAGAATAGCAAAATAAAGTACAAATACTATTTAATGCTTGAACTTTCATTAACTTTATTATAATTTCTCTTTTGGGGCAATGAGTCAGCAGAAACTTAAGTAAGTTCCACCAGTTTTGGCATCTGCTCTGAGTATTTTGCTAAAGACAGCAAATGCTGCAGTAACACAGAGGGGCAGATCCTCAGCTGAGGTAAGCATTAAAGTGCCATTTCCAGTGAAGTGATAACAATTTACTCTGACTGAAGCATAAACTTTCATGCTAACCTACTGTAACGCTTTCCATCACACTGTAGACTGTCTGCATGTGAAATATAATGCACCTAATGGCATTTAAATTAGCTATCATTGGAGGCATCTGTCATACTATAATCTTTCCCAGTCGTTTTTAAGTTCCTCTGCCACTTAGTCCCCCTCTGCTTTTCAGTAGCGTCTCTTCTGGTGATGTCTTGCCTTACCACTACTTCCACTTGTAGCTTTAACCTCTGCCTTTTATTCAGAGATAACTCCTCAGGATATCTGTGAAGTTTTTCCTCTAATCCCTTCCTCCCTAAAAAGGCAGCTACAAATCATTAACATCTAGTTCTGCTTGGAGTCTGCTGAGACTAACATGATGTTGAACAAACACATAGCCCCATGCATGGCTTCCAGCTTACGTTTCTGTCTAATCCTCCACTATGCAGTTTCAGTGCTACATTACAATCTATCTGAAACATGAATTGGCAATGTTACTAGTTCATCCAGCACCTCAGATGCTTATAGAATAATAAAACAAGGAATGCCAACTAGTAATTTGCATTCACCATCCAGCAACCACAGAACTTCGGCTGAAGTTCAGCATCATTGTACAAAGCCAGTCCTAAGGGTTTAGGTAAAAACTGTAGCAGGTGTATGAGTATAACTGATACACTCAATGGGATGATTCATAAACAGCTGATAAATAACACTATGTGCTGTAGTTATTATTCTGTTCCAGCGGCTGTTGTCAACTAAAGGTTCTGCCTTTGGGATTAAAATGAAAAATCATAGATCTTTTTCTTAATTCATACCTCAAAGCTTCTGTTCAAAATTTAAACTAGAAAAAGGAGTGTAAACTTTTTTTCCACTGTGGTTATTTCTTCTTAAAGAAGTATGTAGAGTATGTATTCCATACTCTAAATGGAGAGTCTGCACTGAAGTTTTCTTTATATAATATTCACCAAAATTTGAAGATTTAGGCTTTAGAAAAATGACACCATTTTCACTGACACTGCTTTGTTCTCTGGATTGAAAAAATCCAGTGATTTTTTTTAAGGATCACCAAACCTAAAAGATATTTCCATTTCTCATTGTCTTTGAATCCCTGATGCACTGATTTAATAACTGTCTCTCCTTTACCTGGCTCATTTGTGTATGTGCAATATTTCTGGTTTCATTGCTGTCCCATTTCCCTCATTAATGGGTCACAGTTTTTCTCAGGCAGTTGGAGAACACATGCTGTTGCAGGATATTTTCTAATCCATGTTTGCCACTAACTGAATTATATATGGGTGGCATAGCACATATTCAGTCTTTCATCCTTATCTGTTGCTTCATCATTACTTTCAATCTTCAGTGAAAAATATGACTAACATGTTGTGTGGTATAAATAGACACTGCAGTTTGAGATCATTTATGCATGGTTTGAATTTTGATGAAATTTTATACCGCCCTCTGGGCTAAACACTTAACCTAAGTGATTGTCCCAATAATTTTGTTGAATCAAACCTTTTCAGATGGAAGTTTTACCTTTCATTATCTTCTAAATTGTTTACTATAAAGCTTTCCAGGAGTGCTAGGAAGAAAAAAAAAAAAAAAGGACACAGTTGCTCTTTATCAGTGATTCTATGAATCATTGTCTTGTCATTATAAATGACTGGAAATAGAAATATAAAATAGTTCAACTCACAAGACTATGTTTTTAGGTGATTCCAGGTCATCCTCAATATGTGTTTTCTTTTACACCCAGAAGACTGAGGGCTATACAAAATATGAAACTATAAATGTAGATTGATATATTTACAAGTATTTTTGTATAAATATATTTGCTTTTGGTACAATCTGCCAATTTATGTGATTCTTTAATTTAATTTCTTTAATTACTAATTAACATGTTTGATTTCTAATTGCCTCAGTTGTGTGATCTTCCCATACTTATTTATTTATTTGTTATTAAAATGATTCAGCAGTATTTCTGTTATTTTTATAAATTATCCTCCTAGTCTATATTTGGGATAATTTTTATTTCAATTACAAACATTCTCTCCATGTAGCTTTATTGGTTTGGATGTTTAAAAGTCTGGAATTTATTATTATGAGCTGAAAGCAATCATCAAACACTGACACTTTAAGTATTACAATAATGCAAAAAATTGTCATTGACTCAGTTAAGATATTTCTATTTCTTGTAAGAACCAATTACAATAGAGTGCTCTTGTCTTGTAAGCACAAAAGTCTCCCTCGATTTTCAGTTGAGTATTTTGAAGAGATTTTCACTGTTCATAACCATGGTGAGTTGCTGTTCAACCACTTGCTACTTTCCCTTAGCCATTCTTAAGTTAACAGTCCTAATTTGCTAATGAAATTTAGAGAAAAGATTTTTTTTTCCCCTCTCCAGAAAACAATAGCTTTTTAACAAAGCTGAAACATCCAGTCCAGAGGAATTAAACGACTCAGTTCAAAAAAGCTGTCACTTGGTTGCATGCCCACTGTGACTTAGGCAGGCCCTGTGGCATCCTCTGTGGTCCCTGTCTTCTGGTCCTCTTGAGCAAGGTGGGACATGAAGTGATCTCCTACCCTCCCTGTTCTCCTGGGTTTCTTTGGTGGAAATCTGAATACATGGACCGAGGGTGTAGGGGATGTCACTCAGGTCTCCTTTCCCCACACTCCTCTAAAGCCAAGACCTCTAAAGGCAGGCTGTGTGCATGTCCCATGCCCAGGGCGGTATCTCAGCCTTTCCACTGCACGTCGGTACATTTCCCTCTGGTATATATGGATGAGGTGGTCTGGCAAGACCGCCTCATGCAGCACATGGGCTAGTACAAATGAACAGCTGGTTACTGATTCTGATGAGAGGGACTGCTGAAAAAAACCACAGTTCTACTTTTTCAGCACCAAAATCTTAACATTTTATCAAGAAAAAATTCCCATGGAAAGGCAGTTTTCTGGCAAGCACTACTTGTCTCAGCTCCCCTTCACGCAGCAGTCTCGATGGAAAATTTTATGGCTAGTCCTAGTGCAGAGTCTTTCAGAGGTGTTGAGCACCCACTGTGACCATTAATTTAAATAAGCCCATAATGTGGTTTACATTTAATAAAGTTGCAGCCTCCGCATGAACCAGGTTTACTGAGTGTTGCCTTCTTTCCTGCTGTGTCTGAGTCTGCTGGTCTGGATAGTGTAAGAGTCTTGGACTCAGAGCATGCCTTTACCGTGTGTGTCTCTACAGAGAGTGTGTTTTCAACTGGTAGACTTGAATTTTATTCAGAGATAAGAATGCACACAAGAAAAGTGGAAAATAAATGTTTGTACTTGGAAGATCTCTTTTGTTGGTTGCCCTACGATTGACTTATCAAAATTGATAAATCTGATAAAAGCAATATATTGCTTTAGTACTTATACAGCACTAGAAATAAAGCATACTATTAATTTTAAAATCTTCAGAAATAGTGGTAGAATAAAAAACATCAAGTGCATGTGAAGAAAATAAGTAAAATGAAAACAGATACTTTGATGGTGTGAATTAGCTTTCAAGTCTGTTGGCTTCAGCAGGGCAGTTATGTCATCTGAAAAACTGAAGTTTAGTTGCACTATTTATAAGAGAAAGTATGTGCTGTTTACAGAAAGGAAGTGTGAAAAGCAATGTAAGTCTTATTGTGTGCTGATTTGTTCTTATTTACAGTGAGAGAGCCCAAGTAGCTGTAGCTCACAGCAAGCATTCCCTACCTTTGGCATTCTAAGTTAAATAAACTAGTGGTGGATGTTTTTATAGCCAAGCTAGTCTCATAGGCTGGCTGCATATGTTTCCAACATTGTGTCATCCAACTCCGCTCCTAATGAATCTAACCAGTTTATTGTTCAAGTCTGTACCAAGCCCTTGCCTACAATTGAATCCCAGCTTATTTACTAATAAGGAGGACAAGAAGATGTGTGGGAAAAATATTTTCAAAGCCCATTGAAGGCAACTAACCAGGGTTTTCAGTATTTCAATGTTAACTCATTAAACAGATTCACAATCACCTTTTAGCTGGTTGATTTGTGTGGTGAAAACTTGGTTTTGTCTTTTGGTGGCATACCAGGGTGTGATCTACTCAGTGTGGAGCTCACCCCTTCTCTGTCTTTCCCAGGGACTTGCCAAGCATGTCCCTGTCCTCCCACACAGCCTCTGGCAGCCCTCTGGCCAAGTTGGAGCACAATCTCTCAACGTATGTTCAATCCCCAGATCATTTGGATCACACAATAGAATATGTTATTTCAATTTGCACTCCTCACTATGAGAGCAATCTCAGTGCCCTGTATGGTCTGCCACAACACTTGCCAGAACAATGCCAAAATGGGTGACACATCAGTATTTTGCAGTCTGTCTCAAGCTACCCATTGAAATGAAGGAAGCATATGACCTCATCAGAATCCAGGATGTGCGGTATTTCTGCTCTGATTGAAGTTGGGTTTTTTTTGAGCACTTTGCCCTGGAAAACTATGACTTTCAAAAAATGAAATTGTGGGAAAGAGCTGGCGTTAGCTCTTCTAGTTCAGGAAAGGATAATTGGAACAAAATCTGGAGACTCTTGAAATATTCCATCTCGATATTTTGAAAAGAAAATTTGTTTTGAAATTACTTTTTTCACACATTTTAATGTATACAGATGGGTTCATTTTCTATTGAAAAGGTCAAAATCATTTCAAAGCACTTTAAATTATCAAAACAAATAATTTTATTAACCAAAGTATCAGTACATGAACTTTTTTGTTTTCAACTTTTTCATCCCAGCTTGGGATCAGAGTTGTCTTTTAAAAATCTTAACATGAAGAGAAAGCTACTTTTCATACATCTCTATTCTGCAATTAAAACCTTCTAGGAGACCCTCATGTATTAGTTAAAGTGAGGTCCCAGGTAGCATGAAGTAAGGAAGGTTTTCTTTGCCTGCGTCAGCAAAAAGAGTTGGATTCAGCATGAAAGAAGAACTATAGGGACAGTTCCCCAACCTGCTCCTGGCTTGTTTTATCTCAGAAAATATTCTTGCTGTCTATGCCTCAGCATACTTATTGTATTCTTACTGTGATGTGTATTATTGAAAAATGTTACAGATACAGACCTTCACACTTTTTCAGGATTGTGTGGATAGTTTTTATACACCTTTATTCTTGCTCGCAAATTCCCTCTCTACCATTTCTGCCCATTCTCCTATATTTTCCCTGTTTTCTTGTTTCAATTTCTGTCAAAAATCAATAGAGTTTGGAACAATGATAGCTATGGTATTTCCTAGCTTTTTAGTACTGATAGTTGGATTATTCAAAAATTATCACATAATAGAAAGACATTCAGAGAAATGTTACTGAATTTTATGTTCATTTCTCACCCAGCTTCATAGAACATGGCTTTTCCCAAATTCTTCCTTTTGGGCCTGGGTGCAAGCTGAAGAATTTCAACATTTGTTTAAGATATCTGGATCTCTGACAGCCCATGTGGCAACTCCAGATGCATGCATTCAACTGTACTGTCTTGCTCTACAGCACATGAGAAGGGACTCCTCTGTGCTTGAGACATGTTAAACTTATTGTGTGTGGACAACAGCCTTCAAATGTGAAAGAAATCTGGTACTCTCTAGATGCCTCAGACTTACTGCACACATGCAGCTCTATGGGGCAGTACTCATGTAGTACTTTCCTGACTACTGGATTGAACGTGTTCATGCTCCGCAGAACATGCAAATCTGTTTCTTATGAGAAAGGCTAAAGATATGAAGATATCCCCTAAGAAGAATGGTTGAGATAATTTAATACAGAATGAAAAATATCTTAATGATTTTTAATTTTATTTTTTTTTTCAAAATCATAGAGATCTGACATGTTGTTATGCAGTGATTTTCATTCTTAACAAAGAACTGTATTTTCCAGTATGGCTCTTAGGTGGTTTATTGCTGTGATGTGCTAGGGGGCTAATTTCCAAATCATATAACTTAATCTACGTACGAAAAACCAGCCCCAAACAAATCACATTAAAATCAGGATTTCTTCAGTTTCTGGAATTAGGACTTAAAGAATCTGCCAATGTGAGGTTCTCAAATGCTGTTTAATGTTGAGAATCCAATGGACTTTCGTGCCACACTGCAGACAGCAGATGTAATATATCACTTATATGCCTTTTCTGTGTTTCCTTTTCTTCCTAACTTTATGTAGGATAGAAATACCAATTGATGAAACAGCAAAGATGATTAAAAAGTTCCATTGCATAAACTTAGATGACCCTAATATACACATTATAACAGTCTTGACCAAAGAATTTGCTGTCAGACAGAGAGATGACTAACAGGCAAATGATTGGAAACAGCTTTTCTTCCAACCTGGATTGGGTGATAATAACGTGAAAAGAAGGGAAGCTCTAAGAAGAATGCTCTTTCACTGCCTATGTTGTAGCAAGCAAGGAAGCCTGTTGTTGGGTGAAAGAGGCTGGCTCTTTCAGAGGATAGACCACTGCTGGGGGAGAAAAGGCAGAGAGGATCCTGGCTTGCTGAAAGAAACTCTAACTTAAGTCAAAGGAATGCACAAGAGTGGCAAGGATGTATAGAAAGGCTAATACATTTAGGCTTTTTAAAGCTTGTTTGTTTTTCCACTGTATGCCCCAGGAAAGATGCATCATTGACACAGATCAGTCACAAAGCTGGAGTTCTGCAGTCTGAGAGGTTAAGCCTGATCTGGAGAGAGGTTAAGGCAGTTGGGTTGACATGCATCTCATTTTTCTGTAGGTCTAGCACCCTTGCCCAGAAAGTACACTGAGAGAGGCCAAGGAAAGTGATGTTAATTTTCTCTCCTAGCAATGCAACACAAGATCACTGAGACAAAGAAAGAACGCCAGGGGTAATTTGACAATTGACACATCAAGGCTTAGAGGCTATATTAGAAGAACTATTAGACATGTCAATTAATTTTCCTTTGCTTCATTAATGAGCATCTGAGCTATGCATCTTCTGTTTAAAGCAGCAAGTAATCATTTTTCAGGTTCCTTCATGCTACGACAAGTCACAGCCCTCTTGAGGCATACATGAGACAGGGCATAATATAGTATGATTATTGTTCCTAGTTTCATAAGTGACTCTAAACTTTCAAACTGAAGGGAAATTTAATATTTATTTTGAATGTTAAATGATGTCTCTGAAAAAAGGAAATCTATGCAATTCAACATTTTTCAAAGCACCAGCTTGTTCCATACTTTTAATTTGATTCTTTTGCAGTAACTGAATTTATTCACTAACTGCAATCCGAGATTCCAATCAAAACCCCAAAAGAAGGAAGGGTGGAAAAACCCCATCCAATACCCCAAAACCAAAGCCAGAGCACACTCTTCCTTTTGCTATTGGAACTATGAAGTTGCTGACAACCTGCATTAAATGCAACAGCCAACTTCTGACATGCTCAGCAGTGAGTCTCATGACCCACAAACAGAAAGCCAATCTAAATCACGGAGTGGTTGTATTTGTCTTTTGTGTCTAGAAACCCGCTGCTGGAATTTGCTGAGTGCTTCTGAAAATGTAGCAGAAGATTCACTGTCAAAAAGCATTGTCTTTGTAAATTTTACCTTTAAACCTTGAGCCCAGCAAGCAAAAACTTTAATAAGCAAAAAAAAATCCCCACCCCACACAACTAAACCACCAAAATCTTCTATCTCCTTTTTTTTTCTGTAATGATTTGAAGTCTTTAAGCTGAAAGAATAGCATAAAATATGACCTGTGAATCAATTTGCCTTCAGGTTTAAACTGAAGAAAAATAAAAAAATAATGTATTGTGTTAAAATAATTTTAAGGCTCTGCAACGAAAATATCACCCACAAGATACTAGATGTGAAAACTAAAGTTTTACCATAAGTGTAAGTTCTGATGCATTGTGGATCAAGTAAGTTTTAGATTGATCCTTAAGGAAATAAAGATTATTAAGGCTACATACTAAGCAAGAAAAAGAGGCTATAAAATACTGAGAACCTGAGAGAGCATTATTGTCTGAACCAAAGAGGAGGTTTTCAGAGTAGTCTGGGTCCTGTAACCACAGTGTTCTTCCTAGTTACATTTCAGCAGCTGAATTGCTTTTGTATCTTGGGAAACCTCACCCTAACTGCCCTCCCTGACTTCTTGAGGCTTTTGCATCCATACACTGCTACAAAACTTATGGGAACTCATAGAAAGGTGAGCAGGCTACTCAGCTGAACAAAATTAATACTGTGTCAATGCATGTAGTTACTAGGCTTTGCAATTAAACAAAAATCTCTAGACAGGAAGGAAGGAGCAATAAGGATCCTGCTGTAGGAGAGGGAAGAAGCATCAGACCCATAGGACTGTTAGTCTGTCACACTGAGTTTTGACAAGGGTAGGTTTGTCCAGCTGAGGAAGATATGACTATTTTGTAGGTGCTTCTGTTTGAATAAGTTATGAATTGCATTGAGTCAAAGGAGCACAGTCTACTGCAAGCCAGTGAAATCTTGTCTGAATGAATTCAGACCCGCAGTGGGAAACCTTATGGGTCTAAGATAATGGGATTTTGTCCTCTAGGATTGTGACTGTGATTGTCTTTATTGTAGGTAGAAAGTTAGAAAATTAATAAGTGTTAAAGCTGATTGGCAAACTGATTGCCCCCCTTCTCTCCCTCAGTAATCCAGCCTTTCAGCAGAATAGGAGAACTCTAAAGCTGAAATTCAGAATCACCTCTGTGGTGACTCTTGAAGGTTATTTAAGTGTTTCTTACATTGTTGTCTGGATGAACCTGGCTCTTTGAAAAACTGAAGTATGTCTTTCAGGCATTTGGAGTTCTTTGATGAAAAATCTAAAGGTTCCAAGAAAAAGCAGAATCATGTCTTTGTAAAAAGAGTTAAAAATCATATTTTCTATGATTTTAAGAAAAATAAATTCTTTCAACAGTTTCAATAAACTGTATTATTTACAAATACACTTTCAGACAAATATACACAGGGAAAAAAATCTCAAACAAACAGAGAAGTTAATTTGCATGGTAAGTTCAATACATGCCAACTATTGTTTGTCAGAGACAGCAAAATAACAAGGCTTTTGTTCTGCCCAAATGCTTTATTCTATTTCGGAAGCTTTGGTCTAATGGCTCCTGAACACTGGGGGTTTTTTTTCTTAGCAAGGTATCTTAGGAAGGCACGGTATATGCAGTAAGGCTACCTGTCACTCTTCCTCTGGTGACTTCTGAACCTGTTGACCAAGAGTAGACCAGAGGGGAAGTGTCTCTGCTATTGCCCCCACAGAGAGAGAAATGCTCAGCTGCAACCTTCCAGAAAGTCAGTTCCCCTGTTCCTGAAAATCCTTATTGTATAAGTGAAGCATCACAACTGAGTCTCCTTTAGATGGTTGCATTTTAAAAATTGTGCATGGAGGGGATGAGTAGTGTGATACTTTATATTTGAACTGAAGGAACAAGCTTATTGACATATTTAAAGCGTGTGCCTCTACTCTTGAGCAAAACTATCTTTTGGTTAGGAATATCAAGTCCAACATACTCCAGTGCTAGTGAAATATTTGATTATTTTCTTTATAAATGCTTCTTTTGGTTGTTCTTTTTCAGTCTGATGAAATTGCAATTACCTAGGAGCCATACCAAAACCTCTCTGAAACTGTAAAGATTCATATGGGTGTTGATTAGCTATGCATTTTTACAAGTCAGTTTTTATTCTTAAAAGGATGTGTCTTTTCTACATCTTCAATTTCTGCTTTCTTGATAGCTAAAGCTTTTTCTGATGGTGCTGTTGTCTTAGACCAGCACACTATGCTATCTCTCTCTCCTATCTCTATAGACGCACAAATAAATGTGTTTTTACCAGGACTATTTTTTGTATACATAGTGTCCTTTTTGTACTCCAGCATCCTTTACCTACCCCTCTGCTTCTTGTTATTCGCTGATACTGTTGTTTCTCATGGTAACACTGTTTTGTGCTTTGTCTCATACTGGAGTCACTTAGGCACATCTCAGATAGCACTTTTGAATGCATCTGAGAGGAAATGTCCCCAAAGGAAAGCACAGACCCAGAGTACATTTTTTTCTAGTGCGCACAGAAAACTCATAATGAGTTTGTTATTATTATATTACATTTTCAGTATTATAAAACAACATTTCTACCAGGAAAAGGATGGCATCTGCCTCATTTGCGCTTTCTCTGGTTTTTTTTTACACTTTTAGAACTATATGTTGCTATAGTACTGTGCAGTAATTAGCAGAAAGTTTTAGGGTTTCTTAGCATCGGGAAGAAAGGTTTGCTTCTCGTAGCAAATGTCCCCTTTGGGAAGGAAGTTTCAGATGAAGAGCATTTCACTGGATCAATAGATGACACCAATAGAAAAGGAAGCTGACATTTGTCTTGCCATGTCTTACATGCAGCTATGGGCAATAGAGGAAAGTATGTTATCTAGAGATTGCCTCTGATAAGGGGATATCCCTCAAACTCCCAGTGCAGCTAGCAATCATGCATTGATTTTTGAGAAACAAGCTGTGGCAATTTTTAAATTTCTGTTTTATATTGTGGAACCAGAGGAATAAAGCCATGTCTTCATGTTGAAAGAAAATTTGTGAAATTTCTTTCCAAAGGCTGCCAGGCAACCTATTATAGCAGTACTTTAACACCTTAAACACAGCTAGTATCCATTATGTCATACAGTATAACAAGCAGGAAGAAGAGCACTGCACAAGGAATTATACAGTTTTCTCTTTCTTTCTTTCTTTTTCTTTCTATATTTTATTTTAAAGAAGGGAGACCTGATTTCTGTAAACAACCCCCTAAAGGTACTCCCCTACCAATAGCAGCCCACTGTAAAATAGATAAGGTTCTCATTATGTATCCTCTATGTCTTGATCATAATTTCTATCATGGTTGACATTCTGGTCCAGTTATATCAGGTACATTCTGTGTAAGTCCTTTAGAAGACCAGGATAAAACCCTGCTGAATGCAGGATCATTTTGCCTTGGGCAGAGAGTTAGTCAAAGTGCACATAGTTCAAGGTGGATTTCTAGTCAGATTCTGCAGTACTGGGACATTCTGAAAGAAATATTTTTGAATTGAACATAGCTCAGAAGGAATTAAATTAGTTCTTTAATGCTTGGTTTTTCTCCAGAGCCATCAACACAAATTACTTTCTAAAATAGGCAGCAAATATAATAACACAGCATTAAACTGAAAAGAAAAAGTTAATACTGTTATTACATGATGCATTTTGTTTGACTAAATTGTATGGATAATTTCCACCATAATTTCAGTAGTGTTTATAAAGATCTTTTAAAAAGATTTCAATTTAACATTTCCTATAGCTGTGTTTTTCATAAAGTAATTGAATTTAAGATATCTGTACAGTATCTCAGTTTTCTCATCTTGATAACTGTTTAATGGTGTTTTAAATATAATAGTATCCTAGAGTATTCTGCATCTGCTCATAACTCCCTTCTTTTCTAAGGCTCTTAAAGATTTAATTAAGCTGGCCTAACATAGATTTGCTTCTTTAAGAAAACAGGTGGTATTAAAGCAAAAATGTTTTGGTTTTTGTAGTAAGTAGTGTTATAGCATCAGCCATGCACCCAAACTTGATATTGTTTTCTTTTATCAAAACTTTGATGAAGAGTTTTTCCAAAACAGTTTGCTATAGCTATATTTGAACAATGCATACCTTGTAAATACCCTAAACATTGCAGACAATTTCCTGTTTGTGAGATTTCTTTTTTTAATGTATTACATTATTGGTGTAGTTTATTACCTTGTGTGCCCATGTTTAAATCCACAAGGATTTATTTTTAACTGTATTCTAATTGATGTTACCTGGGTCACATCATATTTCATTCTCTTCATGGATTGCTATTCCTGAGTCAAACACTTCTGTTCATCGACACGGTGCTGCATAAAATAATAAAAATAAAAAATTGTAGTTGAAATAAAGTAAAAAAGATAATTTCCAATGTCAAAATTTTGCTAAATACATGTTCCATTGTTCCTCCAGACTCTAGCAATTTTTTCCAGATTAGTTCTTCCTTGTAAAATTTGTTACGAACAAGGAAAGGTAATTTTTGTCAGGTCAGTACAGAAGCTTCCAGAGATCTGACTGGAATAACACTAATGGTGTTTTATAAGAATTTTAATGTACAAGCTTACATCAGTAGATTCACTATTTTTCTTTCATCTTTATATACCCCTATTCCTATGGTGCATGATTATTACAAATCTGCACGTGAAGTGAATGGTGCATTTGGTTTAACAATTGACATCCCAACTTCAGCACTTTCACACACATACTATTTAATTGTGCCAAGGAAAGCAATGCAAGCAGGCAGGAATTCAATTTCTGTTTCAGCCTGTTACTGTGAAAACCAGATAGAAGTCAAGGGACTTTGACTTGTGGCCTGTCTGTGTAAGATGAAGTTTCATCATTGTACAGCCAGACAGAATGAGGTTTTTATGAAATGGAGGACCATGATGTGCTGTGTGTGTTCTGTCTGCTCTGCCCACAGCAGCTACAAGTCTGTTGGTTCTCACTGAAGGAAGGCAGCTGTTTGACTCCAGCTGTACAGACCCATGCTCCTAGTGTGATGCTGCTGCTCATTAAGTACAGGACAGAAGAGATCAAAGCTGTGCCATTTTTTCCTTTTTTTTTTTTTTTTTTTTTCAATCCACTCCACAATACCTTTTCTTATTTTGAAGCTTCATCACTCTCTGCTACAATGTTCACTGGTAGCCTCACCTGTTTGCTTGGTGGAGTTTCAACTGGTACTGGATTGCCATTTTAACTTGGCAACTTCAGAGTCTTGTTTCCCTATGGCCTGCCAGCTAAATTGGTGTGTTACAGATGAATGCACAGCTCACAGATGGTGTTTGAGTGTTTAGTGGCTCTCAGAAGTAGATATGTATTTGGTCAGGAGGAAGATTGCATTTTTCCTCCAGACAGAGCAAATGTCCTTGGGGATGTTTTCTGTGTCAAGGTAGAAACCATTCCACGCATCAGGTACAGGGGACTTAGTTTAAGCAGGAGTACTACCTACATATATATGTGTATTTCTTTTTCTCCTGGGCAGGGTACACTGCTCCTATTAGCATAAATGAAAGGCTTTTTATCTTGATTCTCCTGAATGTCTATAGATGTTTTAAGTCTAACATTTCTCCTCGTATAGTTTTCCATTTCTTTTTTAACTGAAATGATCTTGAATGTGTATTTATTACCCTGGTGACCCTATAAACTTCTTCTCCAGGTCCTAAACACTGTTTTATTGCTCATGCACAAGGTTGAGCATTCGGCATTACTTTCTGGGTGAACAGCTTCACAGATAGTGCTGTGTTTTTTGAGATCTATACCTCTGCTGACATCTTGCATCCTCCCTGTGTGGGCTGTGTCTTTTTCTCATTCATTTATTGTCATCTTATTTACTTAAAGCAGTCAGAGGGCAAGAAGTAGGGGAGGAGTTACATGCTTCCTTTTGCTCCTTGACTGGCCTAGTCATGTCATGAGGATGAATAACAGAGGCTGACTGCTGCCTTTTGTTTCTTTCTAGAATGAAATATAAAACAGAGCTTCTTAAAAGTTCTGAAAGCTGCACTCGAGTTTCCTTGCTTCATGTTTGTACCCATCCAGAGCTGGAAGCAGCCAGACTGGAATGTTTGAACAAAGTCTGTTCCTGTAAGATTTCCAGACTATTTTGCCAAGCCAATAAGCTCTTGAAAATGCAGTAAAGCATGAAATAAGCAAAGTTTTAGTTGCCTACCTAAACTGCAGGGCTGACAATAATAATTTGGGTTTTGTCATTTTTGCTATGTCATTGTCAGATGCTGCTCAAAGCTGAAATGTGCAAAGCTTTGCCAGCTCTCTGCAAGGAACCACACTGTCCTCCAGCACTACTGCCACTCTGCTTAAATTTTGTGATTCTTTCTTCCTCCAGTGCTTCCTTCCTCAGCTTGGTAAGAAATCTCTTCTCGTGAATGTCTCAGTTAATTCCCTCAGGAAATTCTTAGTTAGCTAAAGTCAGGAGATGGACTTCTCCACCAACCTAAAACTGTTGGGTAAAGGCATTACTGACGACATGAATCTGCTGCTGTTTACCAATTTTCTGTTCTCGTAAACTCTTTTATAGTGAAAGTTGTGTCCACCATTTTCGGGCTAATACAGTTGTATCCAGAGGAGTATGAAGCTGTCAGTACTTTCTTCCCTTCCTCTTTAATGAACATGGCTTGGCCCACTGACCAACAATGTCCATCCCCCAGTATGGAAGAATGTGGTGGACCCTCCAAGGCAACAGCTGTGCCAACATATAACCCCGTGAGAGGGCTGTGGGAAAAATTCAGCTGATACGTTTGTATCCGGCTCCTGGCTATGCATGTGATGCAAACACACCTAGGCTGTTGCTAATTCAGACTTTACTACCTGCTGACCATCTCCCATGAGCTAGCACAGCCTGGAACTCGGAAGGAACTCGGCCACAATCGCTCTGGGTGCATTCACATACCTGTGTCATGTTCTTTGCAGCAAACCAAAACAACTATTGCAGTTACTGGATTACTATTTTTCCTGTTTTGCAAGAATGTTTAATTCCTAAATCCCTCATTCAGTGTTTTTGGATTTTGCATGCTTCTGGCGGTTTCTTTTTTCCACCACAGGTGCACCTGAAAAATAAACCTGTCATGATTTTCAGCATTTCTTCTATACCACGATTTTGGATTTTTCAGTAAGCTGTAGAACAAATCCTCCTATGAGCATTTCTATGTTAAGGAACCACTTAATGTCCCCTCAGGTCTTTTGTCACCTCTCTTGCAGAAGAAATCCTCTAGATAACCTTTGTAACTCTTTGTGATGCCAGCTTTCTTGGTGCTTGCAAACTGAAGAATATGAAGCATAGGTGTGTCCTGGAAAGAGATGAGAAAAAACAGTGTCTATATTGTTGGCAAATGTTCTCCCTGCTTATATTCACTTTGCATACAAATAAACAAAAATGTAATATTTTATTAGGAATCCAGTGGATAGAATAATGGACTGTAACTCAGCAGAGTTCGGTTCACAGCTCTGCCGTTGGCTTATTGGGCAAGTCATTTGTATCATCACCATACAGCCTGGAATAATGGCAATTTCCTGGTAACACAATACAAGCTTTGAAAAGGAAAAATATTATGCAGAAGGAATAATAATAAAATCCCTCTAATGATAATAAAATTTTATGTTTTATGTATATGTTTATGTTGTGCACAATGGAATGAACCATATTCTCTTCTGCCTTATGCTTCACCAGTGGTGCTTCTAACTGGTTTCCATTTGAAGGGCTACATATATTAATTTTAGATGTGCCTTCAGATAGAGGTGTGATTTTCCACTGAAAGTGATAGCATTTCATTGTAGTAACACTGGGCAATATTTTCTGCATCTTTATTTCTGTTGATAAGCCATAAAGAACTTAACACTAAGTTTGAACACCCACCATTTAGGGTGATGGTGGGGAGGTTTTTTTTTATTTGTGAACTGAGTAAATACGTTGCACAGACTCTTGGGCTGTAAAGACTGCGTGTGACTCCCTGAAATTAATTTGCATAAAGTAGTAATTTGTGTCTGCATTTGCTCTTTAATTCTTCTCTGTCTCTATGGGTGACAAAGAACATTTATTTTGCCATATTTTATGAAATGTCAATAATAGATACATTCAGGACTAGATCCTGAATACCTCAGCTGGTAGACACCAATGTACTTTGAGAGGAAGCAGGGTTGCTTAGACTGATGATCTACCCCCCCACACCAGTTCTAAATGCCAGTCTTGCAGTGCATTATACAAATGTTCACCATGGTTTGTCAGCAGCAAAGTGTCACCCAACAGTACACACTACCTTCTATCAGCCATTACTTTTCTGCCATCATCATCATCAACTGCAGCTTAGGAGAATCTGTGCGTTTCTTTCCTTCTGAACAATTTCCATTCAAATAATTGACATGCTTTTATGGTAATTTGGTCTCTGCTATTTGTTATTGCAGCATTTCTCAAAGAAAAATGCAAAACTAATGCCCTAGAACAAAAACATTCAGCCAAATTACTTACCAGTAATCCGAGGAATCATGGATAAATCCAATACTCAAGTGACTTCTCATTTAGAACTTTACACAGTTTTCACCCAAGTGTTGAGATTTGTTGGGGTTTTCTGGTTTTAGTGGTTTTTTGTTTTCTTTTTTTTTTTTTTTGTTTTGTTTTGTTTTGGTTTTTTTTGTTTAGTTTGGTTTGGTTTGGGTTTTTTTGTGGATGAAGGGGTTGTTTGGTTTTTAAAAGGTAATACTGATGCTCTCTATCCTATAGCACCTTTATATCTCTTCTGAAAACTGTATCTGCCAGCACCATCACTCCATCCTAAAGCTTTCACTACTAACACCAGCTAAAAGTATTTGAAGGGGCTGTTTCCACTTGTTTGGTGCATTTCATTTCATGTTTCTGCTTCTTTCTTTCTTCATTTTTCAAAACAGTCAGTGAGAGAGATTATTTAAGCCCAGTGTTTTGAAGTGGCAGCCAGTAAACAGCCCTATAACATGATTAATGAGTACTCAGAAATAGTTTGCTGAAGATTACAAGTGAGTTGGAGTCAACAGAATTTGTGTTAAAGTAAATGAAGATATTCCACTTATAGGTTGGGACCTTCCCTGAGTCCTTCCCATGTAGCATATGCTACATTTTCCACCAATTTTTACCACTGGCTGGTGGTGCTCATGTCAAAGAATCACAGAAGTGACACTCAGAATCTGGACTTCTGACAAATTAAACAGTAAAGAGGATTTTGATTTCCATTTAAAGGCAGGAAATTATGACCAAGGTGTTTGATGAAAACCATAAAGCCTTAAAAAAATTGCTGTTCTAAAAATAAAAACTAATGTTTGATTCTACCAATGGAAATATTCCATCAAGCTTGGTTTTCTGTTGAATTTCTGGGCTGCTATTGTTTTTTCAGAGGAAAGATGCAGCTAAAGCATCACGGATGTTGCTCCGCTGGTTTAAGCAGGGTCATTGCATGGAAGGCTTTTGTGTTTGATAAGTGAACATATTTTGAATTTCTCTACTTTCATTTAGAAGTTTATTGAGTAAGTGCATTCTCGTGGCTGAGACGACAGGGACGACATAGTACACAGGGGGAAACATTAGCTCTCTTTTAACCTCCTGAAAGTGGAAGTAATCTGGGAAGCAATGAAGTGATGAAAGCACAGGTTGAATATTTTCATTGCTGCCTAAACCTTAGGGAAGTTCAATGACAACACTTTGTATAGTGTGCTCACAGTGCTTGCACAAGCAGCTTCCACACAATGAGAGACAGAGCTGGAATAAGTGTGCTCTTGTGAAAGTGCTGATTGCATCAACAGGTCCTGCCTCAGTGAGGAAGAAGTAAACTCACCTTCCAAACCCCATATTTTGGTTACTAAGGTTTTTCAGTACTTCTGGTGCTCCAGGACTGCTGTGAATGAAAGAGGACTCGGTATTGTTAGTGCTTTGAGCTCTGTATGCTCCTTCTCCATCTCTGTGCTGGGTTGGAAGGAAGGATTTACATCTTGAAACCTTTTATAGGTGTCACACTGAACATTTCACTCTGGTGATGCCTATGCGGAGGCAGCTTCATTTAGTAAATTGAGCCTAGATCATCTAGTAGTAAATGATTCCAGCATGAAATGAGGTGTTGATCTAAATCCAGATTTTTGTGAAAAATACATGATTAGTTGTGTTCTCGGCACAGAGGTGAAGACTGGCAATGATCCCTGTAGGATGTGGATTTCAGAAATGGGTGAGGCTGGGTGGGACATCTGTGCAATTCTGCTTGTTTGATGAAGGATGAGTAGAGTATTATGAGCTAAGATAGTATTATTCTCTCTTTTTTTTTTGCACAAACAACAAACTATTTGGTCTAACTAAAATACCAGTGTGGCTAATCCTGCCTTCTTAACTATTCTCAAGGAGTGAATGCCTCAACAGTAAATTTTGATGGAAGCTATTAAAGATGACAAAAATATCTTTATATGAAAGGAAGCGTAGGGCAATCTGGCTGCAGAGTTCAGAACATTCAGAATTCCATGGTTATTGTAGTATAATACCATAGTCAATTATATTTCTTATTTTACATTTTTCTTTGTCTCTTTCTCACACAAACCTAGACTATGAATTCATAATGTTAATGAAATGTGTTGTGATGTTCCTGTAGGCTGCTGTGGGAAAATAATTACAGTATGAGGAAGGTGATTCATGATGTAGTCCTGAGTCTCTAAAGTAGGACTTTATGACTGATTGGGATATGAGAAAAATGGACTGAAATGTCTCAAAAAACCTTCAAAACCCCTGACAGATCAAACTACAGTCACTGCAAGGATTAGCTGTCTCAGCCCAATAGACATTTCTGCAAGAAGTTTTAGTGATTTGTACTTGAAGCCTTTTAGTCACCCAAAACCTGGGGGTTTTTTTGTGGTGTGTTTCTGACAACTTCTCATCCCCTTCTTCAACCAAGCAGGTAACTAAAGCCTGAGCCTTCTCATGAGAAAAAGAACTGGCTGACAGCATGCTCTCTCCAATGCATGCATCCTGCTCAACACTGAGGATCATGAGTAATATGATGCCAAGGCTGGTCTCAAAATCCAGACCTATGGCTGGCAAGTGTGGTGTTTTTATTTCTCCTTCTCATTCAAACCTAGAACAAATGCAGAAACCTTTTAAGTTTCTCTGTTGTTATTCACAGTTCTCTTTGTGACTGCTGAAGAAAGAAATGTATAAAGCTATTTAAGAAATATGTGTAGACATGAAAGTGCTTTAAAAGTGTATAAAATACAGCGCAAGTGTGTCTGTTGCTTCTTCTCCAGTCATATGCTACACTTTAAAAAGCCAGTATGTTTTCTTCCACAAAAAGATCTTTATATTTCTGAACTTTCAGAAGCCTTAATCAACATAAATAACAGTCTGAGCATGATGACATCATATTCAGTCCTAGAGTTGTGCATCTCAGCTGCTTAGTCGTTTAAATTGGTGGAAATAAGCATAGCAGTTAGAAGTTTTCAAAGGTCAAAGGAGCTACTGTCTTTTCAGCTTTGAATCAGCTGAGAGACTCCAGTTTCTTGGAAATATAATGCCAAGGCTGCATCTCTGTGTCTCTTTTCCTCCCTCCACCCCCTTTGAAGCACTATGGTAATTAGTTTAAAGGGCAAATCACACCACACTCAGTAGAAGAATCCTTTTACAGTGCAAGTTCCTTTTTATTTTCTCTTTCGTTTGAAACTAAAGAGGAGTTTTAGCCCACATTGTGTACTGAGATATTTGACCAAATGTTCTTAACCAAATGCCAAAAAGCTGTTCACGGGTTTTCAATAACATTAATACTTTTCAGTACAAATATGACAAGTTCTTTTACCATTCTCTCTGAAGAGAAATAAGAGAAAAAGTGTTCCTCAGAGAGCAATTTGTGAGAAAATTAAAATCAAAATGAAAGCAAGAGTCTTTTAAAAACTTAATTTTAAATGTGATTTGTCGTCTTCTTTATGAAAGTGACAGCATGATTTCTGTGAGGAAGCCACCTCTCACCTAGGCTTGCCATGGAAAAACATTCTTTTTTATTTTTTTTTACTGTCAGATGCACTGTTCAGTCAAAAGTTATGATTAGAATCTGTACCAAATTACCTGTATAACAGGACTCTACAGTGTTTTAGCAACTGGTATTCCTTTAATGTCTTTACGAATGACTCTTTGTGTTGTTTCCATGTATTTCTAGCCGCCATTCTGCTGCTGAAGTGAAACTGTACCGGCAGGTTGTGGAGCATTTCCATTTTGTGGCATACACAGTCTTTTCAGAGCTGGGAGCCACACACTGGCGCTCCAGGGACTTCTGGCTACTCGCACTGCTAGTAGTTTTGCTTTGGTTCGTGAGACTTTACCTGCATTATTTGAGCCAATGGCTCTTCCTTCAGACCATCTCCGTACCTGTTACAAAGTAAGTCCTGCTAAACTCTTTTCTCAGTCAGAATATTACTCCAAATAACTTGATTCAAAGCAGTTCCTTTGAGCTGTGAAGAGAATCAATGACTAAGACTTGTGCTAAGGGCTCTACATGAAAGCCCGGATAGGAGCCTCTGCAGAGACTAAGATCAAGGACTGCATCCAGATTCTAGATGATCTGATATGCAAATGTGACCCTAGGAGGTCACATTTACATATCAGGTAGAGGTGTTAGTAATGTAAACTTTAAACCCAGAACACAATGTGTCCATCTGTGTGTCCTGTGTCAATGCCTACCTTTCTTCTTTCTGAGATTACCTAACAGGTGATGTATCTTCCAGAAGAATCATTTATCATTTTGGATAAAGTATTTCAAAATGCCTAAGAAGTGCACAAAACTGAAGAAGCATTCAAACCATATTTCATATTACTGAAGTGATCTATGAGTAAAATACTTCTAAGAATTTAACTTTGATATATCAGTTTTACTGTGAGTACTACAATGGGTTGACGTATTTTAACTCTATGATACATAGACTTTAGCTCAGGAATTAGAGCTCCCTAGAGAGTTGCAGGAAAATCATTGCTTGTCACTACTTACATGAAAAAAAGGTGGAAAACAAGTCCACTAGTGATATATACCCGATTCTCTACATATTGCTGTGGGGTAGAGAATGGGTTTACAGAATAAGAAACTTTAATCGTGCTTAGGAAAGGGACGATTTCTCCAATAGAAACTTTTTTTTATTTGTTCACTTTAAGGCATCGCGCAAACCTGAATCAGTCAGTAGGAGCCAGTGGCATACAACTTTCCAACCTATATCTCCTGTGATAGTGGGATTGATTATTGGATAAAATTTGTACTGAGTGGACTCTGGACAGTTCTGGGTATTGTTAAGGTGGTCTTCTAGATCTTAATGCAAAGCAAACCATCTCTCACTTCTGTCCTTGCACATCCCATGTGTGCTCAACCAGCTGGTGTTAAAACTTCTGGGAGGCCAAGCATCGAGAATCTGTGAAAACAAAGGAAACTCAGCAGAAGGAATCAATGCATGAGAGAGTGGTGGTCATGTTCAAAGCCACTAGTCACAGCTGTCCCAGGCAGTCAGCTAGATAATGGATAACGTTCTCAAGCCAAAATGCCCTGGATCAGCATCCCAGTCTGTAGCTGTGTGCCTGAACAACATAAGACTGAGCTGAGCACTCTCTGCTCCTAACAAATATAGTGGTAACACTCACAAGTCAGAACCAAAGTGAGAATCAAACCACTTTACGTTTAGCTAGGAACAGAATTTAAACCACTTCAACTGGATTGAAATTTTTACCTTAAATTACAGCTTCTGTATGTAGCTCACATGGCCATGCAGTTCATGTCTCTTACAGTGCCAGCAAATTTCTCATTGTATGAGCTTTGCAAATCTCGTGATCTCATGGTGGCGAGAGGAACATTTCCAACCACTTTTAGGCATGCTAAAAACTATGTCTTCCTTATCAGATTTTCTACTTTATGCAATGCCCAAAGGTGCTGCAGTATGCAGATACAGGTAAGCTTCTGGGGCCTGTGCTCATGATGGTGCTTCTGGGAGGTAACATCTTTGTATAGCCTTTCCTGCACAGTCCCAAGGGCCTGGAGGTGCACCTAGTGAACTGAGAGTCAGAGGGAGTCAAAGGATACAGAGGCAGGAGGAGAAAGTTTCTTTTTTTTTTTGAGTAGCTTCATACAGTTTTTGGTCAGAGGGTTGTGACGCAGATAGGGATGCAACTTTACAATGCAACATGCATGATTCTACATTTTTTTTAATGGTCTGCTTAGGAGCACAGACAAACACTCTCCTTTTGCTTTTTTACAGATTCCAGCTCTTTCCTCACACTGTTGAACTGTGTTACCAGAACTCATTGCTGCACACCAGTGAAGAGTTGGTCATGGTTGTGGTGGGACCCCTAACCTTGAATGCAGGGCTGCTTCTTATGGTCCTGATCAGATGGGGCTGTCAGCAGCTGTTTGACTCATTCCCTTCCTTCTTGTCAAAGTTTATCATAGCAATGGGACTATGGACAGTGCTAGACCCCTTGGCAGTGTTAGTAGTGGATTCATTCCTGGGGGTGAGTCACTTAAAATAACTTGAACATGAGAATTTGATGTAGAAGTTTGTTTTATTCAATGAATCACTGAAAGATATGAAATTCCACCCCTGGCAATGGAACATGAAAGTTAAAAAGAAATTAAATAATATTGTTATACATTACCTTTTTATTAACAAAATTCCCATCCAATGGAGTCACTGTGTTTCTACGTAAAACTAAGAGCACTGTATAAGCCATATACGGAGATAAGAAAGTAAATTCACTGCTGAAGTGATTGCATCTACTTTGAAAAGGATTGCTGCAATTTTAGATGTTAATGGAGATGGGTTAATGAGCAACCCTGATTATTAACACTTCAGATTTTTCTAAGCACTGAAACAGACAAAATGAAAAAAATGGAGGTTATCGTGCACTTCTCTGACATGCAATATAGTTAACATAATTTGCTGGCACTCCTAAAAAGACTTGTGAGATAGAAAGATAAACATCTTTAAGAAGAGAGCTTCGTCATATATAAAATCAGTAGAGCAAAGCTCTCAACTCTATGTATGTGCTGTGTAGCCCAACAGTACTTTGGTGACTGCCAACTTTTATCACATCCAAGGTAAATGCCTAGTCTCCCAGAAGATGCAGTTCAAATTTGGGTCTCACTGTGTATGTGATACAGGGTCCTTTTGATGGGTGTAGGATTCTGAGAGCTTTTCTGGGGGTGTGGTATTGCTCACCTTCTGCCCTTGTTGGTCTTTCAAAGTCATCTATGTTTCTGTTGCTCAATCTAGATCAAGCAGTAATCCACAGGCCTTGCTGGGGATCAGGTTTTCTCAAATCTCTTGGTTCCTCATCTGCTAACCTGTGCTCTGCAGGTGCTTTTTACTCTTTACATTGCAATGGTTTTGAAAATTAAAATTCAACTCTTCAATAAATTTAATTGGAGCTCACTTGAGAGGTAATTGCAATAGTTTGAACATGTGGCAACACACTCTAGTTTTCATTTGGACAGCCTGTATTTATTTATTTATTTATTTATTTTTAAATTTTGTGCTATAAAACATCCACAGAATTGAATTTTAATTGTAATTACTCTGATTGAGATACGTTTTTCCTAAGAGAAAAAGAGGTATTCCTGTAATAACCGGGCTAGAAGTATCGAAATGCTTAAAAGGCTTTTTTCTCCGTTCTAATGCTGATGTATTCATAAAAACTGGAAGAAAGGCTGAGGTCTACCTTTATCTTTCCCACACTTGCTATGAGAAAATTGTTGCCATTGACTTCAGTGGAATTGTGCTTAGTTCTACACAAACAGGATCATTACCAATTTCAAATAGCACTTGGTCAGGAGGAAACACGAGATACAAATAAAGTAACTTGTTTTTTCATTACAATGTTAAAAAAATACACACCTCTCTGTACTTCATACTGAAAACTTGGCAGTCTTACCACCAAGATTATCTTTGGTAGGAACTCATTTGTCCAAATATTACACAATATACTGTGTGTATCCTTTCCAAATGAAACTATATCTCTTACATGTGTTTTCATTATTGCATTTGTAATTTTTTTTCTCCTGGCATTCTTTCAGCAGCTATTTCAGATTTACTTGCCAATCTATTTTAGATCAAACCTTTTTAAAATATTATGTTATGGTAATATGAGTTATTTTAGTGCTAGAATGTATTTTAGTATCCTAAATGACCTTAATGCTTGTGAAAGATGACAGATAGCCCTGGAGACAAAAGTTTTTGTGTTTACTAAGTAATGGTTTTTTATTGCCAAGGAAAGGCTAGAGGGCAGTTGCATTGGTGGGGGGGATGGGTGTCAAGTAATAGTCCAAAATACTGTGTCAAATGTGTGATTTCAGGTTTGATTTATTGTAGGCTTGTAGAAGTATGTTCCAGGGATAAGAAACTCTTATGCAGTTCAAGTTCAAGTTCTGCCAGAGCTTTCCTGGGACCCCACTCACTTCACTTGTCTATAGCTTCTAAAAAGCATACAGTAACACCTCTTTGGCCACATGGATACGTGTAATTGTAAAAACCAGTAGACATTGCAAAAGGCTCACGTGACCATCCCTCAGTGATATGATAAGTACTTGAGAGAGACGTTGACAAATGTTATTTAAGTAATTTGAATTAAAGACAACTTTCTTGGATCATGTCTTTGAGGATCACAGAAGGTATACAGATTGACAGAATATCTCTTTTAGAAAAAAAGGATAGAAAAGTGCAGTTCTCCCATGCCATCTTTGCCTTGCCAGATAGAACTGCTTAGATAAGAAAGAAATTTATTCTTATTTACCATTCAGACTTTTGCCTCTCTGAGGGAATGTCAGGACATGACTGCTGTGTAGAGGATTTTTCTTGGTAGACAGTTTCTTGTGGGTTTTGGGTTTGGGGTTTATTTGGTTTTTTTTCTCCCAGAATAGAAGATATTACTGAGAGATAGAACAGAACCAGAGTATTTTAATATTTTTGTTACCAATATGGACAGTTCTGAATTAGTGACTAATCTTTATGTGTCATGACTGGTGTCCTGGGACCTTTAATTTCCATTATAGAAACCTAGCAGTGTTGCAAAAGATGAAGAGAGAACAGAAATGTCCTCAAGAATCTCAGTCCTTTTATAGATCGTCATTGGACTTGTAGTTGTTGTTCCTTTACCGTGCATGTCACTGCATGCATAGGAGGTAGCCAAAAATGGGAAGAAAGTTTTGACATTTCCTAAGGATTAATTTGACCAAGTTGCTCAGAAAGGTGCAGGTTTCTTGAAGCCTAAAGGTCACAGACTCTCTCTCTGAATGATGAACACTGGATGTTTTGGTGGTTCAGTTTCACATCCTTGCAAAATGTGTCAATATGATCTAATATGGGTATAGCTGTCACTGTGTCACTTTAAAAAGGAAAAAGTGAAGAGAGAAATTTATTTTAGCTCTGAGCAGTAGAAGATCCATGATATGTATTCAAATTCTTCTAAATTGATCCAGCAGAGGGCAACAATATGTCAATACAGAAGCTAGTTCTTAAGAACTAGATATGAGGGGGGGAGAAAAAAAGGAAAATAATAGATTTCTGGAGAAGAATACAAATCATTCTATATTATACCTACTTGGTCATAGAAATAAGGCAAATTTCAGCCTTCTTCCCTTTCCACTTTTCCTGACATACATTAGTAGAGTTCACTTTGAGTATTTTCACTGTTACACGGGTTTTGTTCAATAAGTCACCTCTATAGGGTAGATTTTAATTGTACTAAAATCCACCAGAAAATAATTTATTTCACATCTTATGGTTAATTTCAAATTCTGTATAGCAGAATCCTAAGTTTCAGACTGTGTTCCTTGCAAATTACACTTAAATTCTTCTTGTAAATAAATTCAGGTTCTTTTGCCTCTATGGTCTAATCAGTTTCAATATTTTCTTACATTGATTTTTTTCTCCATGACAGCGATTTGGGAACAGTGTAGACAAACCAATTGCTGATGCTGCAAAACTCTCCTGGGTCTTTCTAAGAGCTGAGGAGTCAGGGGTTCCTGGTGCTTTAATCACTGTGATGCTTTATACAGTCCTGTTCATGATCTCGTCAACAGTATTGTACCTGTATTTTTTAAGGTATGCCTCTTTATCTTATTATTCCCTTAGGAGCTTAGGTTCATGCCCCTTCTCCTGTTAGATAAAATAAGGTGACATTGGAAAAGACTTATCAGTGTCACACATCCAGAGCCCAGAATTGCAGATAATCAAGGAGGGGTTAGCTTCTGCTTAACTTTTAATGCACTGGGATTTGCTGGGCACTGCAAGTCAGAGATGGAGCCATTTACTTCCTCACCAGGAGCACAGCTGGTATCATGGTTTTTCATAGAGTCCAGGAGCCTCTGCTTGTCTGGCTTCAGGCAATGGTGTCTGTGTCAAGGGCTTAAGCTGCAAAGTGTGTGTACCTTTTATATAGGTATTTTAGAAGATGTTGTGTCTTATAAGCAGGGGTTTTGTGAGAAATAGGAAAAATTTCAGAAAGCTATGTATGATATGAAGTGCAAAAACCTCTGAGTTTGTAGTGGCTCTCAGAGCCTTGCAGCCTTTTGATGATACAGTATGTTTCACTTGATGTGACTGAGTCATCATGACATGACTTAATCCAAATAATTTTTCCATGAATTCAGCCCGTTTTCAATATTCAGTTCATCATGAAATTTGACCAACTACCTTTCTTACCACCTTCCTAGTAGACACAAATTAACTGTGCAGTCAATAGGGACAGGTGTGGGATGCTGAAAATTAATTAGATAGGATGTCTAATATATTGAATGAAAAAATGTTGTTTTTTTTTTTCTGAGTGGCTCATCTATAATGTAGTATGAATTTTGTACTGGCCCTCTATTCATCCAGTGATGAATGTTGGCAAGCACCAATAAAAAGCCATATGCAAAGGCAAGCTGCAGGCGGATGTAAGAATAGAAAAGCCCAGCATACACCCTCCATATGACAGAATCATCCCTCAGTCACCCTCTCACAGATTCTGCAGATTCTGCAGCAGTCAGGAAAAGATAAATGGCCATCTAAATTTCTGCAAAGTATTTCAAAGCTTCTGCATTCCTGGAAGCCGTACACAACTCCAATGTACTGGTAGTCTAGTTAATTAGTTTTTGGGATGTTAATGCCTTCTTAATCATTGACTTAATAGTTTTGAATAGCTTCATAAGTTTTAGCTGCTGTCGCTTATTACTCAGGAAAATTAATTTAAATTAAAACATTTGTAAGACAGGTTTTTATGAGAATATTACCAACATCTTCATTGTCTGG
Organism: Manacus candei; assembly: GCF_025592945.1. NCBI lineage: Eukaryota > Metazoa > Chordata > Aves > Passeriformes > Pipridae > Manacus > Manacus candei. The sequence continues at coordinate 14,450,209 of NW_026138097.1, forward strand.
GGAACAGGTGCAAGATCATCAAAAGTACCTTTCCTTCTGGATCAATTTTCCCATAATGTTTTCCAATAAAGGGGTGGGGGAATAATGTTACTAAGGGAAAAAAAAGTTGTCTTAGCACAACACATTTCAAAAATGATTCATTGCAAAATACAAAAGCAAAGGGAAAATAACAAAATGTGTTACAGTGCATAAGGTCTTTGAAGTTCTTTGCTTGATAACAAAAGGAGACATTTTGAATACTGGAGTCTCTACAGAGTAAAATTATACTATGATCTTCTGCAATTGGATCAACTTTCTCTTCCTTTTGTGTCTACAACCCAACACAGTGGGAACCTTGGACATAGCTAGCACACTGTCAGTCCAACAATGATAGCATTAAAACTTTGAAAAAATGTTTTTAAGGATAATATCTCTGTAATTCATAATACTGTTTCCTGAATATTGATATAATAGCACTTGTTTTCAAGAGAAAATAGTGCTATAACTAAGGTAGTAGCATCCCTTTGTGTGAGTGTTTCTCAGATGTTATATCTAAAATATATTCAAATGTAACGTTGCTCAGCTCAGAAAACATGTTTTTAAACAGACATCCACCTTACTTTTTGCTTGTAAAGTAAACCAATATAAATATTGAGGGATATCTTCTGCCTTAAGAACCCAATCCACAGAGATTGGATCCAACTTTGGCTGTTGAATGGAGGAGTTGGTGCCATTTTTTAGAATTACTCAGCAGTTTGGCATTAAACTGAAGTGTTTGACAGTGTGAACCCACAAGACCACCAAAGAAAGCAGGGGATGTGTCTGTTTCTGCCACAGCTAAAAAGCTTCATGGCAGCACTGATGAACAAGCAGGAAGCAAATGAAATCATGGGCAGGGGATAAGCAGCAGTAGACATCTATTTGCATCTTTATAAACCAAAATACCTCAAAAAGTCTGGCTCCCCTTGGGTGTCTTGGGAGTCTGTAGTACATCTAGCATGGAGAGATATTCTAATTACTTTTTGGAAAAATGAAGTGGCATTGGTTGCAATTCCTTCAATTTAATTCCTCTAGACATTAGAAACAGACAGGAATTTGTTGGTGAAATGTTTTCTGCACTGTGAGAAAACGCAGACCCCTCTCAACTAAAAGTGTCTGCTGAAAGTGTCTGAATTTCCTGGTATTGAAACATTATTCAGGGAAAAGCTTCAAAAATCTACATTTTTCAGTGTTAACAACAAAACTGTTTTTGTATTTTTTAACAGTGGTTTTCCAAAAAAGGATGAGAAAGGCTCAAGTGAAGATGTAATAAATTATTTTAAACCACTAAAATTACCCTTCAATTTTTGGTTTGTGTAATTCTTTGAGAAGCCCGTTTTTTTGACTGACTCTGGATAGCAAATCATTTCAAGGTTTTCTGTTCTTTCTGAGAGATAAATAAATGAACTTGTAGAGTATTATACCGATTCTCATATGTCTATAAAACGTAATTTGAGTTTTGGTTTTTTATTGTATTAACAATAGAAATAACTGTTTTATATTTATAACAACCCATGTTAAGGTACAAAAGGTGTTTTATTATTTTCATGTTGAAGAAAAGAGATTAAAGCAGGTAACAGGAGCAGGCTGAGTCCTTTGAACAAAAGGAAATAATTTAGAAGACAGCCTTCATGATTCTTAATTAATTCAAAGTTAATTATATTGTTTATAACCATGTGCTTAAAATCTTCATATAGAAAATGTTTATGGCAGCAAATAGACAGTAATTTAACTGCTTTAAATTTTACTGAATTTGAAATAAGAATGTTACATTAAGTGAGCTTAAATAAATGGCAAGGTCTTTCTCTTGTTTAGCAAGATAAGCGACAAATCATTTAACTTGCTGACCTGGAATTTCAAATATGAACACCATGGAATTATATTGCTTTAACATGAGCAGAAGGTCAGAAAGCCCACCAGCTTGACTGCTAGTTTTTTAACTAAGTACCAGATAATTCTAAATCACTAGTCAATTCTTCCAAAAACGTATCTATTGTATGAAAAGATCATCTGATGTAGATCCAGAGACTAAGAGAAAAACTTTTCTTTGAAGACACCATGGAATATACTAAATTACTCTGTGAAGGATATTAGTTATTTATAAAACATAATTTCTACTTTAGCGTGGTTTAAGTTACTCTAGTATCCTGCTTTACCTTAGCACTGATTTGCATTTCACACTTTAAAGCATTTTCTATTATTTCTTGTAGCCAGTTTGTTTATATTCCCAGGACTATCTACCTCTTGATTAGGTTTTCTTCCAGCTGCTCTCCCCTTTATAAGAGAATCCCAAAATGACATCTTGGAAGCTACAGCAAATTTAGGGCTACAAAAAAGAATGTTTCAAATAAAAGAAAGGCGGGGAAAAAAGTACAGAGAATACCTTTCCATCAAAGCATGAGATATAAATTCCTAATCTGACATTGAGCCAGGCTGCCAGATTTCGGTATCAGAATAGCTACTCTCTCACAGAAACTCTTGGATATAGAGTTTGACCCTAAGGTACACATTCCCCTTTGAAGAGAGTGCTAAAGCTCCTCATGAGATCAAGATGAAAAAATGTCTCTTGGTGCATCTCCCTATTTCTGTTCCACACCAAATCTCAGTTGTGGGTAAAAGTGTACCAAGCAGCTTATTGAGTGTGTTTCTCTACACTTACTGTGAGCACTGTAAAGCGTGATGTAGAACTGGTGTAAATGTGAAGTTCATTCTGATTTATTTGAACAACCCTCTGCCTCTCCCATCTGGACACATTGTTCAGCACATACAGGCCAATACAAGACCCAAGGATAAGGACCAGTCACAAGAACTGGCACAAGTGCTGCTACACACGAGAAGGATGAGAGTACAGAAGGTCAAAGGGGTTATGCCTGTGCTATGCCTCCAACCTACCACGAAATGAAGGACCTGTACAGCCCCACTGAAGTCCAGGCATTTTGCTGGTTGTAGAGCCAAACAGCAATCCATGCACTTCACATGATTACCCAGCCAGTCTCTGAGGACAAAAAGGTTGAAATTAGCACCAAGCAACGGCTGAATTGTAGTGAAATATTAGTTTGGAAGAGGGTACAAAAGGAAAGATTCCATCTAATATCCAAAACTGAGATTCCATATTTCCTGATCTTTATTTTCTGAACCCCTGTTTTGGAATAAAAGTAGAATGAAATACGATGAATTGAAGAGGTTTGATTTGAATCCAACAGCAATTTTTTGAAGTTTTAAAGTTTATCTTAGGCTAAAAATGTGACACCAGACTTTTCCAAAAGCCTCACAATATTTCTTGGTTTCACCTATATTAGGAAATACCACACAGCAAGCCTTTATTGTGGTAGAAAGTTTTACTGTGTAGTGCTTAGTCAATTCCTTACCACAGCACAGAAATGTCATAGAAAAACAAAGCCAGCAAATGAAATGAACTTTTCTAACTTCAAGCAAAGTTTAGATTGTGTAGAGTCCAGGCTTGGGTTTGAAAATAATGGTGAGTTGTTCCTTTCTATATGATGTGGTTTGCCCATTACTGAACCCTGGCACACCAGGACTTCCATTTATGCCTAACTATGGTACTGGAATAGTTACCCAGCCCAACGCTAAGGACAGACATTAGACATTCTGAAGGAAAGTTAGATCAGGATCTTTTTGGGAAGTCAATATTTTTAAATAGTTAAAATAAATTGCTACTACATTGATGTGATTTGATTTGGGTACTGTAAATCCTACAGAGGGCTGGGGAGGGCTGTATGTCAGAGAACTTGTTGGAAAGAAGCTTCTTACTTGTGAGTCAAGAGCATAGTCATGAAGGTGAAATCAAGATTTAGAAGTCTACAAAAGGATAACTTTTGTAGGATACCTTCTTCTTTTTTGTGTGTGTGAAGAGTCCTTTGAAAAATGAACCCACTGTGTCATTTCTATCCTTAGGCTACATAGCGAAGGTTGGCTGTTGGATGTATTTCGACGTATTCATGGTGAGGAAGGTACATTCTTTATTCCACTGGACTTAGAGATTTCCAGTCAGGAGCTGAGTTACATTATGAAGAGGGCTGAGCAGTGGAGAGGAATCAACGGTGAAAGACGGATGGTGAGTGGTGAACAGAGTCTGCAAAAGGAATCTGTGATCCAAATTAATGCTTTGTATTTCTGGGCGTTACTGAAGAGGACATAGATATTAGAAAATTATTCTTAGGATGCTTCATTGAAGGGAGAAGTTAAGAAGCATGTTCAGGAGAATTTTGTGATGTTGCATGTGCATTGCCTGAACATCATAAGGGGTTACAATCTGCTTAGTAACCAAAGGCTTAGAGGCATCACTGGTGTTAAAAATGATCTGTGCCATCTACTAGTTCTCGACTGGGTCATAGAGACCTACTACTTGTTTAAATGTCAGTATCATCCCAGATAATTTCTCTGCCAGCTCAGCAAACTGAGGAATTCCATGAACAAGTAGAATTCACTCTTTAAAAGGGCATAGGTGGGGCTGCCCTGAGAAAGGGGTGTGAGTTTGGTCAGTCAGAAATGATAGCTATGCTCTGCTTTCTGGCCCTTTCCTTTCAGGATTGCCCAGAGGAGTAGGGTAAGTTGGAAATGTGCAGGGGAAGGTGCGCTACTTTGGTTATCAAAAATAGCTCTTTCTTTTCCATTAAGCCACTAGTGTCTAGTCTCAAGTACAGACCTAAGGCTGTGATGTATAGGAGATTAATTTGTGTTTACAAAGTGTCCAGTGGTGGTGGTGCCATCCACAGATGAGGTTTCTGAGCATAATTGCTTTCAGAGGATTGAAAATAGAAGAAATAATGTGGTCAGCAGTCTGTGAGGAACACTGTCTTCCTTCTGTGAGGGACTTCTTCCTTGCTTTCTAGCTTTGCATCAGTGTTATTAATTCCCATGGGACTATTTTATAAACCAGCTTTTGGTCAATTGTTAAAGTGCTCATCACTTTGATTTATACATTTATGAATACCTCTGAATACAATGCTTTGTTTGGTAACTCTCCTGCTTCAATGTAAAAATGAACAGATTCCATATAGGAAGGAAATTAGTCCTCTTAAGTACGTATGAGTTGTTTTGTTTTTCTTTTCTAACCCACTGGGACAATGACTTCAGATAAGGGTCTGCAGGTTTTTCAAGTCTCTATAGCTAGCTCTGAAAGATCAGCATTTTATAAATATATAGCCTCAGTTGTCACTATTATAAACATCTGCCACAGCTGTAATTATTTTCCACTTTTTTTTCATGATGACAGTTTGTACCCTGAAAGGAAAAACTGAATGAAAAAGCAGATAGTCAGTAAACTTAATTTTTGTGGAAAAGTGCAGAGCAGAACATGGTGTTTCAACAGAGAGGAGGGAAAAAGTTGGAAGCAGTGAATGTGTTTCCACAACCACCTGCCTCCGCCATTCCCACTTTTTATGCAGATAGATAGAACTTATTTTATTTATCCCAGTAAGTAAAATAACACTTTTTTTTTTTTTTTGCACTTGAAATCTTTCTACAGTAAGTCAAAGCATGACCACTGATGATTGGTTTTGACTACCTTTGTTACAAAGTTAAACAAAGAATATATATAGTGGACCTCATTTTACATGTCAGGAGGAGGTTTAGGTAAGATATTAGAAAAAGGTTCATCACCCAGAGGGTGGTTGGGCACTGGAACAGGCTCCCCACGGAAGTGGTAACAGCACCAAGCCTGACAGAGTTCAAGAAGCATTTGAACTACTGATGCTATATGGAAAAAGGGGCAGATAAGGCAACTGCAAACAACTGTATTTCTGTCTTGAGTACTGAATAAATTTCTAATGTTATTACCAGTGCATCATTTCTTGCAGCAGTGCTGAAAGGGCTGAATAAGAGAAAAAAAAGGAAAAAGAAAAAAAGAAGGGCAGGTGGAAAGGAGAGGTTGAGGATAAAGACTTACATAAAAGAATGGAAAGAAAAATTTCTGTTCTGTATACAAATAGTGTGTCTCTGCATGAAGGAAATACGGACTGTCCACTGCTACAGTAACACATACTTCAAGGGCCAGAACACTGAAAAACATGACCCACAGCTATAGAAGCATGTAAGGGCCTAGTTTTGCTCCCAGTGTGCAACCTGGCATGCATGAAATGCCACACTGAAATGCGTCTACCTGACCTTAGTCTGAGATCCTTTAAAATGGACCAAGTCTCAGCTGAATCCAGCAGCACGGAGGGTGCAGTCAGAGCTGAGGGAAGAATCCCAGTGCTGTGTAGGCAGCAGTGCACATTTCATTCAACAAAGCAAAGTCAAGCACAATTTTGTCTTTACTGAATCCCTAAGTTTCTATTCTGTCTACATCTGCATGGATTTCTTGTCCTTTCTTTTATATCAATCCTAATCAAATGCCAGGCTGGGGCAACGTTAAACATTCCTGTTCTCTATGGGACATATTGGTGCAGTCTATATAATAAAAGAAGGTATGAACAATGTGGAAAGAGTGCAGAAATTTGCATCACTTATATCAGTAGGATCTCTACCATCTACTTCAGTGGCACAGGATCTGCCTCACAAATAGGGGAAATTTGCGAGAGGAGACTGTGGTCCAAAACTCCAGAGTTATCTGTACGACACACAAATACTGTGAAAAAAGAATCAGTGTTCTTCAGAAACCTGAAATCTTCCCCTTCTGCTCTTTTTTTTGGTTGTTGTTGTTTATATTATTTTGATGGAAAAGGGAATCATCAAACGAAGTTTGGTAGCTCTTTAGTAAATCTAGTTTTGTAATAAAGACTTTCTCCATTGTAGAAATGTGTTCTCCATATGGAACATCTCCCTGCAAGACTGGGAAGTATATGTACAGGTCTTTTATGCTCCTAGGCATTGCAGATACTGAAAGACCCTTTTTTTTCAGCCATAGATTTGCATAAGGTATTTGTCTTGTCCCTCTCTTTTTGTATGTCTAATTGTACAAGGTAATCAGTATGGAAGACACATCACTAGCCCTTATTGCGTGCATTATTAATGTGCTAATTTTTAAATAAGATACGAAATTAACTGTGAATAATTTTTATAAAGGGAAGCATGAGACTGCCATATCTTACATCACTCCATATAAAGAATATATTTTAAATGGAAGTCATTCAAGTAAATAGTCAGTCAAACCTTCTGGAAAAAAATAGGTCTACGTTTTTGCAATATTTTCTTGCTATTAACCACATGCTTCCCATTTTTATTCCCTGGATTAAAAATTGCCCCATAAATGGGTATTTTATAATATGCTTAATTTCCTTTTATTAAATTGATAAATGCAGCAGCAGAGGACACATTTACAATATGATGAGAATTTAAGGTTATTGCATTTTATAATTTTTATATTGTTCAGAGAAGTGATTTGTCATTTGTGGAATGACATCCATGCCATCATTTCAAGGTATTTTTAGTCATTCTTTTGATAGGAAAAAGGTCACTTTCTGTAGACCAGGAAGACATCCGTCTATTAAACTAATTTGCCTACATGCAAATTTTGTCATTTTTACCTCATTAACTATTTATCATAGAGTAAAAAAAAATATATATTCATGAAGGGGCAGCTAACAGCCTGATGGAGCTGGAACTAATATTTTGCAACTCTAATGATTTTTTGCATCCTTAATTAGATAGCATAAGGTTGATATGATTAGGTCAGGATGTAGTGTTTTTCATTAAAATACATTTTAGAAGCTGTATTCATAATCTGCCCTTGCAATTAAATAATGAGCCTATGAGTTTAATATTATCGACCCAATTATTATCCCATGGAAAAGTATACTGTTAATAAATTTGTGCCGTAGGACCTTCATTAGCAACAAAACGAATTATATTTCCAGGTACACAGATTACATGACCACAATCACATTTATGTAGTGGTTTGGAAGGCACTGTGGGGAGAGGGCCACCAAAGCCCTGTACCATACAGAAATGGACGTGATTTTTTTCGAAGAAGTCATTTACAATGCCTTTAATGAGGAAAGCTGCAAAGAAGTAAAAATACCACCTACAAAGGCAGACAGAAATGCTTATGGAAACAAACATTTGCAGAAACAGTGCACCTCTGTGCACCTCTGCTAGGAGGGAGCCTGGACCTCCATTCCTCAACCTATGGAGGCAGAGCTGAATATTTACTGATCTTTTATTAGAGATGGTCACATGTTAAATGTGTGCCAAATTGTAGAATTGATAAAATCAGGACCAGTGGCAGACAGGAATACATTAACTTGCCATTGATAGAAGATCAGTGACGAGGTTAGGAATCTGCATTTTAGCAAACCTTTTTCTTTTTTGTAGGAGTGATAAAATGACAATGTCTTGCTGTCCTCACTAAGTAATTGGTTTTCCAAAGTTAAGTAACAGTTCAGAGACAAGGCATGAAGTGGGATTTTCTTTTTGTTTAAACAAGAGTGTTTTAAAAAAAATATTTCTAGTAAAACAACTGAGCAGGAATGGTCTTCTGAGGGGGATCTATTCTGGTTGGATTGGTTAAGTGTGCAGAGATCAGTGCATCACCTTGCTCATGTTTAAAACCTCTGAACTCTTTGAATGGTGAATTGCTATTAGCAGGAATAAAAAGGAAAAAATCTAACCTTTAGAGATTTTTACTGGATTTAGCCCTCCAGGTACCAACCCTACTTGCAGAGGTACTTTTTACATAATAATGCTAACGATGAGTAAAAGTTGTGCAAGTAGTAAGCTAAACCAACACAGTTAGTATACCAAGCATAGGCCCAAAATGGTGGCACATAAGGAGGGTTTCTGAAAAAAAATGCAAGGTCTGTAGGCAGGAAGATAATGTGAAACTTGCACTTGAAATAAAGCCTGATGCACTGCAAAATTATTTTAATGAGACTAGGGCTAATTTTCTAATTTTAAAATGATATTATAGCAAACCATAAAAAATTACCTGGCAGTAGACTTTTGAAAGGAAAATATATTTGTAATTATCTTGAACACACAAGATTACTTCAGGGCCTATTATCGACACAATTTTTGGTACCACTTTACACTAATTTGCATTTATTACTCTCAGGCCAACTATTAATATGTTAATAAATAAGTCATTAATACTTGTTATTTAATTGCTATCTATTTATTCCTGTTCAATAATGCATTAATTACTTGTGAATAGTTGAGGGCAAAATCCTACCCTTGCTAGTGGAATCAGCACTGGCAATACAGGAAACCAATGTCGGACATGCCAGTGTTGCAAGAGCTGTCAGAGAGCAAGCCATTTAAGCCATTTAGCACCAGGAGGTTAATTTCTGATCTTGTCTTAGAGGAAGCTTCATGATCCTCCAGTTGGTCTCTACAGCAAAGCTGCTGGACCATGCGTGGGGGCTGATGAAGGCAGGCAGTACTACACCTGAGATTGCTGTAATTTGTCTATTCTTAAGATTCTAGTCTTGCTGCCATCCTGGAGTTTGGAACCTGCTTTCACAGACAGGTGGATGATGGATAGAGAAAAACAAAGGGCAAAAATCGAAGTTGTTTGAGATCTGGCACTGGGCTGAGGACAGTGCAGCACATAGTGTATAGTGAAAAATGGAAATAGGTACATTGCTTTCTTGCTGTTGGATACCGGAAATAGAAAAAGAGGATCCCCTACCATACCCTAATTCAAAATCCCAGATTCAAGCTCTTTGGATTCCCTTGTATAAGTAGACTGTAGCGTAGATCCAAAAAGGCTAAAGAATATACTGACAGCATAATTGGTGTATTTTCTGTTTGAAGCTTTAGCACTACTCTGTGATTTCTTTCCTCTTTTTGTTTAAAGAAATGGATGGTGAGACCAGGCCAAATTTTGAACAAGAATTTTAGCTTGTCTCTGTGGATCTAATAGATCTGATCATCTTAAATTTGATCTCTTTGAAGAGTAGGGTGAATTTTTCCAACGAACACAAACACAAATTTTGGTGTTGCCTTTCAGGAAGCCTGATTTCCAAAAGATAGCTGAAAAGTTGCAGGAGTACATTGACATAAAATAAATGAGGAAATGAACTGGAAGGGATAATAGCATGTCACAGATTGTGTGGTCCTGAAGGAAAAGTCATCAGAGAACAAGGTGGTAATAAGAGAAAAGAAGGGAAAGTGTTCAGGAATTTGTGCAGAAGACACAACCGTGCCAAGGAAAATAGAAAGAAGATGAAAGAAATGCCAGATAAGAGAACCTGATAGGAAAAGATAACTATACAATAATGGTTCTATAAAAGAATTCTCTTCTTCTCAAATTGCTGATTTAGATATCACTGATCTGCAAATGTAGACATGAAAACATGTCGAGAAACCAAAAGAATAATTTCCTTTTTATTCATTCACTCTTCTGTTTGCAAACTCTTTCGAACTGTGAGTTATACCTTATAAATGTAAGCTCTACCTCATGTACACTCTTTTATATCTTTAAGAAACAAGAAATTGCTGAGACCACTCAAGTTGCTGTAGAAAAGGTCTTATAACTTTGATCTGTGGTTTGTTTTCCCTAAACAAGTTTCAGTGATCTTTTGGAAACCTAGCATTTTGTAAGTTCACAATTAGATTTCTTTTTCCTAACCTTAACCCATATTGTAAAAATTTTTGAACTTGCTCACTGGAGCTCTCTGTACAGTGTCTCCAGTAGTTTACACTCTATGAAGAATCAAAACAAAGTTTGCTGTAAGAGTTGCATAGGAGACTAGAAAGCAGCATCAAAGCTGACTGTAAGCATATCCAGAAAAATTCACAGTAATATAGAATTTAATTACTTAAGCACCAGTATGAATAAATCACTTTGTTCATCTGAGGTAATGCACAAGTGTTTTAACCAGTACAAGTAAATCACCCCATTGGGCCAGGACAATTCAGCTCAGCATATTGAGGTGGCAAGTAATCACCTATCTGCTACAGAAATTGTAGGATGGAAACCTTGACCCCTCACAGTCAACAGCAAAACTTGCACTGACTTTATTAAGGCCAGAATTTCCATCTATCTGTGTAAGAAAAGGAGAAGGGAGGAAATAGGGCCGTGTCTTGCTGAACTTCTACGTGATCTGTGTATATAAGGTCAGATTCTCATCTGGAATAAATTATTGAAGGCAGACTCTGTTGGGTTTTTTTAAGATTAAATAGAGATTGAAAGTCATGAGATGAGCAGAGGGAAGGCTCAGCCCCATAAGGGGATGTTACAGAAAAAAGAGCAAAATGTAAGGTCAGAAAAGAGCATAGCACTCTGTTGCCTTTTAGATTTAAAACAAAATGATTTCTGTATGAAACGACAAGGCCTTGAACTGTGTAGAATCAAATTGGTCAGATGGTCCTGAAACACTTTGCTTGCTGTTCTTTCAGAGTATTTAGTCCACGGAGACTGGTGGGTGAAAGGAAGAAAGGGGGAAATGTGGATGGTTGGAAGCATCTGGAATAGCCAGCTATGCTGACCATATCCAGGCATGCAGTTAAACTTCACAACAGTTGATTAGTAATTCATCATAAAGTGTGTATGTGCAAGCTGTGGAAAACAAGGTAATACAGCCTAGGTAAAGGAAAACTTCTTTTGCCTGTGTGAATAGATCTAACGAGTGCAACTGCTAAAACAGATGTGCACACAAAAAGAGGCTTTGTAATAAATTATAACAATGGTAGAACGGATATAATCAACAAGTAGACTAATGAAAACAGCATTGGAAATTGAGTTGGTAGAATAACACTGCACAGGAATTGCTTGATTCCATGTTGTATCCCATCTTAAAGAGCTAAATAACCCCAATTAAAAAAAAGAAGAAAAAAAGGATTAAAAAACCCCACAGCTATGCAAGCTTCTACAAATCTGAAAGTTGTATGATAATAAGTTAAGCAAATAAAAAAAGAGATAAAAAGAAAGGCAAACTATTCAGATCCAAGTATTATGATCTACTTACAACACTTTTTTTTTTTGGTTGGCATGTGATAGTTCATGATAAGACTATGAATTGAAAACAAAATGATTTAGTCAAACTCCATGGAATTTACTTAGAGAGTTTGTAAACATGAGCTTGTGTTTAGAAAACACGTATCTTGTTTCTCTTTTCAATATATATTTGGTTTCTCTTGTCAATGAGAACTGATTTATTCAAGTCTGTTTTGCTCTCCCCATTATATGCACAATATAGTATTTCCAGAGTGAGTGGTAACAAATAATTTTAATCCTATAATCAATAAATGAAATATATAAAGGTGTTATTGCAGATGAACAGAATTAATAGTCTGCTGACATACTTCTGATTACTATACTGTCAGAAAGGTGATAATTTCTGTAATACTTCAACAGACATTGAAACTGTTTTGTCAGAAAGGTTGGACAGTGATGGAGGAGGAGCACACTTAACTGTAATTTTTGTAGTAATTCATGGGAAGCTCCACTGACATGTGCTAATGGCACTTGATTGCCCTCAAGATGTTTTCACAACAGAACTCTGCGAGTGCCACATCAAGGTTTGTTCAGTCAAATAGTTTTTTCTCCTTGCATCTAGATAATTTGTGACCACAGGCAAACTTTTGAAAATCCAAGGTGGTTTGCAACACTCCGTTGGGGCGAATCTGTCATCAACTGGCTGGTACAGATCGGTGCACTAATGAAGAGCAAGCTCTTTGGGTTTTTTGTCATTTCTGTGCAAGCAATCCATTTCGTTTCTCCTCAGTGGCAGGGTATGTTATACATCTCATCCTGTATAATCTGACTTACATTATAATTTGATTCATACACAGCCTTTCCACAGAGATTAATTAGCAGCAGGCTTGAAGTTTGCAAGTGAAAATATGATAATTAGTTTTCTTGGAACGTTAACATTTCAACACTTCAGGTTCTCTCCATCTTTGTCTTCAATGAAGCTGCAGTAAACGAACACTATTTCTCTTCTAAATCAGACTCTTGTGAGGTTTGAAATACAGACATTTTCATCAAGCTGGATAATTTCCATAGAAAATTTACTAGCTCATGAAATATTGCAGAGGTAATTCATACAATGGCTCCCTCCTCCCCTTGGTAGGTTGAAGTATGATGTGAGCAGTTCTGAAAACCCCCAGGACAGTCACTTATTTAAAAACGGTGATTCCTACTCTTTGTGACAAAAATCAGCTGACTCTTCATTTTTTGCACAAAGTAGAATTAGCCAATAGGTCTCTCATATGGTTGTTGGGTAGTGCTGTAAACAAGGTTACATTAACACCTTTGACTCCCTGCACTCGCTTGTTCTCTTGGAGTGTATAATACAGGTAACTCATTTGGCACATACAACATCTCTAAGACCATTAACTTAACCAGATTCTGAAAACAATTAGCAATATATCTGAACAAGGAGAACATTCAAAGTTACAATAGTGAGTAAAAATGTTATATGAAATATCAACCCCGATGATTTAAAGACATAATGTAATTGCTAACAGATGGGGCTTAAGAAAAAACTCACATTATAGAAAAGTTATTGTGGTGTTGTCCGTTACGGGTGGGTGTAACTGTTTAAAAACTAGTATTTATTTAATAACTTGTGATTTATCCTCCTTGGTGCTGAACAAATTTCTTGTTTTCTAAGGATATGATTTAAAAAATCTCAGTATTCTCTAATTACTAGGTTTATTTCATCTTACAGCTCTGGCAGACATACTCTGAGCTCGGCCGGGGTACTGTTGATGCCCATTGATCTAATTAGGTAAAGGGGAAGTGAAATACTTAACCAATACTTAACATCTAAATTACTATGTAGTTGTGGTCTTGTATATGCAAATACATGAAATTCATGTGTTAATTATGTATGTAACTGCAAGCATGGCTTTGCAGATCAGGTTCTTTATTTCTTCCTTTAAAGGAAATTACTACCATTGTGTGATTGTCACACAGAAGACCGCTGACAAAGAGTGAATTACTTTAGATGCTAGAGAACACTTAAGCAATGTTACAAAACTGAAGCCTTGAGTAGCTAGCTTGCTTTCTAATAATGACCTTTAAATATTGTGGGAACTAACGATATTGGCATACAAAAATCCACGTGCTGACGGCATAGACTATTGAAGATATCTGCACAGAGCAGAGCAAAATCCCTTTGCCCACCACTGGGGCTGATGGGATATAAAAAGTGGTCTATCTGTGAATAAGAACAACTCTAGGAGACAGTGGAAGGCTGAGGTTTTGCCCATCTGTGTTTGCCTATGCAGTGAGTTTAGCAAAGACACACACTTGCTCTCAAGCCCAAACAGGTCCATCCTCTTTTCTATCTTAACCTGCGCTCAGAAGGCAAAGCAAACTGTGCCTGAGCCTACAGGTAAGCTTTGACTAAACTAAAAACAAGTGCAAGCAGACTGAATATAGGTCATGGGACTCAGTGAGGATACTTGTCCTTTCTGGTGTAGATATGCTAAAACCTGTGGTCTCAGCGGGCTAGAAAGCCCATCCCTGGCATAGAATTTGAAATAGCTACCCTTTGAAGATGTTTAGAAATAGGGGCTGAATTAAACTTCCTCTGCTGAAGCCTGACAGCACTGTCCAGAGCTTATATGGTGGAGTTTTCTGAAAGGGTCACGATTTTCACCCCGATGTGCTTGTCAGGGCAGAAATGTACTCTAACCATGCTTCTTACCTACATCATTTTCTCCTATCTAAGTGATAGTCTGGGCATCTAAACCAAGAGTAATTTCCTGGGTCTGTCTGAAACCTGGCACGAGTGTCTCTGAGGCTGGTCAGCAAGACTTTGTTGTTGCACAGAGCCTTGTTTTCTCCTGATCGACAAAGGGGGAGAGGAAGACATGCCCCAGGGATGCAAGGTTGTAAGGAATTCCTTCCAACAACAAAAAAGAGAAGGAGGCAAATTGACTGTTTTATTAGGAACATGATCTGTAGTGTTTTTCATCTGGAGAGGGGATTGTTGCATGCTGATGAATATGGGTATTATATCACAAGAGTGCTAAAATGCCCCTGAGCAAGTATGTTCCTTCAGCTCTCCTTCAGGAGCTCCTGCTATCCCAGCCACTGACCTGTGAAATGTGGTCGCGTGCTCTGGATTTTTCCTGTATTTTGAAAGCCGTTCTTTTCATCCTGAGAAATATTAGCCTAAACAGTTAAATAGGAGTTGCATTTGCAAGGATTTGTGTATTAATATTAATGGAAAATCTGACAGGTCGGGTGGCCAAAGAGGAATAATCACGCCATTCAGGTGACGTGTAAGTACAGCAGGTTTTTTGCATTTATTGTTTTGAAACTTACTTAGTTTTGTCCAAAACAGAATGCACTTTTAAAAATCAATATTTTTGGAATAAAATCCTACAGTTTTCGAGAGGGTGTTGAGAAATGATCAAGAGAAAGGGTTGGCAGCTTCTACCTTTGTCATGCTCTGATGAAGACGAAGCCAAACTTTGAGCCTCACAACACCTCAATCCTAATGGGCACTGATCTAATTTCCACACGAACCCTAGGGACACCTCTCTTGTAGTCTTTGAGCGCCTCTCACTGTACCTAACCTAAAGCTTTGGGACCACCTCAGTGATTCTTCTGAGGTGTTTATCTCCTCCTCTGACTGAGTGCAAGGACTTATTTACACAGGCTTCCTGATTATGACCCTAAGATGTATAATTTACCCAGTGACATTAGCTTCATCATGTTGATGTAAAATTTTAGTGCTACCATCAGGCACTAGGACCAAATTCCTATGTACTCAAAATGAGAAAGGAAAAGGTAAAGGGTAAAGCTAGGCAACACCTTAGGGAGTTGGGCTCTTCCCAAGCCCTTCCTAGGCTGCAGCTGTGGGAGTAACCCATCTGGTTTTGCAGGGCATTTGTCTGGCAAGAATAACCACGAAGGGTTGTTTAAAAATAGGAAAACTGCACCTGGTCATTTAAAACATTTCAGAAGGGGTTGTTGCGCCTGTCAGCTGAATGGCCATTGAAACTGGCACGTTGACCATGACATGAGTAATTCTTCAATGAATCAGTCTTTTTGCATAGAAAATTATCCCATCAGAAACACTCTGAGTAGCGCTAGCCTGCAGGCTTGAAGCTTAAGCTCAGTCACGGCATAAAAACCTCTCCATCCTTGTTTTCTTTTGCAGCTGAGATTACCCATTTAGAATTTGTAATTTAGACTTTTCTCAGATAACCCCCCTTTTGTATTAACAGGTCTTGCCTGAGAGAGCAAGCCTGCCAACTGGATCCTTACTTCACTAGTTCACAAAAAAAGATGCTTATTTTAGCCTTACTGAACACACTTGGTCTTTATGTTGTCATTTAACAAATGGGAAATAACATAGGAAAGTTAGAAAGCTGGTTTCTGTCTCTTTCAAAGTCAATACAGGTGGAGCAAAATACGTACATGATAGTGTCTTCTTAAGATTTTTAGTATTACTCTACTCTTTTCGGTGATTATTTCCTCTTTACTGAAGTCTGATGGTCTTCAAATAAACCGAAGGCTAGTGAAACAGGGAGCCTAAGCCCTCCTGCTGGTAGGGAAGGGTATATAGGCTAGTTCCTTTCATTATTACTTAATAAATGGCATTGTTTGAGGCAGTGTGTACTGCAGCTTTAATAACAACTTGGGAGATGTTAATTTGCTGTTTGAGAACTAGTGTCTTTTCATGTGGTTTTTGTGGGGTTCAAATAATTGTTAGGATTTGAGACAGATGGGAAATCTTTTGTCAGCAAAAGTTATCTCACCTCATGCTTAAGTTTGGTCAGTGTCCATTGCATATATTCAGACCTTGAGGGCTACAGATGTGCACTGGGTGCCTTTGGCTCTGTAGGTAGGCGTGACATAGATATAAGCTCTGAAAAATTCATCAGGTCTTTCCACAGGATGAGAGAGCCAGAACCTCCATCAGCTGCAGCCCAGAGCATGCGGGAGACCTCTGTGGATGACTCTTCCCTTCAAAGAGCAGTGCCAAGATTGGAACAATGTATTCACATACAACCTGGTTCAGCCTCAATGTCTTCCTCTATGGGGTGATCTTCTGTTGTTTGGTATTGTCAACATCCCCCATTTCAGAATACCTGAGTCTGAGATGGTGTCCACAACACCCAATTGCTTGTTCCAGTGACAGAGAAAAAGATCTTTGGAATGGGAAAAGATCTAGGGTACCTGACTTTAAAAGTGTCTTCTCAAAAGCTCTGCCCTTTCTGCTATATCCCCTTCCATTCTTGTTTTCTTCCACTCCAAACTTGATGCAGATTTCTGCAGAACCTGTTCATCCTCTGGGTTTGGGTCTCCTTTCTTGGTACCTTGGCTTCCATGTGCTTGCCCAACCACTTCTACTGTCTCTTGCTCCCCATCTATGTTACAAGTAGTTAGGAACCAGAATAGTCTTTTTGTCCTGTGCCTGAACAAGTGAGTCCTTATCCCTGTGGTGGTGCCAGCTCAACATGGGTGTACAGAGGAGGGTGATTTTAAGATTTGAGAAGCATTGTTCAAAGAAAATAGATCTACAGTCAAGTAGCTGAAGGATGATGAGCACCCTCTGAGGCACAGGCATATTGCTCATCAGAAAGGTACTGTGAGTTTTCGTGATGTCTTTAAACTGACCAGATGACCTGGTCTCAGCCAGTAGCTGAGAGGGTGCTTTAGCTTGCATGGGGACAGCAGAACCCTATTGGAAAGTTTCCTAGCAGGTCGAAATGGCCACTTTTCATTGCAGAGGTCCTTAGCTGTGCTGGGTCAAGGACCAAGGTGCCATGGCTCCCTGTATGGCATGCTTCATGGCCATGGAGCCCTGGACCATGGAGACTCTTGCAAAGAAGCTTGAGCCACACAGCTGGATGTTGTAGAGAGTGACTAAAAGAAAAGGTGGCCCAGTAATAGCAACGTATTCACAATATTTTCTTGTTTTTGCAAGTAAAAGTATAAACACGTGCTTGAGAGAGAACAATATGACAGTGGACTATGATTGTTTTGGACTCTTTACCCTCAATTTCCTCTTGCCACATTTACACTCCGAAAAACATGCGTGTGGACCAGGATTCTTATCACTCATGTACATCCAGCCTGAGAAGCTCTAACAGTCTTCAAACATTACAGGAGCAGTTTCTACATTGATTCCAGTGTCTCATTGCTCTTAATTTATTTGTATGTGATGTTAAATACTTGAAACCAACCCTTTGGGTAGCTTCCAAATGAGTATTTTGTGACTAAAGCTTAAGGCAAATGGAATGGGCTTTTGGGGGAAGAGAGAGGGAGGAGAAAAAACAACAATGGCAAATAACAAACAAAAAGCCTCAAAGCCAAATCACAATACTGGCATCTTTGTGTAAATATAACATTCTCCTGCAGTGTTTGCACTCCAAACGCTGGGGTACTGGAGAGGGTAAGCAATCAAGGGTGAGGTAAAGCTTCTGTCATTATTATTTACTATAAATACCTATTAAATTTTTACTTATTGTCCAAGCTGAATGCAAAACACCATGGAAATAAGTAAGTCAAATTTACCAGGAAAAAAAAAATCCCTTTGCTTTTGCACTGGTTGATGGTGCAAGTAATTGTGGCTGTTTTAATTGTCTGGGGTCTGACTCTCATTTATGCTGTTCTGGCACCTTGACAAAGCTGTAGCATGGATATAATGATTTGCCAGAACTGTGTGAAAAGGCCTGAGTAGTACACAAAGAGGAAGCGATTTATGATTTTTGAACCCTGAGATTAGCTCACTACCCTGAGATTACCTCTGTTGGTTAGAGCATGGTGCTAATAACGCCGGGGTTGTGAGTTTGACCCCTCTCTGGGCCGTTCACTTAAGACTTGATGATCCTTATGGGTCCCTTCCAATTCAACATATTCTGTGATTATGTGAACCTGGCAGTGCACTTTAAGCTAACCATGGAGGAACTCTTCTTGTTCTGCCATCTCTGGCCAGTAAGGGTTATTATTGTATTTGTTAAATGTGTAATAGGATTTAGAGATGGATTAAGCTAAATGTTTTGGCTTTAAAAGTTTGTTTTGCTTTGCTTTTTTTAGTTTCATGGAACAAGCTTCTTTTCTGCCTGCACAAGAAAGGTTCTACAGTTTAAACAAAAGCTAATGGAAATTCTTGAGTTTCCAGCAAAGATGCTGCAGTTCAAATGCATTCATTCTGTTTTCTTGGTGATGTGGCACCATCATGACTAGAGTTTGTTGTTTCTTTTTATGGCTGATGTGTACCCAGGCAAAGATTCTGACTTAAAAGCTTAGGATTTAGACTCTCAGCCCAGGCTTTTTTGAGAATCATTATCACTACAATCGAGCAAGGAGACGCTTTATGGAACAAACAAACCAACAAAAATAAACAGAGAGCTCACAGTATTTTTTCATGTTTTCAACCCCATGACATTTTATTTTTCATATCTATATTAAGCATGTGAGGTTGAAAGATATCATAGGTCATAGACTTTTGTTTATTTCCTGAAGGACTCTAATACTGCATTTCCTTTTTTTTTTCTTGAGGGAGTAAAAGCTGTATCAGACAGAGCACAAACAACCACTTTCATAACTTCCCTAAAATCAGAGAAATAATGATACAGTCAGTGAGGGTATGTCTTCAATGGATTACTAAAGCATGTTTACCATCACGTTAATTCTGTTCTAATGCAATTCTTTCAACTAAAATTTTCTTCTCTAGTCTGGACTTAATTTTACTTCCTCTAAAACTTCACCATGTGTAGTGGGTTTCTCTGGCGGTGTTTTGGTAGCAGGGTGGGCTACAGGGGCGGCTTCTGTTAGAAGCTGCTAGAAGCTTCCCCTGTCCCATGGGGCCAATGCCAGCTGGCTCCAGGATGGACTTACTGCTGCCAGCCAAGGCCAAGACAATTAGGAGTAATAGTAATGCCTCTGTGATAAAATATTTAAGAAAAGAAGATTGTCGAGCAGAAGAAATTCCAGCCAGGGAAGAGTGGAGTGAGAACATGGGAATAACAATGTAGACACCAAGGTCAGTGCAGAAGGAGGGGCAGGAGGTGCTCCAGGTGCCAGAGCTGAGGCCCTTGCGGTCTGTGGTGCAGACCATGGTGGAGCAGCTGTGCCCCTGCAGCCCATGGAGGACCATCGGGGTGCAGACACCCACCTGCAACCCATGGAGAATTCCACACTGGAGCAGGTGGATGCATGAAGGAGGCTGTGACCTCGTGGGAGGCCCAGGATGGAGAGGGGTCCTGCTGGAGACCTGCAGCCCATGGAGAGGGAAGCCCACACTGGAGCAGTTTTTTCCTGGGTAGGATTTGTGGCCCCTGTGGGGGACCCACATTGGTACAGCTCATTCATGAAGGACTGCACCCCATGGAGGAGTGACCCACGGGACAGCAGTTTGGGAAGAACTGCTGCCTGAGGGATGGACTCACATTGGAGAGGTCCATCAAGGACTGTCTCCTGTGGGAGGGACCCCACGGGAGCAGGGGAAGGACTCCTCTCCCTGAGCAGCAGCAGAAACAACAACTGACTGCAACCCTCATTCCCCGACCCCCTGCACCGCTGGGGGGGAGGAGGGAGAACATGGAAAAAAGGAGGGGTGGGGGAAAGGTGTTTTTAAGACTGTTTTATTTCTCACTCTTTGGGTCTTATCCTGTTAGTAGTAAATATAAGTACTATTCCCACTTTGAGTCTTGTTTTGCCCATGAAGGTGATGAGTAACTGACCTCTCCCAGCTCTTACCTCTACTCATGAATCCTTAGCTGTTTTTTTTCTCTCTCCTCTGTCCAGTTGCAAAGGGAGAGTGAGAAAGCGGCTTTAGTGGGCACCTGGTATCTGGCCAGGGTCAACTCCCTACACTGTGTCTGGGGAGGAGAGAGAAGAGACATTTCTTCTTTTTAAAGCTCATGTACATGCACATAATTTGCTTGTGCCAGGAAGCTGATCCCTCTGCTCCAAGAGTTCTTGCTGTCTTGCCATCACCCACAGCATCTTGTCTGATCCCTTCAGAGCAAAATTATCAGAAGAGGCCCTAGTAGATATGTTTGTTGTCAGACTGGCACAGTGCTGTAACCTGTCTTTGCCACATGGCTTGTCAGACCAGACATGATTCCTGTATCTGCACTGCTCTTACCTCTGGAAGGCATTTTCATTTTGCACACAATCCAGGGAGTTGTTGCATTTAGACTGAAACAATCACAGAAAATACAAACCAGAACCATATCACTGCACTGCATTATTCAAATGAGAGGTCAAATTACCCCCACTGATGTAAGCAGGACTGCCAAGGTCTAAATGAAGACACAACTTGACCAAAGGTCTGTTTCCAATGTGAGGTTTGAAGTCTGGTAGGTCTTGCATCTAATATCAAACAGCTGCAAGTTAGTACCAGCTCCACTGAAAAATACGCACGCATTTCTAAAAAAACCCTCCCCAAACAAAAACGGAAAACCCAACAGCCCTGAATCTTTAAACTTCTCCAGCATAAAACTGAAACCATGATTGCTCGTTGTGGCCTACTATTTTAGTTTGAGTTCCCTGTATCAGACTACTCAGGTATGTTAAAGCAAGCTAAAATATTTTAGTATAATGCTCATGCTGCTTCTCCTCACCACTTCCACCCCTAGCTCCATTCCTCAAGGGCCTTTACAAAAGTACAAGGGCAGTTCTTGTATCATTTGCACCCCTGTAGATCTGTGGCAGCTTCTCTTCATTTGCATTTGCTAGCTGAAAGCAAGCTCAAGATGTGAATTTGGTGTACTGTTAGTACGAGCAAAGAGAGAGCTCATTTATTAATCCTTAGTTTCATTTTGCAGTGCAGCTTTTGGTGTCCTAAGATTACATGAGAAGACACTGTTATAACTATAATCACTCAGGAACTCAACTACAGACCTATATAATAAATGCATACATTGCTCAGAATTTGTTAATGGCCAGTAAAGTCTTCTTTTTCTGAATTACTGCCAAGTTTCAAAACTGCATGTGTCATCTTATCACTTACTATACATTAAGTGTTGGTCATGTAAGTCAGGTCTGCCCTATGGGTATTTTAAATTGCAAACATAAATTGCAAACTTTTTGAAATGCTATTGTAATGTTTTATATTTGGTTTGATTTCTAAATCAACATAGTTTGTTCATACCACTTCAGTTGTTTTTTCCTTATTTTTTGCCACTTCTAAATCCTTTATCTGAACAAGATACAAGGATCAAGTAATTGTTAGGTAGTTGAGCATCTAATGCTGTCTAAATTCTCCATAAAATCTGTAGTAAGTTTATGGTATGTACCTTTTCTTTTTTTTTCATATATAACCATTGTAGACATGGAACTTAATACAACTTAGAAATTAGCTGTAAAAGAAGCATGGTCTTTTTTTCCAGCAGGTATTGGCAATAATAAACTTAAAACATTTAAGATAATAATGATCTTTGAATTTAGGCATCTTTCTTCTGGTGTACAGTTGTGGTTTTGTAGTTCAGCTGATACCTTCCTGCTGTAGAATATAGCTCTTAGTTTGATTGTAGTCCCTTGTACAACATCTTTGAGCTTTCAACCTACTGCAAGTCTGCTTGAGACTGACTGTGTTGCACTGCAGTGCAACAGTGCCTATTTCAGTTCCTTTTTAATTCCCACATAGTGACCAACTCTATAAGCAGTCAGTCTTGGAATTCACAAATAACAAATAGGAATGTGAGGATGTGAGGTACTATGGTGCACCAGAACCTAATTGGGTTGCTTCTCCCTTGGATGTTATCTGTCCAGGAACTTTTGAGAACATTTTAGGAAGAAATTGTTTACTGTGAGGGTGGTGAGGCACTGGAACAGGTCGGCTAGAGAAGCTGTGGATGCCCCATCTCTGTAAGTGTTCAAGACCGATTCGGATGGAGCTCTGAGCAACCTGGTCAAGTGAAAGGTGTCCTGTCCACAGCAGGGTGATTGGAACTAGGTAATCTTTAATGCCACTTCCAACCCAAACCATTCTGTGAATCTATGATTTTTCTTCTGTCTCCTGAGTACTAGAAGCAGAAGATACTGATGCGCAAATGAAAGCTTTGAATGCAAATAGATGCAATTATTTCTGAGAGTTTAGGATAGACAGATAGACAGATAAATGGATCAATAAAGAAATGTATATCAGATGCAGAATATATATGAGGCACAAACAAGCTGCGAGGAAAAGTCTAGAAAACAGAACTGCAACATCTCAAGGCACAGAAGAATAAAATTGTTCTTCCAGCCATTCTATTTCGATGAATTATTTATATATAAATCCATTTGCACTAGAAGTTGGAAAGGCCATTTTTTCACAAATGCTAGTGTTTTCCTAGAAGATAGAAATGGGATTGTGAAATTGATTATTAAACATCGCACTTTAGGGTTTAAGATAGCTCAGGTTCCAAGGGACCAAAACCATGATCTAATTCTGGGAGTCAAATTAGCATTCTTTGCCAGACAAAATACTTCAGCACTTGGCTGCTTTAAACTACATCCAGAAGAACAAACCTTGTTGTCATCAGTCCATGTCCACAGCATGTCAAATTCAAGATTTCTTTGCAGCACAGGTAAAATGGGATGCTGCTACCACAGGGACAGGGTGGTTTCTGCTGCTGCATCGCAATTATGTTGGATACTCCCAAGCTACCTCAGCTCTTGCTGTCTCTAGAGGAGCAGTCCCAGTGCAGGGACCTTCCCTGTATGCAGTAGCAGCCACCAGCCTGGCTTGTTGGGGCACTGCTGCAGGTAAAGTAGGTGAAGAGACAAAACTCACATCCCAAGGCATCTGGCTGCTTTGGTTATGCCTGGAGCTGGTCCTGCTTCAAGAAAGTAAAGTGTCTGGGCAGACAGAGTAGTGCTTTTCATCATTGATTGCATTCTAACGTAGCCTGATCTTTAATTTGTAATGTTAACTAGAAATGCAAGATACAGTTGGCTGGGAACTGCTTAA
The DNA here is from genome assembly GCF_025592945.1 of Manacus candei. Lineage (NCBI taxonomy): Eukaryota > Metazoa > Chordata > Aves > Passeriformes > Pipridae > Manacus > Manacus candei. The sequence continues at coordinate 14,474,004 of NW_026138097.1, forward strand.
ATAAGAGGACAGCCGAGCAAGATTGCTGATTCTCTTACAATGATGAGAAATAATTCCTTAATATTAAAGAAAAGTAATTCATAAGTAATCCTCCCCAGAATAACACCCAGAAAAGATCCCAAAATATTTTTCTTAGTATTTTTTCTCAAAATATATTTTAACTTGAGAAAAAAATGGAGCAACCCCATTTGCTGAATGCTAAGACTTTGAGAAACCTACAGTCTTTAGGCAGGATTTCCCTAAAACCAAGCAATCAAAATGTGCTTGAAGTAGGAGGTGTGCTGAGTGTTTTCTGATTTTCTTTGAATGGGGTTCACCCATCCCCATAAGACACATAATGAGAACAGGAACCAGCAAAGAGCTGAGAAATAGTACAGAGAGTAATGACTGGAAACTAAGACTTCTAGAGGTACCAAAAAACTGGACCAGTCAGTTATATCAATCTTAGGCAATTCAATATACAGAAACTAGCTCTTTTCTTGGTGATTTTGATCCTTGAGAAGAATCAGATAAGTGTTTATTAACTCTGTTGAACTCAGAAGGCATTACACCACTCTTGGGTACACTTGCCCCTTTTCTTTTTGAATAATACACTAATTTGATTGACGTTTTCCTATGCTTAGCATTCTGTTGATTGGTATGTTTTTCTATGACAATGGGGAAATGTTCTGGTTACAGTTAAATAACATAAAATGTATGGACATGATACATTCCTGTGCTGCTGTCACTTACTCCAATTTCACTTGATCAAAGTAGATACACTAGAATAAAAGAGGCAAAGATGCAGTGAAACAAGCACACATGAAAAGCAGAAAAAAAAAGTTTTTATTGAGATACGAAATTACTTCAGTGTATTATCAAACTATGATACAGTTTATGTTTTCTACTGAAATTAAAGATTTATATAATGTGATAAAGATCCACCTGTAAGAGGCACAAAATTTAGTTAGAAAAAAGGGTGAAAAGACAATAGATCTATATTTTTAAAGCTTTGCTGTTATTTTTTCTAATAATTTTCTCAAAATTTACCCTTTTGAAAGTAAATGTTTCAGTTACAGGTGCTAATTTTTGTATTCTCCCATGTAGCATAAGCTGAATCACTTGCCTTCACTCAGAGCAAAGTAATTTTCAATGTTCATCTTTTTTTATATCTTCACTATGCAACAAAAATCTAGTATGAAATAGGAACATCTCTCATTAGTTCTGTGAATGAATAAGAAACCTGTCATATATTAAGCTATCCAAATTGAAGCAAAATCATTAGGGAGTAAACAGTCATCTTTGTTTTCAATATCCACTTTGTCAAAATTTAGACTTCTAGTTTTGTTTGTTTTGCCAACCCAGTATCCTGCAGTTTTATCTTTTTACTGTTGTAGTTTTCTACCAAGACAGAGCTGCCTTTTAATATATCAATTGAGACTAAGTAAAATTAATTCCTTCGGGTTTCTTTTCCACACTTTACCATTCATAGCTTGTCATTTACTCTTATGGTAATACATGAGTGAAATATAAGGTGCTTTCACATAAGGAAGAGATGCTACCTCCTGCTGTTGTGGACTGAGGGCTCGAGTTGTGCTCTCCTAGTCTCTACCTTCCTGAGGGCTCTGTTCTGTTGTCCCGTGTGGAAGTGCTGCCAAGCTCACAGGGGATTTCATGTGGCCTACAGCCTCACTCATGTGAGCTCCTGAATGACTCTGAGGAGAGAGGGCAGTGACTGATAAATTTTCTAGGCAGCACCAACATTCTCTCAACTTCCCTCTTTTCAATGACGGCTCTGGGCTGCTCAAAGTTGTTCCCACAGGCTGGTGCTACAGGGAGTGTCTATGCCATACATCACATTGCAGATCTTGTGTTGCTTGTTCTCAGGATGGCAGAGCAGATGTGGCAGCAAACCCTCTCTTGCCTGGAGTTGGACTTTCTCTTCCATGCTGGGTCAGACGTCCAACTGCACACCGTGGGAGGAAAGACAGTATGTAGTCCTTTTCTGCAAGTGGGAGAAGTGGTACCACATTCTCCTACCAGAAAAATGGTTACCAAGTTAGAAGTAGAGGGAGGAAAACGCGGCAGTGACTGTTCCTGAAACTTATTAAGATGCTGTGTTCAGGCAACATACATTTGACTATAACTGGATCTTACTATGAGTAATATTTCCTAATTAACCACAGGGATTCATGAGCTTTGCAGACTGAAAGACTGAGCATACGAAATGTCCCAGGTCTGTTTTTAATCAAATTTATGTCGTTATGAATTGCTTGCTTTTGGAAAAAGTTTCAGGAGTAGCTAGTCTTAGGAATTACCCAGGGGGTATGAAGATACTTCCAGTTACATACTTGTAATGTCTCTGGAGCCATACCTGAGTTAGTTAGAAAAGAATTATTTCTACAGAATTAGAGCATGCTTCTTAGTGGACATGGGAATGGTGGATGATCTCATTACCTCTGTCCTTCTTAGATCTATTCTAAGGCTTTTCAAACTCATCAGGGACTGTCTTTCCAGTCCGTGTAGACCCTGGTGGGTCATGAATCTGGAAACTAAACTCTAACACACAGATGAGGATGGACTTGCAATAATGGAAACCTTAAGCTCTTGAATTTTTTTTTTATTTTTTTTTAATATTCTCTAATGGAAAATACTTTTTTTTTTTTTTTTTCTGGTGTGGATTGGGCCAGATTTTGACTGTGCAGACACACAGTGTGCACACACACAGCGAAGGACTGAGGGGCTGTCAGCATATGCTCTGTGTTACAAGTGTGGCAACAATAGCTCGTAGACATCTGTACCACCTGTGTGCTGGTACAGATGACAGTATCAAGGAGGGAAGAAGAAATTGGAGCGTGGCTACCAGATTTACTCTGGGTCACATCAGGGCTATATTTCAATCAATGTCACAGCTCTATACAGGACAAAAAAGGGCAACATTTAGCAGAGCTAAAGTACATGGAGATGTGATTGGAGAACACATTTTAGCATCTTTTTTTTTTTTGTGGCAAATCTGTGTAAAGAAACATGTTACATCTAGGAGATAGATGATGTTTTTCTGGCTTGTGGCTATTCTCCAACCAGGGATATACCCCTTGTCTGTGAAAATTAGGGAGTGGCTGTTTTAAATGCAGTTATAGGAATCAAAAAGTCTTAAAATTTGTGCTGGATATTTCAATGTTAAAAATAAAACATACTGCTGTCTGTACTAGGATATTTAATTATTAGTGTAGTGATTAAGCAAGGTTTAGGAGGTTTTTTATATGAACAATAAGTTATATGCATGTTTTTGTAGATGTGAATACTACCACCACACAGAAAAAAGTCAGTTCTCAAGAGACCAGTGAAATTGGCAACCTCGGTCAAAAGTCAAGGTTTCCAAGACAAATCTGTCACTACATTCATGGGATAATGAAGTGTCTGACAAGATTGGGTTTTGTTTGTACCCAAATTGTGGGGGAGAGCTGTCTTTCTGTTCTGTGTGTGAGTTCTTACAGCTGCTCATTCAGTACAGGTCTCAGCCCACAGACATGACAGGGAAACACTACCTGCAGTATGCAGTGCAGGTGGTTTGCTTCTTTGGCCCATACAACAGCTACCATTACTATAGGGAGCCTCCTGCTCCAAGAGGAAAGTAAAGAAGACATCAGAGAAGTCTGGTAGAGACTAGTAGAGATACTGTCCTGCAAGGGCCCATGCCACAGCTTTGTGGGTTGTCATCTTCTTCCTCTCGAAATAAAGAAAAAGGAAAAAGCAACAAGGTTTTCTTCTTGCTAACCTCTATTTGGAGGTGAACCAATGATCCAAGCATACTTTTGTGATCCTATTGTGGAGTCATTGACTGAAACACAAGTCACAGTCTCTATGTTTATATGGCTGTACCAATGCACCGGTGTTGTGAAGAGCTCTGTGTAGTGGGTACCTGCTGAGCCAAAGATTTGAGATGAATAGCACCCATATTGATTTGCCTATAATGGAGTGGAAAAGAAAAATGTCCAGGTTTTGTTGCAGGTATTTTCATGGGGTATTAAATTGGTGGATTAGTTGCAAACAGCAGTACTGATAAAGTCTCCTGTCCATCTTGATGGTTGGGCCTTTCTATTAAAATGACACATAAATAACCTATTATGTCCCCCACCCATGGAAATTCAAATGCACCTGTCAACTTGATAAAGCACTTGCCTGGAGGGAAGCATTGTTTACATTTTCACTCCATTCTTCAGAAAAAGTGAGATTCTAATTATTTTTCCCACTGTAAATTAATGCTGACTATGGTGGTTAGCATATCTCTGTATTGTTATATCTATGCAAAAGTTAAATAATAGAACTGATCCATCATGTATTATGCAATGTGCATTTTTATGACAGGCTTCCCTCTGATCTTATTATGCCTTTCTTCACAAATACTTACTTTTTTTTTTTTTCCAGCAGCTGGGGGAATCTTTGTTGACTGCTGGTTCAGAAGTTGAAATCTGTCCTGTGTGAAAAGAAAAATGCAATTACATGTTTATCGGATGCTGAACTCTGCTATCTTCTGAGACTGAAAAAATTAGGATATAAAAATATACTCCATTAATAATAAGTTTCATTATAATAGACAATTGGTCACAGTACACTAAACCATTTTTTAACAAACCAAGCACATCAAATTCAGTAATACAATACAATTGTTTCTGGATATCTCAGACGGTAACTTTTCATTCAGGAAAAGCAAACTAGTTAAGGTGAAATCAAATGCAAACAGAATCTTTCTTGCATGCATAAAATCACGCCACAACTTTGCCCAAAACTTGAAGCTGTACCATAAACAATTTACTAGGTTTCCTGGCAGTCATTTTTACTTTGTTTGTAAATATTTTTTTTTTGTGCATTTAATGGTTTCTGCTTGAACTGAAGACAGAACTGCTGAAATACCACAATGGAGGCTGTTTTTGCAATAGTATGCTGCAAGTGGAAAATATTATTGTGAGAAGAATTCCTGCTATCTGGTTTTTTAACTGAAACAGGGAAGAAGGCATTGCTGAGAGGCTCTTGGTACACTCAGAGAGCCCCAGGAGACAGCCTGATCTTGCAAGTTACTTTCACAAGTTTTGCAGACCCAACTGGTTTGCATACCCTGTTGAAGGCTTATGCAAACTGCCCTTAACCTTTGACTTTTTATCTGCTTGCAGCAGTGGATTTCCACTTCTAGATTTCTAGAGAAACATCGGTGTTAGGCATAGTTAAAAGATTTGCAAGAGTCAAAAGTAAAAGTCTGGTGCAAGAGGAAAAAGGAGTAAGCTAACAGCAAGGGAATGCCTTAGCAATTGAGGCACTTTTGGAATAGGTTCTGATGAGCTTGCAACTGGGAGGCAGAAAAAACATCCTTGGGGTGAAGATGGCAGAGGGGATGAGATGAGAATGGAGAATGCCAGTCTTGATCACAACAGAAGACCCAAATCCCTGCCATCTTCATTTTCTTCCCTTCTTTTCTATAATGAAACCGCATTTGTTTTAATGCCATGGAACTTGAAAGCTTACACAAATATGTCAGGCCCTTCCACCACCCTGTACCCTTCCAGGAAGATCTCTGTGAAACTTCCTTCAGTTCTTCCTCCGTGGCCTACCTCTGCTGTGATGTCTGCAAGAAAGCATCTGATTTCTGGTGATTATTTGGAAAATTAGATAAGATAATTTAGAAACAGCTAAAGCAAACAGCCACATGTATGTGCTAATACAGCTCTTACTCTGATCTCAACATAGATTGCTAACTCTTTGTTCTCCAGGCAGTCCATTTCTACCTGTCTCTACAGATGTTGGAACAGTGGGGCTGCAGTGTGAGTGAGAGATTCTACATGCTTCTGTGTTTACTAATAATTAATATCTGTCCTGGAGTAGTCAGTATACTCATTAGGACTATTGAAAGATCAGAGAAAAATTACAGTATTTCTAAAAGGGGGCAACAATGCTTCACAGATGTTCACTTATATTTTACCAAAGTGTTGAAGTTTGCTTTTCACTTTCACCTTCTTTTTCCTAGCCCCCTTCCATCTGCTTGAAAAGAAAGCTGGGTCTAAGCAGGCAAAATAGGAAAACTTTGATTCTTATTAAAACCTAGAGTAATTTTGCAATTGTTTGAAGGAAAAAAAAAAAGAAATTAAAATTCAGACTTGATCATAGACTCGACAAAAGATACCCTGTTCACACTATGCTCTACCCCACTGGCACTATTCTGCTGCCTTCACAGGAGGAAATTTTCTGAAGCTGAAGACAATGCAAGTAGAAGCCACTAGTCCAACGTATTTAAGTTCTCAGCTGATTTGCTGTCTGTATAGTAATCCAGGTTTAAAAATGTTATTTAGCTGCCAGGAACAGATCTGTCTATCTGATGCAAGTCACAGGTGAATAAATGCATATCTCATACCCAGACATACATCTTGAATGCACAGGATCTTGGACATGTCGAATGAAAATCTGTGAACAGAGATTTATCTCTTCTAACCGTCTTTTCTCTGCATTTAATCAGTCCAAACAGTAAAAATAAAATAAAATGCTCATTGCAAATAAACTAATTGACAAACTTAGCTCCTTTGTTTTCCATTTACATATTATTTTTGAAAGATACTGTTGTTTACAGATCTGTCAGGGTTATTTTCACAAACTTTTACAGAATGTGGTCTGTGGGCAAATTTTATCCCGTAAGTTGAACTGCTCCATGGCTCTATTTACTATTTGTTGTTTCTGGTGTATGTTTGGTCACCAAAGTCATATAGTATTATTTCTGCTTTCTGACTGCATTACATTTGTAAACAGATGAGTAATGAATAACAAATGTTGATGAGCAGATAATGAATAGCAGACGCTCTTATTTACACAGATATGCCCTTGTATGCATTAAAATCCTGACTTCCACAGGAAAAAAACCTTTTCCTAAACACTTTTGTATATAAAATCCTGTCTATCTGAAGTTACTGAAGATGCTTTCTTAAGTAACTGATTCCAGCATCCCTTATAACATTTGGGAAATGAGGCATGGAGAGAGATTTCTTCTGCCCATCTGAACCAAACCCATTCTGGGCTTGGAATACAGCAGGATTCTTTGGAATAGGAAGGGAATGTATTTTATCTCCTTTCCTTAGGGCAAATCAATGGACAAAGGCACTGCTATGCACAAGGAAATGCGAGAAAGCTGCGGTCTTTAATTTTCACTCACTAAGGTTTTTGCTGCATTGAGTCAGTTTTCCTTGACTTAATTCTTCAGATGACATTTTTTCCCCAAATTTATTATTGTTTGGAAGAGTCTATTTCTACATTTGTATATTTTTTAAGAACAACTTAAATGTGGAGACTTATAACCACAGAAGATTTAGATCTAAAAAGATGGGACGGTAAGCAGCAGAATACACTAGAAACTAGTACACTGTGGCTAAGAAATATGTGGCTACACTTTGTAACATCTAAAAGCAGGAGATGAAAATCCTCTTCTAGAAAAGATCTGCATTGCTGTTCATTGGACATATTCATAAATATGATGCTATCACAAATCAGAAACAAGAAGATCCTCTGCTGTTTCCTAGTGTTCTGATGCTAAGCAGCTTTCCATAAATCTATTCTGAGATTTCTCTTTAGTCATTTACAAAGAAGTTATCCTCTGTATATGGTTATTTTCATCATTTAGTCTGTTCATGTCAGTTTATTTAACTAAATCAGGTAAGACTGTAACAACAATGCTTCAGGCATTCATAATTTGACTGAAATAAACAATTCCCAGCTACTACTGGTCCATTATGCTGTTCCATTATGTTCATAAATAGGACAATTTAGAAACAAGTTATCTATCTGCAGAATTACTAAAGGCAGTCATAGGTGGGGATATCACACTGGTTCAAAGGCATTTGCTGCCGATCTGGCTCTGGAGGTCAGAGTGTGGCTGTTACATCATGCATGCCTGTAATGGGTCCTCTGCCAACAGCTCACCAAAGGCCTTCACTAAACTGAGACATTTACATGCTTTGTTACTGCCCCAGGCATGAACGCACATACTATCACTCCACCAAAGTACACTGTATAAGTATGTGTAAATACTTCATATACGTAAGGATTAAATATGGGGAGCATTGGTGTAACTAGTCATGACTTTCTCATGATGGTGTGGCTTTTGGTAGTCCTAATAGCTTTGCTTCTTCATGCCTTTGCTTGCCGTTTCTCTGATTTCATGATTTATTCAAGCCGAGTTTGTTTTCACATCTTATAAAGTACCCCATCTTTCCTACAGTGGCTTGGAAACCTTCCCCACTGTCACAGCTAATTCTGCACGAAGTTCAGTGAAAGCCTCACTCAGACCTAGATGCCACCAAGGTGCCTTTGACACAGGCAGGAAGCGTGTTTTTAGACATTTCCATGTAAATTCTTCTTTTCCCAGAGTTGCTGGCAAGGTTTTTAGCAACAGCATGTCAGAGATGGGGTTTGAAATGCTTAAGGGATGCTGTGCTTCTCCAGAGGTTAGCACTAGCCAGCTTTTGGGTTTTTTTTAATTGTAGAGCTACACTGGTTTACCAAAGATTGCCTCCTGGACATTAATTCCCATATTTACAACTCTTACCACAGAAAATGCACTTACCATGTTTATAAAAGTTATCTGAAGTAAATACAGCACCCTCGATATTTGATGTCTTTTTTTTTTCCCCTATAATTTCAACACTTCTGCCCTTTTGCCTAAAGGTAACAGTTTGTAACTTTTGCTTATTATTTGTCATGACCAGCTTTCAGTTCCACCCATTCTCAACTGGTCAGTTTGGTCCATACTGCTCATTTTATGAATTTTCTTTGAATGATCTTTTCAAACAATTTTTTTATACATTTTGAAATGCGTGAAGCTAGAATTGATTCACATGACATTGCTAATAATAACGCTGCAAGCAGTAAAGAATCAGTACTAATCATAATCAAGTGTTTGGACAGACATGTATATTTCTCAACTTTTTAAAAAGAACTTTTTTATGTTGATGCCTCTTTATAAGACACTAAAAGTCAGACTTCTTATTCCCACTCTAGCTCAGAAAGTCTGAGGAAATATTTTTTCCTTTTTTCTTGCACAAAAACTGTCAAACAATAGAAAACGTCATAGTACGTTTTATGCACTAGCATGGCATTTTCTGTAACCTGATGTTGGAAATATTAATATTAATTGGCTGTGCCTCAAGTGTGTAATATATTTATAAATATGCATTTATTAATATATTTGGGTTTAAAATGTTATCGTGTTCTACTTCAATACCATATTTCTATACACTTGGTATGGCATGATATAGTTATACAACAAAGTACATTTGTATTTTTACTTATATATGTATTTTTGTCTTTTGTTCTAGGTTATGTACTGTAATTTTCAAAGGGTTGACATAATTTACCTTCTTTGTATGAGAAGCGTGTTCCATTCTTTTAAAAACCTGTGTATTTTTACATCACAGTATACGTTAAAGGAGCAGTGATTGAAATAATTGTTGTCAAGGAAGAATGTATTAAAATTATTAATAAGACTTAAAACCACATGAGACTTACTGAATCATCTGATCTGACCTAAATTTATGACCCTTCCTTGCAGTTCTTCCCTTCACATACTTGCACAAAGATAGGACGATCAAAAGGAGAAAAAAAACACAACATAATAAAGGCCAGTGAAAACTGGACATTTGCATTAGGTCAATGTAACATTTCGTGATTATAATAATATAAACAAATAAACTATAAGGGCATTCACATCAGACCTCATTTCAAGCTGAACTATTATAAAGTGATTAACAGCCTCACACTCCCGCTTTAATTAAGTTATGTTGTGAAATATTCAGCATTTGAACCTGTTCTGGCCTGCCTCTTTTATCATTGAATTACCATCCTTAATGTGTTTTTCTGCTGAAAGATGAATTTCATTTAAGGATTACTGTACACTGCTGTGGCGTTTTGTGGTTTCTTGTCAGCCCTTGTGAATCTAGATCATTGCTAACTTCAGTTTCTCTGACATGTCCTATATGCACAGTCTCTTGACTAGCCTGTCTCTGTGGATTTATTAACTCATATTGTATTCCTGTAGAAATGAATGGACATTTTTGATTAACTTAATGATAGAAATTTCAGATGACAGTAGAGTTTACTTCTAGAGCTTACTTCAGGTTATGTAGGCCACAGCAGCTCTCTAGTGACCTATCACTTCACAGAAATTTGTTTTGAAAGTTTCAAGGCAGTGGACATCTGTCTGCCAAATACTTTCAGATGGTTTTAGCAAGGAGAGAATTGAAGGGTCCTTCTGAGCTGGGGTCTCTAAATCCACAGCCACACCCAGTGCTGCTTTTTCCTTTCCTGAGATTGGTTTTCAACTGTTATATCCAACCACATATTTCAGAGGCTGCCTTCAGGCAAACTCACACTACTAGGTGATTTTGAGGAAGGGTCAATGGGTAATGTTCCAGCTAAGCATCCTGTTTCCTTCCTTTCTAGTTGTGCCTACCCTGGACCAAAGCTATGCAACTCGGCACCGCATGGTCAGTTTTGGTCGTGTTTTTTCCCTCTCAGTTGTCTGATGATCAATCTGTGCTTTTGGGGAGGGGAGGACATGCTGAACAATATCATCATATTCTCTTGGCTTGTCACATAAAAGTCCTCAGAGGGAGTTCACTAGATCTTGAAAAGTGACAACAGATCAGGGGGGTCTGTGTACTCCCACTACCCGGCAGAATTGTCTGCTCTCAGGGAGGTAGCAAGTCAGAGACTTCTCATGCCATACCTGGTCTCATATGGATATAGTGCCCCAGGAATGGCACCTGGAGCCAGGAACTTCCAAAGGAGGTCTGAGCCCTGGTAAGGTGAAGGTTTACTCAAGCACAGAGATTTGAGAGACATGGCTTTGGCTCCCTGCACAGTAATTTTATGCCGTAAATTACACTCAACTCTGACACTGATTGAAAATATAGGTAGCAATTTATTTGTGGGAAGGTGGTCTAAGGTCCATGCTCTCCTCTGTGCTGGACAAACATAGCATGCATATCTTTGCCCCCAGAGCTCACAGCTCAAATGGGCAAAAAGATGCTAAGATGCAGTGTTCACAGGGAAGGATCCCCAACTTGCAAAAAACATCGCAAAAAAGCCCCTTACTGGTTGGTAGGGACAAACACAAGAGAAGATCAAACGGATTCAATGAAAGTGGGATAAGATAAAGGTCAGAGAAGAAGCAGGGGAAGGTGTGGGACAGAAGGTAAGAAAATACTTTGCAGAAAGGAAGCTAGCAGTACAGGTGAAAATGCACCTGACATAAAAGGAGGATCACGACAGAGATCATTCTGTTTGCTGTGTCTGCGGAAGACTGAGTTTCTGAGCTGAGTGTCCCAGCCACTTCTCCTTCCCGAAGTCATAAGATCAGGGAAGAGACACAAGGCTTGGTGGTCTTGACTTGGACAGGTCAGAGCTCTTGGTTGTGAGACATGGGGATGAGAAAGGGGGGTAACCACGGCAGGGTCTTTGTTCCCATTTCACAAGCTCTGGTGTGACAGTTCCTGCAGCTGCTTCTCTGTGCTGTAGCCAACGCTGTCCCAATGGAAGTTGCTTTCCTACTTTCATGAGAGCATTGGCCGCCTTAGTACTTATGGAGCACTGAGTATGGCAGGCATGTGAAACATGCTTATCTGCTAGACAGAAGAAAATGCAAGGCTTGTCCTGTCCATACAGCTGCTGTGTGTTCCTATCGAGTTGTCCTGAATGGAAGCCTTTTATCCTCAGAGATGTTGGTGTGGGAAATTCAGACTGTGCTTATTTTACCTTAAATTTCAGATGGCCTTGCCTCATTTTAAAACCTAAAAATTTGATTAGGACTGGTGCAAATGGAAGCTGGTGCTAAAATGAAGTATCCTATTGTTCTGTCATTCCTGGAAAAGAATTGGAGATAATTTCCTGTACGTGATCTTGGTTTCTTAATTCACCTAAAACAAATCCTCTCCTAAGGCAGTTGCTCAGAATAGCAGCATGCACGTCAGGATTGTGGCACTGACACACTCTGCTAGTTACAGGATTCCTTGTAATGCGTAAGAACAGCTAAGGAAACATGAACTGGAACACAAGCAAACTGAGCTAAATCTAACTTTTCCCATGTGAGGGGAAAAATTTGTGTCTGGTGATTTTTGAGATCCCTTATAAGAATCTGAGCTCTTCATTTCAGCCAAAAGTAAAAGCAAAACTATGCAAAAGAAGGTTTTGATATACCTATCTTAAATTAGAGTTTTTCTTTAGCCAACTTCAGAGTGGAATTCCAATGATTTCAGGCAGTGTAATACCTTTTCTTGAAAGAAAAGGCATATACTAAGCCAGCAAAAGAGGTATTTCCTCTACATTAACTAGTGCTTGGGAAGGGCATGCCAGTGGATTGTAAGTAAGTACTAATATCACCAATCCCTTCCTTCTATTAACAGGATCAGCATCTCATGGGAGAAAGTGAGTGACAAAAAGGTCTTGCGAAAGTGGAGGGTTAAAAAGCTTGCACTTCAGGGGGAGTATAAAAATAATGCTTCTCATCCTCAGTTTCATTTAAGGATAAAGGGTGCTTAAGCTGTATGCTGTGTTCCGTCTGTAGTATTGAATTCTGTTCAGCTTGTGTAAAGAATTAACACAAAAAAGGCTAAATGGAAATTCTGACTGATGCAGGGAGGTACAAAACCTACCAAAGCAAATATGTTTAGAGCAAACTAGGAAACTAGGTAACTGTGTCAATAAACTAGCTTTACACAACGCATTAAAATACACCTTATTTACTCTGCCTCATCTACAATTCTGTTAGCAGCACAAGGTTATTTTAATACTATACAGAGATCAGAGACTAAAAAGTGCTTGTGGGTACAGGCACAAAGGCTTCTCAAAGAGAGAGAAATACAAATACTCGTTCATGAAATTCTTGGGAAGCTTTCTTTTTTTTAATCAGCATTGCCATTTTATTGTTTAACCTACCCTGCTTGATCTCCCTACTTTTGGTTAATACGGGAGTCAATTACAGCTTCATCTGTGCAGAATTAACTTTATAGAATATACACTAGGGATTTGTCTATCTCCTCTATTTAGATCTATGTCATAAAAAAATATGTAGTAGAGAACTGTGTGCAAGCACTGCATATGGTACAGGCTTTGCAGATTTATTGTAAAATCATTTTAAATCGGTTAAGCTCTTGCCAGAAGTTAATTAAATATGTTCCTTTGGTGGGGGGTGGGGGGCTCTCTCTCTGTCTCTGTGTGTGTGTGTGTGTGTGTGTCTGGGGGCGGGGGGGACCCTCTGTCTCACTAGGTGGCAGTGTCTGATTACATCTGGAAGGACCACGCCAGCCAGCCTGGTGTCTCCAGCTGTGACCTCCAGCACCAGGATGAAATCCCTGACTCTGCAGCCAGCTTGAAAGGTAGCACCACTGTTCACGTCTCTGTGTATACCGTTCACCTCAGCGGCCTCCGGGAGCTCTACAGGCACTTCCTCCGGCTACCTGATGGGGCTATCATTGAGGTAGGTCCAAGCAGGCTCCTCACTGAGATTTTGAAGGCAAAGAGGAGCACTTCAGAATTAGGTCAGCATCAAAACAGGAAAACAGGCCTGCCTGACCCTGCCCAAAATACACACTGAAATCTTCCATAGGAAGACCTTGCTCTGAAACAGTAAAGTCAATGAGTTAATGCTTTTGTGGTGCAAAGTAGCAATTTAGGATTGTTTACAGAGCCATTTAAAGGCAATTATGTAAGATATACATTGAAACTACACACATAGAGATTATTTATAAATATGTTTCTCTTAGAACCACATAAAGTCATTCTGTACAGGAATTATTATATATATAAATATACAAAGTAAGTATTGTGCACATTTATTATACAGCTAGTATGGTCATTCACTTAGTTCGTCCTCAGATACACAGAGCTAAGGCACAGAGAGATTACTTACTGGCATCTTGCATGTTTTAGATTCAATCCTGGATATTGTCAGATTTTTAGCAGCTTGTGCACTAAAAGACAATATAGGATGGTACTAAAGAGAAGTATCACCCATTACTTGTTTCATAGGTTGCATTTTGTTCCTTGTTTTTTCATTTTTATTCTAAGTGCTTTGAAGATTTGCATTTCCTTTTTGCCTTTGGTCTTCTGTTGAGAGACTATTAAAAAAAGATTGGCATTTAAGAGAAAGTAAAGCCAAAGAATAACACTTTACCTACCCAGATAAGAACTGGGAGCATCATAATGGAGATCTCTTTACCAACACTGGCAGAAATTATAAAGTACAATGTGTTCAAAGGTTCACTTCTAAGATTGAGGTTCAAGTACCTTTTTCCAGCATAAGACAAACATTGCTTCTGCTCCTTTGTTTCAATTTTTCAAGGCTCTTTTCTTTATTAAAGATTTTATTCTTAATGTCTTTGCCCTACTTGGCTTTTTAAAGACAATTTAATTTAAAGGAAACTGTCCTCAAGGAATCCAAACATCATTTTCTGCCCAGGGAACTTGTGATTCACCAGAGTGAAGATACCAGAGTCTTCGAACTGGCCAAAGAAAACAAGAGAAGGCACGTGGCCTACCTGAAGCAGAACTTAATTACTGGAACAAAGAAACCAGCAAATCCAAGTCCATGCCTAAGTCTGTTGAAGAAGCTCCGCATATAAATAATTGCCTAGACTTTTGTTTAAACACTTTTCCCTGGTTGAAGTCAACAATGCAGCCCAATTCCTACTTTGTGCCTGTTACAAATGTAGCTCTTTGCAGAATGTTTTTTCCCAATTAAGTTCTTCTCAGCTTTTTAGCTGAGAGGTTTCATTCAACTTCACAAGGCTGTGGAAGGAGGCTCTTTGAACACCCAAGGCAATCTTATTCCAGTGCACTGGTTCAGTTCATTAATCCCTTCTATATTTCTGAGAGAGGAGAAATGCACTCCCATAAAATGTAGTTTTGTTTTCCCAGGTGAGTTTTCGACAAGCTTCCAGCATCGACAAAGTGAGCACTGCACAATAAGGATGCTCAAGCCACTTCTTTACAGTTTCCCGCACCAGATCACAACATAATCTATCCCTAAAATCCACATGACTGAGTCTTATGTCATCGTCCTGAAAGCTGCATGTCTAACTTAGAGGATCAATGCATGCTTTACAGCATTTTTACTTGTAGAACTGAATACAATTACATGTAAGAAATGTACTTAACTAATAATTGCAGTAAAACCTATATACAGATCTTACATTTAGCTAATAACAGATGTAATTATACATTTGTGTATTTTATAGGTCAGAGCTTTCTACTTCAGTTCCAAATTAAGACTATTTAAAAAACTTTAAAACTATCCACTGACTAGTGAGAAGTTTGCTGCCATGGGGTAAAATATACCTGAGCTTTACCACTTCCTGCTGTTGTCACCCCTCAGGAACAAGTTTTTTTGCCTCTGCTGAAGCCAGACAAGCAGTGGTATTTGAGTGGAGTTAGAAAATTTTTTAGAGCTGAAGGGTTGCATTGCACCCTTATGTATAGCTTTTAAGGTGTAGGAGATGAAAGGCTACTTGGGCTTCTTGGGATAATCTTTTCAGTCTCCTGCCTCTGTTCACAACTTGTTGTGTATAAATATTGAGTTTGAATATTTAGAGCTAGTTCTAAAGACTCAAGTAGTTTAGTTTACCTAACTCTAGTCTAGTTTAGGTATTTTGTTCCCAGTGATTCAATGGAAAGATTTTTCTGGATACTTACAGTCTATTTGGTCAGAACTTTCCTCTTATTCTAAATTTAATCATTGTCAGCTTCCATGTAATTATTTGGATCACTCTTTGGTGTAAATAAGACTTCTCTTTTCTAGAAGTTTGCCTACATAATATAATTTCATAATCTTGTCTGTTTTCTGCCAGAATGATTACAACACCTCACCAGAAGAAACGAGGGTTTTTTTGTTCCTCTCCTCACCATTCCAGCAGTGGTGAAGGAGGAAGGGCTCTTCTTCCACATTTGTGGATTCTCTGTCTCTGTCATAGACAGTTGCCTTTCCTCTTTCTTCAAGATCAGCAAGCCTCTTTCTCCTCACCAGAAACAAGATATTTGTACAAAGTGCTGTCTTGGGGCCGTAGGAACATGGTCTGTAAGAACAGGAGAGGTCTACAGCAATAGTATTCTTCCTCTCTTCTAGGTGGACTAGTGCCTGTAGAACACAAGGAGTAATTCAACAGCATCTAGGAACTGGGGGTTACATGCACCTTCTTCCTGCAAAACAATCATGCTTTTTGTTACAGTAACATACCAAGGGTGAAAATTTAATTATTTCAGTGTAACCTTTTATTTGTTTGTTCACTTTTATTAAGAAACTCTGAAGGCAAACTCTGAAGATAACAAAATGAAAAGACTGAGTTTTAGTTTATGTGACTTTCAGGAATCATACCTGAAAGAGCCATAACACTTATTCCTAATTATTGCAGTGGAATCTCATAATTCAAGCATCTGGGGACTAAGATCTCCTCATCAGGTGTGTAATGCTTTGTGCCATTACAGCATGACAGTTGCTGATGTTGGTAGGTGTTCTTCAGAAATATGTATAATAGGAAGACATGAGCAATTTGGCAGAAAACAGCACAGATATTATGATAATTTTGAAAAAGCCTCTGCAAATGTAGACATTGTTCAGAGGGCACCACCAGCATAAGCAGTAGCTTCTTAGCATTCAGCTGACTGAGGTGCGTGTGTAGGCTTGCGAGAACTGAAGCAGTACATTGCTTGCCAAACTCACTAGCATGAGAACAGTATTGAAATCACCAATTCTTTCTCAAATTTGTGTGTTCAGCTCTTGGTGACTTCAACCTCAGATATGTTTCTGTATCTGCAGATGTTGTTTGGTAGGCATAAGAGAAATTTTGCATAATCTTGCTGTAAAGTCCTTGGATGCTCATAAGGAATTCACTTTATATTTACAACCTGATCCTACTATTCTATATTTCAGTCAAAGCAAGATTTTCTTATAGCCCTAATTCAGCAAAGCAATTCAATGTGAACTTAATTTTATCCAAGGAGCCAAACCACTAAATTTACTAATAATTTCCTTTTTTTTTTTTTTCCCAATAAGTAAGGCCAGTTTTTTAGTGCTTTGTGTAGAAGTACTAGCTGGAAAAAATGTCTCTATATGCAATAACCTCTTTAAAATGTTTAAAACTTTAAGTGTGATATAGTCATTAGAGCTCCAGCTTTCCTGGTATAACTAGAAATTTCATGCTTGGTATGAAAAGTAGTTTTATAGGTTTCATAAATATGAGGCAAAACTAACTGTTTTAAAAGGAGCATTAAGTACCAGGTGGCATGTATAAATTGCCCTAAAAATGTTAAATAAAAAGATTTTTTTTTTTAAATGTGCAGCATAAAAATTATGGAGGTTAAACTTGTAGGTGCAGTCCTTTTATCATAAGCATTGTAAAACTTAAAGAATTCACATGCAGTAAAAACCATTTTCCTTTTTACCTATGATATATTTCTCCTTTATAGTAATTCAATTTAAGTCTTGGCTAACCAACGAATGACCTTCTCAAAATAAATCATTTTTTCATGCTTTTCTATATTCATTAATCTGATGTTATTTTAATATACAGGAAATTATTGAATTTTAGCATTTTAAATGTATTTTAAATCCATGCACAGAAAAGTTAATGATAGTGGTATGTATTTGCTGTCTACATGGTGATAACACCAACTTGGTGATTTTTATCTCAACTTTTGCTGACTGGAGTTGATTTCTTATTAAAAGGACAAAGATAAGTCTCTTTAACTCAATAAAAAATCAGTTTCTTATTATAGGCCTAGTAAACCTCAGCATTGTAGAGAAAGTTTTTGTATAGTATGATTTTATCTATCAAATAAGCCTTCACAAATGTCAAGGATTCATCCAATTTAAACTTACTGTATAAAAGAGATCTGTTTTCCCTAATTACTTGAAAAGCACCTCGTAGTAATAGGATAAGACAGCGTAGGTGACTAGCCAATTACTTAGTTTAAGCTATTTACATCAATCCATATGCTATAAATTATGTCTAAACCCTCTTGCACTTCTGGAAAAGTGAATAAAATCATATAAGTTTATTTTGAATACAAGATCAGATATGATATGCTGAGTGACACTTAAAAAGAATGAAACAGTAACTGTAGCTTATTTTCAGAAGCAATCTTGACACTAATGCTAAATTACAGCTTGGAAACATCTAGCATTTTTACCTTTATGAGAAAAGGCTTTTTACATATTTAACATAATTCTAGGGAAAATATACTGGAATTATGTATAAAGATATGTACACCGTAACCAAAGGGCATTTATATTCCCCAGTAGAATACTTACAACAATTTTATTGCCATTTGGTGTCATTTTCTAACAGATATAAAATACAGCCAGTAAACAAACTAGACTTTAGATTTAAGCTGACAGCTGTTCCTTCAGAAGCAATATTCAGATATTTAATCTTAAGAATACTGAATATTTTAGAATTGTTTGAGCAAACTATACTTTTAGCATGTGAAGAACTGCATGCTTTTATATACAGTTCTTGGATCTGATAATGACAGTAAAAAACAACCTTAGAATAATCTACACATTTGTCACTCCCATATATTCCCTGGGCAAGTCAACAAATTGCCTCATGTTTTATTCTTAATTCCACAAATTCTTTTTTTTTTGTACACAGTGTTGATATGAATATTGGTCCCTATTTTTTTCCTGTATGTGCCTAAGCCATGAAGTTGACTTCAATGCAGTTTATGCATGTGAGTGCAGCTTTTTCTGGCTCTAATTTCATTAAGGGAATAAATTGGCCAAGTTTACTGCAAAAGCCCCACATGCTGTTTTCATAAAGAGTCTCACTCTTTATAACTCTTCATGACTTAGTAGTCACTAAAGGTTTATGGAGAAGAGAAAGAGGGAGGATCACTTCAGCCCAGTAACTGAGGTTGGTACGCTACCTAATGACTTCTCACCATCACACAGCTTCATCATCTCACCAGACACCACAGAGGGAACAGCACAGCTCTGGCCTTTCCATAAGCTGGGTCAGCCGTGGTGAGTGGGTGAGGACTCCTTGGCTGAGGAGAGGCTGGGCAAAGGCAATTATTTGGTGTAAACTGACCCACTTTAGCTGGCTTCAGCAGCGTCATGTCAGGCTATCCACAAACATAGCCAGTTTATGAGTTTGTTTCCTGGAGATCCCTGTAAAAGTAGGGATTAACAGCAAATGATTTATCCTTCACAAAAGTGATTCCACCCACATTAATGCATGCAGGTGTGTACATACTCCCAGGCTGAGTAGGCTTCACCACATGCTGTCTGCCTAATTCTGAGATTTAATCTTGTCCCATAGAAAATGAATAATACGTTGCAACTTCATTCAGTGGGAGAATGATCCCTCTCCACATGCACTGAGGTTCAGTTGGGAATTATACATGGTAAAAGCTGAGAGATACTCCCATGGACATAGCCATTTGAAGAAGTACAGGCTGAAAACTTACAGCCCTTTTGTTGAGGATCATGGCAGTATAGCTAGTTCCACTGCAAATAAGTAAATCAGACTGTTTCAAGATATTTTTACTAGTATATATTTCTCCTTTAATGCTATAATTCAATTAAAGATAATAAGTTTAAGAAAGAAATTAGTTGTCCAGGCAGTGCTTTCCATCCTGCTGAAAAGATGAGAACAAGAAAAGCAGTTTTCATGGAGAAATCTTGTGCTTGTATGCTTTTTTCTTAAATTGATTCAGCTCATCTCACACGTGACATGTGAACCCTGTCCTGAAATGGACCCAGTCTGTTGCTCTGTGCGCTTGTAGGGGCTAAGCCAATCCATCTGCTGCAGATGAAGTGGATGTGCACAATGTGTCTCAACCAGGAAGTAGTTATGTCTTCATACCTTCTGTTTCAGGTTGTTTTCCCTGTCAAGTATAAGATTAGGTCCTTACTTTTTTCCCAGTACATAGTGGTATAGTTTTAAATGGGAACAGTGTCTATGAATCTATTATCAACTGCAGTCAAGATTGTGTTACTACATGCAACAGGGTGGAAATGTAGGAGGCAGCCTTGCAGCATGTGGTCATTTGTCATCTCCCTCGTTTTCTACAAATCCCAGGTTCTATATATTCTACACCCTGGAAACTCACAGGGTCATGTGCAAAAAGATTTATTTCCTTCAAGTTGCCATGTCCCACTTATCTGCTGTGGGGACTGTGCTGTGATAGAAAGACTATAAAAGGGATGAGACAGGTCCACCACTGGCTTTTGGCTGCATTCACAGGCTCTCAGGTAGCCAAAAAATTACTGAAATACCAGAACTACAGCCTTATAGCCTTGTTCTGTATATGAATACACAATTTTAAATCATACTGATTCTTTATTACTTGCAGAGAACATGGGATAAGGAGCAAAGATGACATACCTAACCAACAAATATATTATTTTCATGGATATTTTAATTTCTTTTTCCATGGGGGCTGAAGAGTTAGAGCTGTCTCCTTCAGTTGTTCACAGATGGGATGGAAGCAAGTTCAAGCTCATCCACTGTCTGAGCCAATGCTCACAGGAAAAATCCTGTCATAGCACTGTAGGTGTGCTGTATAACAAACAACAGTGCTAGTAATTAAGAGGCACTTTAAAAGTGCTATTTTGTATTAAAAAAATCCCTTTCAGTTTCAAACTGCTTTAAACACTAGGATTTACTGCATTTTCAGTGATTTTCAGAATGATTTTATGCTGCAAGGACAGAGCCACTGTTTGTTGTGGAAGGTTTTTTGTAGTTTTAAATTGTTATAATCTTTATTCATCTATCACATAGTTTTACCTGAATCAGCAGTAAAATCTCTGAAGTCAAAGGATAATTGCCAAAACAGCATTAATTTATTTTATCCGAATAAAAAAATAACCTTTTAAAAAGTACCTTGCAGCTACACAGATTGACAAAATGCATCAATTATATTTTTGCTCACTTTATAATTACAGTACAGTAAGTGCACAGTGAACATGGTTGATTAACCATAAGGTTACTGCTATTAAGTCACTCTCAGAAACAACAACTTGGACTTTAATTTAAGAACATAACTCTGTACAACTTCTGATCAAGTCTAAAAATCTGACATATCTGTACAAGCTTCAGTTTAAAGTACACAAGCAAATGATAGCACCTTAATTGTAGCAAAGGATTCCTATTGCTTCAGTCAGGCATGCTGGTTATGTGAATGATCAGATTTTAAAGAGCTCTTGGTATGTCTTAACCAACACCAAAGGAAAAGCTTTTCCAGTGAACTCTAAATATCCCAGTCCTCTTTTTTGCATAGAAACAAGTCTTATGAGGCGCAGCTGAAGGAGCTGGGATTGTTTAGCCTGGAGAAAAGGACACTCAGGGGAGACCTTATCACTCTCTACAGCTACCTGAAAGGGGATTGTAGATGGATGAGGGTCAGTCTCTTCTCCCAGGCAACAAGCGACAGGATGAGGAAATGGCCTCAAGTTGCACCAAGGGTGGTTTAGTTTAGATATTAGGACAAATTTCTTGACAACCTGAAAGGGTTATCAGGCACTGGAACAGGCTGCCCAGGGGAGTGGTTGAGTCACCATTCCTGGAGGTATTTAAAAGACATGTAGATGTGGCATTCAGGGACATGGTTTAGTAGTGGACTTGATGGAGTTAGGTTTATGGCTGTACTCAATGATCTTAAAGATCTTTTCCAAGCTAAACAATTCTATGAAGTTAAATGAATTTAGTGTTCCAACTTCTGGGGAATTAGGATTAGATCTCCTAATTAAGTATACCCTGGTGATTCTTCCACATTTTTCTTTCAGATTATTGCAACTGGAAAAATATTTCTCTTTCTGTTAGCTCACTGATGCTACAGGCCCCCATTTTGTCTTCTATCTTCTTGAACTTCATGTAATACAAAAGCATTGCTATGAAGCTCTGCCATGACTCTGTTGTATCTTTATGCCATGAGAGAAACAACTTTGGACAACCTAAAACTGGACTATCTCTTAGTTTGAAAGACTAAAACAAAAAATAAAGTAGTAACTGTTCTGTGTAACTGGTATCTAGCTGAGAACAAAGAATAGCATGGTACAAAGAAACTTGCCTAGGATGTAGGATGTACAAAACCACTCCAGCGTTTAGTCACATTTTCATGTGAGGTGGGGAATATCCCCTGCATTGTCTGTATTCCTCTATTCCAGAGGTAACACCACTTCCTTGCTTCACAGTGTATCAAACCCAGAAGTACAATAAGAAGTAAGCTATGTCAACAGTTAGATTTTAGGAATACACAAAAAAATACAATAGAAATTAGAGGTTATTCTGGTACATATACCTGTGTTTGTTTAATTTATTACAACTGTGCTAAACCAGTTTGAGAATAGCAAAATTCTTTAAAACATTATTGGAGTAACCTGCTTTTTTGTGCTAATATTTGGGTAACGGCAGCTAGAGAGAGCTGAGGCTCAGTTACTTTTCAGTATCTGAAATTTGATTTCTCCTTGCATTCATCTGAGCAAAATTTTTCTTATATGGGCATTCTAAAACATGAAAACAATCAGAGCCAGGGCACTCTTGTGCAAAATGCCACCCACATTACACAAGCTGAGGATCTGACATGTGATGAGGTAACTACTGATGAACTGAGCTGAATCTGAAGTGGAGTCATGGCTTTATAACCAGTTTCCAGTCCTATAACATCATGTCCTCATGGCCATGATTTTCTTCTTTGAGAGCCTATTCTTTATTCACTCAAATCTCCATGTGTCAAGAACATCATAGGAAGAAACTATTAAAGCAACGGGCGTAAAAATCCCCATTCCACTGTTTTACTTAAGCATTTAGAGTGAGAAAAATTAGGCAAATTCATATTTCACATGTGTTTAAATTGTTAATCTCACTGCTCTATCTGTATTAGTGAATACATTTACAGTAACTTTTACTTTATAATATTTTGGCAGAACTGTTAGAAAAATTGTTATAAGCCTAGGAGTGGAACTGAACCATGAAAGCTAAACTGTGAGCTGCTGCTAAGCTGGGTTATTAGTATGACAGAATAAAATTTCACACACACAGAAGCTTCTAAGCTGTGATATTTTGAAAGCAAGAAGACAGGGGTGGGGAAGGGTAATCAAAGTCATCTGTGTTCCCTCTGATATTCCACTGAATACTGACATAATAATATGTTGGTTTTGTCTGTTCTGTTTTTCAGGCGTTTGGTGATATTGGTGAAGAAAGTCTTTTGCGTAATGAAATGAACACAGCCCAGGAACCCATAAGTAAAATGGATAATGTGCTGTGTACATCTACATGCATCAAGCTGAGGGAGAAGAAAAAGAGTACAGCAAGGTGGGAAGGTATTATGATCAGTTTCTGTACCTAGCTGAAGAACACTACTGATACCTAAGAGACAGAAGAAAACAAATCATTTGAAAATACGGTTTCTCTTGGGAAGACTAGGGTGCAATCAGTTAGAGCTGAAATTTCACAGCTGTGTTTTCCAGTGTGTCTTCATCCTTGGGTAGTTTCATTGACTGTGTCCTGTTAGTTTTCCAATACCCCCTAAGGAGTGAAGTTGAGTTAAAAGCACCTTGTGTTACTTTTAAATCCACAGTAATGTTGTCTGCTAACAGAGAAACCTTGGAAAGTTCACTTGAGCACACAAGACAAATTCTTTTTAGGGAAAACTGATCAATTTATTTTATGGGTTCTTGCTCCAATATCTCTCTTGTTGGGGGAGGGAGGTCATACTCTGTCATTGGTATATTTACATAATGTCTATCTCTGCATCCTTTTTTCTAATCTTCAGGAAATCCAGTTGTCTCTGACAAGAGCTAGTTCCTGCAGTCATGCATATTCCATGAAGTTGTTTCCATCCTGATCCACATACATGGTATGGTTACTGTCTGATAGGATTTATGTTTCTGACAACCACATCTCTGTGTGTAAAGTGTTGTTCTGCAAATGCTCCATTTGTAGCTCTTCTGTGGCTTCAACAAGCTTTGCAGTGTGGTGAGCTCATGGGATCAGATCACAGATCATGCAAACATTATTATTTCATATGATTTTTTTTTCCTTCCAAACTGTGGGGCACTCCTAAATTTCTCAGGTTTGCTTGTTCCTGCTACCTGTGGTGGGGAAAATGTTGCTTATTTGTCTTTCAAGTTTCATGACTAAAACATTGACAGCATTTTCAGTAATTATTCAAAGCACAACACGATTGTAATTACAAGACTGCAAAAATGCCCAGAAGAGGAACAATGATGGTTTCATCTTCCAGTTCTGTAACCAAGTCCCAACAGGCTGCAAAATTTACAAGATCCCAGAGACCATTTTTCTGAGGTCTTCATGATGGTCATACCTGCTTCCCCGGGAGCTACAGAAGCTTAAAGCAACCTGGAGGTTATCCTCATGCTTTCTTAGTAGTATTAAAGTTTTGCTCATTGGTTTGAAGCAGTTAGTGCCTATTCTATTTAGCTCCATACAAATGCATCAGAAATTAAGTCCATGCCACAAAGGCAAGAACTATGAGAGACCGCAGAAGGAGAAGATGGGAAGGGGAACACAGGCAAGAAAGGTGAAATTGTTTGTGCAAGGCCACCTAAATCAGAGGCATGTGTAGAAATATAGGGCTGACTGCCAGTGCCCTGACTCTTGGTCTTCCCTGTGGTAGGATCCTTTTTGTCCTGAAAATGCAGTTGGAAAAGAGAAGAGTCTCACCTTACTGCTATTTTGAATCATTTCTGTAGAATGCTGTAATCTATTAACTTAGTAATCAGTGACATTTTTCTAGCATGTATGATTTTCTGGTGTCCCGTTTTTCACTCTGGTATGGGAAAAATTTTTCAGATCCACTTACATTTGCAAGATCTTACCCAGTATATTGAGCATTGTTGATTAATTTTGTTACTTAAATCTATGATTCTCATCCACCTGAATAATCAGGAAATTACATTAGGTAGTAACCTGAACAATCAGGGAATTACGTTAGGTAGTAACCTGAATGTTTAAATGTCACTCCTGAGAACAGTTTTTCTTTGGGTTTGCAAGATAACAGTCTGGTTTCCATTTTTTTTTCTGGTTTATTTTTTTTTCTCCCTATTTATTTGTGTGCATGTGCATATGTGTGTGGTGATTTTATGAGTTACACCCAGACAGAAATGGTGTTTAAATCTTCTGAATATTTACAAGAACTGATGCTATTTGTGTGACTTCTATTGCATCAGATATTACTTGGATGACTTCTCTCTGTCATAACAGGAATAAAATTGCCTTTTTAATGTTTGCTTTGCCTGTTGACCCTTTAAACTGTTGTACATAACTTTGAAAAAGAAACTAACTGAAAAGAAATCATTCAGTCTCAGAATTTTTCTGTGGATTTTTTCTACCTGAGCAGCGTTGCTCTTTTCATGCCAGATTTTGGGGTAATACCAATTACCCCACAATAATTAATGACACACACAATATGGTGGAGGCTGCTGGGATTGCCTGTGTTCATGACTGTCCTGTGCTGTGAGTCAAGATGGTGATCTGTAACCTATTCCAGTTTCTGGGCGACTGTACCAAGAAGACAGTGTGCTGTGGGCAGCATCATACTATATACATCTTCTTGACCTCAGTTTTGTCTTTCAACATGACTGACTATAATGGTAAAAATCCCTTCGGGCAATATTAATACCCCAGGTTTCCCACTACTGAGTTATGATATCCCAATCTGGTTCTGTGAGATTTTGTCTTCAGTGTTGGTAATACAGTGTTTGTAGTTAGTCTGATGGCAGGACTGACTTTGTGTGTGGAACCACCACACCTTCAGTTCTAATAGGATTGTGCTGACTTTTTAGCAAATGTGGATCTGGTCCTGAGATCCGCATGAGGGACTTGATTGACCGCTTTTATTCCCTCAGTTATATTGGAATACCTACACTGACTTTCATCTGATCTGGGATGTAAAATTCTGTAATTATGTATTTGTGAAAGATGAATTTAAAGTATGCTTAAATATTAAGTAGATCTACCTTACTTTTTTTCCCAGAAAATGTAACATCCTTCCTATTAATTTTGATTACTTGCATCCCACGAGTTCCCATGATTGTTGGTCAATATACAGTGGGTGGCATTGGCTTTGAAATTGTTTGCTGAAGTGCTCTTATCAGCAACACCATCCATAATGCTCAGTTATAGTTGGATAGTAATTGCCTGTCTATGCAGTGTTCCTTTACAACAGTTTTCTCCTGTGTAGCTATATATATGTAGTCATTACTGAAAAGTGTAAATAAAGAATCCTTTTAGTGGTGTAGTTTCCCTGGGTACCTACTGTGCTCTTATTATCTAAAACATACTCCCCATCTGTAGTTTTGTTCTATTAAAGGATAAAGACATAACTATGAATTAAAAATTAAAATGCTTGTTGCAGATTGGAGAGCAAGGTCTAATAGAATATATCTGGTGCTAGGCTCACAGTACAGTAGATAGATTACACTAAGCACCAGTTAAGCAAGAGGATGAAAAATGAGTGATTTTCATCATTCAGTTAAATATAGTGCTAAGTGGTATGTGCTAGCATTAAAAGCAAATTACTTAGCACTTCACCAATCACAGCATGAGAGCATTCCATTGGAAACAGTATTTCCAGTGATGCTCAGTCCTCGGTTTTATTAAATAAATCAGCTGTTAATGCTTAAGGAAGCGGTAGAAGACATATTGTTATGGTAATATAAAGATTGAAAATGTAAAAATAAAGAGACACAGTACCTCATTTTAATTAAATGTGCTAAGAAAACCTCCCTCTCTCTTAACAACAAAACTCCAAGGTGCTGGCAAATCTGTAATTTCCTGTACTTTTTTTAGGTCTTCCTTTCTTCCTAATGAATATGACCTTTCTTTTTTTTTCTTCTTTATAATGACATCTTTTTTTCTCATAAATCCGCTGACATGTCACTGAACATTTTGATGAGCTTTTCTGATTCCCTCCTATATCTCCTTGATAGGATATTATTATCCAGTAATCTAAAGATAGGGAGCCTAATCCTTGGCACAGGTACTTTTTGACTGCTCAGTTAAAGACAACGGAGATGTGAGAATTTACAGCACAAGAGGGTTCGACATTGCAGCCCATATATATCCCATATATATGGGCTTTATATCCCTTTATATCCCATAGCAACATTATTTCCTCCACAGCAATGGTCATTGGCAGACAGTCACATCTGCTGTCTGAACACATGGAAGATGTGAGTAGTTGTAAACCTTCCTGAATTTCAGACCATTCTTAAGCCACCGACTCCTCCTAAACAAGAGTCATCTATTAGGAGCTACACAACAAAAGTCCTGGGAATGACACATGTGGAAGACGGTCCAAAGTCTGAGCCACAGCTGCATCTTCACCAGCATGATCAAATATTAGAGGAAGAGAAAATTAAAGTTCAGGTATAAAACTTACAAGACTGGGGAGCCTATGCATGAAGTTGAGTTCTTCATTTAACCTCAGTGCCATTCTGTGTGGAATCCTATTTTGAGTTTTCTTTTATGACGAGGTTTGAAAGCTATTTTGTTTGTAAAGTCTATTGTGTTTGTCTGAGATAATTTTCCCATAGCGGCCCTCACAGTGCTGTCCTTTGTATTGGTAGCTAGAAGGGTGTTGATAACACACCATGGCTATTGCTATTACCCACCATGGTTATTATGGATGTTGCTAAGCCATGCTCACACACTATCAAGACAGTCTCTCCAACATTCTCCTGTTCACTAGTAGGCCGGGGACAGGCAAGAAGTTGGGAGGGGACACAGCCAAAACCGCTGAGCCAAACAGATCAAAGGGATATTCCAGACTGTATGATGTCTACTCAGCAATAAAAGCTAAGAGAAAGGATGAGAAGAGGATGGCATTCATTATTTATGACATTTGTCTTCTGGAGCAACCACTACATCTACCGAAACTCTGCTTCCCAATAAGTGGCCAGACATCACCTGCTGATGGGAAGTAGAGAATAAAATCTTTTGTTTTCCTTTGCTTCCACTAAACTGTCTTTATCTTCACTCATGAGGGATTTCTTTCCACCTTATTTTCTCCTCTGCCATCCTGCTGAGGAGGGGAGTGATAGACAGGATTGGTGGGCAACTGATGTCCAAGCAAGGTCAACTCACCACATAAAGAGAAACGTGTAAGAAGTGAGGGACAAACTGAAAAGATGAAAACCGAGAATCTCCTGTAGGCACATAATTGCAGGAACTCATACACGGAATAAAATACCATGTCTTTGTAAAAATGACAATCAATATTTTTCTGTTGTGAGGGGAGGAAGAATAAGGGGCAATCAGCCTAAATATCTTGCAAAGTTTTTTTCTCATTTTTGTAACCTACCATACCTAAGGGATAAGCTAGATATAGTTGATCTATTTTTAGTCCAAATGTTGGCTGGAGGTGTTTTCAGTTTTATTCTGGCCCTACATTTCTGGGATTCTGTGAAAATTATTGTCCGAAACAACTACTGTTTCCACTTGTGCTTAACACTTTAGTGAAATCAGTGTAGTCCTAACCCAGCAGAAGTCTTTCTACTAATAGTCTAGGATAATGATGTTGGACCTGAAAGAAATATTTTGCAAAATCTTGACTTATTTCAAAAAGTTTCCTTGGGAAAAAAAAATTGCCTTTTTTACAATATATATTCAGAACCGAGACATTTAAGCAATGCTTCCCTCTCTTTGTGTAGCAGATTTTCATTCTCATTTCCCTGTCTTCTTCTACTTAAATATGCACTCCAAAGTTGGCTTTTTTTTTTCTTCTTGCTTTACTATATCTTTATTCAAAGTACTTTCTTAAACCTTAAAACAACAGATATTATTTTTGGTACCAATATAACCTTTTCTTCTCAAAATACTTGAGGATGTGATACTTAACCTAGTTTTCAAAACATAGAATTCCTTTTTTCGTTTCCTGGATGACACGTAATGGTTCTGATGCATCTTTTCTGTGTATGTCAATTCTGTCATATACACTAATATGAAATAATGACACAAGGTTGACTTAACTAGACATAATAGGGCATATTTCTAAAACATTCTGTGTGGGAGGTATATGCACAGATCTTGCTACTTGCTAATGAAATTGGGAAAGTTCTTCATCTGCACTACAGCATATATTTATAATAACTTCCTATTCCAAAGGCGTAGAGTCCTCACATAATAAAATAATAAAAATAATAAAAAAAATGACTCTGAACAACATTGTCTTGGATAAATTTTAGAACTTCACCATGTGCAGTGAATTTGGAGCAACAGACAACTATCATTGCATCCTGAACCAGTGCAGGAATGTGTATGTGCATGTTCATGTGTATAGAATGATAGCAGGACAGATTTCAGTGGAAAGCCTCTGTATTTCAAACCTTTCCAGAGTTTTATCTTCTGTTGATGCTGTTTAAGTCCTTATTTCCTGTCTTGGAATTCAAAATCACTATTTGAAGGCTTTTGTCTTTTTCCACAGATATGTGTATTAGATATAAATGTATTAGAGAGGCTCTGAACTATCAGAGAACATGCATTACTTTTTCATAATATCTTTCAAATTAAAGATGGAAAAGTCTAAATTTGTTGATGGTCTCATCACATGATTTTTTTGTTTAACAATTGGTGGACAGGAATTGGTTATAGCCTCCTATTCCTGGCTCCCCCCTGCCACATTCCCCCTCATTTTTAAGCATCGGCAAGTTTACCACTTTACATTGGTCTACTAACAACTCTTAAATGCTGTCTTTTCCTTATGAATCAGTGGCCTTATGCACATGTATCTAGCTTATCAGGAACTCAACATTTAACTTGTGTCTGAGGGTGTATGTATGAGCTGAGGGCTTCTCTCTGCCCCTCTGACAACCTGAGGGATTATAGAAGGAACGTCAAAAGAGCCGATACAGGCACAAATTGGACCAAAAAGAAAATAGTGAGTACAGACTATGAGCTGTTTCATTCAGGTTGCTAATTTTTAGCTTTCTTTTTCTACCCTTGCTATTGTTGCGGACACACACTCTCCTTTGAGCACAGCTGTGCCACCTGAAGAGATCCTCTACAGCTGCTTTTTCATGCAGGAGAAGTTCCCTTGGGAGCTCTCCCTCACCCAGTTCAGGATGAGTAGCAAATAACTTCTGTTCCAGCTGTTCAAACCTTACAGAGCCATCTTTATCCAAAACAGGTGCAAGAGCATTCGCATGAGCAACTCTACTAGCAGCTCCGAGTGCAGTCACCTCTGAGAGAAGGGTGGTGAGGACAGGTGGGAGCGAGGTTGTTATTCCTTCATCCAGCACAACTGCAGCTGAAGTGGATTTCTACTCTATGTGTGTGTGTGTCTGTCCGGTTTAATGGTTTGTTTGGAAGTCGTGTGTTTCTTAATTTGACTATGAATGTTGTGACTGATAAAACAGGTCTTTGAGATTAAGATTAAAAAAAATGCAAGAAGTGCAGTTCCGTGAGAATGTGCAAAGAAGCAACACAGAGAGACTAGACTACATTAGCAATAGCACAGGACGGTACAAACAGATCTGTAGGCCTTTGTCTGATGCTGAAGGTTTGGCGTCCATGCCCCACAGGTTGTAGGGGTTTACTTTACACTTGTAATCTGGTCCTGCAGATTTAAGATCCATTAGGCACTAAGATAGGTTTATTCCTGGAATAAACCTTCTGGAATAGATTGAAATAATCTTCCAGTCTAGTTTCAACTAAGGAAACTACTGGATGTGCCCTAAAATTATAGTGTGAAGCAGAAAGCACACTAAGCGGGGACATTGGGAAGATTTGGCCTGAAAGTTCATCTAAGATATTTACCTCTGAAGTTACCCATGGCACCATGTTTGGGATCAGGAAAGACATAAAATGCCCATCTAATGGATCAAACTTGATGGCTGTCCTCTAGGGGAACCTACTCAGCTCTCTGGTGGCTTATACTCCCCACAGAGTAAGGTTGTCAGCCAAGTAATTAAATAGCTGTGTGTTTTAAAATACATAAATATTCCTACTAACATGAAAAATATGGTTCACTTTTAACCACATAAACATGTTTTCAAAAAGAAAAAAATGTAATTTATGAGATTTATTATTATTATTACTTTAATTATATACTCTGCTGCTGCTGCTTTCATAATTCCCTTTGTCTGTTCTGAGGGAGAAACTCAATCCATACTTTATCTACCACTCGTACCTTGGGGTAAAGAATAACACTAAAATGGGAGTTGTCAACCAGATTCAGACTTAGGAACACTGAAGAAGTAATGGAAGACTTTGTATCTTCCCTAAACACAACGGACATTACTCTGAAGAAGTAAATAGGATATTGGTTATGCCCTTGGCTTTCTCTAGTACACTTGTCAACTGCTCTGTGTGCTATGTCTAATTATGTGTCATGGACGAGGAGTCCCGTGCACTGTGCAGGCTGCAGACCTCTGAAGACGACTCAGCTGGGCCATACACAGTCCCAGCTGTTATATTCCTGGGTAAGATGAAACAAAAAGGTGCTGAGAAAGAAAGTCCTTCAAGTGAAGGACCCAATCAGAGGACTTCTCCAGGCTTCTGATCAGATGGGACCTGAAAAGGAGAGGAAAGGGGCCTCATACAAGGTCAGAGCTTTGTCAGTAAAGGCTACAGTGTTTTTACTGGCTCTACAAGGTTCCAGAAAGGGGAGTGATTTGTCTGGGTAATTAGGTCAGGATTGTAGTAGTTTGGCTTCCTTTTATCCTTGTTATGTGGATAACTCAGATTTATTTTTTCTTCACGGACTCAGCAGTACAATTTCAAAATTGACGTGGTGCTCATCAGAAGTTAGTAATTGGATAGTGCAACCCATTTGTATGATAAAGCTGAACTGTTCATTTTTGGTTTCTAAAAGCTAATAGGCATTGTTCCTTCTCTGACATTTGATTTTAATGGCTGTAATGTTGCTCCTGTCTCAACAGCTATACGTCTGGGTGTTTTCCTTGACTTCCTCTACAGGCTGTAGGAGACTATTTTTAACACTTTAGCTTCTGGCATATGTAGTAGTTTTCTCACTCCTCCAAATGCTGCTTATCCCATGGAGCTGTCAAAGGCAAAGTACTAGCACTCAGCAGTGAATTAAAGCTAAAAGCAGAGGTACAGGTTTTCCCAGGTCTGCACTGCTCTAGTTAATTCAGAAATAGCATAATCATAAAAAAGAATCTTCATTACAATTTTGCACCAGTACGATCCTGAAAGTTGGTTAGGTGAGGTGAAACTTTGGTAGAAATGGATGTATAAAACTCCTCTGACTGTATCATTTGCCACTGAATGGAGTTTTCCAAGGTACCACTTTTGTTAATGTAGGACTGGCTTATTGCAACTCCTTTTTCTTTGGCCTTCAAGCAAAATCAATTCATGAACTATGCAACACTGCTTTAAGGCTTTTTTTATGAGACTAGCCTAATCTACATATGGCATTGTCCCTACTTTACAGTCTTTTAATTGGCTACAAGCATTTTACCATATTGATTGAAAAATTCTTCTTACACTTAGAGCTATAGCTAATTATGATCTTTCTGCTCTCCTTGTCTTCTTGATTTGTAGTTCACATCTCCTTCTCAGGAGCTCACTCCTTTATTTTCAGCCTAGAGTTTCCTCTACTGGATCTCGTTCCTGCCTTGTTTTCATAAAACCTCATGTCTAAGCCACTGCTGTTAGCTAGATACTGAATAAGATGGACCTGGGGCTCAGTGGCAAATTCTACTTTCCAAATAAATACTGGGAGGCTCTTGATAGTATCATTACATTATCTAAGATTGATTGTTTAGAGAATATTTCAGTAGCAAAATAGAAAATATAAATAAAAAAAGTCGGTAAATAAAATGCATATTTCCCTATAGTTAAATACAATAGAATCCTTACTGAAAGGGCTGTTAAAAACAATTGTCACTCTTGATAACTGTAAATGTGTAGCAAAGTTAATTCATGAACATATTGTTATGGAAGGATTACCAGAAGAAAATGCTATGATGAAATATTGTTTTCAGAAATCTGACTGTAGTAATTTCTCCCAGGTTATGATCCAATGATACATGAACTTCTAACTCCTGCAAAAAAAAGAGTATTAAATATTGTGGAATATCTATCTTAAGACTGTTGCATCATGTTGCTGTACAATCCTCAATACTAATGTAATCAATGGGAAATCTGTCTAAGCAAGAAAGATGTGAAATGGTATGCCACACTGTCACGAGTAAAACTGATTGAAAAAATTCCACTTGACACACTGTGTCACAAATGGGGGGCAGAAATTTTAGAATAATTCAGGAACTCAAAAGAGAGTTATTCCAAGATCTGGAAAATGTTGTCATCAATCTCTTCGGAGTAAAATGTGTGAATTATTTTTATTGTTCCATTTTTTAATATCCATATTTCCTTCTTTTATGCCTTATTTTACACATTTAATTTAAATGAGAGCAAATGTGTTCTGGCTGAATGTCATATATATGTTGTATATAACAGAACTATGATTAACTATATGAATAATTATCAGTTGCAACTAAACAATTCAGATGGATATTTTCATTAAGAAAACAACATGGGGTCATTATAAGGTTCTGGTCGCTGCCCCAGTCTTAGAAAAAAAATATAGTTCTCTGAACCACCAATCTGAACTGGTGATAAAATATCCCAAGTAGGCTCACATTAAGCTGGATAATATGCAGGCTGCTTGATTTGTATTGAATATGTGTCTGGTGGCTGGAACCCACTGTAATGAACTAGCCCACAAATCACAGCTTAATGGGAATCTACTTATACATATTGCTTAATTAAAAGTT
Organism: Manacus candei; assembly: GCF_025592945.1. Classification (NCBI taxonomy): domain Eukaryota; kingdom Metazoa; phylum Chordata; class Aves; order Passeriformes; family Pipridae; genus Manacus; species Manacus candei. The sequence goes on from NW_026138097.1 coordinate 14,507,773, forward strand.
GTGAGCTTATTAACATGTGTCTTTGGCACTGAGCTTTGGGGATGTAATCTCTGTGCAAATAAGACTAGGTTGTAAAAGTTTTATAGATTGACAATGGTATTAAATTCCATACCTTAATAACCCATCATTTTCTCAAAGCACGGTTCCTATTCTGTACCTGTTCAAAACTGTGACAAGTTGTTTGTTTGTAATCCTTTACAGTGTAGGACTTTGTGTGCTTGTTTTATCTCAGAGAGCTGGTGCCAATGATGTTTCATCTACTTCTATCCTCTTTTTTTGGGTGTTGCTAACTATTCTGGCTGGTATACAAGCTCAGAGACTTTTTTATTACAGACACCCCATGGCACAACACATTAGTTAGAATTATACCAGTGTTTCCATTATAAACCTCTGTTTTCGTGGGTTTATAACTTTACTGTAAAAATTTGCTTCAGGCTCAAACTTGGACTAGAAGTTCCAAGAATGGGAGAGAACATTTTTTAACAATTAGAACAAAAATCTCTAGTATGTTGTTCTTGGTTACATGATTTTCTTCATTTCTGTATAGCTAGTTTCAGAAACACTTCTGTCCAGTTGTTTTTCTCTTTATCTCAGCTAATTCCACTTAATGTGCTCTCCCATAGTGTGCTGTCATCAAACCAGGATTATTACCAACCTTTGGAGATTGATGCTGAGAGTCTCACATTTGAGGTGCCCTGCAAGAGGGCATCTACTCCACACTGCAGTTTAACTTGTGTTCAGTTACTCTCTGTCCTGAGGCCTAAATGCTGTTGTGCTTTCTACAACTTTGGGCTGAAAGCTTTGGGGTATATAACTACCAGGAGTTTACTGCTAAGAGGGGTTTTTGTTGATGAAAAGGAGGGAAAGAAGGAACTGTTTCTGAAGAGAGTTCCTGAATGGCCTGGACCTATTTTCTACTCCAGTCTTTTGTGTCATGCTGGGTTCTACAGTGAGATCCCATCTCAACAAACTGAGATCCAGTAGCCAGCAGGTCTGGACCAGGCTGTGATATTTCACAATCCTGATTGGTACAGAGCCTGATGCAACAGGTGGTCCTGTATGAGGTTTTACAGTGAGCAATATACAATAATGAAGGATTACTCACAGGTGACGAACAACTAGATATTTCTTTCTAGAACAGGATGCAGATGAATATGTCTTAGTTGGAAAAAAAAGTATTGTTTTTGATATACATGCTAAAATAAACTGTATAGCTACTCTGCATTCACAGTAGTTGGCATAACTGCATATGGCAACTGAATAAACTAAATAAGAATATTCTTGAAGGATTTTCTTTTTGTAGCTCACAAATTTTGAGTTCTGTACACAAACCACTTTTACTCTAGTTCCTTCATTTTTACATTCATTAGCAGTTCTGACCACTGAAAAATAATTATTTCATTTTGGCAGAAAACTCAGTTATTTTGAACAACTGATCAGAAAAAGATCAAGTCAGATGTGGTTTTGATTTCAGACTTCACAACTGTGTAGCAAAAAGGAATTTTGAAACAAATGCTTGTTTCAACCTGAATTGTCAAAACATTTAATAACAAAATGAATACACTGACAGAGCTGAATTTCTTGAAGGAAATTATTTTGACAAAAAGTTCAGCAACATGTCCATATTGTCATAAGTCCATTTGATGGCACCTTTTTGTCCAGCAAAATTTTTCCCTGCTTTAATCCCAAAGCCACACTATTAGGACCTGACTCAAGAAAATAATTAAATACCACTGAAGCTGGAACTTGAGAAAGCAATTGAAGTGTTGAGCATGCTAAGTTTCTGGCCTGATTCCTTCTGGAACTCATTCTTCAGAAATCTACTCCCTCTTAATTAATTTGATTAAGTAGCGTTTTGTCTGAGACACCCTCCATTGTGAAGAAAAGGAAAGTAAGAGGAGCTAGTTGGCAGTTAGACTAATGAGAAATGATAATTTCTCTAATATCCTGCCAGGGTCCAGTAAAATACTACTTGCATTACAATAAAAGTTATATTTCCCTAATCTTTTAGAGATGTGTGATTCTTTCAAAATTATATTAAAATCAAAGACTTATCACTGTTCCAAGCCTCAGCCCATTTGTTTTAAGAGGTATGTTTGAAGTCCAGGGAAGAAAAAGGAGAATTAATTGCAAATCTGTCCTACACACTTTTGTATCAGATCCTTTCCACAATGTTATGTTATTTTTTATAATAAAAATGAACCTATATATGTCTTTTGAATATCCTCATTCATTAGGCAGCCAAGGATTGCTTTGGAAGCAATGTTTGTGTGTTATTTAACCTAGGTAAAAAACCCAGAGACAATAACACCAGCCCTCGCTGTGTAACACAGACAGCTGAGCAATTAACCCATGAGCATCCTCGTTTAGTTGCACTTCTCGTGCACGTGTTGGTTGTGAGAAAGCCTCACAAAGGGCATTCAGAGACACAGCCAAATTGATGCCAGGGTGCTAGGAGAGCAGGGGACAATCATCAAAGGTCGTGCCATATGGGATGCGTCCAGGGAGCCTGGGGAACGGTGTTGCACCACAGACTGCCCATCTGCTGTCATGGGGGGGGATGGCAGAGGTTGAGCTGTTAATGGCAGTGATGGAAGCTCCAATGCTGTAATGCCTCTCCTGTCCAGGGGAAGCTCGGCATGCAGTTAGGCATGTGCCTTCCTGGTTTTGGAGCCAACCAAACCTGATTCTCCCACGCTGCCATGCTCACTGACTCCCCAAGGCTTTGAAGGAACGTGTACTGGTCACACAAAGGGAGTATAGTAATTCTGTAGCATCTGGGGTACAAGTAACCATAAAATGGGCAAGACCTGAGAAAAATCAAGCTATTGGTGCAGCTGCTTTCAGCAGGAAATTTTCAGTAGCTGCTCCTTCTGTGCTTCAGCAATCAAGCATGCAGTGACCTGCCAAGACCAGAGGATCATCCAGACCTAAGCGGGGATCACAGACACTCCTGAGCCTTTACATAGGTCACACCTAGACAAACAAAGACAAGCTGAAGCCATTAACTCCACGCTTTTTGGGTCCTCTGCATATGTGACTCAGACTTTCTCTAACACAGCATATGAGTATACTTTCTCAAAGATCTAATTGATATTCAGACAGAACTTTCTTCATATTAATGGAATTCACAGGTATGCTTCGGGGAAAAAAATCAGCTTTGTAATGTGAATTTAGGTGTATATTGCTTAATCAAGGCTTTTCCAAATTAGTTCACTAACAATAAGTATTCATGTTGGTTCTCTTTCAAAAGTCTCTTTTTTTCAATACAGTCAATAATTTTTAAACAGTTCCAGCTCATTATCAAAGAAAAACTGATGAGGCTGTTTATGACACAATGCAAAACCAATTTCTGTCAAAATATTATCCTTTTTTCTTCCATACTGTAGGTATGCCAGGAAAAAATTATGTTTTATCTGCTACCCCAGAATGCCATTGAGCAGAATTCCATTTTCCACCTAAAAAGCCTCCTAATAGCCTAGTGCTTTACAGAAAGATGAATCAAATCCTTCCTTCACCAGTACAGCATCAGCTTCCTGCCCAGACACTCGTCCTGACAGAAAAGATGCTATGCAATTCAGACTACAGCACCAAGGATATAAGTAGAAGAGGAATAAGGCCAAGAGAGGTGAGACCTAAAGAGACGAGTAAGAGAATATAGGGCCGTAAGGTCAACGTTGCCTTTGACTAGGTTGAAGTTTAAGGAGTGCAAAGGATAGAAAGAGTTATTTCAAACTACAGAGTAATGAATGCCCACAATGCCTGACAGCTGGATGCGAGTTTCACTGTAGTCCCTTGGATGAAACCCTGTTCCTTGTGAAATCAGCTGGAACTTTGCCCACCTACTCCAGGGAGCTGGCACAAATGCTACACAGGGACCAAAGAAAAGGGGTATGACCATATTGTAGGATGTGATCCCCTTCACCTCACTCAGGAAAATAATCAGTAATTATTCAAGCAACTGAGGCAGAGCTAAACTTCTTAGGCCATTAAGACAAACAAGGTTACTAGTGTAACATTCTGAGAAAAGCCGCTTGTGCTAATAGCTCCCATGGAAAAGAAAAAAAAAGGGAAAGAGACAGAGATAACAGTTCTCTGGCTGTGTGAATTCCTAGATGAAAAATGGGATTTTGTCTGTGTTGTCTAAACTTCTTGAGCTTACTGAGCAGGAACAGGACGAATAAGACTTAAATTTTTTCATTTATTCAGTCATGATCTCAGAGGAAGTCAGCACAGTGAAGAAATAAATGAAATGGTTCTTCAGTTGCTTAAGAACAATGAAAAATTAATTTATTCTGACCTTAAACAGAATCATGAAAAGATCGGTGTACCTAGTTTTATAGTAAACCCACATACACATCTATCTAGGGCATATCTAGAACACTTGCTGAAGGATTTATATTATAATGCCAATGATTTCATTGTTTTTTCTGGCCTCTCATGAACCTACCCAGAAATGAAAGGACTCTCTTTATCCACCATGCAAGTACAGCTGAAGTGTTGCCAATGCAGACTTTTCTGTCTTGTCCTACTAACTAGGCATCCCTAAAGGTGGGATCATAATTTATTCTTTTTTCCAAGAGCACTCTGGACCATGGTACTGAATTGGTGAAGGACTGTGTGTCCTAATTCTGAGGAATGAGACTAAAATACAGAATTTTTGACCAGAAACATTGACCAGTAGGTAGTCATCCAACAGTAAAAGCACCTAGAGCTTGACACAATGTCCACAGAAGACAAAGGGAATATTTTCATTAGCTTCAGCTCGGTCCTTTGTGCTCTTGGGTTAGATTTTATCAACTGAAAACCACAAAAGATATATTTGCGTTTCAATATTTGTATCCTCTCTGAAGTAACTACCTAAAATTAACTGTTCCACAGACATTTGAGTGGTAAAACTGTAACTGAACTGTGTTCAAGGGATTTATTGTTTTCAAAGCCAATCTAGAATATACTATATGCAGAACATTAGTCCATATTTGCAAACATGGCAAGTGTCTTCTGAGGCTCAAAGTGTACTTAAAATGGTGAAAAATTTCTTGCCAACTTGTTAGATAAGAATTTCAAGAAACACCTTAAGAATATGTGCCATTAGATCCACTGAATTAACTTCTATAACAGTAAATATGTATACTTGAATCAGTACTTTGTTCTTTCCAAACTTGGATGTGACAAAGTATAGGGGAAGAGTTGCCTTTTTTTGTTTTTTTAATTCGGTTGAGAAAAAAAATCTTGGCAGTCTCACAGTTGATTTTCACTGTATTTCTCATGTAATAGTGCAGTATCAGAAGGCTTGAATAAGCATCCTAACACCTGAGATTTGCTAATTGCTGGCTGTAATAAGCACCTGATGCCCTAGGATAATACGATTTCTTTTCACCTTTCCCTTGCGAGGGCACATTGTGTTGTGTTTCTCCATGCTGAATAGAATGACTACTGGTGCCAGAAAAAATAAAATCAAGATATCTCCCAATAATTTGAGAGACAATATATGTCACTGCTCTAGCTCCCTCCACTCTTGACATCATTTAACGACTTGTTTGTAAACCCATTTGGGAATGACAGAGACAGACAGCAATCAAGGCAGTCCTTCTTGAAGGAACAACTGCAAATCTGACAGAGAATGAGTTTATTTACTCCTTTGCTTCTTCAGACCTTCACAAAGCCATTTGGGAATTACATTGGGATGGATATGTGAATATGTCCACTGTGAACTCTACTTTTACTGGAACAAATTTCTTATATTTCTTATTGCACACAGTCAGTAAATGAAACTTCCTTGGGAACACACACACACATGCACACACAGCATCAGAATTTTACGTCTAATGATCTCAAAATACAATAAACCCAACACTTTAAGATAAGGAGGAACTTACAGTTAGGCATTGTGTTCACTTAATGCTGCTGACTCTGCGTTTCTAACTCACAGGAGCTGAAAGCAGCTGCTCTGTGAAGAAGCAAAGCCTGCACTGGATAAAGATTGCAAGGTCTTCCCCAAGCTGCTCTCTACCCCTCCTTAACTTGTGAAATTAGCTGTGCTTTAGAGAGAGAATCCTTCCTGCCTTCCCTAAGTCTGCATTCATATCTACTAACAGAGGTCTTGATTTAAGAATTACTAGCACTGCAATGAATCTTGCTGCTGTTAACGAATGCTGATAAGATTAAATATACGTCTTTCACTTGTTAACCTTTTCACATGTGTTTCCATTGAGCAGTGCTGAACATCTTTGGACGTAACCCATCAAGTCACTAACTCGTTATGTTGGGCAGTGACCAGCTGCAGATTCCGAGGCTTCAAGCAACAGACTTAGATTTATGCAGGGGGTTGCAGGCAGAGCCCTTGTTCTGCCTCCATGCTAACCCTCCACTCTGGAAGCAGCAGAGTACAGTGCTATTGCCATGCTGAGGTTTCCTGTTTGGCATATATAAATAAATTGTGACATTAACTCTGCCATCCTCCCCTTGTTCAGAGCTACAGTCACATGAAGACTTATCTTAAAGTAAGTCACTGCTCAGTCTAAGAATGGGTGGGATCATATATTTGCACATGTTTAGCTCCAGGGGCATGGCTTATTTATGCCTTTGCCTACAGATATTTTGTTAACTTTTTTTTCTTGTATGTGTGAATTTATTCTAACTTTTAGACTGTGTTGCTTAGCATGGTAATATTTACTGCCTCTTATTGAATTGGCAGGAGAACTCTTTCACTGTTTTTAACCATTTTTGAACTGTATTTCTATCAACATTTTAGTTTACGTCACTGAGATCAAAAGCACTTAAAATTGTGATGTGGATATTACTGTGTGGCTTTGGTTTCTACATAGCTGAGCCTCAGTTAAGACTATACATATCAGCTGCTGAAAGAGTTTCCAATTACTCCTTGGAGTTTGGCTGTTGGCTTCTGTATGTCAAGCTTTCAACACATGTGAAAAGTGAAATTCATTACGAATTTATCTATATTGTCCAAATTTTAAAATTTCATTGGAATTGCTTTTAGCAAAAACAATGTGTTCAAGCAGCAGCAATGTGAATTTCTGGGACAGAAGAAAGGCTAAGTTCATACATTCAGTGCAGTTGCTGCTATAGGTCTTAAAAATTGAGTATTGGTAAAAGTCAAAACACTTCCAATAAAATAAAAAGATCTCATTTCTTTTGCTTGTAAAAAAAGCACACAAATCCCATGTTAAATATTTTTTCTCTCAGGTCAGTGTTGCTTCCTTTCTCTGGTTCTTCTCTTAATTTTCTTTTCAGTCTCTCAGTATCTGTCTACCATTATGCAGGCTACCATTATGGTCCTTGATTCTCTCTGTGTTTATTTCTGAGTACCAGCAGTATACATACAAATTCACCTCCTTTTGCTCTGCTGCTGAGTCCCATTTCTTCCTTGCCTCTTTAGACTTGCTTCCTCCTACCCTAAAATGTCAACTCCCCTCCCTCTCTTCCATCTTTGAAGTGTCTCAGATCTGCTCTGAAAACCATTAAGGCTCACAGTCTCTTCATTTTCCAGGTGTTGGTCATTCAGAACTCGCCTACAAGTTTTCTGTGTCAGAGTCTGTACCATTTTCCTGTGAATACATGTCCTCCAGCAGAAAAACCTGGGCCTGGGAAATTCTGAGCCAACAGCAGAAGATGGTGTTTGGCTAAAGATATTTGCTGTTCTTTTTTTCTGTCATTTCTGGAGAGTTTTAGGGGTTTGTTTCTTTCCTTTCCATTATTTTCTTTTAAATTTGATGTCATTTATTTGTGTGGCTAAGAATGGCTTTGAACAACAGTGATGAATACTATTCTAACTCTTGATTCTTAGCTATATGTATATAGGTTATTGAAATGGAGGAAAGTAAGGGTGCTACAAAGCAGAGATAACCCTAATACTGACATCAGTAGGTGCCTCTTAGTTTGCAGAATAAACCCTAACAAAATAGCCCATACTGTCATGCAATATTTACATTTAAATCTAAATCAGAACACACATAAGGAAAAACTATATATGATGACATTGCAGATTGCCTTTTTTTCAAATAGGTCCTTCAGGGTAGCAGCTGGATTGGTTTTCAGATAGGAGCTTCTTAATCCAGGCAGATGTAGCTCTCATCAGAAGTTAATTTGCAGGGATATTCACATATGCAAATCATGTCACAACGCTGAAATGCAACCATGTAATGACTGGAAAATGTTATACCCATAAATCATACTACCACGATCATCAAAATTTCCACTCAGCCAGGACAAATTCAACAGCATTTATGTCTTTCCAGCTTTTAGCCCGTAAAAAATCTGTGTTTTTGGAGACTGTGTTACACTCGCGATCTTAAAAGTCCCAAGTCTGGTATAATGAGTCCTCAAGTGCGTTATAACTTACCAGTAATTACATTTCAACATTTCTGCTTTCAGCAGTTAGTGTTTTATTCATAAACATTTAAACACTGAATTGGGCATAAAATAAGAATGTTGGCAACAACCTGGCTTAATTTCATTAACTATTAGGTAAATGTAGTATTGCTTCTTCAAATAATCCTTGGTTTGAATGCTAAAGATGTAATGAACTTCATGGTTCATAGCATCTGACATTGCTTAATTAATGGGTGCATTTATAGTACATAGGCCTCAGTAATTGATTTATATGCATGATTTGCACATACAGCTGTTAGTTCCTGTAGGAAAGTCATAATTCAAATATGTGCATATATTCAAGATATGGGGAAAGGGGGAAAAAACCGACCTCACAAACTCGTCGAGTTCTCAACAAAACATGATAACAATAAATACCATAGGAAAAATAAATAGCATTGGAAGAAGAAGAAACAGAAGAAACATTATTGTGATCACTTTGAATCTCCACAGCTCACACATCTCAAATGGAAAACATGACAAAATTCTTCTTAGCATTTTTTTCATCTTCACAGTAGATGTGGTTAAGTCTATATATGCCCACACACCTCTGTGAATCTGTTCATATTACAGTGTATGCACAGTGAATGGAGTCCACATTTTCCATGCTCGTTTGAGTTTTTCTCCCTCACTCAAACACACATAAACACACACACGAGGTATACATAATTTAGATTTAAGAGCAAGTACAATAAAGCTAAGAAAAGGTTACGCTTAATATCACACATGTTTAGTCTTGGGGCAAATTTTCTCCTAAATGAAGCCAAACATTGGAGGCAAGAGAATTCAGCACAGGTTTTCTAGCCTGTCCAACAGATTACTTGTGAAAGCCAAAGTGGTGTGTTGAGAAGTCGATGCTGAAGAATAACTGAGCTCTGAGTGGAAAGAGGTCTCCTGTGGCAGTTTAAAAAAGGTTGAGGAAGAGAAACAGCTATTTCTGGATTATCCATTACCTTGGAGCTAAGACTGCATCCTTCCTAGTACTTTTCTTGCTGTTCAGTGTATCCCAAGCAACAGTCCCAGGTGCCAAAGCAAACGTCCTCATTCCAGCACACAGAGTTCCAGTTCTCCCATCTTTCTTCCTTACACTGACAGCTACTCCACATTAGCAGCAAACCTTATTTCGAGGGTTCTTGTAGGAAACACTTGCCATTTTAGGGTTTTGGGTTTCAGTTATCAAAGCATTTCATTGTACATTAAGAAATGCAGAGCCTAGTCAGCTTGATGGCTTTCGCAACCCTGGCTCCATTTCCTGGTGCTCTAAGGCAACACTCAGCTTTTCACTCTCCAGCCCCCTTATACACTCTGCATCTGCTATTCTAATGCCTGCATTCATCAGTAGACAGGCAATAATAAATTTTCTTCTTTCCTTTCTCTTTTCTTTCCAAAGGCTCTCCCTTGTACACACGTTTGTCATTTCTTCACTATTGACTGCTGACTGGCCAAACCTCCATGAACAATAATTCCATTATAATGTAAGCCAGGGGCATGGCTGGCTTTATGGTTTGACTGGAGGCAGGTGAAAGGGTGGAAAGGAGATTATTTTAAACTCTTAATCATCACTCATTTTTTTTTCAATATTCATTGACAGCCTGTAGTGGAAACTATATTTTTTCTTATGAACCCAGGCACTCTTCCAGACTGTTATTCCTTGGTATTAGCCCAATGCTTTCCTTCTGAGGGTATTATGGCAGTCTTCTGAAATCAAATCTTTCCCACAGTGTTAGTGACTATGTCCATACAATCTGGAAAGGCCTTGCCCTCAAACTGGTGAGCTAATGTGCTTTATATCAAAATTTCATTCACATCACCAAGACCTAAGAGGCATGAAGAACAGCAGCTGAGGGTCTGAACCACAAGCCTAGTTCCCGCACAGTGCAAATGTGTTTGTGCCATGTGGATTGAAAGTCTCACACTTGAGCTATTCCTTGAGAAATGCTGCTGAGAAATGTTGAGTGATTCCATTTGATTCAGAAGGTAGATAGGTTAGTTAAAAACAGAGATGGTGGTGTAAGGTAACCTCTGCCGTTCTCCCATTGTAGATGCACCTGTAATGAAGTAGAGGCAGTTGATGAAACTGTGGAGTGGTAAGGACCAGCTCAGGTCTTAACATCTCCAATGCAGCATTGATGGGCATAATAGAGCTATCACAGAAGAACTGCATCACAAAATAATTTCACTGTAGGGATATGGTGCCCATCATGAATGAGTCGGAGTCAAACTGCACAACTATATAAATATACCAATGTTCACTTTAATGATATGTCCAGTTTATGGTATCTATATGAAATGCGCACACTGTTTCAGCTTTCCTGGAAATGTGCAGTAGTCAGGATTTAGTCCATGGAGGGAATTGCTGTAGTCGCTGCTCTCTTTTGTAGTGGACTAAAGTGACAGGCAGCGAATTAAGTTACATTTAGGAGACATTCTATTAGCATTGACTGATTTATATCATATATATGAAAAAAAAGGAAGTAATTAGAAATACTAAATGTAGAGAAGACTAAAAGTGGGAGAAGAAAACACAAAAAATTTATTGCCATTTTTGAGGTCAGATGATTAAAAGACTTTTCCTCCTGTCCTCTTCAGTCTGGTTTTACTGATCTGCAACACTGTTTATAAGTATTTTGCTTGTGGGTTTAGGTTTTCAGGAGAGTTGGTCTTTAAATTATCCTCAAATCATTACATATTTTTCAAAGCAACAGAATGAGTTACTTGGAAGATGTAGGCAGAAATGGTGATTATCTAAGATAAAAAATACTGTGTAATATAAACATTTTTTGCTAAAGCTTCCTCCTCTCCAAAACATAATCGAGTTCTCATTGATTTCAAAAGCAGTTGGGTTTCATCTGATCACTTGTTATTAAACAGCTTCTAAAGCTATAAAAAACCCCAAAGCTTTGCTAGAAATAATCTTTGTTTCCTTGCCAGACTGTAACAATAATAACAATTATATATAAACATTCATATACACACATTTCCTTTCCATTTTTATATCTTCAATCATCTGGAGTTCTTCAAGCATTTTATGCAGGTGAGTAAAAAATAATTATCTTTGTTTTGCAGGCACAAAGGGGAGGTATGGTTGAAACTGGCAGAAAAAGGAATAATAATGTGAATTTTCCACCAAGATTAAAAAAGACCCCATTTATATGAAAACTGCTCTGGGTTTCTTTGACCAACCAGGCTGTGTTCAGCATTTTTTACCCTTTTCTTTACTTTCTCAGCCTCCCGCATCTCCTCGAGACAAGGTTTGAACTCTCACAGCAGCCTCAGCAACATTCTTAATGTTAAATTGGACAATTGGCAGAGCATATCTACCAAGTTTGTGTTCCTTCTGTTCAGATGGGATCATTGTTAGGTCTGCCATTTCTAGCAGTCTAATTCTCGTCCCCTTGCTCTCATTTGGTGTGCTCTTTCATACCGCATCAGGGGCGGGCTGGCACTGCTAGCAGGGGCCAATTCCTGGCTGCCTACGCCTATGCCAGTGCCCAGACTGTGTGAACAGGCAGCATTCCTAAGCAAGGGTAAGAACACTGGCATATGCCATGTCCAGGAGCTCTTTTTTTTTTGGCTCCAAGCAGTTCCCTATCTTTTGCCCACAGGGCACGTGTCCTTCTCACCATGCTGCTGAGCAGAGACTACTCTTCAACTGCAAGGTGGGCACAGTCCTTCCCTTCCAAAATCTGTCCTTACCCATGCGTAGAGGTATCTGCAAGGTTCATGGTAGATACCTAGTGGTATCTGTAGGGATAATGGTAGATGAAGAAACAAACAAGACTGAAGGCATTAACTGTTTTACTAATGTGGCAGGATGCTAGTTAGTATGCTTCAGATAGCACTGGAAACACCTGATTTTTCAATGTGTAATAATGTTTTTCCTTGCTGAAGTGGTGAATCTTGCTATGTGCCATGTCCTCCTGACTGGTTTTAGAACATGTTCTTTCCCATAGGATGGTTCCCAAGTTTGTGGATGTTTACACAGCAGGGAAACATGTTCAAAGCTGCTGTACTCTCATTTGAACTATGTAAAAACATATGGATATGATCTTGTGATTAAAAATAAAATTTCCTGTAAACAGGTTCCTGGGGAAGTATTCGGCTGCTCTGCAAAGGGATGGCAGTTAATTCTAACTAAGGAGCACTTTAAAACTATTAGGAGAGAGTAATTCTAGCAGTTCTACAGATGATTAAAAAGTCATTTTCTCAAATATTCTCACTGGAGGTTTTTTTTCTTTTCTTAAAGAAAACATTTAATTGCTCCAATCAACCATAGCTACTTTCTGTTCATGATGTAATGTGTATACTCCGATCACAAGGTATATGGTAATTTTTCATATTTGATTATGAATGTATTTCCCGTAGTTCCTATCAGACACCTTTAATTGACTGTAAGTCACTCCTCATTAAAGAAAGAAGGACTAAAGTAAGATGAGAAGGGGAGTACTCTGGTTTTGCAGTACCACTTCTGACACACTTGTAATGTCCCTCTGATAGACACAGATTCTATTATTTTTCTGCTCCTACAGCAAAAGCAACAGAAGTCCCATCTGACAGGTAGGTGAGGACAACTTTGATTTTAGTTCTAGAATTTGCACTGGCATCACCCACCTATGTACTATAAAACCAGTCTCTCTAACAAGCAAAAGAAAATCTTACTAACAAATGTCATCAACACTTGTCAACACTTGTAATATTAAATAACTCAAGTGACCAAAGAGTGGGACTCCTCTTGCTGTCCTGGATGCTGAAGCTAATCTCCTCTAGCACGCAGCAAAAGCCGTTCCACACACACCACTACTTGAAGATGTGGTGTGGCAAGTAACAAAAGAGTTCATGTATTGCTAACATCCTGTCTAAGTCCTCAGTTTTCCCTGATAACTTATCTTCAGGTCTTGGATGAATAGTGGTACAGGACAATCAGGTATCCAGCCAATGTGCAGCATGTTGACAGTTTTACTTGTCTTTAGATTCTGCCTATGCAATAAATCCAGCACAATTTATGATTTTTTTTAAAATTCCAGCATTGCATGCATAAATAGTATTCATATTGCCAAGTCATTTAAGATGCTATTGCAATCTTTTTACTCTGTAGCACTCAGAAGCAGGCAAACTGAACAATTTCACCTGGCAACTCAGATGTGGCAAATGATTTGACAGTAGTGTTTGACGAGCAATGTACACAGAAGGGCAGCTAGGCTCCCACCTCACTGTACTCTTGGGATAAACAGCTTCATTTCATTATGAAAAACAATCACAGCAAGCAAGTGTCACTATAGAGCTCTGAAGTTCATTCAGTATCAGGGGTCTGCATTACCTCATGTCTCATCCATGGGAACCACCATTCAGCAGTGTCATCCGTTACTTTTTCTTATAGATTTGTTTCTTCTCTAGAATAGACCCAAACACATTTTCTGTGATATAACTCTGAATCATCTTCTTTTTTGGAGGGAAGTTTTTCATCTTTAAGGACCACAGTAGCAACACTGAGCTGCTCATGGTGGAGCAGTTCCATAAATGAGCTTTTGGCATGGTGCCTGGCACTTCCATTGCTGTGAGATATAATAGCTGTCAGTAATTTAATCACTAGGACCAATCCAAAGTAACTTGCTTTCAGGGACTCAGAACCTAACTTTCTCTCAGCATTTTGAATTTTCAGACCTTGCACGAGAGCCCACTGAATCCCAAAACTTCTGTATGATTTCCCCAAGAGTTTTCATGGAAGTATTGAAAGATCTAACATTTTTATTTGCTTTAAAAGGGTTCCCAGGAGCACACCTCAAGGACTGAGTACTCTGGTGTCATAAAAACTTGAAACAACAGTACCTGTAAGCAAAAAGCAGCCACAGCTCAGAGCAGCAAAGTGCCGGTAGCGACTTGTTGGGCTCTCCCTGTTCACAGTGGTGGTGCCCAGAATGCCTTGGTTAGGCCTTTGAAGTAGGAAAAAAAAGACCTGATGCTGCCCAGTTTATTCCACAACATGCCTGGCCTTGCCAAATGAGGACTGCAGCTTCCCCTTCACTTGTAACCTTGGGCTGGAAACAGTCACAGTGTTCGTGCTGATGCTCCAAACTCCATCCACCTTCCCATATTCCTTGAACTCTTTCCCTACGTGCAGCAACCTGTCTAGTCTCCGTGTGGTTTGCTAAGAGAAGCAGTGTCTACACCTGTGGCTGTGACCATAGGTAAGCTTCTGCTGACACAAGCAACATCATCCTTTCGAGTCACCACAAAAATCTGACCTCACCCAGGATGACTTGTACGTTTAACAGCTAGAGAACTCATTGCTAATGTGAGTTTTGGTCTTTATTTCACCTTCTGGCTTAGCACAACACAGTCTGATGATCTACAGGAGAGAGCGAGAAGGGCTAATCAGGACATCCTATTAATTAATCCTTTGCCCACTCTGTGTATTTCTATGCCCCTGAGCCACCCATGTCCAATGACACAGTAGCATTCAGCATATTATAACGGAGAATATTACATTCAAAAAAGACACCAACACCAAGGGAACCATTACATTGCTGTGGAGCCCCTCTTTGTTGTGTAATAAGACCTCATAATTTGTTTGTGACAAACAAATAGTTCATTTGTATAACTGCTTAGTAGCTCCATTTTTCTCTCTGAAAACCAAGTACTTAATTTTGTGACCCTCTAATCTCTGCGTTAGGCTTGGACTTGAACGTCTGAATCTACACCATTCCCCAAACTTTCATCAAGTCATACTCCTTTGCTGTAGTCCCTTCCATCTGACCACACCAAACAATCATGCCTTCCCTTTGCCCCTAGACAACTGTCTTTTCTCACATCAGTTAATTTTGTCCTCACACCAGTTATGGACACCTACCTGACTAACAGGATAAGATACATTTATGGAAAAGAAAGAGCAGAATTTGACAGGGTGATAGATAGTTGCCTCTAACACAGGTAGCTCTATGCTATCTGTGACCAAGGCTCTGCAAAGTTATCCTGAGATGGTAACTTTTCTGCCTCCATTTTTTCATCTCTGAAACCTCCTTTGCAGAGATTCCTTGAGTCCTTTACCTGTTCCCGAAAGCTCAACACTATAGTAATTAAAAACAGCATCTCTGTATTCCTTTAAGGTATGGAAGGCTGCCTGGCCCATGTGAAGTGAGTCCCGAGGAAGCATTGCAGAGGGGTGAGGAGAAAGGAAAGATGCCTCCGAGACCTGTGTTGTGTTGAAACCCACATGACAGATGGCCTTTGGTAGATGCAGCATAGAACCTCTGCTGACAACTGCATGATAAGTAAAAAAGCAAGGTCATATAAATGGATATTGGTAATTACTGTGTTCCCTTTTTGCCCTTCACACATGTAGTTGCTCTTGTAATTACTACCAAAAGATGGTTAAGGGTGAGAGTGAGAAAAAACTATACAAATTAAACTCATATAAAAGGGAGAACAGAAGTCAGTATATAAGTATAATTCATATAGCCATTTATGAACAGGCCTCCAAATACTGTCATAAATGCACCAATTACTTAGTTATGCAGGATTTTACAGTTCCTGAAACATTTAGAGTAACTTGCAGTTAGGACACACAGATTTTGCTTTATCAGAGACGTTAATAAATGCTTCAGGTACATTTACAGCTATCTGTTTTCTACACTCGAATCCAAACAACTCGTAAACTAATCTTTTAAAATCCATCCTACGGAAATGTGCTAAACCAAGCTTGCATTTAAAAAAAAAAGAAAAAAAAGCATTTGATCTCAAAATATTACATGTTATTTATATGCATTAACTCATTCTGTCCCGAGCTGGAGACAGGTGTTTGTTTGTTTAGTTACCTGAAAATCCATATTTGGCAGAGTTGTGCCAAGCTATCAACTTTTCATTTCTCTAATTCTAGCACTCAGCAGTATGTCCAACAAAACACTGTGTGTAGTCAGAGACTGCTTTGACTTTGCAGGTGTTGGCTTTGATTGTCTTTACAGTGGTTTGGGTGACTGCAGGCCTGGGGGCAATGACATTATGCCATCCGGACACTCTACCTTTCCTAGAATGGCTGAGGGTTGATACAGGTTCTGGTATTAAACTATCTCAGATGATGACATCACTGAGAAATCCCAAAAAGCAGTTGTGTCCTGGCAGTGACCCCCTGCCATGCCCTGAACCACTGCTGGAGTTCTATCTTGATTGAGGATATGGAGTAGAAAGCTTTTGGCTATTTATCTGGGGATGCCTTTTCATACTAAGTCTCCCTGGGAATAGAGGTGCAACCCCCTGTGAATTATTATTGTACTTTACAGAAAACATCAGGTTCAACCAAAAAACAAGTTGTAATATAACAAGGGGGAAAAAGGAGAATCAGGTAATGAAACACTAATAAAATTGAAAACAATTTCAGTTTAAAAAGTTTAAGTGCTTCCACACTCAGCCTCACTGCATAAAGTTGACAGTCAAATGTTAAACAGTACTCCATTTCACTGAATTTTATGTCATTACAATAACAACATTATTAAACTTGATATGGTTTTCTTTTTAATTTCAATGAAACATATTTCCTGATCTTTTCATAAATATGACCTTTGGGAACCACAGCGATCTAGACATTTCTTTATTTATCCTGCTGCATCAGCTAATACTGCCAGTCAGAAACTATACTGGAAATTATATAAAAGCCCTTACAGGGTACAGTAATGTTGCAAGCTAAATGTTGTATTAGAACATTTTAAACTAACAAGCTGAAAGCTTTCTTCTATGAAATTACTTGATGTGTTTCTGTGGCCAAGACAGTATCTGCAATCTGCTTCTGCAAATATTTCTCTACACTCTTTTCCTTCTTTTCTGGAATTTTATACCTACTTTTTCTGTCTTGTAAATTTTCTTTTTATAACACATCCTTTTCACAGAGTAAAAAAAAGGGCAAATAAATATATGTATTATCTAAGCAAGGCACTATTCTTCTTTAAGAAAAAGCAAACAAACCAAATATTTTAAATGGCTTTCTGTTATCTGGATGTCAATATTGCTAATGATTTCCACCGTTGGTTGAATTTTACAGATAGCCATCGTTTCTGAGAACTCTCCAATAGACAAGAAGTTCTGCATGAACCAGAAAAACTTGAAGTCTGAGCTTAATCTCGTATTCCCATTGACTTTCTTCACAGGAATTCTGCGGAATTCATGGAAAGCAAGAGCTTTAAAAAAATAAGAGTTTTCCAAAATACATAAGTTTGGAGTTAATGAAGAGAATAAGCCTAAAGGACCTAAAGAACATCAAAAACCTTGTTCATGCTTCAAAACACTTAGTGAATAATCTGGATATTTAAAAATCAAGCAGTATTTTGAAATCTACACTGAACTCATAAAATACCAAGTCTCCAAAAATCATAGGCAACTTTTGAGAATATGGACTTTTAAATGCAGGTCCTTAAAACCTTTTCAAATCGCATCTCAAAAGAAACTCACCCTAGTATTCAGAAAGTTGGAAAAATAGAAAACTATCAGAAAAAATTGTCTTTCTTTTGAACATTTGTAAAGTGAGAAGAAAAACTTTAGAAAACAGAAAATAAATTATCCCATTCATACAGCTTTCAAACAGGTCGGGAGTAAATAGGGGATTGCATTGTATGAAGCATTCCAGTATGGATTGGAAATAAGAGTAAATAAATAATACCAAAAATATATAAAAAATATTTTTTTTTTCAGAATTGATCTATTAATTTGGAATAAATATGCACTACTGAAGTTGTTTTCTAACTTACAAGTGACAAAACAACTAGGGACAGTACTGACTAAAATTAATGTATGAATCTTCTATTTCTTTACTGCATTTTAGAATTTAGTAGATTTCAGCATCAAGCTGAATCTAACACACATTTCTGATAGGATCAATGAAATAATTGACTTGTTGCTAGAATTTTTCTCTACAGTTGCCTTGAATTGTATGGGTGACCAAAAATGGAATTTACTCTCTTGGAGTTCTGACTATAAAACTGAAATTTTTGGAAGAAGATAGAAAATGACATTTTTTTCCTTCACTTATATTCTAACATTTCCTAGAAACCTGTTTCTGCGTTTACAATCTCAGTGATGTCAGTGTAATAAAAGGAAGAGTTAGATATATAGTATTTTCCACAATATATTTTGACATCATTATATAATTTTTGGCCTGGATCTTTGTTAGCAAAAAAAAAGTTAATTCATTTCACTGATCACAGCATTCATGTTTTGATTATATTCCATTTAACAGCAAGTCATTTTCTTGTTACTGATGTAAGATCACTGTGACAGTCAGGTCAAATGAGGATTTTGGAGATCTGAGGTACATAAACTATTGTAAATACTGTTTTTCAGAGATACATATGAATATGTAAACCAAAATTCAATTTTCAAATAACACTAAACATGTATCACTGTATGTCACGTCCATCCAAAAGTGAGTCCATGGTTTAAATAGATTTGCACCTGCTTACCTTGGAATAAATTTTAGCTCAGGACATCAATTACAGTAGACAGAGCTGATGTTCAGCTATGTTAATGATGAAATGAAATACTGAGAATCACTCCATTTTTTAGCAGAATGAGCCAAGTACTGCTCTTGGTTACATTCCCAGGCCTCGGATAACACGAGTATAATTGAAAGCAGTTTTGGTTCAATATTTCTTGTATTTTAGAAGCTGTGGAGCAATCAAGCAACATGACCTTTTAGTGGTCCACCAAAGAATCAAGTTCTGCTCTGTATGGCATCCAGACTAATCAATATCCTATTACGATCACAGCCTGGTTTTTTTTTCTTACAACTGAGACACAATGGGAATTGCTTGGACAAAACATTTCTCCCTGCAACAGCTGAGATTTGGCAGATTCACAAACTATTAGATTGTTAAATCTATGCTTTTCAATAAAATGGCATGGATATTTAGGCTCTATTGTACAATATGGTGCAAACATACCCAAGCTTAACTCATTCAAGAGTTCCTCATTAAGCCAAATCTCCAAATAACATCCACAAAGACTTTCCAAGAGTTTAGAATGCTACGTCAGTCCATATACATAAATAAGTATACAAAAATAACAAGCTCAGATTAACTTGTCAGGTATAGTAAGGGTTTAGCAATCAGACGCATGGGATAAAGTTAATATTGGTACAAGGTCTAATTTTTCTCTTGGACGACAGAAGACAGAATTGACTAAAGGAAATTTGAACCCTACAGGGAGCCAATGACTTTTCGGGATCCAGGATGTCATCTGTTAGTTTCAAGCACAGGGATGACTGATAGCATCCTTGACTTGCAGAAATGTGTGGTAAAATCCTGCCGTTGAAGTCAATGGCATGTCTCCAGCTCTTTTCAGCATGGTCAGACTTCCACTGATGAGATTAGTGCAAAATATGGACATGAGCATACATGCTGACAAGCAAAAAGGACTAGGTCTGTTGCTATTTTTACAGGACATTGTTGGAGGAAGCAAAGCCAGTCTGTCTCCATGTTCCCTAAGTTATTTTTTAAATTAGAAATAAGGAGGAAAAAGCACAAACCCTACTCAAGGTACATTTTCTCTTCATAATAGGGTTAGCCACAGCCCTGTATATTAAAATCATAAATGAGGTAAAGTCAGGTCATAGCTGTCCTTTTAAAATGAACATTTCTGAAGAATAAATTTAGTGAACTTGTAGGTCAGAATAACATAGCAGTTTGACTTGTTTGCATTTGTCTCCCAGTAAGGCTTGTGTTTATGCATATTACCACCTAAAAATATTACACTGGCCATCGTGTCAACAATGGAAAGAAGGATAAAAGCATTGTACCCCTCAAGTGAAGATGTTGTTTTGCAGTGTGATGGGGATGTGGGTGGGAGTCCTTCACTGAGGCATTCCTGTTGCTTCATGGTGCCAGAGGGGCTTGGCCAGAAGGAGGTTCCAGCCTGTGGCAGCTACAACAAAGCCACTGCTGTCATGGGTAAACTACATCTTCTCTTGGCAAGCGTGTTTCGTGTTTCCCTTGTTACCTATGCTCAGGGTGAGGAAAGAGATGGAAAAATCTGCTGCTCTGTCTGTGGAGATTTCAACTCTCTCCAGAGGCCAGGTTTTGGGAAGGGAATTCGGCATAACTAGAATAATTTAGGATGATACAGCTCTTCAGTGAGTCCATCCCTCTTGGACTTCAGTTTCTCTGCAGTGGTTATAGCAGACCACGAAGAAAAAAGTGCTGGATGCAAAGACTTTTTATTTAAACTTCATACTGAACCATATTTAATGTGTCTTTCCCTGGATACTTGTTTGGAAGAAAGAAAGAACCCCTGGAGTCTCTCAAACTCCAATTTGAATTTGGTAATGTGCTGAAGCATCTGTATGAAACCGTATTTTTCTTGTTTATTTATTTTTATACATACACACAAGCAGTCTAGGAAATCTGTAGTATATCACTTTGTATTCTGCATCTACTTGATCACTCTTTGCTATGGTGATGAAAAACTAATGATATTTGACTTTCTTTTTTGAGGGAGGCAAGAGTACTTTTATAAGAGTGACCAGAATTTTTCAAGAATGTTTTAACCCCTCTTGCAGTCAAAACCATGTGTCCCTGAGGCCGTGGCTTGAGACCTTTTAAGCCATGAGTTAATACTGTATGCATCCTTAAAACTGAAATAATAGGAGGTCTATAACTGTTGTGGTATGGACACATTGTTTCTGAGTATCTAAATGAAACTGACCTTTTCCATACTAATGTTCCATTGCTGTTAATAAAAAAAGAACATTTTTTTCAGAGATGGGAGCAGAAAGAAATATTACTATTACTTTAGTAAGATCTATGTATTCTAGCTGCAATGAAATGAGAAAGGTCAAATTTTCTCTCTCATCTTTTTTTTTCTTTGTATTCTCTTACTTCTCACCCATCTTTGTTGTACTAATGAAATTAAGATATCCTTCATGATATAACTGTGAGCTAGGGGGATCTAAATTACCTTCATCTGGCATCATTCCAGTATACTATAAATGAAGTAATTGTCCTTGACTATAAAATTTGCATTTTCAAGACTTAATTGCTATCATTACATCTTTTTGTAATTCTATTAATTTAACTGAATGGAGCATTTGGTTTTATGGTAAAAATTTGCATTAAAGCATTGTACATCTAAATAGAATTTTAATATTTGCGTCAAAACCTCAGTACAGTTGTCCCACAGGACCTAAATAATTTTGCAAGAAGAGAATAGGAAGCAGTTGCACTTTAGGTCAACAAACAGGTTTTCTTTTGGTGAATATTAATAGAACTTGCTGTAACAGGCTTCGTGTGCTGAAAATCGCTCCTGCCTGAGCTCCGTGAAAGTGTTATTAATCTATGAATTCCATACCATAATTCTTAACAGAAAATGTATTTGCCCAGATACAGAGTAGGTAGGATGTATGTTTGTTCTGTCAGGGAAGGATGTGTGCCAGTGAGCTCTGTTTTACCAAGGAATCACTCCTTCCCCCTTTGAGCCCTTCTACCCGTGTTAGATTATATGTTTTACTACTGGTTGAGGAAGTACTGAATATGCAAGCAGCACTTTCTCTACAGTCATGTGTGCATGTAGTCATCTAGCCAGGACCCACCCTGCCACGAAATTAATTAAGTGGTCAGGATATGAGTATCTATTGGGAAAATATTTGTCTTTGCAGTGGACCTTCTTCGGCCATTACATAGTTAATACTGCATAACCATTTAGACCTCCTTTTTTATTTTTCTTCCTTTCTTCACTCTTTTCTGACAACACAAGGTACTTTGCTCATATAAAGACAGCGGAAAAATGGTTAAAGCAGTGTGATGAATCTGAACTGGCTGAGCACGTTGCAATTGTGATGATGCCATGTGCACATGGGGCCCAGTGGTAAGGTAAGACTGTTACTGAGTGTACATAATTTGAAACCGAGTCCATTTTTTTGCAGTGAATTTATGTGGTAGTCAGTGGACTGTGACCTCACATCAGGTCTTTGGAGGTATTTAGGCCACTAGATCCCTTGGGAATTAGATATCTTGTGTGTCCCTCTCTGGAAACATACAGGCAGTCCCACTCAGGCACGTCAGGTACCCACTGACACATGTATGAGTAGAGAGTGTTTCATGTTGGTCAGAAAAGTCTATGCTATTTTCCATTTTGTGTTAATAGATATCATCAAGTTGTATAACATATTATTTATGGAAGTAATCAATCCGGCTTTGATTTATATTGAATATGCATGTTTTTCTTTCAAAACCATTTTTTTTGCAACATCTAAGTAATATTTCACAAGAGATAGAGTCTGCTAGTGACAGAAATCTCATTAACTACTCTTAATATATGTTGTGTTTACTGGACTTCATAATCATTGTGCAATTAAGCTTCACAACTGGCTTGTGAAGCAGAAAAGATGAAAGATGTCTCCATTAAAGAGATTTATGGGATGGTGAAATTAAAGACAAATTTCTGAAAGTATATAGGTACCCCTTTTTATTGGTTTCAGTGCCTAAATACCTCAGAGGGCCCTATGCTCTTGCAAAACTGCGTAGTAAGGCTCTGGTGCCAGGTCAGGCCCAAATCTGGGAGCACAGGGTGAAGGCTCTATATGAGATCATGACTTTTGGCCAAGTGCCACAGTCCTTGCCTTCTGCCCTTGTCTCTTGAATGGGAATCACACTTACTCACTGTGGGGACTGTGTGATGATTCAGGGTAGGCTGGAAATGTAATATAAAAGTGATAAGAGCAGGTAACCTGTTTCTTCTATAACCATCTACATATGCAATATTTCTGTAGGGGTCTTGGTCTTTATTAGAAAAACTTCAACATCACAGATAGGGGGCAAAGGCTTGATAAGAGTTATAGCTCAGCCTTAAAAACATCAGCTCTACTATGCCACTGGAGTCTGCTGTGTTGTTCTA
Source organism: Manacus candei (assembly GCF_025592945.1). NCBI lineage: Eukaryota > Metazoa > Chordata > Aves > Passeriformes > Pipridae > Manacus > Manacus candei. The sequence goes on from NW_026138097.1 coordinate 14,531,032, forward strand.
GGCATGTGCACAGAGTAAGAAGACTCACAGTGGATCTGCTCTACACAAAGACTGCATTTTTTCCACTTCAGGGAGGACCCTGTGTATGTTCTTTCTTAACGGGTAAATTTCATTTGATGTGAACATTATGCTAAGGCTGAATTTCTAGGCAGATTGTATGACAGTGCATTAGAAGAAAGAAAAAAACCCCACTCTACCACCAACAAAAAAAGCCCAAATCCAAAACAAAACACATATTCTTTTGAAAAATCCAGGTCTAGCTGTTAGTGTCAATTATTTCAAACACCTACTGACTTTTCTGGCGCATCTATCTCATTGAATCTTGGAAGTGATTTTATGTACTTTAAACATTTGATCACATAATCAGCTTCTGCATAGCTTCAGCAAAGGATCCTGAGCATTGTCCTGGCAGATAGTCAAGTCAAACCTGACACAGAAACAAACATAAGGGAACAATTGTTGTCAAAACACATTGCATCACTTTGCATGCTAAAGCATTTGCTCTGGTAATCCACCATGCTGACGTGTCCCTCTGCTGATGCCATCTGAGCAGGGACTGCATCCTTAAAGTTGACATGTGCATCACATTATAGCAGTGATTTTGTTATATATCATTGGCATAATGGATATTCAGAAGAGATTCATAATCTTGAAAGGTGGCTTGAATCCACAGTTCCCATCCATGTTCTGGTGACTCAGAGCATTTTGGAAACTCATTTTATAATATCTCATGCTGGCTTGGGCAAAGACAAAGTAAACAGTCGCCTAGGGCAGCAGACTTGGGAGAGATGCGGTCCAGGTCTCATTTCCTACCCACTCTCTGCTAACCATGACAGGAGTACAATCCTTTAACCTGCTTCTCCACTGTCCCTCCCACTCCCCTTTCCAGTTTAATTCTTATGGAAATCTGAAGACATCTTTTTACCTCCTCCCCGTCTCTTTTTCTTATTCACTTTCCCTCTAAAACTCTTGCTGATTTCTCCTAGCTTTTCTCCTCCAGGGAGATTTCGCTGCTTGCTACTTGTGCTGTTCCAGGATTGTGCGATGATTCCCTGTCTCCTCCCATCATTGCATTTCTTTCTGCAAACATCTATTTATTGCTCATTATTTCCAACCTTTGCTAAATAGCCTCAGCCATCCTTGGGTTTTTGGTAGCATGAGTTATGTGAGCAATACAATCCTGTGATAAAGTATACCAGATAATTTGTCTGCTGATAGGCATTGTTTCAAAAGAGTTTTTTCATACTGGGGAAAAATCCAGACAGATGTAGAAAACTTTGTTATATTGCTTATGACTCATGAGATTAAATGAGACAAAAGTAAGATGGTGTCAGCATGTCACTGAATCCCTGGAAAGGTGTGGCTTGCTCTGTTGGTAATGCTATTCATGGAACATAAAATTAGATTGCAGAATTCATTGTCATGGGATGCTATAGAAGCCAAAAGGCATAATTGGCTTCAAAAGGGAATTAGGCAAATTGTTCTATCAACGACCGTCAAATGCAGTTATCTAGATGTAGCATCATGCTCAGAAAACTCCTAAAACAGTGGTTGCTGGAAGATATTTGGCTATAGTAGTGCTAGGATCACCCTCTTCATGGACTGAGAGTTGCTGTTCTGTGTTAAGGCTGAACTTTCAGTCTCTGTCAGTAGTACATGCCTTGTGTTTAAGGTGAATTGCTGTGGACTTAGTCATCTGAAAGTTAACGTCATTTGAAAGTGAAGTTAAAGGAAGCCTATTCCAAGTGGCAGTTACTCCTGTCTATGTTGAAAACACTTTAGGATGAGATGAATTACCCAGATTAGGTGTCCTGTACTTATGACTTGTACTTTTTTCCATTGAGCTTGATGGTTTTTTCTGTAAAAATGAGTGGAGTTCAGAAACGAGTTTGTTTTTCCAAGTGAGAAAGCAAGACCTCAGATAGTCTGTGTGGGTGTTGTTTGTATCTGAACTGTGTCCTTCCACACAGATATGTTTTTCCCCCATGCCAAAGGTTTGGATTGCCTTAACTTGCTCAACCTGGCCAATTCCATCTCCTTCTGGCACACATAACGTAAACTCATTCCCTCAGACTACACTGAAAGAAGCTGCAGGGTTGTACCAGTTTTCTACAATGACAAAACAGCACCCTTTCTTGGAGAGTAGTGCAAGTTTCTGAAATGAGTAGACTGGCAATTTGACAAGCTATGACAGAAGTCTCCAGAAGGCTTCTTGCACATTGGTGCATGCACAAATACCATACATAAGATAGCAGCAGATCCTTCACTCATTTGATTTGTTATTTTTGCCTAAGGAAGTGGAGCTTACACATGTAGGCATATATTTGTTTGGGGTTTTGCCGGACTCATTGTCTCATATCCCTACTGGTAGTGGTTGTTATCAAGACAATTTAGTGAAGGGAAGCAACGAACTGTGAGTAATTTGCTAAATGTGAGGCCAAACATGATGTCTTAGCCTACTGCTCTCAAAATCTTAATTAGTGCAATACTTCCACTAAGTGTTGGGATCTCTTCAGGAGTCAAAATGGTTGTGGTGGTGGTACCTTGGCAGAAGTTTTAGAAAAGATGGGGGAAAGTTTCCAAGGTGACAAATAATACACTAACAGTTGGCAATGACCAATGGCTCTATGTTCTTTTAATGCTCTTCAGGTAGATTCCAAGGAGGCTAAGCAAGCAAAACTGAGGATAAAATTGTGGCCTGGTGTTACTGGAGCTAATAGCAGCTTCACAGTGACTTCTGAGTACAAGGAGGATTTGGGACCAAACATGCCATTGGGGTTCTAGCAGGACCTTTGCTTGTGGCTCAGGGAGATTCAACTGGGGTTCAAGTAGACAGGGCTGCAGGGAACAAAAGTGGTACAAGGAAGCATTAGCTATTTTTGATATCCAGAAACTATGCTTGCCATTTTGGAATTAGGTGAGTAGCAGGACCTTAAGGCTCAGGTAGCATCATTTAACTTTTTTCTGTTCAACCTGAGGCTTCAGTGGGATTAGTATCTCAGATTCTTCTTTCTTATCCTTGTTCTCTATTCAATCAACTAGAAATTGGACTCCATATCTTTTCTTCCTTTAAGAAATAAGTATCTGTAGATACATATCTTCAAAATAAACCTCCAAATATTTGGAGGCTTATCTTTTATTTATTGTATATATATGTCTATCTTTTCTCTGTTACTTTCTAATCTCTTAAAAATTTTTCTTTTAGTGATAGGATTCATAATTCTGCAGGTAATGAATTGGACTTTGACAGACACTCAGCAAAGAGCCTCTGGATGTAAAAATGAAACTGCTGGTGTGAAAAAATTATCTGCACTAACCACTGGAAGCACACTGCAAAAATCCAGGTTGCTGAGCAATGTCTATGTCGTATAGTAAGGACACAGTCAAGTACAACAAACCCTGTGGTCCACTTGCCTTCACTCCTTACTGGAACCTGTCAACTGCTGTAGCTGAGACAGATCAATTACACTACATATTGCTGAGATCGTGTGTTCTGATGACAGACAGGCTTGTATCCTACTCACTTTCATCCATCAGCCACGTTAGCAACTTCAAAGGTATTAAAGAGTGAGCAAGCCTGACATTCTCAGCCCCAAACGACCTTGAGGAAATTTTTTTTTTTTTTTTAATCTGTGTTTGTGTGTGGCAGATGAGTCTATACGGGCACTATTCGTAAAGCTGGGTTGTTTTGAGTGCTATGCAAGAGTTGATATGTAGTCAACACTACAGTTGGCTCCACAAAAAGACATTCTGAATGAGGAAGTAGAATTTTTGAGAAGGTATTTGTAGATGCAGACTTTTCAGTCCTTGATATTGATCTGTAGAGTTTGGCTTCTCATGAGTAAATTTAAGATTTGTGGAAATGGTTAGGCTCAAACAGCATGAATGCATCCGTTATTTATTTTCTTTTTAGCTGCTTGATCTGAAATTGTTTCTCAAGAAAAAAATTTATATTAAATGTATTTTTCTTATTCTCTCCTCATACCATTCTGGTATAACAGCTAAGGCAGAAAATTTGCACCCTTTTTGAAGTATTTAATGTTGTTACTTTAGAAAAAAAAATTACTTGACTTCTGGAAAAGTCTGTAAGTTTTCAAATTGCAGAATCACCAAACAATTATTTGTCTATCCATTTATTACTTAACCCCATTTCCTGAAGTTTTCATCCTATGTATGTTGGGGTTCTTTTCCATCTCTCACAGTGCTTTGTTTATTATTCTTACAGCTTAAATCTTTCCTCTTTCTTAGCCATTGGTTTGTCAGTTATGATCAAGTGTCAACATGAAAGCAAACATAAGCATCAATTATAAAAAAATTACATAGTCTGTTTACATATTCATTTGCAGAAAGGATTTTTCTCTCAATGCATACCGGATGTGAACTGTAACTAGACATGTGAGTTGTCTTCATACTTATTCTCACATCTGAAATCCATCAGGTAGGTTTGGTAATCCTGCCAAGCATGGATTTCTTCCAGTATATGAGCAATACTTTTAAGTCTTTTAATAGTGGAGGTTATTCAAATATATTTTGAGTACCATCTTTTCCATAGGAAAAATTTTTTAGTTTCCTCCATAGGAAGACTGTTACATGATCCTCTACTTTAAATTAATTTGCTTTTTTTACCTCCCCCTCCATCACTTTATTTTTTCCTGAACAAAATTGTAGGCATTATGCAAAATTAAGGTTAAAAAAAAAATAAAGGCTGGAGCATCACACTGAAGAAGGTCACTTTTAATTTTGCTACCATGAAACAAAATCTTTATTATGGGGAAAAAGTAATCAAACCTTTGACATTTTAGAATTTCTTTTTAACTTAACAGTTAAGGGAATTTTTTTTTTGCAATTCATCATTTTTTCTGTGTATAATCAGATTTTATTTTTCAGTATAATTGCAATGAATTATAGACAAGTGTATTCTCTCTAATAGAAGAAGAAACAGTAAGTGGGGTAAACTGGCAGTTCTTCAGTTTTTTTAAGTCACTATAAATTTCAATTTGTCTGCCCCACTAATTTGTCGGGCGTATGCTGCAGACGCCTTTGTCGCAAAGCATTCTTAACCCTCTCTAGAAAAGCAAAGTTTCCTTCATGTTAAAATGTGCCGGCCCCTTTGACGCCCATTGGGTCTGCCCAACATAGGTTGGTCTGCCCAGATGAGAGAAAAATCAAACAAAAGCACATTTACAGGTACCCATGGGTTGTCTATCTTCTCCTTGGCCTCTGAGACACTGAGAAAATCTTAGCTGCTTAAGTAGGTCTCTGAGTTCACAAGATGACTTTGGAAAGTTCTTTGTGGCTGTTTCAGCATAAAAACGTGGATCTGATGGCAGGAATGTGACCTTAAACTGGTTTGGGCAATGATGCTGTTATTCTTTCACTCAATGAACGGTGGTTGAAATCATAAATGAATGCTTTCCACATAGATGGTAGAGAGAACAGCCGCTGCCTTGAGAAAAAAAATCAAAATATTTCGCCTCCAAAATATCTTTATAAATCCCTATAAATGTATTTTTCATTTTGCGTCCCTGGGAATAGTTAAGCCCAAGCAGAGTTAGGAGTAGAGTTGCTGAAATATTGCAGTGAGAGCTGTCATCAACCCCTTCTTAGTGTTTGGGTCACTTTGACACCTGCAGTCCTGAGATTCTGAAGCTTGCAAATTCAGCTCAGTCCAAATGCAGTCTGAGCTACTCCTTCAGAGATTTGCACCTCTGACAGGGAGTTCTGTTGAGACTGGCAGCAAGCCTGCTAATTTTTACCAGTTGTGGCAGATTGTTTCAATGTTTTTACCCTTAATATAAAGATGGTATGTTCGAATGCCTGGATTTTCATGTTCAAAGCCACTGAAACTTTCCTCACTAGTAAAATCATGTATTTGCTCTTTTGCTTAAATGCTTCCAGGTTGCCTGAACACACAATTGCACTGCAACTCTGTTTAGATTCCTAATTTCCTTCTGTCTGAAAGCCGTTGAGATATCCAACCATGCTTTTCCCTGGTCCTGAAATATCTAGAACACTTGCTGTCATCAGTGGGCTGCACATGGAGCTGGGCTCCATTTCTTATTTTGTTGTTGGTGTAAAAGGCTTGCAGAAACTCCCAGGTGTGGACAAACATGACAGCAGAATGATGGCAATCCCTGGCTGGCCAGTGACCCCTCAGGATACTGTTACTATCCAGAAAAATACAAAGCAGCCTGTAAGAACTCCTATCTCTTTTGGGTATGAAGGCAGAAGAAAGGGAACACATGACTTTCTTCTACAACTTACTGCCCTGTAAAAGGATTTTAAAGAATCTTTAGGGAAAAAATTTAGGCCTCAGATGCACACATGTGGATCTCATTGATTTCATAGGAGGTTATGCAAGTGTGTACATTAACAGACAAAATATTCCTTTTGATCTTTAAGAGCAATTAATATAACACATGGAATTGCACTACTGTGTAATAAGATATTTTTTACTATTTCATTAAAAGTACTCCTCAAGCTCAAATACAAAACAATGTAGCATCCCAGGACATAGTCTTTTAATGGTATATCTTCACTAATGCTTATCACCTTTGATGCTGTTTGTAAATGTGTTTGGTTGTTATGCTTTGAACTTCAGTAAAACATTGTGCTCAGTAAATAACAAGACCAAGCACTTTCCTATCCTCACATGTGTCCATGCTTGAGAACGGCACTGTAATTGGAAGAGATGGAGAAATAGTTGTCCTGACTATCCGCAGGGACTTCCCTGTGACCAGGTCTTTTCTGCTACCATATAAGACACAACTGTGATGGCTAAGCACTTATTCCATAAGCCTGCAAGCACAGAGCATTTTAGCACATGCTTACACTTATGAGCATGTGGGTTGCCAAGTACTCCTTGTAGTTAATACCTTGAAGAGTGTGATGGTTTAAAAACCTCTACTGACATAGACTTTACAGGAGTGTGCAAGACTGACAGCTTGAAGGTGGCTCCCCAGGGTCTATCTACACCTTGAACTCCTGTAGCTGCATCTATCTATCTGTGAGTGGCTGGTAATGAAATGCAATGAACCTGAATTGAGGGTGTCTTTGCTTTCTTTTTGCCTACCTGAAATTCCCGGTGTGTTAAACTGACAGATGTATTCACTGTGAAATTGGAAGCAGTTTCTGACTAGAAAGGTTCCCACAAATAGATTAACAAGTCCAGGAGTGAGCAAGTGGAATTGAACAGTCTGTCTGCAACAGGTTCTTGGGTGGAACAGCAAGTGCTTCTTCACCAGAGAAACAACACAATGTGTCTTTTGAAGAAGAAACTAACATAATGTCTTTTCAGGTCTCTATTGATCTGTCAAATTGCAAATAAAAGGGAGATAAACTGTAGGAGTCACTTTGTCAAGGAAACAGTCTTGTGTGAATAGAAGGATGGTTGTTTCATCTCAGAACAAGAATTTACATGTTTCCTTTCAAAGTGAGCTGTGGTTTTGTTCCCTGCTCCCCAGTCTGTCGGTTACACAAGAGACTTTTCTCCTGAAAGGTTTCCATAAGTCTTCCCAGCCATAAGACTGCTTTTGTTCCTGCTTTTGTACTTGAGCATCTCTATCTTTTTGACTGAAGTGCTCTGTATGTATTCACCTTCAGGCAGAAACTGAATCTAGAACCTTTCCAACTGATGCTCTAGCTAAGATTTTATGAAGTTGTGAACAATGGAGAGGAGGATAATAACAGCCCTGTTATGATAATGCATGCAGCCCTAGCCATAAGTGGCACTTGTATTTTAGCAATAATAAATAAGTGTCTTTGGCAGTATTTGTATGGTGTTGATTCTCTAAATCCAGTGGACTGAATATTTTTTACTATTAAGCTTCATAGATTACAGCCGTAGTCATAGTATTCTATGAAAAGCCATTTAGCTCAATCAGTTTTGATTGTAGTTTTATTGCTTAGTTGATTGTATCAGATGCTATTTATTCTATCCAGATCCACATCTATAAACATTTAATATTATTTTTGGTGACTCTAATTTGATGGGGAAAATGAATTTTTGGCCCCCTCCCCACCTCTTCAAACAGTACTGCCTGTAAAATTTTGCTGAAAAATTGAAGCTGTAAAGAGCTTGGGAAAAAAACCCACAACAACAAACAAACCAGAAAACCCACAAAAAACCAGAAGTCCAAAACAAACAAAAAACCACACCCCAAAAAAACACCACAAACACCAAAACTCTGTTTTTTCATGCCTTCTTAGACTATTAGAAAATACTTATTTTGCAGAAGATTGCTACTGATGTTGAAGTGAGGAACAGAGTACTATTGCTAATAGAAAAGTATATTGACATAGCTGGAGATCAGGTACTCCCTAGCACCCATCCACTGTCCTCTTTGTAGTAGGGAGATATGCCTACAGTGCTTTGGAGATGAGAGCAGCTGAAGCTAAAACACTCTCCATATAATGCTGTATTACAATGAACCTTTTCAGTGTGTTAATGCAGTAAAATCCCTGTTATCTGAATTCTATATTCTTCAATTACAGTAACTTGTGATTCAGATAAATGGGAATCACCAAGATATAAACTTGCAGAGTTTATTAACTCACTGGATATTAATATCTTCCTAGTATTATTTATATAATCTGCAGCATGATCTGGCACATAAGCACAGCAGGTTTAGTTTAGTTTATTTTACAAATTCAGTGCAAATTGCCTCTTGCACCAAAAAATGCATTCAAGTTAGACCTCAGGGTATAAATCTGAATTTATGTTAACCAGACTTCCTATGTTCAAGTTTGTAAGTATATCCTAACAGATTCATCAGAAAGAAGGATAGTACAGAAATGCAAAAAAAAATATTATCTGTATTGCAGCACCCATACAAGTGGAGATAGGATCTACTTTCATTCTTTTCCAGCTGCAGGAAGATTCTAGGTAGTATTTTGGATTACTTCTTTCTTCTGTTTATATTAGCAGAACGGAGTAGAGAAAGTCTTGGGGCAACTGATGCCCTATGGTGAATCGATTTAAGTAGGTACAGATAGATTATTTGTGAATTTTGTTCCTGGCACTACAAGCAAGAGAGGATGCTGAAGGTAGCTTTTCTAAGCATCAAAAGTGAAGATAAAGTTTATTGTTCTGTGGGATGGCTTAGTTGGATGTAGAGCTGCTCCTTAAAATTAGGCCAGCCTAATTAAATATGGGTGTACATTAAACACTTCAATTCTACAGCTTCCACCCGTCTTTATGTGAGGCATTTGGTTGGTGCTGAATGCTTGTTTAATTTTTGGGTTTAACTTGTGCACGCAGCTGAAGTTTATCTAAGCTTATTTCCTTCTTAAGGAAAAAGTGCATACTGGAGTCCAGAATGCCTCACCCTCTTTTTGGTGCTGTGCTACCTCCTTGCTGACTGTCAGGGGTGGGAAGGGCCATAGGTATTGCCCCCCTTTAGAATAGGTGAATCAAGTATGTCTGTTTTTAGGTGGGAAAAAAAGCGTCATCCAATCCTGGTATTTATTTTGATGCTCAAAGATGACATAAAAGCGGCATGCCAGGGAGGAATGTCCATTGAGAAGGAAGAAAACAACCCCGCACTCCTCTGTGATTGGGACTGACTGTGTTGTTGCTGGGTGGATGCTGCGTGATGCTGTTGCTGCTCCTGCTCCAGCACTGTGATGTTTCTGTTCCAGATTGTGCTGACTCACATTCAAGAAAAAACGATACATAGGCACAATGCACTGTAACTTTTTTCCTTTCCCCCAGTAACCTCGGTAAGTGTTTGATTTCTTTTTCCTCTCTTTGGCTAGTGTGGTGCTAATGTATCTTTACAGTTAGAATTAATAGGAGGGGGAAAGGCAACCTTGTAAACAAACTGGTAGCAGACAGATTAATCAAGGAGAGGGCATTTAAATGCAACCTGCTGTTTGTGGTACATCCACCTCTCTCTAAAGCTGATCAATCCTGATAACTCGTCCGTCTCTACAAACTACACTTCTTAAATGGGAGAAGTGCTTACAATGCCCATTTACAACTGTATTCTGTTTAATTAGTCAGCCCAGCCGGTGCTGCAGGGATAGATCACTTGCCTTTAAAGATTTGAGAATGTTAATAGTACAGTATATCATTTTAATTATTATTGGATTAATGTTGTGTCTCAAAGAACATCTAATGCAAATCACAAGAAATGGCCTGAAGTGACCCAAGGGTTGTGCTTTATTAGAAAAGTAATAGGTCCATTGCTTAAATATAAAGAGAGGTTCTTTCTTCAAATGTCACTGCACTGGGCTTCTTCGTGTGTGTGTATGTAGAAATTAAATCCTTTTGCTTCCACCTTTGTCCACAGAAAGTTTCTGTAGCTCATGCACTAAATGGCTGAGACAGTAGCTGTAATACCAACAGATGAAGAGGAGATCCAAAATAATAGTGATGATGAAGATCGATTTCCGAATCATGATACTGTTACGGTGTCCCTTGGTTGCTCTGCCAGCCCTTCGTTAACCAGCCTTAATGAAGACAGGGGAAGCTCAACGGTGCCAGAAAGATTGTCTGTCCTCTCCAGCAAGGCCATGGCCCAGGTAAAAGCCCTGACTGGCCCAGAGGTGGTTAGTGGTGGCCAGGCCCAGAGGACAGCCTCTGGGTTGGCTGAGCATCATCTGGCAGCTGTAGATGTATCACTAGGTGGCTTGTTGTACCCTGTGGTAGTCGGTAACCTGCAGCCTGTGGACATTGCCTCCCTGTGCTCCAAAAGCTCAAGTTCAGAAGTACTGCAGGTCCCAGGGGTGCTCTGTGAGGCTGGCAAACCCCCACAGGCTGGGACGGACCAAAAGGACTGCTACACACAGCAGGCAGGGAGTGGCACCAATGGCAATACTGCCTCTTGTAGTCTGGGCCATGTGATTTGGATGAAGACCACAACAGTAATGGAGACCTTAGAAAATAAGAAACAAGAGGAAAAGGAGAAGTACCGCCTCCAGCTAGCTATGTACCGACGGCTTCTGTTGTTGCGCTCCATCAGGAGTTTGCATAGGCAGCTGGAGCAACAGCAGGCCAGGTTGCAGGAATGCTATGGCATGGTAATAAATACCAAGAAAGAAGTGTTGAAACACATTTGCTCAGCCTCGCCCTCACCTTCGCCGTAATCATGTTGCTGCACGCAAAAATGAGCTTTGCAATGCCACCGGAGCCGCCAGCGAGCTTGCATGCTACAGGGGCGGTGTCCTCATACCCAAGGGTATGTGCCCATGTGCGCTCAGAGTAGAGAGGAAACAGCAATAACAGCAGAGCAAGAAGAGATGAGAGAAGGTAAAGTGTGGGCCCCTGAATTTATCTGGAGGAAACCAGAGCAAGATTGAACTTGCGCAAGAAGTTGACTCCTGATGCACACTCAAAACCTCAAGCTGATATAGAATTTTTTTGGCATATAGGTTTGTAAAAAGAAAAAAAATCATCACAAAACTGGGAACCTAGTCTGAAACCTGATCCATAAAGGTGGTCAGATGCAGGGTTGCTGCGTGCTGAATATGTGGTATGATGCATCTCCCTTCTACTTTCAGTGTTAACAAAATTTGAACAGAATTAGGGTTTGTTTTCCTGCAAGAATACCTGAATCTAGAAAACCAGGATATTTGGCTTTCTAGATTCAGGTATCCTTGCAGGAAACTCAGACTTGATCTGTCTACCTAGCTGCCTGTTTTTCACAAAACTGCTAAGGCCACTGTACATTTGCAACCTCTACTTTCCTTTAAAATTTATTCAAACTGATCAGAAATTATCGTGGGAGGGTAGGACAGTCATACGCACAGGGAAACAGTACAACTGTCTAAGCCAGTATTCCTCAGGAGAGCAAGGTAAAAACAAAGGCCTTGTAATCTGACGTGGCATTGGAAACCCAGGCTGGCAGCACCAGGGGAATGTTTGAGGTCTGCACAATTATTAATCTACTGCTAACTCCCAGTAGCACTAGCATCTGCAAATCAAGCATATTTTGTGCCTTACTGCTGTCATTTAATGGAAGTTGGTGACAATTAGCACTTTCTATCCAGGTGTATTAGACATGTGGAAAACCCTGTAGCACTGTTTCTCCAATTGCAAAGTTAGGATGCCTGCAGGGAATTTGATGTCAGTATGCAACAAACACACAGGGAAAATGAAAGCAAAAATATGCAACTTTTTTTATGCATTTAAAAGGCAATATGAGTCCCTATTATTGAACAGCAAATTGAATAGTTTTAAGATCTGAAGCAAAATATGATTCAAGAAGAAAAGGTACAAAAAAATTTCTTTTACTAGGATTTAACGTGGTATAGAAAAATCTCATTCTTCAGATGTTTATTTATGATCATGCCACCTTTTCTTTTGCAGGTGTTTTTCTCTTTTAATAACTGTTTAAGTAGATGAACAATCAAAGAGTTTTTTGGTGGGTTTGGGGTATTTTTCTGCATTAAAAGACAAGTCTGTTATTAATACTCCTATCTTTCTAGAATTTCACATATATTCTAGAATATATGTGCTATATATAGGAAACTTTTTATTCTCACCTTTTTTTTTGGTGCATATGGGAAAGGGGTGTCGGTCTGTGCATGCACACACACCTCCCTGTATTCAAGAGGTTATGAAAGGCTGGTGCTTCTTTTTTTTCTGTAGCAGAAGAAGGAATAATGTCTCAAAATAATCTCTGCTGTCTATGAGGAGTTTGGTTGATTAGATTCACATACACACATCTGTGAGCAAGGTATTGAAGTAATTCAACAAATGAAGTGCAGCACAACATTGTCATTATTCCGTCTTTGTATTTCTGCGCACCCAAAATTATGGAAGCCCCCTGGGTATGCACAACCTTAGATAGGTTCATTCATCTCCTTGGGCCCTTATGTAGCTTCTCACGCAGCATGAACTAGTAACTTTGAATGCAGAATTACCATAGAAACATCCTTGGCATCAAGGAGATATTTGAAGGAGCATCCTCTCTGCCTCATTTGGGGAATTCAGGTTGCCAGAGGCCTTTAGTGGGCTACAGAAGAGAGCTGGGGGTTGCATGTGACTGAGAAACATTACTCCTAAGCTCTGACCCCATCTAGCTCTCTGCTCAGCCTTGGGAAAGCTGTTCTCTCTCAGCAGTACAGGTTTCCCAAAGAGTGCTTAAATACCAAACTCATCTCAGAGGTAACCTGTTCTTTCTCAACGTGCCTCTCAAAAAAGAACGTTAGCCAACAGGGCTATGTAAAAATTCTTTTATTTCCACACTTATCCCACCCCCCCCACTATTTCGTGAGCTGCAAAAGCCTTTCTGCCATTGGTTAAGAGTGAGTGTTATGTGAACCAAACGCAAGCAAACCACTATTATGTCATCTCTCCTGGGGAAAGAAGTGTTGGAGAAGGATCATAACTCAAAAATATTACTACATTTTGAAACAAAATATCAAATTGTTTCCATTAGGAAGACAGTTAAAATGAATATTGTTGTTAATGTTGGTCAACTTCTTTTGGACTGAAAAAAATTATCTTCTAAATTACATTCAGGTTGATTAATACTATCATGTAACTTTCCACTGAAAAAAATAGATGAACAAAAATATATTAAAAAAACCCAACAAACAAAACTACAAAAACCTCTGATAAGACAAAGTAACTGCTTTGCCTCAGTAGCTGCTGAAGTACAGTATTGTCCTGCATTTGTTTCAAAATGCCCTACATTACTGCTTAGAGCTACCTAGAGTGTCATTTGCATTTAAGAGTAGCTAGAATAACATTAAAGAATACTTCTCACATAATACCCACTGCAGCAACAGTTAGTCTGTCAACCTGTCCAATTGTAAATTCTTTGTGGCAGAACTGTGACAATCTTTGTTTTGTACATTTCATAAAATTTCTTGATCCTAACTACGATCAGTAGATGCTTCAGCATTATGAATATTAAATACTGAAAGATTTGTGCATGAGCATTGCTGTCTGATAGCTGGCAGGAAAATGAAGCCAAGACTTATTCTGTGCATGCTCATTCTTTCCATCTAGTACATTTATGGATACATGCAAAATAAATGTTAACTGAGGAAATAACATCAGTCTTTGAAACAATTTGATGTTTAGCTTGTGCTTCTGGTGTGACTACTAATAAGTGAAGTTGGACAAACCAATTAAACACAATATGATTTTAAAAATGAGTTTGTTTTAGAAACTTGAAAAATGTGGCTTCACAGCTATGTCTTTTTCCTTAGATATTTTTGTATGTTTTGGAAGTTGAAGGCCAGTGAGAAAGTGACAGAATGCCATGGGTAACTCATGGAGGTGGTTTCAGGCACACCAGGCAGAGCAACAGTCTTAGATTTAATGAAAGTCTGTCCTTCCAAATTGTTCAACCTCCTTATGTGTTTAAGAGGTTTGGTAGTTTGGATGAGGTTCAACTAAATTTCTCAAAATTTGTATATTTATCTAAACTCAAGTCACATAGGTCTCACAGGTCTTGGGTACTGATGACAAAATAAGTAGTTTTGGGAGTGCCTTCCTACCTGTTACCTTTCTGTCTTCCAGAGCCTGTCAAAATAATGATGTCCATGAGAAATCTTTTCTGCAATTTGACAGTTATGCTACCCTCTTTTACAGCAAGCTTGAAGTTAAATGATGCTGCCTGAACCTTAAAGTCTTGCTGCTCACCTAATTCTCAAATGGAAGAAAATAATAATGGGTTTACTATGGAAGAGTGGGATATTTAAAACTGCTGCACTGGAGACTCTTCAGAACTGTGGTTTTGCTGTTTTTGTTGTTGACAGTTGCGAGTCAGGCAAGATCAATGGCCCACCTTAAAATGTTTAATTATTACCTCTTGTGATGGAGCTGTGCAAGGGATTAATTCAGTTCCTCCTTCCTGAGATTTTCTTGTGTGTCTATCACATTCCCTTATTAGGACAGTGAAGATTTTACCAATTTATAGTAAATTTATGATATTGTGGTAAACTTATGATATTGTGGTAAACTTATATTAAATGTGGATCACCCTGCAATGTTCTTCAAACATTGCAAATTATGGACTCTGGGCATAAGCATACAAAAGATAAATTTAAAGATGAGGTTGTTTAAATCACCCCTGGATCAAGTAAAAACCCTTTAGAGGTTTGGAAAACCCTTTAGAGTCCTTGTTACAGTTTATTTCTATAAATGTTGTAAATCTAGAATATAAATGCATTGGAGAGCACCTTTTGTTTATGACTGTTGAAAGAAGTGCAGTAAGACAAAGGTGGGCTTGGGATATGCTTGAATGGGACCCTGCTCCAAATGCAGTGAGTAAGGAGTAAATGTTCCTTATTCTTAAAGCTCACAGATTTGGATGAGCATGATTGCCAAAAACCTGGAGGATGATTGGATAATGGGAGTGACTGGAACTACAGGAAAAGATGTCACAGAGTTTGATTTTTAGTGCAGCATGGAGAATTACACACTGTACAGGTTTTTTCTTCAGTTAAAGATGACCTTTTCTTTTTCTCGCTCCTGAAAAAAGTCTTTTGGATCATTAGGTTAGATGGTGCTAAAAGTTGTTTGTGTAGCTGCAGTACATAGGAGTTGACACCTATCTCTGAAGTTGAGTGACATTAGTTATTGTTGCCAAGATTCACACATACAACTTACTCCTAGACCTGGTTTCTATCTAAATTGTAGCATACTGAAGTTGAGTGTCCTGCTGACTTTCAGTGACACTTGAATCCAGGCCAAGAGTTTGAGGTGGTATGCCTTGTTCAAGTCCCTTCTCAATTTTGATTAATTTCTATCTCCTGGTGTCTTCAAACAATGCCTCGTGTGGTACTAATCTTTGTCTTTCTGGCAAAATGTTTGGAAGACTTGGGAGAAGAGGAAAAAGGCCTTGTGCTATTGAAGAAAGGGGAGGTAGGTTGTTTTTTTTTTAATTTAGTGAAAACTTAAAGCAGGGGAGGCTGTCCTGTGAAAACACTTTTGGAGGTTTCACTTAAATGTCTTGAAAATAACATTTCCTACAGCTACAAGTAAGTTTCCTTAATTGTATTGTTCATCTTTCCATACAATTTTAACCAAGTCTACAAAACAAACAAAAAAGTTGCCTTCATCTCTGACAAATCAAGTCTCTAAGTCCCCAGCCCAAAGTGACTTCTGTGTGCATGAGTGGCAAGGCATTCTTGAGGATCTCAATAAAAGTTACATTTTCCCTTTGATGGGTGGGGGTTGGAAAGGAAAGGGAATGTGTGACCATTCATCACAGCTCCAGGCTCGTTAGTACCCAGGAACTTTCTACTCTAAATGACAAAGAGTTTCACTGTCACCAAAGAGAAATTGCTGCTGACCTTAGACCTCTTTTTGGAAAGTAAAATAATGGAGCACAGGAGCAGAGTTTGATATTTGACCGAATTCTACACAATTATCATGCATGTGTATATAATAAAATTAATTCTGTGTCTCTGCATTGTAGCCTCCGGCAAGCAGCGTACAATCAGTTTTGTATGTATAATAGATCACAGAGTTGTTCATGAATAATACAAATGCATTGAGCAGATACTAGTGAGTGAGGATGTTTGTCTTTGCATGGAATCGAAGTGAACATGTAATATTGTGATAATATATATTTGATGAATTCAGGTCTGACTTGCCTTTGCCATAGCCTGCTAATTCCCCGACAAGGGTTGCCACAATAATTGAGTTTCCAATAACATTATGATTATTTCCACATGATAATTTAATTGTAGGTATTTTTTAATATTGTAATAATGTAGATTTGTGATTATTATGCATTTGCATGCAGATTTTCATGGTGTCTCGGAGCACATCCCTACATTTATAACTTAATTTCCTATATTATTGCGTATATATTTTGGGATGAACTCATTAATGCAAACAAAAAAAAGCAGGTCTTTTTGGTCATTTTGCCTTTATTATAAATGGCTGAAAGCTTTGCTCATTTTTTTAGACCAGTCTAAACAAGTGAATAAACAAAAGACAACTCTAATTCATGGATGGATTAATTTAAAATAATAATGTAATTACAAATCATGGCAGATTTGTCTGAGGCAATTGGGATGTAGACTGGTACAAATTTTGCTTTACTGAAAAAAAGCTTGTTTAAATGAATCACCAAGTTTAGTAGAGGCTGTTTTCCATTCTTCCAAATCCCCTATATTAGGTGATGGCAAAGTAACACTGGCTCAAAATTCATGAGTGCCTGTTCAAATAGGTATAACAACATGGAAGCTGGAACATCTGTACCTAGCTAGGTATTATTTTGGCAAGCAAAGTAAGAATAGAATTGTGTATACAGTCATGACACTGGCAGGGATTTTAATGAGTTAAATTGTCCACTCTGGAAAGAAGTTGGTTGCTTGCCTGATAACCACCTTCAAACTACATTAGAAAACCTTGCCTGAAATTTGGTGGGACAAAGGGAGGTAGAAATGAACTCTGTTCCCATTAATTGGAGCACACATTCGTATGATCTTGTGAGCATTCTGCTTCAAATCAGAGAGCTCTTTTCTGGGCATGTGGAAAATTCAAAGAGGAGAAAATGTCTTTAGCTGAATACTTCTGTTTTGAAGAGAAAATTTTCAGAGAAAGTGACACAGGCTTTGTGTATTGTTCATATTTCTTGTACCTGTGGTTGGAGGAATGTTCACCTTTATCTGTAAAATCTCAGCTCTGCAAATTGAACTGGGGTCACAACAGATTTCTTCGTCTATCTGTAGCTGTCAGGTTGGTTTTCCATTGCCTGCATGACAGGAACATGCAACAGGAACTAGGTGAACAGGCCTGGTCCAAATCTTCAGACGTGGAAGTTTAAAACCGGCGGCTGGAATATATAACCCTCTGCTATCCTTTCAGATTGCTCTTCAGTTAACATTGGTGCTATTGCTTCCAGAGTAGTTTGGTGCCTGGTTTCTACTTTCAAACATATTCCTCTAAATTAACAAGAGAAAAGACACAATGAGATTAAGTCCCTTCTCTTTCATCTTTACTTGTTCTGTGGACTGAAGCAGAAAAGTGGAAGCCTGATTTAGGCAGTGAAGAGAGCACTTATGATTCTGCAGTATAAGATGGTCTCTATAGATTTTGAAGCAGAATGACTTCTTGTATAGGTAAATTAGATTCTGTCCTGAAACCCATCTGATCCAAGCCTTTTGTAAACTCCATATCTTACTAAGAAGCACCTTGGCAACTGACTTCACTAGAAGCTGTAAAAGTATCAAAACATGAAGGTGGTCCCACTGGCAGAAGTTCACTAATCTGTACCCATGCCTTGCTGAGCTCAGGTGATAGTTCAACACAGGGGATCTGGAAGGTCAGTCTGTTATTTTTTTTTTTTGTAAGGAGCCACCAGCATAAAATTAAGGATATGTTTTACCCTGTAGCAATAGATCTTAAATGATCTCAGGTGTTATTTGTCACAGGTAAAGTACCATAGACTATAAATGTATCATTCTCTCTGTAAGTCCTCAATGCAATTTATAATCCTTCTTGTCGTGGAGAAACTTAAGGTTGTTTCAGATACGAGGTTATTTATACTTGGATGATTGTCTTCATTACTATATGTTCCTGATGTTACTCATACAGATATGATAGGTGGGTACATAGAATTAGAAACAAGCCCGTTGAAAAGCACTGATTCATGTCATATTCATGAGTAATTTTCCCTGATAAAGGAAATTGAGACTAAAATTTTATAATACAGACAATGTAGCTGCCCTGGCCTCTCAACCATTCCAACATTACAGAGGTTAGGCCTTGGAAGAGCTCAGTTCCTTTTCTGCCATTACCTGATGGGTTTTGAACTTGAGTCAGAATTGCTCTAACATTTTAAATTGGGGAAAGTGGTGTGGAGTTTCTCAGCCTTTCCTGTTAGTGCTGCTTCTCATTACGTAAAAAACCTGAATGACAGATAAGGTCCCTTCCAACCCAAACCGTTCTATGATTCCATGTCTTTTGCTTTTCTCACAATATGTGACAAGGAAATGTTTAATTTCAGGTCACTTGGAAGGAAGGTTTCTTTTGACACAAAATCATTTGTTATTGCCGCTTTGTTCTTCAGCTGAAGGGGAAAAAAACCCCACCTTCAGTTTTCTTGCAATTGTTTTTTTCCATTTGTAGGTGTCTGTGAAGCAGTGAGTCCGTGGAATTTCTGCATGAGGCAGGGGATATGTTCTCTCGTGCACAGACCAACATTTCCCAGCTTATTCTTAAGGAAAGCATTCTTCAAAAATAATTTAAGTAAGGAGGTATTTATGTATTGCCCATCTTCTCTAGTGCTTGAAAAATGCATGGTTCATGGCCACTAGTGGTTCTTCTCATAGTGGGGAAGGTTTATTGGCCATAATCCTGGAAGTCTGGCAGTCCCCTGTGTGTCAAATGATCACTGATTGTATTGGAAAAGGATGCTTCAGTGACAGCAGGCAGCCCCTGGGCAGAAAGAGGTGTCCCTTGTCCCTGAGCAATAACCTGTATGGATGATTGAGACTTGTTGATAGACCTCCATGGAAGTCTTTCCTAGTAGTAAGAGCTTAGCAGCATCTGACTTAGTGAAGGATCTCTCAGTACAGGATGCTTGAACTTGATTTGTTACTCTCATCAAGAGGGTATAAAGGTAGGCAAAAACTGAACATGCCTTGAGGCCCAGGCAGACGCAGTTTTTCCACAACCTCTGTCTTATGGGAGGGAAAGAAAGAAAAGGCTGCTAGAATTTACAAAATATAGTTATTGACTAATTTCTTCATCAGCAAGAGCTGTAAGAAATCAGTGAGGTCTCTCCTGAGAGACCAGTGGTGTCACCTCACGTGTCCTCAGGGTGCCAAATGGTATAAAACACTCACTTTGAAAGTACTGCACCGTGATAAGCTTTAACACCCAAGGGATGCATTGTGTGTACATTTTGTTATATGTAATGACACACTGAAAGGGCAGTGAAGCTGTTAAGGGAACACTGCATGTCTAAAAAGAACTTATTTTTCTTTCAACCAATAAAAGAAGGAAAGGCTCTTTCAGAAAAGCAGTTAAAATAATATCATTTAAATGTAAGAAGTGATAAAATACCAGAGAGAATTCACCTGTCAGATGAAGAAATTCAAAACATGAAGTCTTCTGTGTAACATACACATTTCAAATTGGACCATTTTCCTGATAAAGCAATAGAACTCTGCCAAAAGCTTTTAAAATAGTTGATATATATACAAAATTTTAAGGCTGACACAACCAGCAGAACAGTAACAATTATTTAAAACAGATTTGAAAAATAAAGAAAAAGAATGTAATTTCATGTAGTCATTCTAGACAATGTGTAAGAGGCTGTGATATTCAACAAGACCAAAGTTGGATGTGAGACTCTGGGAGTTTTTCAGCAAAGATGATTTTGTGGAAATACAGTTCAGTGCATATAAAAAATGCCCCTAGAGGTGACTACAATGCTAACAACAATATTTTGAAACAAAGCTAAAAAAGACTCATATTCCCTTCAATGTAATTCCATGTGGACATATTCAAAAATTCTGTACAGCCTCAGTGTGCTGGGGCCCATTTTCTAGTAGAAATACTTTTATCTACAAAACTTATGGAAATGTATATGAATGTTTTCATGTATTTCCAATACAAAAGTACTTGCCTTCCTTAAACTTGACACAGAATGATATCTGACTATATGAAATCCCAGTCACCAAGGTGACAAAACAATTGGGCAAATGCATTTCTGATGAACTTTAAATGTGAAATTTAAATTGCACAAATAATACATTTTATATTATTTAGAAATAAACCAAGGCTCATAAAAAATAGAAAAATGAATTGGGTAGGATGGTGCAGTTGCATCTACTCTTACCTCAGTTCCATCAATCACTGTCAGTTAATTATCATTAAGATTGCATAAAAAAAGGCCCCTGTGGGAGTTGGATAGGCTGTGAGCATCATTCTTTCATTAAAAACAAGATAAACAATATAAGCCTTGTTTTAATTTTTGGTTTTGTTTGTTTTGTTTTTTTCATTTGGGTTTTTTTGTATTCAAAGAAATTATGTGAAAAGATGAATCTTGAATAATTGTGCTGAGAGTTACCATACGGATTGCAGAGACAAGGCAATAGAACAAGGGATTCAAAAGAAAGTTGGTTCTTGTCAGGAAAATTTTAAAGATTTTAAATTTCTTTCTTTTTTTCTTTTTTCTTTCCTTCCAGAATTCAATAGGATTTCCCTTTCTAAGGCGCAAAACTTGCAGGATTTTTAAAAGAAATGCTTGCTTTTTAGTGAGCTGTGCTGTTTTTACATCACCAGGGTTTATACATGTAGTTTAGAAACCTTCTTTTTCAAAAAAAGTGTCTAAAATTTAAAGTCACATGACTCCAAAAGGTGATTCTTCAACAGAACACGAGCCAGCATGAAACTCACTATGAGTTGAGAATGCAGAAATTTTTGGAGCTTATGAGCTGATCTGTGGGGCTCAGCTCATGAGCACTTAACTAATGACAGAAATAGGAATGCAGTAGTGGGCAGGAGAAGATACTATTATTTCCAGGGTGCATCCCTGCACTGCTGAATAGCAGTTCACATTGTTAAAAGTGTCAAGGTTTATTAATAGTGCTCACCAGTATCCCAAACACGGGTTGGTACCTGAGCTCTGTGAAACTTCTGCCTTTGATATAAAATTGTTTCTGTCAGCTTGTGCTTGCTCAGCCTGAGGATCACAAGACTTTCCTGGCCAAACATCTTCTCAGTAAAAAGGCAGCTGCAGAGATTCAACTGAGCTAAACTAGCTATGATTTTATATACTTACATAAACTTATATAACTAGAACATATATATATATATCTTATAAATTATAATTTGTTTATTGGTATTATTTTGATCAATTTATATAGATATATAAATTTATACAAATTTATATAAATAAAATAACATGCTTTTTTTGCATCTTTGAATAGTTATTTGTCATGGGAAAACATTTGTGTTATAGGTAATATCTTTTGGTTGTTTGTTGGGGTTTGGATTTAGTTTTTTTAAGTCAGGCTTCATTGTTAACTCTTTTTTTCCTCCTAAATGACAGAAGTGCCT
The DNA here is from genome assembly GCF_025592945.1 of Manacus candei. Lineage (NCBI taxonomy): Eukaryota > Metazoa > Chordata > Aves > Passeriformes > Pipridae > Manacus > Manacus candei. The sequence goes on from NW_026138097.1 coordinate 14,553,014, forward strand.
TAAGAACAAGAACAATTTAAAGTTTGATGCCTTCAGGGCCAAAGGCTTCTCTGTTAATCAAAACAATAATTAAAACATCCCAAAACCTTGCACTTGGAATTAGCCACATTTTTTTGGCAATTGCTCAAATGAACCTCGGAACTGGAGTCATGTAAATGCAAGTTTTCCCATACAGATGTCAAAGAAACAAAAGGCCTGTAAATGTCACCACCTCAAACCAAAATGAAGTCTTTAACACTGCTGAGCAATGGTTTCTAATGAGGACAAATGAATGACTTAAACTAGAGCAAAGCTGCCCTATTTAGGGCTCTTCAGGCTGAAGGCAGCCCATCAGGACAATTCATCTGCTCCTTGTCGACCTCCTCGTCCTCCTGGGAAAGCCTCTTTGCCCAGACCCAGGCTGTAGACTGCACTTAGGGTGTGATGGGCAGCCAGATGGTCACAAGTTAGGGAGACCTGTGTGCAGATCAGGTCAGGCAACTCACGTTGTCCATGCACCCTATTTTATTTTATTGGGTACGTTCTGACATGTCAGGAAAGATTATGTTTTGGATAAAACCTTATCAAGTAAGCTCATTTTTACTCCCATATCATTGCTCCATCCTGAGTGGAGTTTCTTCATTATTTAGTTATTAGAGAAGGAAGGTCCTCCAATGCCAATTTCATTTTGCAAGGTTGGGCCAATGTTAGCATGTCTGTAAACTAGAAGAAAAGGGAATTAGGCCATAGCAGAAAGGGACAGTGCATCTTGAAAGAAAACTAAGACTGAAACCCTAACCTCTCCTAATTTACATATGGTGACATTTTGCAGAAATATTGTAACATTAGCAGTGGCATAATGAAATTCTGCCTATCAGCCGTGGAAGGAATAATGTTACTGTAAAGGTAACCTGTCCACAGTTTGTTATCAAGGAAATATTCATGGCAAGAAACATACATATACCAATGAGTGTTAAGAACAGTAGTTTTTCCTTATATTTTTTCCTCATGGGCTATCCATCTTCCCCTCCAGATTTACTGCATGATCACTCCCTTTACATGCTAATTATGTGCAGCTCTGGTGAATTTGTTAGTAGTGACACTTTGGGCACCCAGTGGGACTGCAACTCATTATGTGGCAATGTCCAGATATATCAGATATTATTAGCTGTCATTAATCTGCTGTGGAAACATTGAGTGCACAGCCAAGAGAGAGACCAGGAAATAGAGTAAAAATGAAGTCTGCAGCCACCCTGGCCCCCAGAAGGTCAGAGGGCAAATCAGCAGGGGAGAAGAATACACCTTAAAATGGCCAGTGCTTAGCAGTAGATTTTTAACCCATTGTAAACCAGCATTTCTAAGAAGAGGAAAGACAAAAACAAACTGTACTGTTTGTAGTGGCTGTTTGGTTATGCTTTACTGATGGAAAAAAGAATACAACATCTCAAACTGTCTTTTTTATAAGCTATTTTCTACAAATGAATCACAGCAATAAAAGTGTGTGAATAGGAAGAACAGTGAGCAACATGCAGTATCTCTCAGTGTGGATAGCCCTCAGGCATAAAGCTTTGAAATTAGGCACGTGTAACTTTGAATAGGATTAGGTTCCCCCTCCATTTGAAGGTCATATTTTATAGAACTGGATCTGGTAGTAGAGAAAATCCCACAGAAATGGAGAGGTTGCTCTCACTGTTCATCCAGTCCTGGAATTTGCCTGTATAAGTACAGGAGTTTGCCTCTAGACTGCAAATGCAGAGCTGATCGGCCTCTGTTACGCAGCTTAAAAACACAAATCACAGTAGGTTGCATTTTTGGCACCACTCCTGAAAAACAGTCACTGGTAAAAGTTACATATATTTGTGCTTGTGCAGCATTTATTACATCTGCTTGGAGTGCAGAAATAAAAACGAAAGACAGATTCTTCCCAGAAAACTCCATAGTCTTTGCGATCTCCAAGATGACTTGCAGAGTACTGCCCAGGACTATAAGAAGAAGCATTTTCTTTCTTTACATCAACTAAAGAGGCTGGAAGAATCCAGTCAGGTTTCAAGACAAGAAGAGTCTTCTCTGGTCTGAAATTAAACAGAAAACAGCAAAGTAGAGATTAGGAATCTCTGAGTTTAATGGTAATATATTTATTACCTAGACAATTTTCAGAGCAGGGGAAACATAGGTTGGTTAGTCTGTATGTGTCCATAACTTGCATGTGCCTTTTGCTACTGTCAAAGGGCACTCTGAAAACTCAGTGACCTTAAAATAAAAATAAATAATAAGATAGGGGGATTTGAGATAGAAAAAACTACATTTTATCAAAAGAAGTAAAAGTAATCTTTTGTTTCCAAGGTTACAAGGACCTACGCTCCCTTATCTAGAAGCTGCAGTGCTTTTGTTAGAAGGTTTATACAAAAATTAAAGAAAAGAAATCACCCGAAAAGTCTTCAAAAAATGACAGCTTATACTTGTTCAGGGAAGCTGGAGTGAAGTTCTTCATCCAGTTGCTTGGAAATTTCTCAGTGAGCCACCCATCTGAATTTCCTGAAGGAATTTGGGAAGTACCGGTTTTATTCCCATTAAAGTGGTCTAATCTTATGCTTCACAATTTTTCACACAATTCACAATGAGGGTAATAACAGGAAAAAAAAGGCCTGATGTTTTATTTATGGACCTATCTTCAATTTGACAGACTGATAAACCCATGCAAAAACAACTACCATGGTTAAGCTTTAGGTTATCTTAAATTCTGCACAATCCCATGAAATAGAAAGTAGCATTAGTATTTGGTGAAATGGTTCCCATTAATACTTCCCAAACTAACAGCCATTCATGAACTCAAGTTCTAGGAAAAGATTCAAAAGTCATTTTGGTGTAATTGTGGGGTTTGCAGAAATACCCTGAAGTGCTAGGAAGAGCAGTGTTAGCAATGGGGCAGGTGGCGAGTACCTAGGGAAATAAAGAAGAAGCACTTTTATCCTTGGTCTTGAACCTTTGCAATTTTGGCGTTCAGGAGGATTGGTTTATTTTTATGTGAGAACAATGTAATATCAAAGAAGAGTTACAATTCAATGGCACTAATGTGGACAAAAAAAAAGGTATGAGACATTCCAAGTGCTGTATGAATACATTCAATAAGTTGGTGATGGATTCTTTTTTAGTCTTTTTCTAGTGTTTATAAAATTCTACAAATACAGCATACCTTACCCTTTTTCCAGTGGAGGGAAATAAAAATTTATTCCAGTTTTTTTTTCCTTTGAGTTCTTTGGATAACCGAACATGAGGTGAATACTGTTTTAGCAGTAGGTTAACGAGTTATAGGTCAGGCTTACAGTGGAAAAATTACAGTCAGCCTCTGTGGTTCTGTGTTTGCCAAATTTACACTGATGAAGTTGTTATGGTAGGCTCACCTTCCCCTCCCCCCTTCCCCCGTAGAGGAACATATTTGTTATTTGCCCATCAAGATTATGTTGTCTTTTCAGTGCCTATGTTGCTCCTTAAGATCCTGCAGGCACTTATTTTCACATTTAACATGATACGCACGAGTAAGCCTCACTCAACTGGTAGAACTAGTCAGGTGTAAAACTCTGATGTGTGTACTCTCTAGGGCTGGGACTTAAGCAAATTCCACACAACAGAGAAGTGTGTTACATTTTACAAAACTCCATCATTTCATATTCCATTGTTTGTAACAAGATGAAGATGAAGAGTTAGGTCTTATCTAGAGAGACCTGTATCAGCAATGCTAACAAAGATATCTGCACAGCTGTCTTTGATATTTATTGTACTGATATGGTGCACTAAATGTTCAGTCTTTTAAAAGATGATATATACATATATACTCTTCAATATATATATACAGAATTGTTTTCAAAGTAAAATCCTAGGGATAGGTTTAAAAAGATTGTAAGTTGTAACATAATGGCAGGTCATAACCTTGAATTTAGAGTGTGGAGAGTGCTGGAACTCTCTTTTCCTCGAGACTCAGAAAATTCAGAAGTAGAGTGTAAAAAACCCTAGCAGCAATTTTATCTTCCAAGATGAGCATGAATACCTCTAGGAATATCCCACTGATTTGGATTTTTTTTCCTTATCTGCTTTGTGAAAGCTAGTCATAGTTATAGATTCATAGTGTATAAAGTGGGCAAAGTTAGTTGTAATTAAGACTATATTCATCTTTCTGAAAGTTAAAAGCAACGTCAGCTCTGAACTGATATATCTGCCCAGGAGCTGCGTGTGAGCTGTTAGATCATTTGCTAATACTGTCAGATACTGTGAGAGAGCTGTGCTTCCTGAATTTTAGGGTCTACATTTCCTCTGCAAATGTCTGCAAGTGGCAGGGCTCTGTCACAGCTCTGCTCTTCTTACCTCATGCAGCACTTGCCATAAATTACCCCACTTCATGTAAACGGCAATCACTGCTTAGGATGATTCACTGTTTTTGTGATGTTTGCTAGGTGAAAATGTAAGGAGAGATGAGTTTAAGTTTAGACTCATTGCAGTTTTCCAGATGTTTCCTGGACATTTATTCATTATCATCGTCACTCATTTAGGTGACTTAGACTCCTGCAGAATAAGGTACTAGTTAGCATGAGTGAAGAGGGGAGAATCTGATCTGAAATTATGGAGCTGTGAGTTGTCATTAACATTTTATTTAGAAGGATTCTGGTGCAGCTGAGAAAGGAACAAGGAAATGCAACCAGAGCAATAAGACCACCAAAGCTCAGGGCAATATTTCAAGGCCACTTCTTGAAAAATCTAAAGATTTTTACTATATTTTCCGAAGTCACAGATGTTTTTTATTATTGCTAGTATTTTTATTTCATTAGCACTAAAAGAATGGAAATCAGAGCCCTTTTGCTGTTTTTCTGTCTAGAAAAAAAAGGTAGGAGTATTTTGAACCCCAGAAAAAAAACCAACTTAAATGGATAAAACATTATCCAAGATTAAAGAGAGACTGTTTCAAGTGTGTGGAATGATGAACATTTGAGAATTCACGTTTCATCACCACAAATCATTGCAGAAATTGTGTTGCACATGTCTATGCATGTGTCTGCCTGTTTACATGAGCAGAAAATACATATCATTGGATCAAGAGTGAACAACAATTCGACAAGCCTCCACCAGACAGTTGTAACTGTTTATTTCAGATAGAAACAAATTATTTCACAACAAAATACAGATAAACAGACCTTTAAATTCACTTGAATTTCATTTAGAGAGAAGTCATATTATGCAGTACCAAAACATAATAATTTCCTAGATTTATTGTAATATGTTTCTAAACACATCAGGTGTTTACTGAGGTTTAGTTTCCTTAAAAGCATTGTGGTTATGCATTCAAATTTTGACCCTTGTTTCCAGTGTTGTAGAATCAACTGCCTCTGGAAAAAAAAAAAAAAAAGAAAGAAACAAACAAACAAACCCCCCTGAAGCAACAAAAAACAAACACAACTAGAAACTCCAAAACAAACAAACAAAAACACTGCTGAAGTTTTTTCAGGAGAAAAAGATTTAGAGGTTTTGGGGGACTTTTTCTATTCCCGCTAACAAAGCCAAGGTTCTACCCTGGTGGCCTGAACCTGGATCAATCTAGCATAACACTGCATTAGGCGGATGCCTCTTCTGGATGTGTTAAAGATCCTAGTGATCTCTCTCACTTTCTTCCTCCACTGTGTACCCAAATCTACCCTTGTTTTGACAGCGTCCCCTTTTGAACAGCTTTATATGATTACTTCCATCCGCAGGTTACTTTATTCAAGTGGATTTGCCACAAGAGCACTTGCCCATTAGCAATCTCTTCTGCAGCCTGCTTTAAAATCTGCTTATAGTTATGGCCAGATAAAAGCATGTGAGGTCAGTTTGGTAGAGCAGAGACAAATACTTTAACATAAGGTTTTCTATTCTGTGCGAGCAGCTAATAAAAGTGCCTGCAGGTGTTGAGAATTATCCTTCTCTTGGAGATTTCTTTGCAATCTGAACCTAATCTTGGCAAAAGCTTTGGCAAGGATATCTGGCACATTAATTAAATTACTTTCCCACCCCCACAGGTCTTATGCTGTAGCTTTGATTAACCACCTCTGTGCCCAGGATACAAACTGCAGGATAGACATTATCAGTTTTGCAGGTGTATGGATGCTAGAGATAATATGGGATTCCTTCTTTATCTGGATGGATGCTCCTTACTGTTTCAACACTACACAGCTTTTCCTTTAGCTCCCGCTACAGGGATCCTCCAGGCATATTACGAGATTTTAGTATGAAGACCTTTTTATTCAGTATGTATCTCTGGATGGCCTTTGCTGAGAAGTTTCAGATCCTTAGGGGAAAATGTCTTACTCCGCCAAAGCTCCCCCTCTATTTAAATGGCTTTTCCTTGCTACAGTATCACAGCTGTGACACATCAAAGCTAGTAGCTGGTGTGGCAGGACATGCATTCCCAAATCAGCCTCAGTGACGAAAGGTGATTTGCAGTGACAGGTTTCATATCTTACGGTGTCATTTTCATGAATGACTTGGTTAATTAAATTTAATGTGGAACAAGAGCTTGCTTACATTCTGCCAGGCTTAAGATGTTCTTACTCACACCTTACTTAAGGAACAATCCCTACTGTTGAATAAGGGCTCCAGGATTTAGCCCTCTGTTAGCAGTCTTCCATAAACCCTTTGTTTTCCTAACATGTTAAAAACCAAGGCTTAATGGGTTCACGATGACATCAGTTATCAAGATTTGTGTGGTGTTGGCAGATGTTGAATTTTCAGTGGAAAACCATTAAACAGATTTGAGTCAGGGCAAGTTTCATAACATGCACGTATTATACCGGTGGTTACATGTGTTGACTTCAGCTTTATTTATTACAAAAGAAAACAGGCCTGTACTTATACAACAACAGCAATGAGAAATTAATCTTCTGAATAGGAAAATCAGTCTTGTCTTGTTAAAGGTACTCAAAGTTACTTATTGAGCATGCTGAGTTTGCAAAAACTATGTCTGCAACTTTCAGATTTAATAAATCTAAAATTAAATATTAAAAAAAATAAGAAAAAATATTTTTTGGAGACCTGGGATTGTTTTTTTTTTAACATCTAGTGTAAAGAAGGCCCTATTTCAGAAAGTATTGAATGTTTCATTCTTTGAAAAACTTTCTTTCCAAAATGTGTCAAGTTAAGTGTATGTTTATTTTCATATCTGATTAGTTTTTTTACTTTTGAATGGTCATTGCCCATCAGCTCAGAACATATCAATTCTGTACTAGTTCTAATATTCTTCAACATTAAAAAGTTTCTTTTTGTTGTATGACAACAAAGTTTTCCCAGTGGTATTGTCTAGACCAGTGATGGTGTCCAGGCCTACATGTGGTGTGAAACGCACATAAGAAATAAATTCCAAACGTTGAAACAAAAGACATGGGGAGAAATGATTTTTTAAATAAAAACAAGATCCTATGTAGAAAAAAAAAAAAAAGAAACCCCACAACAAACCAAAGTGATAACAACAACAAAAATCAGAGGAGAGCACTTCCATTTTGTGTATATAATAACTTGAAAGGAGATGTTTTTAGTTGCTGCAATGTTTGGTTCACACATTAATTAGGACTTCAGTTTAGAGACTTACTGGTGCAGTGTACTGAAACAAAAATGTATTGTGTCTCACTTTCTATTCCACTGTAAACAAGTTGGAGACTGTATTTTCTTGGAAACTAAACTTCATTCAGTTGTTATGAATTACTTCAGATTCCGCTTATGCATTAGAGGCATCTAATCAGTCCTTTTTGTTTTACCATTAAAGTTGTTCTTATAGTGCACCTTTTTCACACTTGAATTTGGTCCTGAGCCTCCGATTGTTAATGCTGCTGCTAAGGCATGAAGTTTTCTGAATGCCAAAATTCATGCTGACAGTAACTAGAAGGTTACAAATCAATTTTTTTTCAGTCTTATGGTGCACTACATAGAGAAACATTAGAACATCAAGGGGCAATATTGCACTTCTGTGTGTTTAAAAGTAAATAATTAAAAAAGAAAGGGAAAACCTAACATTCTGTCCTTTTAATGAAGGACTTAATTTTCTATTGGGTTTTTTTTAAATGCTTTGAAGAAATTTTGGTTTTTAATATGCTGATTTATAAGAATTGAAACATTTTCCAATATGACTTTTATTCAGAAAATCTTAAAAATAATTTCACATTGAAATATTGCTTTGATATTGTGGGATTCAAACAGATTTTTAATTGTGGTCAGCTTTTCAGTTTATTTTCTTCCCATTTGTCTTATTCAACATTATAGCTGCACAAAATAAGATCAATGTGTTTTGAACAAGCAATGAAATTTTCATTCAGGGGCAACTTCACCATTTTAGGTTTTGCTCCAGTTTGGAACAGGGCCGTTTTCTTCTATCTTGAAGTCCTGAATAAAATAAAACTTTGACTTCAGTGGAGGACTGTTTCTCATCAGGCAAACAAACAAAAAAAATCCCTAACTGGGTGCACACAAGGCCGTAGTTTCTTCATCAGCACAACTTTTCCAGTTTTTACATGAAACCAATCACCCGATAAAAAGCTTAGGGCAGATGACGCGCTTTGAATTAGGACCTCAGTTTTCACCAGCTAAAGAAAAAATGATCATCCTCAGATGCGAGTGTGCAAAAGAAAAACATTCCTTCCCAAACTTTTCAAGTAAAAAACAAATGATGAAATGTTGGATAATTATGATTTCATGAGTTACATGATCTCCTATTTATTACAAATGGGTAAATAGAAAGACTCTGATTATTTACATTGCTGCCCTGCCTCAGGTTTATGCCATTTATTATAGTCAGTAATGTTTATAACAATTTTTTCTTAACAATAATATTTATAATATTTTAATATGTGTGTATGGAGGGAAACAGTACATGAAAGAGTTTCAGTGCAAATAAACCTAGAACATTTTGCATTTGGAACTCCTCTGTATTATTTTAGGGCCTCAGTCCTCAAAACAGTTATGCTTAACTTTATTCACACCATTCCAATGGAATACTCATATGTATAAAGCTAAATATTTTCTTAAGTGTTTTCTTGTACGCTTTCCCATCCCACCCTTCACTTCCTGAGATGCATGTGTATGGGGGGAGTAGGTAGTCTAAACAGATTCCTGAACACACTGAACTGTCTCTTCATTCTCTGGAGCATGTAATTTTCATGAAATAAATATGTAGGGGTTTGTGTATGGATGAATGTATAGATATTTGCACAAGTATTAATTAATTTATTCCTTGGGTACCAAGGAATTATGTCTTTTGCTGCAAGGGCAGTTTGCTGTCACACTAAGCAGAAGGCAGTCCTTTCCCAAACAAAACAAACATAGCATCATTTTCAGCTATGTGCTGAAATGTGTTATCAGTATTAAAATGTGTTAAACATGGCATCATTACTCTAAAACCAACCACGGAGATATAAAATGCACTGTGAGATTGCAAACTGAGCACAGTTTGACTGTAGGACACCCGGGTAGAGGGGTTTTGTATTAGAATATACACTGCATTTATAATGCCTTCTTCTCTATAATGTAATTAGGATTTTTTTATGAACTGGTAAAATATAGTAAATAAAGGACTCAGGGGATTTCCATATAGCCACATTTATTCCCACACATCCTTCCAAATCATAAGTGGTTGTCTTCCTTAGAAATGGATTAGGACAAATTGCATTAGGACACGATTGTGAATCTGATTAAGGTGGAACCATGATCAGGTTTTTTCTTTTGGGCAACCATGTTTTCTTATAACAACCAGAAGACAAAAAAGCCTTTGGCAAGATGTTTCAAAGGCCTTTCTCATATACACATAAAAGCAGTTTTCATGCTAATTCAAAAATTGGTCCACACCTATAATTTCTTTATATAGCCAAGACAAAGCTTTGGGCAAAATTTTTCAGTAGTATATATTTCAGATACAGATTTGTGGTTTCAGCAAAAGCTTGTAAAAAGGAATTTCCATGCATAATTTTCTTAAGGAGAAGACTCTGAAGGCAAACTGCAAGAGAAGCGGAAGATGAGGCATTGATTCCAAATTGGTTAACGGAGAGGAACACTGAGAACAAAACAATCCTCAGTGGAAAACTGATGTAATACACAGAATAAACACCTTTTCAAATGAACACACTCTTAGAAAGGCCTCAACCTCTCCTTGTCCTGTGTTAGCAACTGGCACAAACAGTGCATATTATGTGCACAGAAGGAAATTAGCATGGATGTGTTCTGTTGATGCACAGAACTGGAAATGTTTGGAAAAATCCCAACTTGGTAACAAGGGCTTTTAGTTTCTTCTCCACTTCTCCTTATTTTTTTTTTTTTTAACAGTATTCTCAACCCCATATAGCTAAAGAGAACTTAATTGCAGTGTTATTATCTTTGTGCTGTAGTCAAATCTGTTGAAGATCTGTTCCCACTCAATAGAAAATCAGGCAAAGGAGTCTGGGAAACCACGTTCGTTTGCCTCTTTGCATCTCTGTGGCATATGAATGTATTGGTCTCTTGAACTGACACATAGGATTCAGCCAAGAAGTAGGACTCCACCAGAAGTCTATATAAGTCTATATGAAGGAAGAAATTCCCTGTCTCCAAGGTCTAGTGTTTAGTATATGAAAATAAGGAGAATAGTTGGGTCTAATGAATAAATTCTGGAAGCTAAAGGAGCTCCACAACCTTCATGCTTACAGTAGTATCAGTAATTTTACGCTGCCCAAGTAACTCTAGCCATCTTCTTTAGGGCTGGGTTTACTGATTTTTACTTGTTTGTTTGTTGATTTGGGATTTTTTTTCCAGTTTAGACCAGCATCCAGTGATTTGTATTTTAAATTGTTCATGTTCGACTTGATATTACCATTGTTTTGGCAAATATAAGTAAGAATCTGAATTCTTCAGGAGTATAAAGCAGTCAGAGACCAGACAAAATAAGAACAGATCTGAACCACGGTCCAAATTTCAGGGTGTATCTATCTGAACTAGATTTTTCCTGAGGATGGAAAACATCTAAGTATCTCTTGTCTGTTGTTGTTGGCAACTTACTCTGGTTTCATCCAGAAGCTGAGGGCCTGACATGAATGTGTGTGGAAGCTGGAGCTAGTGACCCAGCAAGTGAATCTTCACCATTTTTCCAGGCTGACAGTCCTTGGGTACCCTTCCAGACTTTGCAGTGTTTATACAAACTGAGTGTCTGAAGCATTTGGAATTAGTTACATTAGTTCATAGTCTGGTGTAATAATGACCAGACAAATGCAAAAACTTTTTATTGTCTTTTTCTTCCCCTGGTACTTTCAAATGGATTTGCTCACACCTGGAACTGTGAGCACAGCTAGAGGAAGATCCTATTCAGAGCAACTGAAAGCCAACAGTGGTGGGGCACACTTCTGGATTTCTTGTCTAAGCTGGGACTGAGTTCTGAAATACAAGTATGCATGTTCTCCCTTGGACTCTTCAAAGTAGAGGTTCAGCTACATTTCACAACAGTAATTCTCAGCTGAAACAGGGAAGGTACAAAAAGCCTACCCTCATATTCTCAATCCTTCTCTTTTACAATACCCTTCACAAGAGAACATGCTGGCCCATGCTAATGGAGTCATGGCTTGTTGTAGAGTTCAGCCTTACCACTAAGGAATTCTTACACTCTCAGCATCTCAAGCTCTAAATTTATTCTGTAGCAATGTCTAATGCAAGTGTCTGTACAGTAGTGGTCCTAGTACATCCACTGAAATTGGGAACAGATCAAGAGAAAACATATTGGAAAGAAAACGAAGGTCATGGAAGAAGAGCCTCAGACAGTTGATCTACAGACTTTGAAAGTGACTGGGAAGAATGCTGGTAAATGACTGAGTGAAGACACATCACAAGTATGTATTAAATAGTGTGTGTGTATACATGTAGATGTATATCTGTGCATGCACAAGTAAAATGTGATATTTTCTTCCTTATTTCAGCAGTTTGTTTAAAAAACCAGAAATTTAGATCATCAAGTACACTTTATTTAATCAACTTACAATTACAATATTATATATATTAAAATGTAAAAGATAAGTCACTAATGTGGGTCAGGCTGATAACATGAATAAGTACAAGAATTTAACTGAAGGTTCACACAATGTCTTACAGCTATACATTGTTAGAAACAGTGGAGTTTTCTGACAATACAGTTGTGGAATAATTATGGGATTAAAAAGCTGGAATAAGGTTATTTAAAGAAATGGTGTAAGGTAATGTGAGCCAGAAGTCTCAAAGTCCCTTAATAGGTGCTCTTTACTCAGTGTTAATACTTTATTTAACATAATACGCTGTGCACTCTTTAAATTGTTAGCTTGGAACAGATGATTTATATTGCTCTTGCATCCAAACAAGAATTAATGCCCTGATCCTATTTGACTGGAATTGTTAAGTACTTTTGTTCTCAGGCTTGTATCAGAATGATAACAAAAACATAAAATCAGCAAGCTTTTTAATGAACACAGGGTTAATTTGAAGTGCCCTGATTTACAGATATTAGAGTAATGCTCTCTCTGAAGTGTTTACTGAGGTGTTAGAAAGTTTGTGTTCACATTCAGCTCAAACAGTTAGTGTACTTCAGTCTGCAGCATCTTTGTTTCCAACATATTAGAAAGTTGTAGTTAAGAGAGTTGTTGGCTTTTTTTGCAAACAATATCTTTCATAATTTTCTGAGGGAATCTGAAGTGAATGCCACAGGTAATTCTTCTGATCCTACTCAGATCTTGTTTTTGTAGGTTTCTGTTGTTTTCTAGGTGTTGCCTTTTCCCCTCCTTCCAATATTTTAGCTTAATTTATGTATTTCATACCTGCATCATGGTTTACTCATTTACTTTTATTAGTTTTACTGGCTAATCTTGGTACAACAGGATTTTACTAGCATAAAAGACAGTCAGTGCAAGCACATGACTGCGAAAGTTACTTGTAAGTATTTCACTAACAGGTGTGCAATATTATAGTCAATTGTACAGAGGACTTTCACTCCAGCTTATTTTGGTTTAACTACAGGACAAATGCATGCACTTTCCTTTCTTTGCTGATTATTGTCCCTGTGAAGTTTGGCTGATAAGAGCAGCAAACAGTCCACTGTTCTGCTGCTGGTGGTTAGAGCTGTTTAAAGGAACTAAAGAACAGGTTCATCATAAGTTTGGTAGCATTGTCAACGTTTATGAGAAAACCTTATGTCCAAAATGTTAAGAAAAGGTGAGCTGTTTTTATGATCTGGAATGTAAAGCAAGGGATATTTTCAACTTGGCATATTTTTGACTTAATAAAACATCTAATAAGAACTACATAGAGCCCTTAAGTGATTACATGCTTACATACATTATTTAAAAAAAAGAAAAGAAAGAGAAGAAATGTCAGCTAGTGAATGCTTAATGTGCACACAACTAAAAGGAAGAAGGTGGCAATAAAAGTTCAAGCAATGGTCATGAGAAATGACATTTCCTATAGGCACAGTAAAATGGAGAGGTCATACATGGAGAAGTTCAGTGAGAACCCAAAGTGGCGTCGCTGAAATTGCTCTGAGATAAAAATTAGAGAATATCTAAAGCTGGTGGGATGAACACCAACAGAGAGTCTGATGTTTTTCCAAGCCCTATTAGAGCACTTCAGCTTTCCATGCTCTGTCAGACGTGCCTGAATATTCACCAAAATGTGATTTCAGACGATTGTGAAGGTTGACAGCCCACCTCAGCTTGAATATGAGGAGGAGAAAGATTGGAGAAAATAAAGAGGAAGTATACATTGTGTTGAAATATCCTACAATAGTTAATATAGCAGATTAACGAACTTTGTTCTGTTTGTATTTATAGTCTGGTATAGCCCTTCCTTTCTGGATTGATTCTTTCAGTCCTAAAATATGCATTATTTATTTAACACTGCAGTAGAGTGAGACTGCAGTTACCAATTTAACCTTAGTATCTGGGTTTGAGAGGATGTTTCTTATAAATCAGTGCAAGTTTCTAGCAAATGTGCAAATCATTTAATATATAAAGCATATGTATAAAGCATATTGCTTCCCCTAAGTATGAAGATTTTCAACTTGTTCAGCAGTTTCGTTACTTCTTCTGCCTCAACCATTCCAAAATAATTAAAGCCCCGACTTGAAAGCTGAGAAGTAAGGGAGAGATGAAACACCCCTTTTTCAGTTTTGTGTCCTTCAGTTGTTAAATGCTTCATGTCATTTGATGGGAAGAAATTAGATGGAAAAAATCTGATATTTCAGACCTACTATGTCTCTCACTGACTTCTTCTGGATGACTTAGCTGTCTCAGAGTTTGGTCTTCCAAAACTCTGGCAGTCCATAAAGACTTCTTGTAAAACTCAAAGTTTTGTGGGGGAAATCCTGGAACAGCTAACAAATCATGCTGTATGTATGTTACATCAAATAGCTCTAAAGCCCTGAAAACACCAAGATCCAGAGATTCCATAAAGTCCCTTGAGAATTTTAATTTTGCTATTGGTTGTACATGCAAAGCAGTCATATACTCTGGAGATGAGAAGTAGAATGAAAGCCTGAGGAAATAGCATCCATTTCTGAAAATGTTACAATAAGTGACTTTGCCAAGGTCATGCAGGAACTGGGAGTCAGACTGCATAAATCTAAAGTTTTGGTCAAGCTAGGCCTCCAAAAGCAGACTTTTTTTTTTTCTCTTCCCTTTCATCTAGAGCTGCCACAACCACATTTACATTCTAGATGATTTTCAAAAGAAAGGATAAATAAATTTTCAAATTTTCTTTCTGTTACATCATCTGTTTTTCATGCACAGTGTCATTGCACGTAATGCCAAGATGTAAAATGATTCAGGGACTAATGTCTTCAGTCATAACGTGGGAAAACAGAGAAGCAGTTGGACAGTAATTTCTCACACTATTCTGCCATGGCAGTTCTTTCTACTGTGATTTAAGAAAGTACAGGCAGTGGAAAAGGTTCCCTTTGAAAGTGTTTTAAATGCCAAATATAAGATTCATTTCTATACTTCTTTAATCCAAATGCCAGAGTTCTGAGTTAATCTATCAATCTGACCTGGACTTCAAGTGCTTTGTCTATCCAAACAGCTGTCTCTTGAACTAGAAGTCCTACTAACACCAATGAAGAGTATCATCATATTTTTTAGGAAAAGACAACCTTCATTTCTTTGTGAATATGTATCGTGGCATCCTTAGGCTTGTTTAGTAGGGCTGTTTGTGACAGGGCTTTGGATATGTTGTAGCTGCATTGGGCCTTGTTGTTATACACTAGAACAAGAGGCTGTGAGGCCAAAACTGTGGGAGGAAAGAACCTCTGGAATTGTTCAGACAGTGGGAGAAAATTGATAGCGTCAGGGATATTTCCTACAGAGATGTTAAGTCTAGATCTGATCACTGCTGTCATCAGATATGGCCTATGCCACAGGGACCCTGAAGCTGACTCTGGTGTATTACCATCTGCTGATGGTCTGCTTGAAAAGAGCAAGTCTCTCAGAACATCATTCAACTCTGCCTGTGAGAGTGGGTCAACTGTTACTCAACAGTCTCTGTTCAGTCATTGCAAAGGAATATGTACCCTTCTGAAAAATATATCCCCTCCTCTAGCTCAAAGTATAACTCCTCCCTGCTTTTAGCCAGGAGGTGCTACTTTCCCTTAGGATACTAGGTCTTTTCCTCCAGAAGAAATTTACACTCTTCTCCCATTTTTGTCATATTCATCTCCTAAAATTTTCCAATTATTTGGCCCATTATTTATGTATGGACAGTGAAGTATATTTCAGTACTAGTCTTTTTATTACCAGATATGGGATATGGGATCTAAAATATATTTATTTATGATTTACCTAAATCATAAGGAGTACATTATGGTTATTTAGCCAGTCTGCTTCCAGGAAGGACTGCTCACTAGTTTTCTGTTGCAGGAAGGTAATTACATTCTGTGGGAACCAAATTTGAGTTACCAGTGTGGTGATGGTAAGGAAACATCTCAACAACATCTTACTGCACCAGTTTGTCTCACTTTACAGTGTCTTCTGTTTCTTAGTACTCATCTTTTAGCATGAATATCCAGTTATGATTGTTTCCAGAAATGCTGCCAGGTACCAGTTATTTCCTAAGGCTACGTTTGTTAGAGCAGGCTGTGTAAAGCAATCATTGACATGGGTTTCAGAAGTGACCTCAACAGTGCTCACCTTCTTCCACTTACTTCACAGATATGTTCTGTCTCCCAAACATCTTGCTCATCAATCCCATACCTGTTGCACTTGGTATTGGTATTATCTCCACGCAGGCCAATTTGTTTCAGGTAAGTCAAGCTGTCATGGTACTGGTTAATGAAAACTGAGGTGAGTCACTCAGACTGAAATTACATTGACAATTTATGGGTCATGTCTTAGTTAAATAAAAATATTTTAGATCCCAAACTAGTGAAGTTAAAGTAGCTACAGTTTAGAATAGAGTCTACAGAGGCCTCCATCCAAATACAGTTCAGGATCTCTTTTTGAAGAAGACAATGGGATCAGAAGACCAAACAACACTCTAGTCAGGAGCAGTTGTGTTTTGTATTGACATGTGGAGGTAAAATGAAAGAACTTTTGTTTTTGTTGAGCAGGACTGTGCATGTAAAACTATCTATAAAATGCAGTCATACTCTTGCAAAAATAATACCATAAGTATTTGCTATTTTTCTCTAGTGAAATCAAATAAAAAATTAATTAAAGGTTTCAGTCATCTTCAAACTTTTTTTAATAAGCAAAGTGCCTTTGCAGAAGTTCTACGTAGGCATGGTTAAAAGAGGAAGGGAGGGATCAGGTTATTGCACAAACTGTTTAAAGTTTTCTTTTGACCACAGTAAAATTCAAAGAGCCAATCTGAATTTTATGTAGTAGCTTTTTTTTCATGGGAAATGTGTCATCCTTGGAAATTAGAATGTGAAATACTGATCCTATAAAATACCCTTGAACAATTTAAATTACTTAGGAAGGTCAAATATTCATCCTGAGCAGCTAGATTCATATTTGAATGTCTCTATTGCAAAATTCAAGATTAGACATTTGTTAAAGTTCTTAATTTTTTCCGATTTAGGTTTAGCACTTGGTTTTGGAAGGGAGTGTTATACAGAGATTGACTTTTATGTGGGTTTTAGAGTAGGAATAGGAGATCTGGGAGTTGTTTTCTTTTTGTCGCCAGTGTTATTTTTTAATCAATGTTAATAAAAAAGAACAAAGAGCTTAAGAGTTCTGTATTAATATTCCCTTGCTGCTAAGTGTGATCCCTTATAGATATATTTACCCTGATATGAAACAAAACAACCAGTAATGCAAAGATTGCCACTTTCAAGGAAGTACAATAGTACATTTATGCTGCCCTAAGATTTTTCTACTCTCCTAGCTCTCTAGTTTGAAAAGCTCTTTTTCTTTTTCCTTTTATTTTTTTTTACCCTTCTTTAAGCAAGGAGTTTTGTAAAACTAAATACTAAGCGTAAATCTTGTGGTTAACAGCAATTAAGGCTTGAAGCATGTGAAATCTGGCAAGATGCAGAAGTTTAATTTTTTTTTTGCTAGTTTGGGTTAATGTGTAGTTAAAATGCAATATGATGATGTTTGGAAAGCCAGCTCTTCCTCTGGGAAATCCATTCAAATAGTAAGCGTAGCCATACCCAAAATGGGACTTTCTGAAAAAAAAAAAAAAAAAAGATGATCCTATTCATGGCATCAGGAAAAGAAGTAATCAGAAATGTTTGGGTTTTTAACAGAGAAATTCTCTCAATCAAAAGCCAAACACAATGCAATAGGAGGGTTAAAGGGCCTTATCTTGTTGATTTTACTCATGCAAGCAGTTCCATTGAATTGGGCAAACATGGACTCCTTTCTGGGGGTGGAGGGGTGAGGAAGTGGAAGGGATGGGGGACAGTGATTAGATGGTTCTATTAGAAAGCAGTGCAGTCTTTGGCAATGGTAGGAGGAGTCCAAATTTCCTTTCTAAAAGACAGGATAATCAGTAGCAATTAAGAGGCAAAGTAGCAGACTAATAAAGTATACTTGTCACCAGTTGTCATCTTAGTGATCAATTCACACCTCCACAACAATAACATCGACCCTTCAAGTGCTCTAATGACCCTGAATCCCTAAAGTGACAGGAGGATTAGGGCAAAGATAATGTGCTGGAAAGGTGCTAATGAAGTGATGGGATTACAAAATGAGTTTCATCCTTAATAGACAGTAAAAGGGAGTGTTCAGTTCCACTCCAGCTATGAGGTTCACATGGATAAACTCTCACTGACTTCCGCATCCAGTGAGGATCAGGACCTTAATTTAATTAATTAAGGCTTTTCATTTCTTAGTTAAATATGAAACATGTGACTGTGGCAGCTCTGCGTTTCCTGCAAGTGGCAGATATTTCTTAGGTAACTAAGTTTACTTTCTTATGTTATCTTTTATCTTATCTCTGCAAGTTGTATGTTGCAGACATGCCTTGCTTGTATCTTTTTAATTCTGTACAATTAGTTTTAGAGAGATTTAATTTTTTTGAGTAGAAGTATGCAACTGCTTTTCCATGAACTGTTTTAAGAAATGAGAAATTGAGCATATAATTAGAATATAATGTCATGTGTTCAGTAACAAAATAGTGTCATTTTCTTGCTCAGCGTTATGAGTGCTTAGATAGATGATAGATAGATGGATAGATGGGTGGATAGATACATACTACATGGCAATAGCATTTCGAGGTGCTAAAACAGAAATGATGTTCTTGTAGATGTTGAAAATGCATATTTTAAAATGTCCACTATGTTTACCATGTAATTAAAGCAATCCTGTTCATTAAATGCCATCTGTCTCTTGTTAAATTACACTTGAACTATATCTGCAACCCGTTTCAAAAGAACATTAAAGTTGGGGGAAAGGGTACAACAGGCTACTGCTGGTATTTTAAGTCCTGGTCTTCATTAGGCGTTACTTTGCTGCTTCGCTATAGCTAATTAACTTGTATATTGAAAACCCTTTGGAATGGTTTGATACAGGGAGATGTGGGAATACATTGTGCAGGGATTAGCACATTTATGTTGCTGTAGCTCTGTCCCTGCTGTTTGGGTGATGGGGAAGGTAACCATTTACAAATTTAGCTGTATTGGGATCATTTTCAGGTGGTATAAATTCTACTGATAGCAATTTGAACAAAATCTGCTTTTCTTCAGTGACAGATGCACAGATAGATAATTTGCTGCTGCACATTGTGGTGCCAGAGTCTGCCCTGAAAGAATAGTCTTGAGAAGCTTTATTTGTTATAGTTATTTTGTGATTTGGGGGGGGGGGGGGTAGGGGGTGTGCAGAAATAAAGAGGTTTCCAAATTCTGACATTGAAGAGTTGGATTTGGAAACAAGATATTGTAACTTCTTTGATAATCAAAATGAAATTTTAAATACATCTGTGTTGTGCCCTCTGTTCCCCTAAAGATTTTGAAATTCCTGGTTTCAGGCTCACAGTTAAACATTCAAAAACTAGGTGAGCGTGCGGTACAAATTTTTCCTTTTATGTACTTTATACAATACACTACTATTTATAAGTCTGTAAAATATTGTATGTGTGCTAATTAATTAACTTTACATAGAAAGCTTAGCTTTCTGTTGAAAACTGGCTCCAAAGACTGAGGCTCAAAATTTTTTTTCCAGTTTTAGTAGTAAAAAATGAAAATTGATTGTAATACAGAACACAGGTGTGAACTTCTATATGCTCAATTCAAGCCAAGGGACACGGCTCAGGCATTTACATGAAAAGTCATGAGTGACGTGTTTCAGCACCAGTTGTACATCCATGGAGTAGTATAAACTTGAACCAGGAAGGAATGACATCTTTTGTCATGTCAATAAATACTTCTTTTTAAGTACCTGAATTATATTATAATGCATTTAGGGTTATTCTTAAAAATAAAAAGGCATTTCTGTTGCAGACTTTGACCTAAGCTGGCAGTATTAATTTTGAGGGAGTTGCTGTGATATGTCATTTCTTTACACCTTGGAAAAGAAATGGAGCCACAAGACCTGTTTTGTATAAGCTACAAAAGAGTTTTTGGAGAAAACTGACTTTTTGTCATTGCCAGTCAGGGAGAGAAGAGACCTGACAGTCTAGCCTATGAAGGCAATTTCTCCTTACCAGTTCTGATCCACAAATCAACACACTCTATGAGAGGTACCTCCTGAACTGGAGGTGTTTACTGTGGGTTTTTTGTATTTGGGTTGTACAAAGATGAGATCAGATTCCATAATTTGTAAGGCTGTTGAGTTCACTACATGCTGAATGTGAGATAGGCAGCAAGTAAAGGTGAATATGCAATAGTAATCCTTATTGCAGGAATGTGGCCTGAATTTAATATTCTATATCCATTCATGTGAACCTTGTAATTTTCTGTTACAGACCAGATTTGTTCTTTCTTTATGGTTGCAGTACATTGGGGTAGAGGTACTTTTATTTCACTTTGATATAGCATGGTGAGCCATTTTTGAAACAATATGTTCAGTCAGTCTTTTATTTACTATTTCCTTTTGTGCTTAACAGATTGCCCATTCAAAATGGAAGAGCATGAGCACTGTTGCCTCATCGGTCACCTTGCTGTGAAATTGTAATG
Source organism: Manacus candei (assembly GCF_025592945.1). Taxonomy (NCBI): domain Eukaryota; kingdom Metazoa; phylum Chordata; class Aves; order Passeriformes; family Pipridae; genus Manacus; species Manacus candei. Next base: position 14,573,589 of record NW_026138097.1, read on the forward strand.
TAGCAAATGGCTAATGTATGCATACATGTGGGGACTGTTTTAACCCACATTTCACACTGCCATAATCAATTCATTGGTTTTGAAGAACAAAACAAAAACAACAGCCCTTGTCCAGCTGCAGCAGGCAAGAGTTAGGACATATGCTGGTGTGAAAGAGGGAGTAGGGCAGGAGACCCCTGCCGAAAACATCAGAACAAAGGGGGAGCAATCGCCTTGGCAAGGCATGGGATGACTTAAATACCCTATTGTATGAAATATGAATGGGTTGGCATTGTGAATTGCGGTGTGGGGGGCTCCTCCGTGTCACCGATTAGCCACACGATTACCCAGATTACACGGGGAAATGGCTAAGGTAAATAAGGCCAGCCTTCTGCCACCTCCTCCCCGGGGCCAGGAGTGGGCTGGCCCAGCCTCTTCCATGCTACTGGGAGCTGGAAGAGAAGGGGGTGGAGGAGAAGGGGAGTGTAGTCATAAGTCCTGTCATTAACAAAAATAAGGATTTCAAGGGCAACAGTGTTAAAAGGCCTTTCTGCTCAAGCGATATATGGACATTGTTCCCTGTTACCACACAATGGGCAAGTAAATTACTTGGTCAAAAGGAGATCTTGTATCCTCTCCTTTGTCTCTTTGTCCTCCCAGGATAAGGGACAGCCATTGAGTGATGATCACAAAGAGTGTGGTAGGTGCAATCTGTGTCCTACAATCTTCTCTCCCTTCCATAATCTTGTGCACAGATTAGTTCTCCCCTCTCTCCCCACCATGCAGCTCTTATGGCCATAGGGTAACATTGTGAAAACTGTGTTTATCTACCCCAGGGCAGCTCAAAGAGAGATTATTTTCCTGTGTTGGAGTTGTAAGGCACACATAATCAACTGTGATCCAACATAAAATCATGGCTATATTATGGAAAGTGAATGAAGTCACATCAGAAGTGCTCTGCAATGCTGTGTACATGTTCACAGTATGAACTGTATAGTGTGAAATTTGTATATGTTATACATGTAGACTTAAGCTGTCTCAAAAGTTATGACATTTTTGTCTCAAAGAAGCTGTATCTTATTCTAGCTTTTCAGTTGAAAAGGCTTCTAATGTTTGTATGTTTTGTAGCATCTTTTACAGCAGTGATCTCTAGCTCTTTTCTAGAATCATAGAATCGCTGAAGTTGGAAGAGATTATTAAATCTAACTGTCAACCTAGCACTGTGTTCACTACTAAACCATATACCCAAGGGCCACATCCACACGTCTTTTGAATTCTACCAAGGATGGTGATACCACCACTTCCCTGGGCAGCCTGTTTCACTGTTTGACCACCCTATCAGTGAAAAACATTTTTGCTAATATCCCGTCTAAACCTCCCCTGGTGCAAATTGAGGCCATTTCCTGTCATCCTGTCACTTTTACTTGAGAGAAGAGACGGACCACCACTTAGCTACAACCTCCTTTTTGTTAGCTGTGGAAAGCAGCAAGGTTCCCCGCGAGAGTTGTAGAGCAACAAGGTACACCCCCATCCTGCAGAGAGTTTAACTGAAGGTGCTGTGTGATGTCCCATCTCATTGCAAAGGTACTGTCGGTGCATAAATGAAGACACAGCATCCTTACAGGGAGGAGTCTTTACACCAGGAGCTCTTTGATGCAAATGATGTTCCCACCTGCAAGGCACTCAAAACCAGCTGGGCTCCCAAAGGAGACTTCATCTCCCTGAGTGTTTTTAGGGAGATTTTGGTGTCTATAAGTTGCAGTTGCTTAGAAAGTATTTAATTGGGTTACATGGAGACCTGGTTTTCCTTAGAATGGAAAAGAATCAGTTTGAGGCAATAACTGGGAACGTTGTTTAAAATGAAGGGAAAGGGGCGGTTTGACTTTTCTGATTTTCTTTCTTTTTATTTTCAGGTGACCTACTAACAAAATTCAGCACAAGTTTATGAATAGTTTGGCTTGTCCCAAATTTGCGTTCTTTCCTAAATAAAATATTCAGCTGGAAATTTATGCCAAAGACTAACCTGGGCTACTACATTGAGGTTATGAGTTAATGGCAAAACAGATTAAGAAAGAGGCTAGTGACTGAGAATGGTAACTCATTAGTATTTAATGAATTTTTATTCATAAATATTCAAATAGTGCTCTGGTATGAAAATATTCACAAGTCTTAATAGATCACAGAGAAAAAAGTGTAACTTTCACTTTTGCTTTGATTCACAGCTGGAAGTAAAAAACCTACTCCATACCCTGCCACACTCCTACAGAGAGTAAACAATTGAAGTGGGAAGAAAAATACCAAACCTAAAGTGAAAAAACACTCAGCAGAAATTTAAACAACAACAACAAAATAAAAAGTGAAGACACATTGCTTTTAGCAGTTCGTATTTTAAATCTTCACATTTCTAAATGGTGGAGAAACCCCCCAAAATATAATCTCACAAAATTTATTCTCTGACTATCAAATGGAGTGCTTGTAGTTTGCCTAAGGTTCCACTGAAAGTGAGCTCCTTGCCCTTTCTGTACTGCAAGTACTGATATCAGCGTTCTAACCAACTTGGCTAATTGCATTATTTTATGTAATCTAAACAACTTCTTTTTCACTTCATGCCATAACCTGCTGAGCATTGCAACTTTATCTAGTTATATGGTAACTGTGTTTCATCCAGGATTGGATTCCTGCTCATGCTGAAGGAGTCTCTGGATTTGCACCTGTGTATGTCCTTTGTACAGAAGGTGCAACCTCTCCGATAAGTTGTGCTTTTCTAATGCCATACAACCTTACATTTTGGATTTGAAAAGACATCGTGAATGTACTGAGCTTTATTGATGGTTTTCTGGTCAAATGAACTGTGCCTGACTTACAGCCATTCTTTATTTGAAGACAATTTTTTTCTTTCTTCATAGCTATCTCTATTTGCAATCTGTCGCTGTCTAGAGCTTTGGGTATGGGCACTTCTTGTTACTTTTATCAAACTCAATCAGAATAGTTCAGTGGCATAGAATGATTTGTAAAAGCTCTATATTGTCCAAAAATGGAGCTGTTTGTCAATGCATACTCAATTTTCCATTTTTTTTTTAATATTGTGAAATTTTGCATGCACTTTTGGTGTGACATATAATTCCACCAGTTATCAAAACAGTTGTAATATTATTGGAAATAAAAGCTCAGTTCTGATCTGTCTTTTACCTTCAAATCCAATTCCCTACAGTATTGTTTCGAATGTTTCCATGCTTGTGCACTCAGAAGTGCCTAGTGAGCCACCTGTGTGTAGGTAGCACGCCAAATAAAAGGAGAGAAACTTCCTAGGCAGGTTTCTTTCCACGGACCTGTTTGCTGTGTAGGAGATGCAGAGATTATCGACTGAGCAGCGAGAAGGAAGGGTGAATTGATCTGATAGTGAAACGATGCATTTTTTGCTGAGAGGAGGATTTTTCTAATGGAGAAAGAACAAATTGACTTATTGGTTAATTGAAGGACAGAATTGACTGGGAGAGGCAGTGAGAATTTGATGAATGTCAGCTGCAGGAAAGAAGGGTTCTTCAAATATATGCACAAAAATTTATTTATTTCCTCATTTGTCTGCCTCTTACTTTGTATGTAATGAAGATGGTTGGCCTTGCTCTGACTCTTTTTGGCCTTCTGCTCATTCCTCAGACTTCTGCAAGACAGGTAGGCCTGGTTTTGTCTGAAACTTTTTCTCCTTTTAAATATGACTAGAAATGTTCCTGCATTGAAGTCCGCAAAAATTTATTGCCGCTGTTTTTTCCTAAAGCTGTTCCTACTGTTTCAGTTTATTAAGTTTGCCAGTTTTACTGAGTTTGTCATAGCTGCAATTGCCTAATCCAGGCCTGGGTTTTAAGGCATGCTAGGCACCTAACTCCCACTGACAACAATATGAATTAATAATTTTTTCCTTTAAATAATCTTCCAGATTTCACTAGGTAAGTCTCTGCATTGGTAGGACCAGAACTGCTTCCATAAGTACATCATTGCTCCTTAACCCTTGGGAGAAGGGACAGTGACTTGTTCTGTCAGGCTGGTGTAACAGTGGTTGCACTGCTGCCCTCTGCAGTGAGGGCTTCTAAGTGGTACAGTAATAAAAAAAAGTATTAAAATAGTAAAAGTGATACCAACAACACTCAGTAGTAATAAATAGGTAAATATTGGTGCCATATAAATATTAATTACTCAAATATTTAATTTAATTCTAATTAATTTAGATTAATTTCCTAATTTCTGTCTGGATGAGGTTGCCATTATCTTCATATGGTGCTTTTAGGAGACCAGAAGTGTTTTCATTCCCATTTTATATGAATGGTGTAGAAGGCATCCAAAACTGTCTTCTAAGGACTCAGAGTGTCCTCAAGGAAGTTTCTGTTCTCTCCTTGGGAAGACTGTGTGTTTAATAGTGTTAGGGAAGGAGCCTATGCAGGAAGTTTTCTGTGTTGTGGGGTGGCAAATGGCAGAGTCCTCAGGGATCAGTGTGCTTATGGGATTTCAGTGTTGTAATGTTATAATAATTTCCCTCTTGCAATGGCATTACCATGGGGACTGTGGGGAAACCAAATGCTATGGACTGATTTGACTTGTGAAGAAACTGTATCCGTCCTACTTCCCTTTGTACCCTTCCAGACTGCTCAGATGTGTCATGGCCTTATTTTGTCATCATTAGGTAAGATTCAACTGCATTTACAGCAGGGATACTGTAGGAGTGAGCTCTGTGAAGAAATAATAGTAGAGTATTTAGGCTCCCAAGAGGAGGAGGTAGGACCTAAAATTAGCAAATAATAAGCTTAGTCCATAAACTACACACACACAAAAAAGAAAAAATAAAGTCCCCAGGCATCAGAAAGGAAAGGAACAAGGAAAAAAATCTTCAAATAATTTACGCATAATAAAGAATTCTTGTGTAGATTTGGCATGTATTGCATTATTTTGAAATGCATTTAGTATTTTAAAAATATAGGAACAGCTTTGCTTGAAGTCACTCATCCCAGACAGTCACACTTACATCTGTATGCTTTTGAAGCAACACCAGAAGTAGGTGAGTGGAAGAAGGGTATTTGGGGAGGTTCATGAAGCTGGAAAAGATCTTTAAATTTAAATTCTTAATGGGAAACTTATAAACACACCAGAGCCAAACATATATTTCAGTGTGAATAATTTATATGATAATACTTCTAATAATAGCAGACTGCTCCAGTTCTACAGTACAACTAGCACAGTTTGACTGACAGAGGAAGAGAGGTGTCACCATCATATGATAGCCCTTTCTTTGTCTTGCACCAGCTGGGATATCACCTTGAACTGAGCCAATCCATCATCCTGCTAAAGAAAAGATAACTGGGTTTCTCCATAAAAGCAAAGGATTTGACTGAAGGATGTTTTTCTCCATCTTCCTCCCTAATAACTTAACAAGTTTTCCCTTGTAAAAAGCGGAACCTTAGAAAGTTTCCTGCAAAATCAAAAGCTTGCCCGCAGATTGACTGTTAAATGTTCAATATACGTTTGTCAGGGATGCTCTAAGTAGTACTGAAGTTGACAGAATACAAGCAGGAGCTGACAGCTTCACTCCAGTTACAGCTGATTAAAGGCTGCAGGGGCCTGAGGGCCCCATCTCGAAGAGGACCTCTGCAAATTCACCAGAGCACTTCCAGTCTGCACATTTTGCGTCTGCTGGCTCAGAGTACTCTAGGTATTGTGCTTGGTAATCGACTTCTGCCTCCAGTTTTGGAGTGATTAACAACAGATACAGACAAGGAGTTAAAAATGTAAATGAGAATTATCTTACATTATGTACATACATTACAATATGTATGACAAATGACAGTGTAAAATATAAGCATTGCATATTTGTGTACTTTGAGAGACATTCGTGGCTCTAAAGCATGGCTCAAATCTTGAAGTTGGGTCTTCTCACAGCCTTCTCCCCATTCCCATACCCATTGTGTAATGTTGAGCCCTTGTAGGCTGAGCATGCTGGCTGCTCAGTTTGGGAGCTCTCCCTGAGGCGTCATAGCCAAGATGTTCAAGTATATCTAGAGATACAGCATGACCTAACCAGAATTATTTAAAAAAAAATAAAAATCTCAGTATCGAAGAGTACTTGGCACTGTCTGGAAACACATCTTTTCTGAGTGTTCTCCTTTATAATTTCCAACTCCTAGCAAGTGTGCAGTGCTTGTATATGCTGTATATACCTTGCACCTTAGCCTATACTGAGTGAACATCTGATTGGGGACATTTTTTCCTCTCTGTTCTTTCCCAGTCAATTTTATATGGTGTTGTTTTGGTTTTTTTTTCCAATCCTTCATTCATGCAAAGAGAACATCCCAAACAAATATCCTCTTCCAAATATAGATAATAAAATACCACTTTTAAAAAAAAATTTACTAAAATAGTTAAAGATTTTTTCCCCTGCATTATTTCTATCAAGAGCTTTCTGTTAAGCACATTTACACCTTCTTCCCTAAACTTAAATTTCAGTCTTGTTTTATTTGCACCAGAGGCCAGATTCTCAAAACTACTGATTAAAAAAATCCATGCAATCTTTAGAACACTTTGGCAAGGTACTTTTTAAAACACTTGATAATCAAGCATAACTTGTGATTTAATAATCAGAACTGCAGGCACAAAATATAGTAAGTCAAGTAACAGACATCTGTTAGCGTTTTTTAGGTTAATCCACTAACATATTTTTAGAATTACTAAATATTTAAAACTCCAGACTGAGAGCTATTCTTAGGGTGATTTCTTCCCTTAAGTTGAGCTCAAGTAATGCTTTTGATCTTCATTTCCATTCACCTAACTGGAAATTAATTTTTCAGAAGTGAATATATATTGAGATGAAGACCCAGAAGATATGCCTCCAAATAAAAGGAATTAAGAAAATATATTTATACTGATCCCTTAATTGTTTATAATAATTTAGACAAATGGTTGAACAGTGTACCAGTATATCAACAGAACCTTTTCATAGTCTGAGTCCTCTTGTGCTGATTTTTAAAAGGCAGCCTGTAAGTCCTGAGGGCTTTTAAACTGCAGAACTCAAGAAATTTGCTGATTTCCTCTTACTGAGGATAAGGAACCCCATATAGGCATATTTCCATATGTATGTATGTATGTATGTACGTATGTAGCTCTATGTATGTATCTGCATGAATTTTTATATGCACACATGCACTTATTATTTAAGTACATATATACATATATATAACACATCATGTGTATATAAAATATATACTATGAGTGCAGACATGTTACACATATGTCCATTTTGTTTGCCTCCTTTTCTCACAGGAGAAAACTGTGAGAAAACTTCTTTGAAACTGTCTTTATTTGTTTTACATTACTTTTTGGCTCAATTAAAGCTCTGCTGGACCCACTAAATTCTACCTCACTGGAATATTTTATTTAAAAAAAACCCCCAAACCAAAACAAAAATAAGAGATATAAATTAGAAGCCACACATTAAAAATGTGCCCACTCCTGAAGGTGTTTGACTAGTATTTTGGCTAGGATTTTGACTACCAAAAAAAGAGTATGAAGTGAACGCAAGAGAGACTGGAAAAGAGAGAGCTTTGGAGAGCAAATGTGCTTTGCAGAAGTAGTTCAGTTTGCATAATTTATTTTAAATATGGATCCTCTCTGGTGTGTGAGCACTGCCTCCCTCACCACCTCCACGCCCCTCTTTTCTTTTAAAAATAGGAATTTCTGTGCTGCTTGTGTTCCAATATTCCAGTTCAAAGAGAGTGCCTGACAGTAGCTCAGCACCTGTGTACTTGACTACTTACTGCTGAGGAGCCTTGCTTGCCGGTAATCTAGATTTATGGTAAGTCTACCCTTTCCCTTCATCTACAAGGTCCAGGGACACTCAGGTAGCCAATCTGCCCTTAAATATGTCTCTGAGGAAATGGTGCTAATTAGTATTGGAATTTACAGCCTTCCATTTTATTGACTTGTCCTACTTTCTTCGATAATTAACTAATGAGTAAAGTAATGAGCTATGTTAGTCAGTCATGATGTTCAATTAAACAGCAAATCAATTATTGAAAATAGTTTTGGACAGCTCTTGTGTCGTCATGGTGAATGCGCGTGCATGTGTGTGTGGGTATGTGTGTCCATATGTGTTTTAAATGCGTGCCCTAGATGTCTCAGCATTCCTCCCTGGAGGATACCTGGCTACAGGAGGGCTGTGTGGTCACAGCCAAACCAGACCAGTGATGCTTCTTGCTTGCCTTTCCCACCCCCCATTCAACTGTGCTACATAGCGCCCTGATGCCGCACCTTATCTGCAGGGGTCCCCAAGGCCTGAGAAAGACAAGATTGCTGTAACATAGGGAGCGGTTTTCCTGATGGAGAGGTCGGCAGAGGGATGCTAGGAAGCAGTGTGTCTGTTCACTGATGTGACCCCTCTGCCTCTTTCTCGGCATATGCAATCTTTCCCACTGGTGGGCAGGGTCACTTGTCCCAGAGCTCAGCATTACAGCAGCAGGAACTAATACAGTCCTAAAACCCTTAACCTCTCTTCTGGCCACAGCAATATGCAGGAACAACAGAGAGGGTGGCAGGGAGTTAAGGATTTTTCCCCTGAGGGCTTTGCATACCAGTCTGAGCAGCAATTGCCCATGGGAAGAGGCTCCTAGGACCATCATATCACAAGTACCCTGCACTAAACCTGAGGGAGCACTTCAAACACACTCCTGTGTGGCCACTGGCAGGTCAGGTCACAATTTGCTGGGGCAAGGGAGTGACACTGACACCTGGACTCTATACAGCACAGACAGCTTCATTTGGTATGGGCTGGGCAAAGATTTTTTTGGCAGGATGAGAAACAGACATTCATTATCTCACTAATGTTTTGAGTAGAGATTTGCCTAGGAAATGTAAAGGGCAGTTCCAGCAAAGAAAGGTGTAGCTGACATCATCATTCATTAACTTAATAGCTTTCTAGGTTTAATTATTCTTTCATTTGACCTTTTTACCCTTCCTGTTTCCTTCACGTCTTTTGCCTTCTTTTTTCTGCTTCAGGAGATGGTAGCACACCTGCACCTGCTGCCCACGACTGCAGGCTTTCACAATCACCCTCCTGGTGACATCCAGCTTGTTGCTTTTGCTGTTAGTCTCGGTTCTGTTTTTGGTGTTAGAGTGTATCGCAGCAGCATTCCCACATCCAGGAAGCCAACCTGTCCTGAAACTTCAGAAGTTTGGGAACAATTTTTACTGTCCTATGCTCTACTCATACAAATAAGTATTGACTTGCCTTGTCAAAAGACCACTTCACTATGGGCAGCAACAGCTTTCAGAGAAGATAGTAATATTGCATTAAGTAAAAAAAGAAAAAAAGTTAATGTTATTAAGTGGAAAGTCGGGTTTGGGATTAAAATTTTAACATAATATTATCAGTTATGCTACCAGAAATAACACTCTTGCGTGGTTCCATTTGAATAGCAAAGTCACACAAATAATGGCATGCCATGCTCTTAGGCTCTGTAATCTTAGGCTCTGTAATACAAATATTATTCATTTTTAGTAATAGTCATCTTCTGATGATTTTTTTTCCGAAGGTAGCAAGTATGCAGAAAGCTCCCCCCTGCCTTCCAAATTCAGAAGGAAAAGCAGGCCAGTGAGCAAGCTGCGTAAATACAGAGAGAAGAGACTAAAAGCATCGGCCTTAGCCATCCAATTGAATCATGATTCATTAGAGAAACAACAAGCCAAAAGAAATCAAAGACAGTTCAAAAAAGGCAACATAAAGTTTTCATTTCCAAACAGTTTTAATTCGCTGTTTGTGCTCTTTACTGAGAATATGCAAGGAACACAAACATTCCCATATGATTTAAATTACAATTTACATATGAATTACATTAGAAATATGAGCTACGCTAAAGAGATAATTAGTGCTGTCCTGGGTTATGTGAGCACAAACAAAATTAAATAAGAACAATTTCAAAGCCAAGTTTTGCTTTGCCTTTTCAACTAAGCTGGTTTAATCAGTGATAATGACCGAAATAAATCCACTACATATAAAACAACGCACAACATATCATACTGTGTGAAATGTCATTACTACATCCCATGCCTTGGTAAATCATGCAGTCAAAAAGGAGTACAATATCACCAATATGATGCTACACAAAAGTTGCCACCTCTGGGCACCTCTGGGTGCCCAGCACTGGAGTTTGTGGTCCCTGAGGCTTGCGAGGAAGCAGGACCCACAGCAGGCCAGTGTTATTGCACTGCTCCAGAGAGAGTAATGGGGAGGGGGAGCTGTGACAGTGTGCACCAGGGATTTTTCTTTTTTTTTTAACATGACATATAAATAAGAAAGAGCTGCCACAGGAAAAAAAAAATGCCAGTATTAGCAGAGGGCAATGAGAGGAAGGGAAGCTGGAGAATCGGGGAGGGGGGTAAGGCGGGGGGATGAGGGTAGAAGGGGAGAAACTGAGAAGGATAAAAAATACTAAGCAGAAGCAAACTACCTGTGCATTAGTGCCTCAGCCCCTAAATAGAACTATGGTTTATGACTACTTTGCCTAATGAGCTAAACTCTGGTGACCATAAAACTGAAATATAATTATGACATTAAAGATGCCTATATTTGAACTTAATTATTAATTAATTTAATGAGAGAATAGGAGGTTGTAAAATTGCTAATTAAACAGCTCTGTAAAACTGCAGACGGCAGAGGATTTACCAAATGATGAATCCCACAACAGTATTTGGGCTATATCAATATTCTATTAATATACAGTATGCCAGAGGTACTGGCTAGTACGCTACTCACAGTTAAGCCGATGTGACAGGCATATAGAGTGAAAGAAAATGAAGGACATAAAATTCCAGATGACAGCAACCTTGAAGATGATCTCTGCCCCCACCTCTGTGGCAGTTTCTGAAATCAGTTAAATAAACTCAGAAATGCAGGATAAAAATCAATCTTACCATCGCAAATGTGAATAAATTGGCTCGAAGCAAACGACCCACCTATGGTCTTAGGCACCGTCATGTTGTGTCGCTCTCTGCTTGTGTGCAGGAATGGTCAGAGCAAATCTGGACTTCAGTGCAACAGAACGGGAGGGATGCAGCGTGAGTGAGTGTGTGTGTGCGTGTGTGTGTGTGTGTGTGTGTGTGTGTGTGTTAACGTGCTTGCATGTGAAAGAGAAGCTGAGCAAGAGCAAAAAATAACTGTCCCTGTGTGATTAGTGAAATTAAACTCAAGTGAACCTTCAGGGGCTGAATTCAAGCCTACGGGGGACAATTTTAGACATTCCCACACTGCACTATCAGCATGCAAGGAATTTCACTGTAATGTTTGAGTGGCAATGCCATTTGGATGACATTCATTTAAAGATATAGAGGAGGGGTGCAGGAAAGTGTTTTCTCTTAGCACTGAACCTAATTCAAGGAACATCAAAAGGAAATACACTGGGGTACCTCTCCTGCATATCTCTAAAACTCAGTCATGGCTAATTACTGGAATAAAAGCAAAAGAAAAAAATTCAAATATCCCTTTTGTAGGAAACAATGAAACACCTCTGGGCAGTGTAACACAAAACATGAACAACACTAGGGTAAATTCAATATTTTAATATTTACATGAATCCTTAGAACTGTTACTTTTTATACCTGCCATGTGGCACAGCTTTTCCTTTATATAATTTGTCTTATAAATGCCCTGTTGACAGCCATAAGAAGGAATTTAGCAAATAACATCAAGAAAATCACTGGAAGGGGACTTGCTTTCCACCCTAAGGGAAACAATATAGTCATTACAGTAACATCTCTCATTTTTGAAAAATAGATGGAGGATCTTGAGACCAAGGACAGGAGTTCTATTTCCATGTCCTTTGTAAGTTATGAAGAAATTGCATAAACTTTCAGTGACTCAGTTTCTCTTTCTAAGCTAGGCATAACAACAATTTTATGCCATTCATCATTCATTTTTCAGAACAGTAAATGGAAGCTTATAAGTAATTTCTGAGCAAGTGATCTCTAGAAGTCTAGAAGTCGCTTTTTATTGACTGGTTTGGGATAAGACTTTAGAAAGTGTCACTTCTTCCTTTTGTGGGTTTGGGGTTTTTTTGTTTTGTTTTTGGTTTTTGGTTGGTTGGTTTGTGTGGTTTTTTGTTGTTGTTGTTGTTTGGTTTGGTTTTTTTGGTTTTTTGGGGGTTTATGTCCATTTTTGCATATATGAATGAGATAATTTAAAGGAGCTATGTTCTCCATGTGATGTGATGGTCTTGTTTACCTTGTCTCAAATACTAATACAGTTTTCTGTCTCTCGATGCTCAGAAACTTCACAGTGGGTCTTGTATGAAGATCTACAGCTAAAAGAGCTGCTGCTTTAGAAAACTACTCTGGATGGTTTCTATCTTCTAATATGTTTAATTAATAAATATGAAAGCTTCTATGCATTTATTATCATTGTATCACGCCCTGCAGTTTTATAGATCCAATTTCTCAAAAAATGACTTCATCTACCAGAAATAAAACCAGACAGACTTCTTCTATGGTATGACCAGTTAGCAAACCTGCCCCTTGATTGGAGGCTTTTGTAAAATCTGAATTGTGTTCTCACACAGGTTTCAAGCCCAGCAAGATAGGCAATGAGTTAAAAGTTGCAACTGGTAGGTTTTTAGTAAAAAGGAAGTTCCAAATAGCTTCTCATCACCACAGTGCAGGTTACACATTTAGAGCATCAAAGAAATTGCTCTTTATCTTTCCCAGAACTAGCATATGATAAACTTTATTACAAGTAAGTCTCACTCTTTGCGCAAGAAATTTAACATCCAGCACAGTGGGCAGCTTGAAACAGAAGAAAAATAAGACTATGAAATCTAGGGATGCCTTTATTTCCAGGTTCCCTTGATGCAGCCATTGCAGCAGCTCCCTACGAGAAAAAAAAATTTGAGAAAGGGTAAATATTGGTTAGAGTTATTGTCCAGCCAAAAGCCTGTTGGTTGTTTTCTGTGATACTTACTGCCATCCAGTTATGAGGAGATCCTGGACAGCGATAGGCAGGGACCTCCTCATTGCAAGGAGCTTGAAAGTTCCAGCCAACAGCTCTGAACCTGAAGTTCATGGTCATCTTTGTAAGACTGGTCACTTCAGACTCTGAGAGAAAGTTATTTCATCACCTTGCTGTGCTCTGAGGGCTGGAGGCTGGTCACTGTCACCCATCAGTGATGGTAGGGATGAGCAGGGACAGTCATCTCTCTGAGTACCAGGAGCCATGGTAGTAGTGCTGCTCCCAGACTTGTGTCACCTATCACCCTAAAGTGGTTCACAATCGACTAGTAGCAACTTGGCTAACGCTTACACATATCACACTTTGAAAACCTCTGGGACTGCACATTCTTTAAACACTGTGGGTGAAATCCAGCTGTGACCCAGACCTAAACCATGGAGGTACCTGCCAAGCTTGATTACGAGGAGAGAGCTCCAAAGTAAGAAAAGTTGTGATTAACCATTACTGGTATTGCAGGCATATGTCAGGGTCTCACTGCAATGTGTGAAAAGGGTGTACAACCCCAAAGTTTTCACTGATCTGATTTAATTCCCAAAGATTTAAATTGTTTGTTTTAATTGTGATTTAAAGGAGGTTAACTTGGTTAAAGTTATCTTTTACTTTTGTTTGCATTTGTCCTTTTTTGTGCCCTTTAAAAAGCCTTCCCTCTTCCAGTTGGTTGGCAAGCTGTAAAATATCTGACTAAATACATCCTATTAAGTAAGCTGCTCACTTAGGGTATTTGTTGCTGAACTGAAGCATATTCTATATCTTTACCCATTCAATTACAAAGGTTTTTAGTTTAATATAATTTAAGTTCTCCATTTTTAACCTTTACATAATGTTAGAATACGGTGAGTGCTATAACTTCTTCATTAGGTGAATGCTATTATTTCTTTGGTATTTGTGTTACAAATATTTATATAGATGTCACAACATCTCTACAATTGGAGAAAAAAGCACTTTAAAATAGTTCTCACTAAGTAAATAAATCCATCTTAATGGATTTGTAGAAAGGAAAAATATGTTTACTTAAACAGACTTTCTTTTTCACTTCAAACAAGCATATTAAATAAGTGAAATAGTGTAATGGCATAGCTAAATCAACTATTTCTGTTCATAATAGCCATTGAGGCCTTCAAATTGGAAGAGCTCAACCTTTCATATCTACTGTATGCATAATAACTTAAAGAAAAAAAATTAAATTTTTTTTAAACTTCCAATTGGTTTCTAATGTTGATTGAAGTATTCTTTGATAAAAACTATTGAATATTTTGAAAATAAGAAAAAAACTTTTATAATTCCTGAAACAAAATTTCTGTCATCAAAAATTCTAAACCGAGGTAAATAAAAGCTGATTTTATTTTTTGTTGCTTTGCTAGTAATTTCACAAGAAATTTTAAATTTTTTTTTAAAGCCTCAGAGTGAGACTAGCACTGCTTACAACTGTTGTGGCGTTGCAGAGATAAAAACGTAGGGAAAACACATACAAAAAAGTAATAAAAAATAAGTTTCTTACTTGAACCTGAAGTCTGCAGATGTGAAAGTTGTAGTCTGAAAATAGAGGATTACTGTATTTATCAAAAGGCAAAAGAATTTGCATTAGTTCCTGTTACTGCAATCTTTCTTTAATTCAAAAGAAGTGACACAACATGAATAAGATAGGAAATATATGGATTCAACTTTTACCTCTCAGGAAAACAGTCCAATTATTATATTTGGTTTGAAATCTGAAAACTAAAAGGTGCTCTTCCATGTATGTGCATTAGCAGTATGGCAAAAGTTTGAATTGGAATTAAATTAAAAACTCGGTTATTCCAGAAGGTGAATAGTCAAGCTAGCTCCACAAAATTAACTTGAAGAGTTTAGCAGCAGTAAAATATGTAAGTATTTTTGAAAACACAAGGATCAAATAGATTTGTGTAGCATTGAGATGACAGGTAGCTTATGATTATAAGACATTAGGAGAAAGAAAGAGATATGTTTATTTTTTATTAGTTTTCTACAAGATCACAAGTTCTTCTGGAAGACATATAAAGGACAACTTTGGGATCTGCAATATATAGAAAACTCTTGCCTTTCATTTTGCCACCAGATTACACCTTTGGATTAATCTCTCTACCCAGCTCTCCTTAGTGTTTATTTATGAACAGTTTGTGAACTTTTCTATAACTCATTTAGATAATTATCATAAACCCTCCTCCGAATATAAGTGTTAAGAGGACAGCAAGTCGGTTTCAGCTGCTGAAGCAAACTGCAGTGAATATTTTTCATCAGGGAATTAATAGCCTTTCAGAGGATGATTCACAAATGGTTGCCCCACAAACCCTCGATGCCGAGCAAGCTGCCTCACATCATGCTTCTGCTCTGTTAAAGTGCAGTTTGCCCAACCAAGAGACGAGATCACTCCGCAGGCAAGCCAGGACAACTCTTTAGCCTATTTTTATTTGTTTTCCCATTACCTGCGGTTGTTAGTCTTGTTATGCTTGAGTGCAAAACTTGTTACAACCCCAGTTGGTCAGAACACTGCTTAAAAATTGTTCTAAATACAGTTCTCTGCCCTAGATTTCACTGGGACTATTCATTTGGTTAAAACTACTTGCCTGTTTAAGTGATAGACTGAATTTATAGGCAAATTTTAGACTTTAACCCCACCATAATCTTTTGGGTTTTTTCCCCTTTTATTATGTGAAATCAGATAATTCTTATTTGTTATATAATAAGCTTCCCTTATACATTAAAGGCTTACAGAGGAAGCCACAGTCATGCATGACAAATATGTTAAAAAGCTTAATAAAAAGAAATAGCAGTATAAAAACCAACGTGGAAACATGTAAATTCAAACTATATTAAAAAAAATATCTAAATACAGCAAAGATGTTTGTTGGCCCCTTCAAATCAGCATATTCTGCGAATCCATGATTCTGTGATTCTACCTTACCTATACGTAGATACAGTCTGAAACAATGTTTTCTTCTGAAAGAGAAACCTGAATGTAGACTATACGACACAATTTAAGTAAATATTGCCTGAAAAAATAACAGATGTCTGTTTTCAACAGATCCACTTGATAAATTAAGAGTAAAAAGGAAAAGGTTAGCAAAGCATCTAAGAAGTGCAAGTGTTAAAGCATTAAAAAAACAATTTATGAAGAACTAAAGGAAGGGATCATAGTGCCATCTTTTTTCTAATATGTAGAGATGCCTTGAAGGAGGAGAGGAAGGTAAAGACATGCATGTCATCTGTGAAAGACTTCTAACACCTGGGATATGATTGATTCATCTGTGGCTTCATCTTTGTGGCTGTGAGAGAAGTTATAAGAACTGTGAGATAAGCCAGTCTGCATTCTGGGATGTGGTGTGGAGGGACACCCAAAACTCTTCAGTTCCTACCATTGCCAACAGAAGAGATGCCTGACATAGTAAATCAATTTGGAAGGATTAAATAACAACTTTGTCTTTGCATTATGAAAAGTAAGATCCCATCTGGTATGAGTTTGCTTCTTGTTTACGAGTGCCTTAGTTTGAATGAAGAATACAAAAAAAAAGAGTTATTGCTCATTCTCTCAAGCAAATAGGATATCCAGTTGATGATTGTCCTCCCTCATAGGCAGGTTAGCAGGATGTCATTTATAGATGGCCATGGACGTTTCTTCAGGTAGCTCCATGTATATACATGTGCTTGGCCATGCCTAAGCTTTTCTGGTGACATCATCTCCCTTCAAAGGTATCTCTCTCCCTTTTGATGTATCCCGTCACAGTAACATGTTGTTTCACCGCACCAGCAAATTATATTAGGACACATGAGAAAAGCCACCCAACTCGATGACCTCACTCTTGCCCTACTTTGATCTAGTTCAGTCATTTCGGGTGACTCAGGTGTATAAAACAATTCCCAGAAAATGGCTGAAAAAACCTGCTATTCACGCGGGCTGCAAGTGCATCTGGGAATACCAACTGCAGGGAACAATTGAGCAGCACAAGTTCAAGTTACACAAAGGATTTAAGTAATTCATTGCCAAATACCAACCCTAACCATAAGTTGAAAGGCCTCATTTTTTCTGCGCTGTCTCTTTAACAGGTCAAATTTGAAGATGCAACGCACAGTCAAAATGTTAAAGATAATAATGGGTCAATCTAACATCCTGCTTGTTGTAATCAAGGAGAAGGAAAACTACATGTGTACACATGATGAACAAATAAAAATACTTTCATTACAGCAATGCTGACAGAGATTCTCCTGCTCCACCAGCACCTGTGATGTCAATATATTTACACATACATTTATACTCATAAATGAGAGAAAAATTTATTAGAGGAGACAGTAAGTGAGTAGTATCAGTTTCACATTTGGGTCTCTAAGCCACCTTCAGGAGTAGTTTAAGAGTAGAGGGCTTGATTCTTACTTACACTAATAACATAGCAATACAAAATAAACTTAAACAAGGGTGTAAATTACATTTAATCTGCCCAGTCTGATACAAAAGTGACAATAGTATAAATGAGAAACTGGCTCAGAAACTATCCCTCTGCAAATTGATTAATATACCAACATGAGCTGCAATCTAGTTATCCTCTAAACAAAAATGACCTGGTGTTGTAATGGAATGATTTTTTTTTTTAAACCGCTTGACTTGACTACAAGGAGAACTAGTACATTTTTATTTCCTCTTCTTTGTTTTTTTCTCACTTATATCGGTTGTTTTAATGAGAGGCATTGCCTTTCTCGACATGCCTTCTCTTCTGTCTCTTTACACCAGCACAGTAACAAGAACATTACTACCATAGAAGTATGTGTTACATTTCAAAAATACAGCAGGAGAGAAAATTTTAAAATTCATTTTTCCTCCCCCTCTCTCCCTATGCTCCTCTAGTTTTTTTTGTATTGCCACTTTCTCTCGTCATGCTTATAGTGAGGTTTATTTCTGCTCCAGCAATGCAGTTTAGAGGCGGGTGGATCACAGTTGTGTGTTAAATCATGAACAAAACCAATCTCTCTCCCTCTCCCTCTCTCCCCCTTTTTTGTTGTCTGTCCTTTTTACTTAAATATAGCTTCTAGGTTAATGATTCATTCTTCTAAAAGGCTGCTGTGCCTACCAGATTATACTGTAAAATCTGCCATTCTGTTTATGTTTAAAATACAAGATTAAAGCAGTGGTCATGCTGAGGGAAATGGGTCTCACACAGAACAAGAAAGGATCAAGCCACGTCTGCCGAATCCAGGCTGTTTCAGCAGAGTCTACTGTTTTGGTGTTCTGCCAGACCCCAAAGAAATACTGATGAGGTTTGAAACTTGGTAGTCATTCTTAGACTGAGCACAGCAAGGACCTAAAATAAGCCTTATCACACACTAATGCACCTCTGAAAGTTACAGCAGCCTAGATGTCTGTAAATTGCAGAGAAAGCACTTGAGAAATAAATTATTCATTCCTAATCAGAAGCGGAAAGGTGAAAGATTTTATTACAAAGTATTCTGTATGGTATTTGGGGCTAGGAATTTGCCACTGGTACTGTGGAATCGATATCCAGGGCATATATAGCCAAATTATCAGTGACACTAATGCTCTTTTTGATCATGTCATGTATAAGCATAAAGGCAAATCAGAGCCAAAGTTACTTCTTTTTTTTCCTACAGTGTGACTTACCAGATCAAATAGGTTGATCCATAAAAACTAGTTGGGCATGTAATGCCAGCCAGATATTAGATTGGAGATTTGTATACACTTGAAAATTTACAAAAATAGCTCATTTGAAATAATTGCTCTGGAACAGCTATTTGGGCAGAAAAGCTGTAGGGATATTTCTCAACCATTTCAGATTAGTTATCTCAGTAAATTTCTAAGTATAGACAAGCCCTCATGATGTGTCCTGCCAAACGAAGACTGTTCTATTCAATTAGCTCTCATTAAGGAAGGCAGAGAGGGGTAAAAGTAGATTCTCAGTAAGTATAAATTTTCATATTTATTAAGCAGAAGTGAGAATATACATACATTCAAATTCACATATATTTTGTACTCACTGAGTGAAGCAAGGCTTCTAAAGAAGCCATGAGCCTACTCATTGGAGACTTAAACATGTTTGGAAAAGGTTATTTGGTTTTTGAGGGACCCAAGCCAACTGGAACACTGCCATTCTAGGTGAGGGTCTGAATTATGGTTATGAATTATGATTATGAATTAGATTTATTTCAAGGAAAGGTAATTCTAGAAGCATCTTATGGTTGGTTTGTTTGGGTTTTTTCTCTCCAGTATTTTTAGCTCAACATTTAAGCAGGATAGGGAGCAGCTTTAAGTAAAAGTACTTTTGGGATCAGGGAGTGAAAAAGCCTTAGCCAGGTGTCAGCTTCTCCATAAAAGTTAAGTTCATCTATAAAAAGCTGACATCTTTTCTAACTGTGGTGTTTCAAGTAGAAGTGCATTTAAGCACTGAGGAAGCAGAGTTTAAACAGGAAATCCAGACTTTCAACCATTGCATCTGTGAGTAGAAAATGCTGCTATTTGGTACTCAGAGTGGTCCTTGACAGTGCTGCTTTGAAGCTGCTTTCCATGCTTGTATGCTGGCCATGACCTTCCCCTATTATAGAAAACTGTCTTAGAGAAAAGAAATCTAAATTCTTTCTAAATCCCCGTAACTAAAGAAATTGCTGGATGCATGTGGATTAAAAGCTAGACTGTTTATTATACATATTTAGATCCAAGTTGGACATAGATTACTACCCAGGCCAGACTAAACATTTTTAATTTAACAAACCAGTGCTGGCTATAAAGAGTGGGTGAAATAAATGTTTAATATATCCTATATCATCTTTCCCCAAATGGTTTCTATTTATCATGCAAGTACCTAATCAATGTAACTGCATATAAAATCCACAGATTTTATAATCCAGTAATAAGGACATGCAAATTTTGTTGTCATATAAACATACTGGCTCAAAAAGATGTATAATACTTATCAGACTAGTTAGCCATTATCTTAATTATGAAAGGATTATCCCTGTAAAGGCAAGGCCATAATATAATAGGAGTTCTGAAATATGAACAATCTCTAGCTATGTTTACTATTAATTCAGACTGCACTTATATTTCCATTTCCCTTTTTCTAGTGTTTATTTTTGTTAATGTTTATGTGTCCCTTTGTAAGCAGCAATATGGTACAGCATCACATCAAATTCACCATGAAAGCTCCAAAGAGCCATCCTAAGTATATTAATCCTCCATAAAAATAAATAAGCTATATGAGAGAGAGCATTTCTATAACGCTCGAGTGTTAGTAGTGGCAGCTGGACCATAAGGTGGTGAGAATGTGTGTGCCAACTTTGAGACTCATGCATGAAAAAGCATTTTGATTTTTTTTTTCTGAAATGGGTTTTGTTGGTGACTTTTCTTCCCCTCTATTAGTAAAGATTTTTCTGTATTAATGACATTGTCTTTATCCCTCTTTCTGTGGAAGTCAAAAATACTTTCTCAAGAGAGAGTGAAAGAGAGGGGAGTCTGAAAGAGATCAATTCACACAAGAAAGACATTTCACAGTTGAGACTTTATAGAGACTACAATACAGGAAAAACAACAAATATAAGTAAAACTTCATTTCTTCCTAACATTACATTTGCTCTGATGTATTTTCTGAAAGCCGCCCAAGTATAACTATTTATTTTAACTAAAGTAATCAAGATTAATGTCAGCAGTTATGACACATGCTGTTTGCTAAAGAACACATAGAACAATTGCTCAAGGCAAGCTTCATTAAGAAATCAGATAAAATTAGTAAAACTGATTATATTTCAAAACTCAGCAGCGGCGGCAGCTCAAATTGCCATTCAGGAGTCTCCAATTAACACAATTGGTCTTGTTCACAATCAGCTTTGTAATCTCATTAGCCTATTATATTTTAATCATTGGGATAACTGCACAACAAAACTTATTTTATTTTGCACTGACTGCTGATGGCATAAGTGAACATGCAACGTACTTTTCCTTTCTCTTTTTCTTTCTTTTCCTTTTTTTTCCCCTCATCCCAAGAACAATGCAGACTCCTTAGAGCATTATCCTGGTTACAGATTATTACCAAACGCTCCGTCAGTGCTAGGGAATGCTGACAGCAGGCATCTAATTTGTCATTAATTGGCAGGGGACTAATTGTGTAACTGACATTGCTAGTGAAACTTAGAGAGTGTAAGGTAGGGACGGTGAAAAGTAACGGGGGGGGGGGAGAAAGAGCAAACAAATGCCTGCAGACAGCTCTGTGGACACACGCATATAACTCGTTTGCCTCCTTGGTGTGCTGCCTTGTTTCATAAATGTGTTCCAGAGATATTGGCCCTTGTAAAAACACAAAGTCTTTCTGTCCTTTAGGTACTGGCAGTCTGCAAATGCCTACAATACCAGTGTTTCATTGATATTGAGTATCGCCTGCTGCAATGAGATTATGTTCTATTGATGGGAACTGGGGTGTAACATAGCCATCTACAGAAAGCAATAGGTTGCCCTATTTTCAAGCTGAAAATGCTATGTATTTTATGAACTGCCTCTATCTTGCACACCAGGGATGTCTCTGTGGCTAAAGCCATAATAGGATTTTCCTAAATGATACAGAAATACAAATATTCTGACTGAGCACTTTTCTGGGTTCGTCTTATTTACCAGCAAGCTTTGATACCGTATTTTGCTTCCATCTTTTAAAGGACATTTTCAATTTCCCATTTCCCTTATGAATGCTTCCTGTAAAGGTGTCAATAACCACTAATTGCGTTCTGCTTGGCCAGTCCGCAAATCAAAACAGCAGAGGCAGCAAGCCAATATGCATTCAAATCCCGTTACTTGACTGCTTCATTCTCAACTGGAAAGATAGGAGAAGGCAAATATTCACACAATTGTATGCTGGGAAATTCGGAGTTGCTCCTGTGATCTCGAAAGATACCTATGCAGCTGCTGTTAATTCCCAGACTTTTATTTTAAGAGGGTTAGTGCTGGGGGTAGTTCAATGTTGTTTCTTTTATCTTTGGTCTAGAAAATGGCAGAGCAAATGTAAAAGGAAATAGCTCTGCAGTAAGAGCAGAGAGCATGCAATAACTAAATTAGGAGCTTGCTTCCACAGGCAGGCAGGCCAGTGACATAACATGGCAATTTTACTGTATTGGTGTCCTAAGAAAGTGATGGTGGGATTTAGCTGCTCTGAATATCATACAGTGAAAGAAGCCATTGATTTGACTACTTTTGCTCCTGTTTCATGACTTATATGTCAGCAGAGTGTTGATTTTCTTAAATCAATTCGTCATGCCAAAGTGTTAGCTGCCTAATTTCTGCTTGTAATATTCAACCTGGGGTTTGGCTGAGAGCAGTTTGTTGTCAACATTTGCAACTGCAGTTCAAACTGCTTTGATGTCACACTGTTATAAGGGCCATTTTCCTTTCCCAGTTTGAGGAATGAGCTTTCCATGGCGGCTGTCCTCCAACAGAGGTTCCAGAAACACTTTCCACAGATGTTTTCTCCAATTTCATTTAAAATCTTCATCTTAGGCAAAAATTTCCACCAGAGAAATTTGTATGTAGAGAAAACCCTTAGAGGTAAGACGTCCAGAGGTGCCAAGAGAGACAGATGCCACAGAGAGACCAAGTACCTGTGTGTGGGAAAATCCATTTCCAAGACCATTTTTTTCTGTTCTGACATGGAGGGGAAGCAGAGATAGCATCCCTTGTGTCTCTCCCCACCACAGCCCATTTTGAATCACACTTAACTTGGCTACTAGGCTGCCAAAGGTCTTGTGTTTCTGGTGACCGTAGGGATGACCTTTCCTGGTGATGCTGGAGGACTGCTGAGTCACAGCATTTTCTCTTGAACCCATGGATCTGAAAGGAGCAATTTGTCCCTCTTCCACAAAGCATGTGAGCAGGTGCATAACAGGAAGATTAATTAGCACTGAGAGAGCATTGGAGGATGGGAGATCTTTCCTTTCATCTGCTATCTAGCACATCTGACTGTGTTTATAAAATCAGACATTTAGAAAAGATGAAAAGGTTATTCCACCATCTTTTTTTAGGCAATAGTTTGAATAGATAATGGATTTTGCTATTGCTTTGCCTAAATAACTTCCAGTGTTAATTACTTTTAGTGTAGTAAACACCTTTCCATCTTCTAACCTATTCTGCTAGTTTTCTATGAAAGGCACTTAAGAGACTGGATAAACTAGTGATATGACGCTTGTTCTCAAACTGAAAAATGCTAGGAGGGGATCATTAAAATACCAGCTCAAGCTGCTGCTTACCACTATATGTCCTACAGTGGTACAAGTGGCTAAGGTAAGTCAAATCTGCCACAACTTTGTTGTTGTGAGATGCTCAATGATTTTTCTTTTGTTGTCATAACAGACTTAAGAGTTGTTGTTGATTCCTTTCTTCACACTGTGTTTTGCCTATGTCTTTGAATGAAAGTAGGCTCAAAAAGGCACTGATCTCTAGACTGATGTGCCTAAACATATTGATGTATCTGCTGCCAGACCCAGTCCCCATACCCTGAGTGTTCTGCATTATCACTTCACTGCCCAAGTTGGTTAGTGAGGATTTCTGCTTTCCTGTGAAGGTTCTCTGCAGTGGGAGCTGAGGCCAGCTCATTCTTAGTAACAAATAGTGCTGTGGTACGTAGATATTGCAGAGTGTCAGCCAAACCAAAGTGATGCTGTTTAATGCTATAAGTCATGGTTTCTGACAGCTGCTGGCTTATTGGTGTATTTTGTTCACCAAGCATATTTTGCATGAGTTGCAAAGGTGATGCTATCAGTGGAAGTGGAATCATGACAGCAGGCAGAAATGCATAGGTAGCAGCAGAACACCAGCACAGCAGAAAGAGCTAAGGGGCTAAAGTTGTGATGTTTAAATGGAGTTGAATTCTGCTTCGGAATCCGTGATTGAGCATTTCTGACCTGTAAAGGAGAGTCTCTGCTGCTGTCATTCATGACGACCGTACTCTTATCTCTTTGCTCCTGAGGCTTAACCTTGTTGACTTCAGTGTACTATGGAGCAAGCTTCCTGCCAGCAGCTGCAGTCAGAGTACGTGTGAATATTCTCCTTCACTGCATCTGCAAGGTGTATTGGAAGGAAAGTCAATGAGGTTAAGCTGCCACCTCCTACACACAGGAGACAAGCAAGCTACTCCCAGGCAGTAGACTAAAGTATTTGAAGCCAAGGTAGTGCCTCCATACAAACACACACCTGGACAGTTGAGAGAGGCCTTTATTGTCTTGATGTGAAACACCAGTATGATGTGATGTCCCCAGACACTGTGGGTTTAAGAGTTAAAGCACATTCAGTACTTAGGTATTTTCTTAAGAAAATATTTGTGGCAATTATGAAAAGCTAGTGTAGCTTTACAAATACTCATAAAGACAATAATTTTTGACACAAATGAAAGAAATGGCATTTTCCTTCACAATCAAGACTGACTTATTTATTAATTTGTTTCTTTGCCCTTTATTAAGGTGATTCACATTTTCTCTTTATGAAGTTCTTTGCAGCACTAACCAGCCATTTTAAGCCTGGGAACGCGGTACATTGCATGGCCAAGCTGGCTTTTAAAATGCTGCCCACACCTTCATCATGTTTCTCCCTTACAGAGCAGCTTCTCCATTCAGACCTAGGCTGCTGGGGTACCATGTGCCCTGCAGCCATGTGTGCCATATCTTTGCATGCCTGGTTCTCCCATTGCTGTTCTTTGTTTCTGCCGTTTTCCAACCTTTTTCACTACTGGTCTGAGTACACAATGACTCTGGAAGACCATAAGCAAAGTAAATTAAAATTATGTGCCTTGGATTTTGCACCAGTGAGCCACAGTTCAGTTTCAGAAGTTCATTGTTAGTCTTTCTGTATGATAGTGACTCCCTCAGCAGCTCAGACAGCAGCAGCAGATGGGCCTAAGAGTTATGTTTCTGAGCCTGCTTGCCCCTCCTTGCTCTTCCTCTCTGTCTGAGTGCTCACATTTTGTGTTGTAAAATCACACAGCATGTATCCCGACACCACCCCCAGCAGCAACAACAGAAAAACCCTGGGACTCACAGAAAATGTATCTGTGGGACTGAAAGATATCTCAGGATCCCAGGATTTTGCTTTCTGTGGTCCCAGGTTGCATTCCCTAGTTAAGCACCATCAATATCAATACTTAATGGTATTCTCTAAGCTCAGACAGTGAAGAAAATAGGGTTGTTATCTATCAAAGCACATTTTAGTTTTTGACAAGTAAAAAGCAGCATGGGGAATGCAGTAAGTCTGAAATGAAAGCCTAAAAGAAAACTCATATAACATCTGGTGTCATTTATCCCCTGTTGGCCTTCCATAGTGTGATATGATGAGCTTGTTCTGATTTAAGATCAGATGATTTGGTTT
Organism: Manacus candei; assembly: GCF_025592945.1. Classification (NCBI taxonomy): domain Eukaryota; kingdom Metazoa; phylum Chordata; class Aves; order Passeriformes; family Pipridae; genus Manacus; species Manacus candei. The sequence goes on from NW_026138097.1 coordinate 14,598,950, forward strand.
GAAAGAGGGGAGTGGGGGATACAGGCAGTCTGGCAGCAAATTGGGATACAAAATCTGCTCAAATAATTGGAAACACGACAGATTTTCCTTAACTGATGCCAGTGGCATCTTAGTTTATCCATCTCTCTCAGCTGAATTTGTTAAGTGCATTATCTTATTGGTTTTAAAGTTTTCATCTCACTTATTTGCAGGGGAAAATGTGAGCAAATCAGTCATGATGGATTGCCTAATTTTCTGGGCTGAATAAACCAGTTTTATAAGACTGTTGATTCCTGGGTTATTAGTTAATAGAAACATTTATCAATTTCTTTGTAGAGAAGGGGAAAAAAACTTTAACCAATGATTGCATTTTAAAACTTTCATTAATGTTTCCACATAATGCTTAGTGTTGGACATGAATATGGTAATCACAGATTTAGGGTTGGCTTGAAGCAGATTTTTTTGTCTTTCCTTCTCTTTTTTTCCATAGAAATTATAAAAAAAAAGTCAAGCAAAAGGATTTTATTAAATTAGTAATTATGTTGAATGTTTTTTGATCAAGAAAAGGGGCAGAGGAAGAGAAAGATAATTTCATAGTTCACAAATGTAATGCCTGTTTCTATTCCCAATTTTCTTAACACAAACAGGACCTGATTCTTGAGCTTGAACCCTTATAACTTATTAGTCTCTGTCTTCTTGATATGCTCAAGTGTTAGTTGGATGTTAATACTCACTTCTGTGTGATTTAAGCCCAATGTTAAAGCTACCTACTATTCTATGAAGTCTTTGAGGTACTTTGGTCCTAAGTAAATTGTGTGGTTCACAATGGAACCTCTGAAAATGTTGCTGATAGAGATTCAAGTGATATAATCTGTGTCATGACACTATTAAAAAAAATCACATCTTAAAGAGAAGGACTCTCTTTTTAGTTTGACTGAAGTCTCACCAAAATTTCTTTTCAAATGCAGTGTCTCCAAGCAGATGAAGATCCAGTGTAAACAGAGGGTTAATGTAGCCAGTTTACTGCATCAGATGTGGCACTACACCCTGCCCCAGCTGATGCTCACAGGGACAAAAAAATGTTCTCTTGCCCTCATCGAGGGTATAGCTGTGCCCGTTACCTACACATTATAAAGTCCTTTGCATAAAGGGCCTTAATATAACTAAGAATTTTTGCACATTGATCAAACCCAAGTATCATTTAAAAAGACATCTAGTTCAGAGCTAGAATACATCATATGTGGACTGGTGAATAATGAACTCATGTTCTAAATGAGATGCAGCATGTCCATTAAATTTTTTTAACACCTCTATTTCCATTTCCATCTCCTTTTTAACATCTCAGATACCTGTGTTGAGCCTTGGTTCCAGAAGTGCAAAAGACACTTCCTTCAGAATAAGAATGAAGGGAGTTAAAAAACTTTTATGCAAGTAGACTTTGCTGTGAAATGTTATCTTTTGTTAGTTCAAAGGTTTCTGAAGATATAAATTCTTCACAACTGCCCTGAGGTACTGAGAATGTAAATTGAATACTTTACAATTTGTAGACTGTTCCTGCAGTAATGTGTATCTCCTCTGTGAGTGAGTGTTTAGGGATTTTTCAATTACTGTAGTCTGAAAACTCTCTGAGATTCTTTAGGGCAGAAAAAGGCTTCCTTCTCAAAGTTGAGTCACTGATGTTCAAATTAGCTGCCAAAAGCATTCTAATGATCTGTGTTCCAGATTTTGCTAAACAGGGAAAAAAATTGGCCCATTTCACCAGGGGAAAGAAAAAAACACCCCAAGCCTTTCCTCCCCCACCGTAAGTATTCAAAGGTTAGGTATTTTGCCAGGGTCAAGAGTGAGATAAATTGTTGACAATAAGTACACCTTGTTCGATAGGTCAAGGTCATTATTAAGCGATTCAAATGAACTTCTTTACATTTCCAGGGCTGTAGCATATGTGTGGCCTCCAGGCTCACAGTATTGTTTAATAGCTTTTGCGAACTTGTAAGTTTAATGATAAATTGGTTGAATATGTCTTTAAACTCAGTCCATTTCAAAACTATATACAGTACCCTCGCACTTTCATATACCGTGATTAAATGCATTTTACAGAGCATAGTGCAAATGGTGAGAAATACCAGCATTGTGCCAGATGATTATGATTTAGCAGTGTTTACTGTAGACTACTCGTGCTACAGTTTATTGCTGCTAAGGTCAATAACTAATACAATTTAACAGCTATTGCATCTCTAACAAGTAAAAGATCCTAGTGTATTTCTAAACACAACATGCATCCAAAATAGTGCAGTTAAAAACACTGGGGGTGGTAGAACTCTATAATATTAAGGAACTTGTTAGGACATTATGAGGATCTTTTGTGGCAGCCAGTAGAGGTGACCGTCTCAATCCTTCTGATTGTCCAGGGTTGAGTTGCTTCCTGGCTTGAGAGCAGGGGGGTGAACTACCACACCAGGCTGCATCCTCTGTGGCATCTTTCCTAAACCCATGCATTGGTCATCTATCTTCAGATGCAGCATCCACGTAATTAGACCTCATGTGAATTGACATAATTTGTTTGTCAGGATTTGGGTTGCTTATGCAGTTTCTGCACTGTGATTGGTCATTTGGAGACACTTCTGACACAGAAAGTGGGGAATGTTCTCTGAAATTAGAAGGTAGAAGATTCAAGTGTGATTGAGAGGGAGGATCTTTTAGAATCATAGAATAATTTAGGTTGGAAAAGACCTCTAAGAGCATCAAGTCCAACCATTTACACTGTACTGCCAAATCCACCACTAAACCATATCTCGAAGTGCACACTTACAGGTCATTTAAATAACACTAGGGTTAGTTACTCAACCACTTCTCTGGGCAGTCTTCCCAATGTTTGACAACCCTTTTTTTGAAGAAATTTTTCCTAATATCCAATTTAAACCTCCCCTGGCTCAACTTGAGATCATCTAGCACGGCACAAGAGCTAACTGATGGAATTCATTGTCACGAAGTGACATGTTGTGAGAGCTGGAAAGGTAGAACTGAAAGATAAACTCAGCTGTATTTGAAAACTGTTTCATTCTGGTAGCTTGGGTGCGTTCAGCCTTCGTCTGCTATCCTGACTTTGTTTTGAAAACATTTAGTGAGTATTAAAAGTCTTCTTTTGGTTTTTTCCTGTCCCCCAGCCTGTTGCTCCATTCACAAACCTTGCTGTCATTCAGATCCCATCTATTACAATCCTTGTAGTCCTTGGAAGAGATCAACCAAAAATTCACTATTTCCTATTCCATTACTCCCTATCCACCAGTATTATGTTGTTCCACTGCTTGCTTTACTATTTACACCTGTGACTTTCTAGTCATCCCAGAGACTTTGAAGCCATTTACATTTTACAAAATGTGTACGCTTAAAAAAAAAAAGTTAATCAGCCTCCTCTTTCCAGTCAGTTTATGAAACTGAATTATTGTAAATGAGACCCACACCTTTACAGTGTACAAATTCAGTTCACAGTTACTTCACAGGGAAGAGAAGTTCACTTCTCTTCCCTATCTCCCGCTCTGCCAATGGCCCCTTTCTGCACCTATAGCGGGCTGACATGTTTTTGGCCATGCTGAACGTGACACCTACCCTTCTTGGCAGATCTGTCAAGGGTCAAAAGTCCTGCAGCGTGCTCTTCATAGACCATTTGCACTATGTCTGGCTTTCAAGTGTGTGATCCACAGGGAGGAGATTTTTCTGCATAGGAATTCTTCATGGGATACAATGAATGCATAATTAAAGAGGATTTTAATGCAAGGAAGTATCAGAAATGTAATTTTGACCATCATGTCAGGGCTTAGGCATACCAGAAGCTTTCCTGTGACTTTGAAGAAAAAGAAGTCATGACTGATAATTAGCAGATAACTTTCTTAGCAGATCACTTCTTTAACAAACTCCTGCAATAATTCTCCATTGATAATGTGGGAAACAGGGAAATAAGGACACTTATTATTAGGTTATATGTCACAGTTAAACCACATGAGACTCAGGAAATAAGAGTCAAGAGAAGTTTGGTGAATACACAGCAGGCACGAAAGTATTTTCCACACCTGCTTCTTTGCAACCCAACTTTTTAACCCTAGGTCTTTGACTTTTCTCTAGCACTATTTAGTTGCACAAATTATCCAAGATAAATTGAGTAACTGGGCCAGATTACGCAGTTTGATGTGTTTATTTCTGGGTGAGCAATTTCTGGGATCTGTTAATGTTTCCCAGTTGGATTATGGAAGCACCGAGTTTCCCCGTTTTCTGAACATGTCGGTGTTCTTCCCCACTGATCCCTTGCTGGCAAGAATGACATAATCTGCCGTCGGGCCTGTTCCCTGGCAACCGTCCCATTTCTTGGCTCTTTCCAGCTGAAAGCCAGTCTGAGTCACCCTGCACATTTCCAGTGTATCAAACAGACATAGGCTCGAGTTAATCTTGTTAGCACAATGAGGCAGTTTTCAAACATTGCAGCAAATCAAATCATCCCTAAGGACCAGGAGGGAGGAAGGAGAGGGTAGAGGGAGGGTGGGGGAGAAGGAGGCGAAGGCTAACCATCAAAGGTGGAATAAGCACAGAGGGAGTCTGTCTGCTACCTGGTCAGCAGGCTCCTCTTGCGAAGCACCGCCAGATCCTTCTCTTCCCAGTGCCTCCTCCCTTCCCACTGGTCTCCACATCTGTGCCACGCTCAGAGCGAAGGCAGCAATGGGCAGTGACAGTGAGAGAGCTCATCTATCTGCGAGGAAAGAAGCAGCTTTGATGGTTCCCCAGTGGATGTAATTGTGCTCATTACTGCCCATTTACATTTCATCACTCGATTATCGCAAATGCCTCATTACTGTTGATAAGGGTTTGCTGTTGAACTACTTGCTAACTATTCATTCCTGAGCTATGCTGTCATCAGACAGACACGTGTGAGACAGGAGGGGACTGGGGAGGCCTGGGGCTGAGGGGGGAGCATGGAGAAGACATGGGGAGGGGGAGGAGAGACAGGAGGTGAGAAAGGTCTTCTATCAGATTTGATTAAAGGCTGTGATTTAAATCGATATTTAATAAAGTGGCTGCTGCCACATAACGCGTGCAATTCCCCATGCAGGCAGAATCATGAATCCAAGGGCCTTGCTGCCTGATACATAACTCAATTGGGTTTTGTGCACTGGTCTGGCACCTGTGTCCCTGAGCACAGCGCCTCCGAGGTAATGGGTTTATGAGCCGATGAACAGAGCTGATAGGTTCTAAATGGATTAACTAGGTGTCTGCAGCCTAGTGATGAATACATCAGGAAAGAAGAAAAAGGAGATAGAGAGAAAGGAAAAAGGAAAAAAAAAATTGTCTGCATAAGCAGAGAGTGATAGAATGTGTTGACAGACATTGTGGCTGTCATGAACCCCACAGGGTGAAACACTGCTCAGCTCTTGTCAGTCAAGTGCTCTCTGAATAACGGGTGAAGATACTAGGCAGCGAGGCTTCAAAGCCTGCAGGTGACAGGTAGCATCACCCTGCTGCTGCTCCTACAACTGCTGCAAAAGGCTAAAATGGAGCATGACTCATCTCACAGCTATTGCCGGTCTGTGATTTCATCAGAAGCGCTGCATAGCCTCTTCAGCTGGTGGGCCTGCCTTCCACTGTGGATTAAGTGCATGCTCCAACCAACCTGCATGTGTATTTATATCACTGGGAACAGGTTGTTGTTGCTACTCTTGTGGTCTTGCAGTGGTTCCTCAAGCAGGGTTGGATTTCTGCAGTGCTGAGCCCTGCACGCAGAGATCCACAGTAGGGCAGTTCCTGCCCTTAAGTGCTCTTAAAGTGAATAAGCCACAAGAGTGATGAAAAAGTACTATCGTGTTCCCAGATGGGGAATAGGAACCGACAGATTAAATAATTTGCCAAGGATTCCATAGGATAACTGGATATTGAACCCAAGTCTCTTAAATTCAAGTCTAACATCCTAAATATGGAGTCATCCTTCTTCCTGTGGAAAGGGCCATGGAGTCTCACAGTCCATGATTGATCTACAGAATATGTTGTAAGAGAAAAATGAAATCAGGCAGACTTTAATGCTGACCTCTGTTTACTTCTATTAAGCTACCAACAGTGCAATAGTAGGTTGGAGAACTTAGTGGGTTTATGTCTTTTCTACCACCTTTCATATCAGTTAATAAGACATATGTTTTGTAAGTGCCATAATCTGCCACAGCACTGCAGAAAAAAAAAAAAGTCATGTTAGTACATGTAGACATAACACAGATAACTGAACCAGCGTCTGTATCTGCTGTCACAGTTACACAAGAGTTAACCAGAATGGATTGAAGGAGGCAGTCATTCTTTAGCCTATGTTGCCTTTTCACCAAAAATTGAAAACTGAACACTTTTATTTGAAAAATACTTCCACATTGTTCATGGGAGTTATATTTTGAAGTTTTATCCCACCATTGTTCTTGTTGTGTGATTCTCCTTAAACAGATTACATTGCATTTCACCTCTTGCTGAGCTGCTGCAATGAATTACGAATCCATTGGTTTCCCATGGGAAATGAAGTCTGAAATATCAATACACAAGATATTTCAAAATTGAAATCTTTAGTTTAAAATAAAAAAAGTAAGAAAGGAACCTTTTGCAAGAAATAGCAGATTCTCTTTTTTTTTTTTCAATAGAGTAATTTTTAGATATGTGTAACATAGAACAGAGTAGGCCCACCAAATAGCTGCTTGCTGTGTTGTTGTACATAAACCACAATTTAAACCCATTGTCTGATCATGGTAACCCAAGATTTCAAAATTCTGCCCAGTCAAGATGTATCCAGGAAAGCAAATTTTCTGAGGATGCTGAACACCACTGCTTTGTTTGAGGTATTGCTCTGCACCTACATTTACTGGTTCTTTTTAAATTCTTGTCCCATTTCTTAGTGAGTCTATTTCTGAAAGTAAAAACAAAATAGTGGTATATTTTTTTCTACAGAACAACTTCTACAACAAAATTGTATGCAATTAGAGTGGTTTGAATCATTCAGTATTATTCAGACCATCTGGTAAACTGTATAATGCCATCCTGGCTATAACAAACTGCATTCAAAAGTATTAGGAGAAGAAGCAAGTTTTTCTCTAAAGATGTGCTTTGGAAAAGGAAATGAAAGTTGTGGACATGAAGGCAAAAATATCCACTCAAAAATGATTGTTTCTGTGTAAGATAATGGAAAAGAGCTCCAATCATAATGTTTGCCTGACTCAATGAATTTGTGAAGGATTATCTTCTCATTTCAAGTTCACTGTGTATAATCCAGCCGATCTCAGCCATACAGGTAGCTGAAGACCCTGGACACAAATGTTCCTTCTGAGTTCCGAAGTTTCTAAATGATGTCTTTGACTATGAGAGATACAGTACATGCCATGATTATACTTATTAAATTAAAATCTACATTAAATGAACAGCCACTAGTAACAACCAAAGTGCATCTAATTAAGTCTTAATGTCTTAAGAGTTTCTTCCTGTTAGTTAGTTCAGCATTACAAAATCAGAACAGATTACAGAATTACTGATCACTGCTTTGGGAAAAAAGGGTGACCCACCAAAAGGATATGAAAATACCAATGTGTCAGATATTGAATGAACTACTAGTGGACTCACCATGGAGGGATGAGGTGTGTTACTGCACATAATCTGGCTGTGGAGCAAAGTCTTCAGGCAAGCATGAAAATGAGGATAACCAGATGTTTTCAGTTCTCATCAGGTAAAGGCATGATTTTGAAAGAAAGAGCAACTGTGCCTGGCCACAAGGCCACCTTTTATTTAGACTTTTCTGAGACAAAGTGACACGGATATTGATAATTTTTTGATGAAATTTTCAATTCTGGTCAAATTCTGTTTGTTTTAATCAAAATCCTACTGTCCTAATTGCTAATATACTGACACTTACTAGTGGACATTCCTGTTTAATAATTCTTCACTTGAGTTGTGACTTCCTTTCTTAGATAGATCACTTGTTACAGCCTTAAAAATATCAGTGTTGCCAACACCTCTAACCCCAGTTCCTCCAGTGCAGATAGAGCTGGAAAGACATACACACTCAGGTCAGTGTACTCAGCATAGGAAGAAAGAAAACGGAGATGCTTCTGCTTGGTAATCAGGATGTAAAAAAATAAAACCTTATACAGAAACAAATCATGTATCTTTCTATTTCCTGCTGCCATGTGGAAAATGTACAAAAATGCATTCTTAATATTTTCATATCAGAATGATTCATTTTATGAAAAATATCAATTAAAATATTCCTGCCCTGTCCCTCCTCCTCCCTCTAGAATAAAAAGACTGTTATAGGGGAAGAGTAGTTGCCTCCTGGCATCAAAACATGGGCTGTGTGCATCAACCTGTTTAATGGAAATCACAGACCCTTGAGTCACACAAAATGGTGACTCAGAATCACAGTGAGATGACCTTGAGACTCTGTCAAGACAGTTCTGATGCTTTTGTTGTGGTTTGTGATCCTTGATGATACTTTGTCTTGCCTTCTGAAAGGCGTAATCTTTATCTTCTGGAAAATGGAGATGCAGTCAGAAATACTTCTTTCTAGGAGGTAACATGCCAGAGGGAGCCCTTTGATTCTCCTTAGTAAAGGCTTCCCTCCTTCTGGTTGCTGCCCTCTGTGGAGTGGAGAAGGTCTTGGCCACCCTACTATCATGCTCCCTCCAGCTTAGCCCTACAAAGTCCTCTCAGATGCTTTAGTCAGCACTTACTTCCTCTTACTCATCCATTCCTGCAAAGAACATTAGTGTCACGTCTTTTCTGGTCTAACCCTATGAAATATTGAGGGTACTTGTATGTAAGTATATATGTGAAATGGTCCATTACTGATTTCTTCTCTTGTGAAATTTTTTACCCCTGAGATATGCAAAACTGCCTTTAAAAGAGTTTAGGGTTCTGAGCACTCACGACTTCAGGAAGAGCAGTGTGAGTGTTCAGCTTGCCTGGATCTTGGCCATGGGGACATATCACAGGAAGGATTTAGTCATAGCTCAGATGAGAAATATTTTGCAGATGCAGCTCAATAAAAGGCGTCTGGACCAAGAAAGATAATTAAACCAGGACAGAAACAAACTCCTTCCATAACCTAAAGAAAATTTGACCAATTGAGTCCCTTTGTTTGTATCAGCTAAACATTCGTGCATGGAAATCCGATGGTTAGAGTAAATATTTGGTACCTACTTGGTAATATTCATGAAATGCATTTACTTGTTTAGATTTTTCCAAATCTGCATATCTAAACTTCAAGCATATGTGCAATCAGCTTCAAATTTTCCAAAGAAAAATAGATCAAGAAAGGGGGAAAAAATAGCATCTGCTCCTCAGCTAATCAAACCGCCCAGGGAGATTGTCGATAAACAGTGCGATGACCAGGTCCTCATGCCACTCCTTATTTCTTACATGCCATATTCCATAATGGCTGTTAACTGAAAGCAGATCATTGAAGATTGTTGACAAGTGTTCTCTGTTTTTTGTTGGTTTTTTTTTTTTTTTTTATTTAAGAAAGAGCAAAACATAGTTGAGTGGAAAACACTGGTCAAACACTGGGGTGAGGGAAAAAAAAGTGTGAGAAGTAGCTTTCTGAGCATCAAAGCGAGAGGAGGGTGAAGAGTTGCTCCAGGTGTGAAAGCGGAGTCCCCTGCAGCCCCTGATGAGACCCTGGCAGGGCTATTGGAGCTATAAATGAGGGAATGAAGTTAAGAAGGGGATGAGGACGTTTTACTTTTTTGCCTTTGCTTCTTACCATCCAATGCTATTTTGGTTGGTAATAAACAAAATTAATTTTCACCAAGTCAATTTTTTTTGCCCATAAATATTGATAATTTTATCAACAACTTTTGGTAATGGGTGAGTGGCATCCTCATCTTTATCTTAACCTATGAGTTTTCCAATTTTTCTCCCCTCTGTCCTGTTGAGGAGGGGAATGAGAGAGGAGTTGGGTGAGTGCCTGGCCAAGGCTAACCCTCCACAGAAGGGAAGTCATGATAGCAGTAAATAAAAGGATTCCCTTGACAAAAACAATTATAACACTTTTGAATATCAGAGGCAATCTATGGCTATATGATATAGTTTATAGAAAACAACTGGAACCAACTATACAGTATGTGTGTAAGCTATTACCTTGTACTGAAGAAAATGCCAGCTCTTCCTGGCATGTCTGTTTGCCCCTTAAGAAGAGTTACTTGCCGTCTTATTTAATGAGTGCTTGTGCATGTTGAATAAGGTTGTTTGTGCTGTTAGTGTGACATTTTAAATTACTTTAGTGGATAGAGTGCTGATACCTTGAAATGAAAAATATTATAGTATACCATTTGTTTAATGTCACACACTACTTAGAACTGTATCCCATATGAGACTAATGAGAAAATGAGATTAAGAAACATGCCAAGAGAGGGAATGGTGAGGAAAAAGGGTGATAGCTATTTTATCTATTACAGTTTCATACTAATAACAGTCATTGCTGGTTTTTCTGTGGTTTGCCCCTTATTTTTACTCATGGGCTCTCTCATGGTCTTATACAATGCATAAGAGTCTGTCAGTTATATGTTGTGTTTTCCTCTTGAGTGGTCAACATGTAGCAGACGTTGTCGTGTTAAAACTGATAGCAGTGGGAAGACTCAACATAAGCAGAATGAAAAATAGTTGGGATAGAGGTAATGTGTATTTTCCCAGTATAATTGTTACAGAATCTACTAGTCAGAAGAAAACCTGTGCTAGTAAGGAAAAGGTGGCAGAAAGAGCCAAGAACTCCTGACTGGGAAGGTGAGGTGTTGCTTTCATTTCTCGTAGCCAGGATATGCAGTGCCAACCATATGGCAACAGCTCTGGATTTGAGTATGTGACTGCTGCCCAGTGTATGAAAGTGTCACTGTCCCTTCACAATCCCTTCTTCATCAGATTAGGATGTGCCATTCTGCACTTTTTAACATGTGGGCTGCAAGCGGGGTTTATGCCTAAACGAGGTATTTTGACATCAAACCATCACGTCCCTCTTTCCTCGAGTTACAACATGCACTGAGGAGGCTGCTATAAGGGTCCCCCACCGTCCTCCCCCCGTTAATGCCATGCCACCTCCTGACTCTAAGCAGAGCTTAAAGTAGTAGCCAAGATGTATAGAGAAACTACTTCAGATTTATTTACAGACTCATTTGTGTTGAACTAGCAGTTTTCTATTGTGTCAGCAATTCTCTATTGCATTTATTTGTTACTGCGACATTAGGCAAGAGTACAATCCTATTAAACCTGTACATTACATTTCACAGAATTGTAAGCCTTTTTTATTTCACAGAATGAGAAGAAATATGAACTCTTACTGCTGAAAATTCCTGATGCAACAGTCAAGACTAAAAATACTGTTACTGTCAGAGTAGGAGTTTGGTGGTGCTATTTTTTTAATAATTTTATTCCTAAAATAAAATTTATTGGTTTGTTCCATTCATTTGGATGATAACGAAGACACTGAGACTACTGTCAGTGAAGAATTGGAAAGTCATCACTGTTCTTTTAGCTAGCATTATGTTTAGCAAGGAGTTGTTTGTTTTTTGTTTTTTTTTTTTTACTCCTTTTGTAGTTAGAGTGTTGATACAATGTTTTGAAAATCAGCTGTTAAAAACTCGAGTTTAAAATGACAATTCTTTAAGTATGTGCTATGTGAGACCTTCTGAGCACTTAGATATTTACAGAAAGAGGATGACCCTGGGATTTCCCACATGTTCGCAGGGCCAGCTGGGGGGCTCACTCTCACTGATCCTGCAAAAACCCCGACCAGGGATACTCCTCAGAACATTCTCAAGTAGCAAAAAAGCACCCATGAATCATTTTTCTGGAATGCTTTGGTCTTTTTCATGGACAGCTAACATGAAGAAGCAGCAGTGCAGCCCCTTTGAAAATTACGTGCAAGTGAATGACTGCATAGTACAGACTAACTTGTTTCTCTTACTTTTTGCGGATACCTTGAGCATAGGAAACAGATCATACGTGGAAAAAGTGTTTTTTGAAACAGGTATTTAGTCTTGTCATGCTTTACGTTATTAAGAGTATAAATGGAGGACAAATAGTATTTGTGTAAATCCCTCCCAAAAAGGGAGGGAATGGGGAACCAGCTTTGAAAATCTTTTACCACTGGGGTAAGAGTGCATGAGATCAGCCACTTTTCTTCTCCTAGCACGATTAATTATTTTAATTACCATGATGGATTCACGGGAAATTCTAAAGAAATGAGAACTTGGCTTTCACTGGAGACAGAGGCCTGTGCTCCTGTTTCAGACTCAGGGTGGGAACCCAAATAATTCTAGTACATTTCTTGTTTATGTCATGCTTTGGTGTCACCTTGTACAAATCCCTATCTCTCTACATCTGTTTTGTTTCCCATAAAAAGAAGATAATACCTCCTCTCCTTGTAGATGTTTTTTAAGGGTGTCTTTGGAAGGCACTTCAATATTATTGTGATCAATCCCATTGAATTTCTGGGGATGAAAAGTCTATTTTCTAAAGATTATAAGACCTGATTGTAAGGTCTGTTCAAATTCCTCTTACAGGCTATTTCATTTTCTATGATACAAAATTTGTTAATAATTTCACTCTACCAACAATTTCTATACTATCCGTAATACATACCTGTGCAAAGTTAAATTATGAGAAATTCTGGGCTTTAAAAAAGACTGTTTTAAATTTTTACTTGAACTTCTCAATGTGAGGTTTTTTACAGCAATATGAATTTTCTGAGGCAAAATTTTAGCTGTCATAGAACTACATAATTCCATGGGACTGAACTGCAGCTAAAGGTCTATCTGTTGTGTCTGTATTAATATTAATTTTACCTGAAGTTACAGTAATTTTAAATGTTAACAGCAAGGTTATTTGTTTTTTGCTATGCACTTATATCCCACAATATCTGAATATTTGTATCATTGTCTCAAGGGGTTTATTGGGATAAAATAATGTTTTGTACAGAACTTTTGATTCAATTTGGTTATTGTTTTCCTTTTTTATGGGTAAATCGTTATGAAAACTGAAATGACTGATCATGTGTTTTCTCTACTATTAATTTTTATCCTTTTCAAATGTGTAGATGGTTTTGAATCTTAAATCCCATATGGAGTAAATAGTTATATCAACATATGTTATTTGCAAACATGCATGCTGTGAATCCTATGTACTGACATGGTAACTGTTTACATGTATTTGAATGGCTGAGATATTGGAAGACCTGAAAAACCTTACCTGGTGATGAAGTCGGAGGTATGGGGAGTTCTGGAAGCTCTAAGCAAGGTTTATGAGAGTTCAGTGTTGAAATACTAAAATGAAACATGTTTATATTTTGGTACTTCTTGAGGTAATTTTAATTTTTTTATTTGGTCAGATATTTACATAAAAATATACCTGGTTTTCTGCTTCTAAGGGAAGATTTGTATTTGTCCTAACTCTGTAACGCAATGTAAAAAGATCTGAGGTAATACTGGATTCCAGCTGTGATGAGTTTCCTTGGATAAAAGTTCCCTGTGGAAGCATGAGTGTAGAGGCCACCAGAAATGAGAGCTGCAGAGAGAAATGGTGTTCTCAAGACTGGCCCACTGGCAGCAGGGATGCCAATAACCCAGGCAATTCTCTGTCAGCCTAGTGAGGTTTGCACAGGTTAGACAAGATAAAAAGACTTCTCTAGGGCAAAGAAAAGATTTTTCAAGCTCTTAAACAATCCAGTATCACCAAGGGCAGAAGGCAAATATTTGACTGCTTTCTCCAGAGTGAGTGAAGAAAGACAAGGCAGGGGTCCCTGTTAGTATTCCAGACTTCAGGCTGAGGTTTGAAAGTGCTTTCCCTCCCAACAAAATTTTAAAAAATGAGCCATAGTTTCATGTGCACAGCATGAGACACCTGAAAGACAACAGATTAACCACGACCCTGAGTGTTTGATTTCTTTAGCTTCACTCATCTCAAGCTGGAAAAGAAACTTTGAGCTGGGAAAGTACTCAGAATTTCTACTCATGTTCTCTAGGATAAAATTAATAATATATACTGTGTGATTTTCTAATCCATTACATAGATATCAGGACATCCCCAATTCCTTGTGCAGCAACCCTGTTTTCATGCAAAGAAAAGTCATATCTTGAAGGGGGACATATTTAATAGTAGACACCTCTGTAGGTTTCATGCTAAGAAATGCGTTTAAAACTACTTTCTGTCTTTGACTTTTTTTGGAGTTAAATTATATTTTGGATTGCAGTATCTTACCACAGATGTCCTGGGTGTTAATGCAAGTTACTTTAAATATATATGTGTTTTTGTCTGTGAATACACACTATCGTACTATTGATAAATGTTGAAAAATGTGAGGCTATATACACAGCAGTGTATTTTCCCTTCAGTGAAGTAGCTTCTTCATCAGTATTGGACACCATCTGTAGATGGCAGCTCACAAGAATGAGATACCCTAATATGACCCTCAGTGAATCGGATCTTTAAGTTTTTGGTCTTGGTTTTATTCTGTTTTGTTTTTCTCACAAGTCAACAACATTAAGCATTTTCATTAGGACATACAGAAGACAAGTTCCTTGAATTTTGCTGATGGTGAGAAAGGCAGATATGGTGAAAGCTACATCTAACATAAATGTATTAATATTTGCAACATTGTAAAAGACAAACCCTCGGGTTTATATCCAGAGTTAGAGACCAGATGTAAAATCGTATTTGCCTAATCTGGCATCTATTTCTCCCCACGAAAAGTTGTGGTTTTTTGGTTTGTTTTTAATATTTTGATTCTGAGCTCTTTTGAAGGGGTATGTGTTTTTTTGGTAAATATTGTAAATTAAATGCTACACGTGATTCACTGTAACTGAAAAATACCTGAAAAACTTTGTATTACTTTTCAAGGAAAATCTTGTGTTTTCTAGGAAGTTAAATCCATTCCATAAATGCTGACGAATCTAGAAATATAATGCAATATGTAGGTGGCTGTTGGTAGATCAAGATGGTTTTACTCTAAGTCTTTTAATATAATAACTATTGTAAGATTTTTTTGAAATGTTTTGCAAAATTTTGTAACTCAGAGAGAAATAATCCAGGGCTCAAGGAAGACAGAAAACTTCTTGTGGTACAGCAGTGTAAGAAAGCCAATAAATATATGTGAATGTTAAAAAGTTCGGTTAAAAAGTTCGGTAATTTGTTTCCACTGATTAAAAAAAGGAATCGCAGAAGAGTTTATTCAGACTTATATAATAAAAAGTGTCCTTTTAGTTTTTAATACAAAATCATCTGTTTGAAAGAAAGCATACCCTTTAAAAGAAAACGTACCATTTAAAAAGTTTCAGAAACTTCTAGCTGATCGACAGTAATTACTGGTCCTCAGTAATAGATCAGCTGTTACTAATACTTTTTTATGCAAGAGCACTTGGGATCTGGCAATAACACTACAGCTCAGAAACCACTTTGTGATGACAGCTGGCAAACACCTTCTTTCTTAGTGTCAGTCCCAGTGATACACTTGGAACATATGCTGGAAGATGAAAAAAATACTGTGTGGACAGCTCAGAAAACTCCCTGTTTGTAATTTATTTTTCAAGATGAATTAGATTTGTTTGCTACACCAAAAAATCACCAAAAAGAAAAGCATGAAAGACAAAAGAACTGGCCAAAAATTGCAGTTTGGAAACAGTGTAATTCCTCCGTGTATTGCTCTGAAATTTGTTCTTTTAGGAATAACAATCTTGTATCAGCAGTCACTAAAAGGTCATTGTAAAGTTTTGGAGACAAATGATTCTAAATGACACAGTCCAAAAGGGAATGAACTATGTCAGTGAATTGGTGAGGTGCTATCAAACAGGCCCAGAAGATCGAAAATTTTCTGTCGTACAATCACAGGTCAAATCACCCTAAAGTAACTTTCATTATATGATGAGCATTCTTTTTGTTTTTTCCTTTACAGCTTATTACCATTCTCATTCTTCTTAAAAGCCAAGTAGAAATTTTGTAAACAGTGACATGTATTAGAGTTTTCCAAAATTATTCCTGTCACGTAACTATCACATCATAAGGAAAGTATGTAGTCGATGAATGGAATAATTTCTGTGTTGTCCATCACTCACATGTACTGCGGACCTGCACCTAGGTGATCAAAGGATTTCCTATGCCTACCACCTCTGTCCAGAGATATATCTTTTTGGAGCACTGTGGCTTGTCTTTCAGATCTGTGTTAGCTGTTGTGTGATTCTAAGATGTAGTCTTTTTATTTATTTTAATCCAAAATACATGCATATATGTGTGTATATAAAAAATAAATATTATTAATTATAAAATATTCTTTGTAGATGTGTTTCAAAGTTTAGAATTCCCAAATAAAACAATATTCCCAACAGCATTTTCCTCATTTAAAATTATTCATATGCATTCCCCAGAGTACTGTGAAAGCAGATAGCAGAGGCTTTTTATATACAGCATATAATTGACAAAATCAGGTTCCCAGCATACAGATAAAAAGGTGTCCCATTTCTGCTGGATCCACTTTTTCAAAATGTGTGATGTGTTCTTTGATTCACTCACTGAGGGCAATGCCTTGGGAAGAGACGGGATAATTTTGGGGAGGGAAGAGACTGGTATTTCAGGAAAAGTGATTACTCGGTATCCAGAGATCATCCAGGAACCAAGTAAAGGCAGTATGTGTGTGGTCTGAGGTCAACTGTCCCCATTGTTCAGTCTAGTTTGTCTCTCAACAATGAACTAGTCATTCTGCAAGCTCTGCCTTTGTAACTGAGCCAAGAATAGAGGATGTTCATTTTAAACAAGTATCCAGCTGATACTCACATTTGCCCCTACTGAATTTCATAGATGTTAAACTATTCTTCCGAAAATGCTATTTTTTCTTATCTGTTCTGCCCTCTGAGGGACAGGGAAGTAAGGGTCTTCCCTCACATTAGGAGGGATGATTCCTTTGTTGTGGAAATGTTGGCAGGTCCAGATATTCAAACTGGAGAAAGGTTTAGACTAGAGTCTGGTATGCATGGTGCTGTAGCTGTCAACACCTAGTTTTGCCTCTGAAGCAACAGCTACTATACCTGGGGCTGAATTAGGCTATGTTTAGGTTATTTTAAGTTTCAAAAGGGATATTCCTAAACTGTTAATCTTCTAACACTGTGTCTATTTCTTTGGAGAGACAGTGAGCTGTGAGTAAAACTATTTAACGGTTTCTGTCAAAAAATTTGGAACCCCAATGGTTATCTAACATAAGTAGTTCAGGGATTTGTTTGGTTCTTTTATTTTTCTGGAAAATTTTTCAAGGCCGGGAGTTATTGTTATTTGATAAATGTTTTCCTTCCTTAAACAGCACTCTGAATGGACTAGGTCCAGTTTTGAGCATTACCTCAGTTTTCATAAACACATTCTGTGAAACGATGGCTGGCCCGGTTTTGCTGGAAAACACTGTTTCCTTTTTGTGAAATTTTATTCTAAATTATTATTTGAATTGAAACTTGTCATCTTAAGATCCTTGAACACCTCGAAGCCTTCCAGAACCACAGAATATAGTACATCTCTGTGTTTAATAGTCCTGGCAGACTTTTCTTCTAGGTATGCTTTTAATTGTTCTTTTATCCCTTTTATTCTTTCTCCAGAAACTCCTGTGGAAATAGGCTCCATATTCTAATCACAAGTTAAACGAGAAAGTATTTCCTTCTGCTAACTTTAAACAGGCCATAATAATTTCATGTTCTTCAGAAAAAGAAATAATGATAATTGTTACCTATTCATTCTCTCCATGCCATTTGTGGTATGCTTTCCTTTTCTAATATCTTAATTTATTTCTTTCTGATTTGGTAGAGCCCTCATATTTAGTAGATCTGCTACATAGCTGATCAGTGGCATCATTCCTGTTTTTCTTGGAGAGAAAATGCCATAGAGAAGTTTGTTAACAAGATCCTTGTGTTGTCCTGGTCTGTGCTAAACTTGGAGCTGGGATTAGAAACAACTCATCTGATTTCAAGTGCTTTGATGCAACCTAAGAGCAAGGATACTCCTGTGTGTACTTTCCTCTTACCTTTTAAGTTTTAATGCATTAATGTAGCAGAATATTTGTGGTTGTCCAAGAAGAGTGCAAGTCTGATTCACACACACCTGTCTGAACAGTGAGGGAGCTGTCACCTTCTGCAATCACAGCAGTTTTCCACTCACCTTCAAGGGAATCCTGATAATGACCAAATTGCAATAATCTAGTCTGAGGTGAGTGTACCTAAGCAAGTGTAGGTTTATATCAGATATTTTATGCCTGATTCTGCTTAGTTTTAGAATGATGTTTGAGCAAAGGTATGTGAAAGGAGGGGGGAGATCAGTATCACAGAACAGTGAGAACCTTGAGGAGCTCTCCTAGTGCCTGTATCCACCCTTCAGTCACACCCCCCCCTGCTGTGCTGTTCCCCTTAACTCTTGGCATTAAGCAGACTGCAAGAGCAAATAAGAGCTGGCTGATGAGCAGTAAGCTTCTACAGCAAAAACAGCTGCATAAAGGGAAAGAGATGAGACCTGGCACACACAGATTTCACTACTAGCACAGCCTGCTTCGAAGCAGAATTTCTGCTTGTTTTAAAGTAAAATAATAGTGTCTTTTTATCATAGCTGCAACTCTGGGGTGAAAATGCTTGGAAGCTAAGAAAGCTGGAGAAGTGCTGGTTCTTAACAGGTGTTTTTTGAGAATTGTATCCCTAGAGATGTTATTCTCTAGGTGTATATTATTCAGTATCATCATAGTTGATACTGATATTATGGTTCCTAGGTTCAATGGGACAAGAATTCACTGTATTTTCTGCTATGCACTTTTAGTGAAATAGAAATATAATTTCAAATATTTCTTTTGGAGGGTTAGATATTCTTTAATAAATAATACATGAATCATCATGTATTCAGGTCTTCTTTTCCACTCATTTGGGGGGGAGCAGAAGAAAAAGAAGGAAGAAAAGTAGGAGAACACTAATAAAGTGAAAGTTGGATGATTGTTTTCCTTTTGCTTGCGGGGGGGTGGAATGGAGAACTTTATTAAAATTAACATTTTTTGTCTTTAGATTCAGGTTTTTTTCTGGACAGACCTTTTGTCTAGTTCTACAATAGTGAAATGGATCTAGTTCACATCTCCTTACTTGACCACAACAGTCATTAGGCAGACAGAAAAATGTACCTACCTAAGAACTCTGACTGGTTAAAGTGGTAAAAGACAGCCCATGGACTAAGACTACTGCCTAAGTCTTTTTTCCCGGAGCTGTGGTTGTTTGTGTGTCTGCATTGTATTTAACTTCTGCAGCCCACACAGCAGGCTAGACAAACAAAAGAAGGATAAGTAGGTCTGCAAAAATGCCACTGTCTAATGAAAAATACTGTAGGTCTGCCCTCTTCTGGGCAATGGGGTTCCAGAGCCTGCTGTGACAGAAGGTTTTTGGTTTCCCTGATACTCTTTTCAAGCCAGATGTGTAAGATTTGTAGGGCTGTGAGCTGAGACAGCTCCTCCTGTCTGTCTTTCCTCCTAACTCAAACTGTGAGACTTTCTCAAATCTATTAGAAATTAACAGAAGTCCAGAATTAGAGATATGAGGTCACCGGCTCGCTGGGAAAAGATAAGCTCTTCCCTCCTTCATTGTGAGCTCCTGTGGAACTTGGAGTGCTCCTCAGGAAATGCTTTAGGATATGGCTAACACAAATCCCAATCTCTCCATGTGTTGCATGTCCTGCCCAGTCTTGAATGTCATAATACAATATCTTCTCACAGGTAACATAAATATCTGTGTTAAGCCTGGATCAGTATAAAAGGATCATAGGGAAAAAGAAAATCCAAAGAAGGAAGTCTCAAAGACTTAGCATAAGGAAATAATCTCTCTAATTATGATGTGCAGTTTCAGAAGGCTCATTCTGCATCCTGAAACCCAGGAGCATTTGCTCAGGGCCAATAAAAGTTAACTCTTCCTGGCTCTACCATGGGTAGAGTGAACATGAAAGCATTTCACTGTCTAGTTATTTTGAAATCTTCTATTCAGTCGCTTGACACATTCTGATTCTCAGCTGTAACAATTTTAAATCCTCAGTGGTTTTACAAACATAAAGGTGGGGGTTTTTTGTGAATATTCACTGCTTGAGACCACCAGGCACTGGGTCCACCTGAACCTAGTCACACTTGCATGACTGCAGTAGATTCAGGGTGCAGCTCGTGCTATGAAATGGCCTGGTTGGCCTGCCTATGTTTGCTTGAAGGGACATTGTTTGGGACCCGATTGCTGGATTATCCCAGTGTCTGTGAGGGATGTTTGCCATTTCACATCATGCTCTGACATCTTGTTATAATCTACCTTACTTCTGCATGTGTTGCAAAGACTTGGTAGTTTTCTTCTCACTTACAGTGTCTGTGTATCAAATCTCTGACTATGGCAAAGAATGTCTGGAACTAAGAACATTCACATCCCTCATTTTGTTTCTGTGAAGCTCAGTTTTCACGGCTGCTTTCCAAAAAGACAATTTGCATATTTCATCCATTGTTTGTAAACAGATTATAAGGCACTCGTTTGTGTGCTAAATCACAGCAAACTGTGCTTTGCGAATTTGATTCGCATCTCCCCTTCATTCTAACCTGGCTTAACTCCATTGATTTCAGTGGAATTACTGCTGATTTATGCTGTGAAAGTGAGGGGAGAATCCAATGAGAAAATTTCCCTTTTGCACATGAGCATGCCAAAAGAAGTCCTGATTTACACTGTGAATCTCTTCTAGTGTAGTGCTGGCTTAATTTCTTTTGAATTACTTCACTGGAATGTTACCGCAGTGAATCAAGACCAAGATTCATATAATTATCTTTTTGTCTTTCTCCTCATTTTTTTTTTTCCTCCATATATATTACCTCACATTAAGACTGAATTTACTGCCTGCTTTGCAGGTGACTTGCACATGACTCTATAAGGAAATGCATTTTTTAAAATCAAAAGATCAGTTCAATGGAAAATGGCTACAACAAATCTTTGTTTCTGGTTATGTCACCCTATCAAAATAACCTGTAATTTTTCTCCAGTCTTTTTACAGTAGTATCTCAGTGTGCACTATAATTACTGAATGCTTTTACTGTAACATAGTTTTGGTAATGATGTGAAAATGCTGCTTTGTCTGTCCTTTTATCTTGAGAAGGATATATATAACACAATAAAGTCAAATATGTGATGACTGCTTACTCGTACATAGCTATATTGAGCCCTAACTAAACAAAACTTAATTTTCAGAAGTCTTTTTCTGGTTTTTGTGCCTTTAGATATCTAATTTGTTGCAAATTAATATACTCACGAATTTAAAAATAAAATGCGATATATATTAGTCCATCTTTTTAAAAACCAAGTAAAATATACGTAAAAATTGATTAATGCCTTGATAAAATGACCCTGAGATTAGCTCAGTTGGTTAGAGCATGGTGTTAATAACACGAAGGTTGTGGATTTGATCCATATGGGCCATTCACTGAAGAGTTGGACTTCATGATCTTTGTGGGTCCCTTCCAACTCAGAATATTCTGTGAAAAATAAATATAAGAAACTGGCAAGAGTAACCAAAAGATTCATGTTATTAATCTTTGGCAGAATGGAGAATTTTCTGCTTGTATGAACAAATGATACAATTCTGTATCATGCTGTTTGCATTTTCTGCAGGCAACTTACAAAAATAATGTTCATGAGGAAAATCTCTGCTATGTACACTTGGCAAATCCACAGGACTTACACACCTAAATTACTGAAGTGCTTTGAAACTATTTGCCATACACCCTATATATAAAGCATAAGATTAAAATCAGCTTGTGGTTGTGTTTCTGCAGCTGACTTAGGTGGAAAGCAGACAATCCCATGTAAAAGATTTCCTCAATTTCTCCTCTCCTAAGAGAATCCTTGTGAAGAGGATAGGAAAATGTTGGTTGAGAAGCAGTAACGATGCATGGTTTCAAAGCACTACAACTGTAGTCACCAGGATGTGGGGCAAAATGTTGCTCCACACATCTACCGCTATCCCGATGTGACTCTTGAGGGACAGTTACCTGGATCCATGATTTAAGCTTTCACAAACTATATCTAGGTCCCTTCTTCCTGTGACAAAGAACTAGCTGAAGCATAAGTTAAAATGATACCTTATTAACTTGGTCATTACTGCACATACCCTAATGATTACAAGAAAATCTGGAAGCAGGGAAAGACTAAGAGTACATTTGCACACAGAAAAAAGAGATGACCTCAATCATTCACAAAAAAACCATCAAGGCATCCATTCCACAGTATGTCAGTGTTAACATTATTACAATGAAAAGTAATTAAGCTAGAGCGATTTGAAAATAACAGCAACAATTCTGCCCGAACTCCGCCTAGTGATTAACTAATGACAATTATTGCCACTTCTTAGTTAAGCTCCACACATCAGAGCTATTGAAAAACAACTTTCTTGCAGCCCACTATAAGGACAACTATTCTAAACCCCCCAAACATGTTTCACAGGAGATGGCAATGTGAACACCTTTAATTTATGTTTTGAATCTATAATTTTATATGCTAAGTAGGGAGAATAAAGATATATTTGAAATGTTAAATGCTTTTAAACATTTCTTAATTTAACATGTCAACAGTATTTTAAATACTACATCACATTTTCAAAGGAGCACTAATGTGGTTTGTTGAGTTACAGCCAACTTTGTACATTAATATTTTCTCTCTCATGCACTCATAAACACATCTGAATTTGAACATGCAAACCATGTTTATACAGAAATGTGGATGGATTGATGGATGAATGGATGGATGGATGGATGGATGGATAGATGGATGGATATCTGGCTCCTTTAGTGGTTTGTATAAATAATATGCTTGTAAAAGGAGTGGAGGAACACAATTAAAATGAAGACTCAGTTGTTCCTTAAGAAAATAAACACTTTCTGGTAGACTTAAAGTATCAGTTGGCACATGCTGTTAACTGTATGTGTCCAATGTCTGGAAAAAAAGTAAAAAAACAACATAAGAAAGGGAAGCAATATCTTAGTAAAATTTGGAAAAGTCTGGGCTGTCTTTTGGTTCATTCCTGGAAGGTGCAGGGCAATGTTGTTCAATTTCTGTCTGCTTCAGGACAGCATCTGTCACATTATAGGACTGGACCATCAGTGTATACAGGGGATAAGCAAGAAGCAGTCCAAGTGAAATGAAATTGGTCTAATGCCAGTTTTGAAATGATTAAAAGGAATGAGCTACAGCGCAAATACAAAATCAAATGGTGGGAGCTGCCATGGGACAACATGGAAAGCTAAAAGGTCAACTTATTTACTCCCTCTTTACAAGTAGAACTAATAGTATAGATACAGAGCAGGCTGTTTGCTTAATATAGGCACTTTCTGTTTGATGTATTTACCAGCAATATCAACTTATGCTGTCCTCTGAAGTGTTCACTGTACCCCTTGTGCTGCCTCTGTTCCAAGACCAGTTGTAATCAATCAGGCTGATAAATGCAAGCATCTTTTCTCACAGCATCTAAGGTTTTACTGAGTATTTTACAAAGGGGAACAAAGGGTGTAGTAATAAATATGAAACAAATGTCACACAGCATAGTAAATAAGCAACGGTACAGTAGGGTATTCATACCACCAACTTCAGTCACCTACTAAGTCAGATGGTGAGGAGTCCCACGCTCTTTATCTAGTTGGTGAGGAGGGAGAACTCTGCTTTAGGGCAATTCAGGGAAACAAAGAAACATCAACTCTATCACTTTTTCTAGATAATTTGATTTGAATATTATGAATGCTTCCTATAAAGCAGTAATAGGTCTACTTCTGCAATGACTGGAACAGGCATCACAGTACCACATCCAGTTGTTTTTCTTCTAAATTGTGGGAGAAATACTTTTGAATTCAGAGAGTTGTTCTAGCTAGACGAGAAAACTGGGAAAAATCTCCCTGCCAATGCTGTGGTGGATTCAAAAAGGCTGAGGAATCACAAGAAATCCTCAAAATGTTTGTGAACAGTATTTCTGTGTGGAAGAGAAGATAGGTCTACAGGAAGGCATTGGTGTTATAAACCAGAGCTTTGTGATAGCCCTAAGAGCCCAGGTTTTATACCACAACACTAAAATATCTCTGCAACTCGGGTCATTAGTTTATACTAAATTGAAATGGAAGGAGCCAATTCCACATTGGACCAGAAGGAGTAATGTTGTGTTGTGCCTGTTACATTCTGTCTCTATCAGACTGGCAGTAACATTCTCACACAATACAAGGGAAGGGAAGGTGCAAGACTTCTGGATTTGGGAAGTAAAAAGGGCAAGACTATAAGAGTACAGGTGTTTCTCTTGAAACATGGCTGAAGGAATTTTCTCCAGCACTCATACTTGAAAGGTCAGCTAAGAGTAGATGTGTAAAAAGAGTGGAGAAATTGTGGAAGGTGTTATGCAGAAAGGAGAGTCTAGTTTGAGGATGCAGTAGAAATTATGTAAGAAACAACTACAGTTCTCATTGTTGATAACTAATATTGGTAACAACCTAGTGTGAATCTATGTGACTGCCTATTTCTGCCAACCCTGCTTTCCATTCAGGCTACAATACTGGCCAGTGTTTTAATGGCACAATCTGGCCCAAGATGGGCATTGATTCAAAACTCAGAAATGAAATGCATGGAAAGGGAAAAAGAAAGCAAAACTCCATGTGAAAGGAAAAAGATCTAAACAACTGATGGTCTTTCTGATCCCTGAATAGATGCCAGTTGTCCTGAGGCGGTGAAGTAGCCAACAGATAATTCTAAACTTTGAAAGGCATCCATATCACCACTCAGTCAGGCAAGGGAAAAAGAAACAGTATATTAAAAAAAAAAAAGGAGGGTAAAAAAAATACCCCAGCTCTGTGTCAACAGCCTTTATAAAAATGTCTCTTAAAATAAAATGGATCTCAGGATGGATTTCCGCTCAGTCTGCCAAAACCACATTTACCCACCAGGTCTGTTCCCCGCTCAGCCCAAGTTTACCAACAATCCTCATGGCTCAAAAAAGCCAAGAGGGATAACTAATGAAATTGCACTTATGTGAACTATGGCTACAAGCATGTGGGGCACACTCCACAGAGGAATAAGTGGGAAATTCATGCAATGTGGGGGAAAGAGGTAAAATCATCCACATTCACAGGGGGAACAAGCAAGCTTTCCAGATCAACTGGCTCCTTCCTGATGAGAGCAGGACACAAGCCAGACATGTCACTCTCGCTTTCTGCCTCTTTTATCTCTCGCCACAACTAGGGACTGCAGAGAGGAGATTGTTCTGGCTGGAAGCGAAGGGACACAGGTGGTACCAGCAGCTGCAAGCTCTTTAGCTCTCATTGGCTCCACTTATTAGAACATGCATTGTATGTTTAATACATTGCTTCTCATTGTGTGGGAGCAAGAGTTGGAGGCTGGTGGTGCTGCACCACGGTCTCTTGTATTGCTGGAGAGGGAAGGCAAGGTGGAGGCTGCTCCTAGTTAGAGATAATTAGAAGCTAGGGCTCCTGAAGAGAATTTGGTAACTCCACAAGAAAACCAGCTGTTCTTGATTACAGTGATATATTAGTCACTCTAAGGTAGCTGTGCCAGTCAGCATTTTGCAAACAACAAATAAATACAGAAATATTTTCAAGGCATAGCACTTTGTGGGGACAAAGTTCAATGTATGGCTTACCTCTGAGATAGTCTGATTTGTTTGTTTATTTGTTTTTAAATTGCTGACTATAAAGAACAAAGGATTTGGGGAGGTCTGAGTCAGGTATCTTCCTTTTATTTGCTTTTTACATCTAGGG
This sequence comes from Manacus candei, assembly GCF_025592945.1. Taxonomy (NCBI): domain Eukaryota; kingdom Metazoa; phylum Chordata; class Aves; order Passeriformes; family Pipridae; genus Manacus; species Manacus candei. The sequence goes on from NW_026138097.1 coordinate 14,624,736, forward strand.
ATCACCATACTTTTAGTTTTGCCAAACTCACTCTGTTTGTGATAATGCTGTTCACCTATAACACATATGGGGGAGGTTCTACCAGGAACAGTATGATTTGATTCAGTTTCAGTTATCATATGCTCTGATTATTAAATAAAATTTTATGAACAGCTACTGACACCTGTGGGAAACTGCTTTTCATGCTGTTGATTTATGGAAATATTATGTAGAAAATATTGTTTACTCCTTATAATCTTAAAATCCAGTGGATCATGATCTGTTACTTTTTTCAAGGTTTTAAAATAAGAATCTGTGTTACTGATGGTCTAGTACTTCGGAGCATGCAATTATTGAAGTGGGTTTTCAGAGAAAATAATAACAAAATCTGGAAAAAACAGAGAGGAGGGCAGAAATATACAGCACAGGTTTATCAACATAGATTGTTACCTGTAGTGAGTTTCTGCAGCTGGGTTTTGGTAGCAGGGAGGGGGGACTACAGGAGGGCTTCTGTTGGAAGTCTGCTAGAAGCTTCCCCCATCCAGTGGAGCCAATGCCAGCCGGCTGCAGGATGGACTTCCAGCCACTGGCCAAGGCCAAACCAGTCAGGAGTGATAGTAACGCCTCTGTGATACCATATTTAACAACAGAAGGTATTGTGCAGAAAGAATTCCAGCCAGGGAAGAGTGGAGTGAGAATATGGGAACAACAAAGTAGACATCAAGGCCAGTGCAGAAGGAGGGGCAGGAGGTGCTCCAGGCACTGGAGCTGAGGCCCTGCAGCCCGTGGTGCAGACCATGTTGGAGCAGTTGTGCCCCTGCAGCCCATGGGGGACTCTCGGGGAGCAGACACCCACCTGCAACCCATGGAGAATTCCACGCTGGAGCAGGGGGATGCACGAAGGAGGCTGTGACCCCGTGGGAGGCCCAAGATGGAGCAGAGTCCATGGAGCAGCCCATGGGGAGGGAAGCCCACACTGCAGCAGGTTTTTCCTGAACAGGACTCGTGGCCCCTGTGGGGGACCCATGCTGGTACAGCTCATTTGTGAAGCACTGCACTCCATGGAGGAGTGACCCACGGGACAGCAGTTGGAAAGAACTGCTGCCTGAGGGATGGACTCACACCGGAGAGGTCCATCAAGGACCAGCTGTTAACTCATGAATCCTTAGCTGTTTTTTTTCTTTCCTCTGTCCAGTTGCAGAGGGAGACTGAGAGAGCGGTTTTAGTGGCTACCTAGCATCTGACCAGGGGCAACCCACTACAGTTACCACACTAAATTGATACTACTATTTGGTAAGATTTTCTTAGGCAAATGAAATGCAGAAGGTTTTGTGTAACTGGACTTGCATGAAGCATTGATATCACAGGGATGGAAAATTACTGAGGTACAAAGAGAGAATTTGATCAAGAAATTTGAAGTGGGGCAGAATGTGACAACACCTTGTGCTGAACGAATAGGTATTGCAGTTACAGGTCCCTGCAAGGCTTACTCTTAGGACAGGTTTTACTTAGTACTTTCATGATTGACCATATCACATAAAGCAGGAGAGTGCTAATGAAACTTGTTGAGGTTTTCCTAACCTTGGGAAAACTTGTCAAGGCTGAGGAGATATGTAGGATACACACCAGAAAGGCAGTATAGATGGGAGTCTTAATCAGTGGAGGGAGAATACTATGCAGGATATGAGCAGTAGCATGAAGTGCTTGGTCATTCACCCAGGAAGCAACAAAAATTTCAGATGCTTTTAGCTTTTAGCTCCTCACATAGAAATAACAAAGAAGAGAAAGAGTTGGGTGTATAATCAATCAATCACATTGATAGCTAAGACCCATCAGGCTGATCTTGTGGAAAAGGCAAATGCAGGCCCAGGATGTATTGACAGCTGAATATAATCCAGAATTCTCAGTAGAAAATCCATACCTATGTCAAATAGCTGAAAATAATTCTGATCTATAGAAGCATGTTAAGCTTTGCTGGCAAGATGAAATAGCCCCCAAGTTTCTGAAACACTTGAAAACAGGTACTCAAGTACCTGTTAAAATAACGAAGAACAATTTATTTGGCTCATTCTCCAGATAGCCAGATTTTACTTATACTTTTGCTGTTCTGTTAAACCTAAATATAGCCTTAAACAAGTCTTCATTCATGTTGCATAATGACTATGATTTTCCCCAAAACTTCTTTCCCACTGTCTCCCCAAGCTCTTTGTGTGTCTTAACTGGTGGGGGAAACAGCTGGAAAATTGTAAGGAGGAAAGGTACTCACAGATGACAAGAAGAAACTGGTTTTTTCTGTCAGATGAAAATAAATTAGCCAAATGCAGTCAAACTCTTGATGGGGACTGGGAGAGTTTTTGCAATACCACAGCACTTAACTGGCACATAAACAAGACAACACACATCCCATGAGCTTCTTTAGTCTCCCACACCTCCCACTCCCAATAAAATTGCTTCAGGACTATACAGCTTATTTTATTTTTGAATGCAATGTGCAGTTGTGTAATCCACTGTAGCACAGCTAACAGTCCTGAGATCAAATCAATGTCTTTCTCTAGGAGACATTGAGGAAACAGTATTCGAAAACTTACAGTTTACATGAAACAGTCACCACTGTGATCTACTTCTACTGCATTGTTTTATCTTCAGCGAAGTATTTTTCTGGTTCACTAAACTCTGAAGTATATTAAAATGTATGCTGTCAGGTTAGTGTACTTTAAGTCCAGTGGAAACCAAAATAGTCCTATATAAGTTGCACCCCGTTTCTCTGGATCGCTACTAGGTTTTGTTTGTGGGTTTTTGTTTGTTTAGTACTGTTACCATACTGACAAAGAAGATAAAAAATCTCATTTACTAACCAGCTTTTACATTGTGTCTGTTAGCCCTTCCCAAACATGAGACTACAGAAGGAAAAAAAAGGAGGCATGGAATACTTTAACTTCTTACCCAGTGTCAGTGGATCATACAGTCTCTAGAACCAAGCTTTCCATGTGCAGATTAACATTTCCTGAGACATTTAGTCAAGTAATTCTGAACACAGCTTGATTACTAGATGTAATCAAGGCCAGGCTTGCTGTTTTGGACCAGTTTTTTCCAGCCAGAGTAAGCACTGTTATTACCAAGTCTTGCTTTTCCTGGTTTTCATCTTGTTTACAGGCTGGAAAAACAGACATGTCATAAGCAACTCAGGGAAAACTAAGCTAAGTAGAAACTTGTCATGGATTTGGCCTCATTTCACTCACACCCTTTCCCAATATTGCAAATAGACTCCTGAGAGTAAGCATCAATGCCATGCAAATCTAACTGGAAAAGTAATAAACAGAAACCTATTTTGGATGGTTTTCTTGTTGCTTATAACCAAGGAAGCCACATAGAAATTGAATCCATTTCACTGAATCTGTTTACATGTTCAGAAACAGAAAATTAGGAAAAAATAAAAGTAAAATCATGTATTTTCTCATGCCCTTGATATTCATATTTCCTGTCATATATGTCAGTCATTAAAGAAACATTATCTGGTATCTGTCTGCAACTTCTGAGCATTTCCCTGTGTCCTATTCCTGTGCTATTTTATTCCTATGGAAGATAAAAAATTAACAGTCTGTAGATCAAGTAATTATAATCGTGAGGCCACAGGTTGATAGGGCCTATGGAGAAATGTCTACCTTTAAAAATGTAAGTATAATTACTACATTATGCCTTGGAATAAATGGGAGAGAGGGGGAGCTGTGGACTTCTGTCATGGCTGTTGAATCAAAATGAGGAGGAAAGGAAAAATCACTGGTTAGGGCAGAAATTAGGCAAAAAGACAGGTTTATAATAACTACGGGCCAGATCCTTAAACAGTTTTTATTCATTACCTATCTCCTTTAATATTACTGCTAGTGTTTCTGTTTTGCAGAGTTCTGCAAGATGTGCCAGGCTAACTGATTTTGCATCTCCAAGTCATTCCCAGTTAAGAAGAACATTATCTGTGCTGCTAGTGTAATAGTGCAGTTGCTTGCTAGTGTAATAGTGCAGATATGAACAAGTTAGCACTGAGAGGAAAGCTTGTCTCTCCCACCCCCTTGCTCCACAGCTGGCTGGAACCACTCCAGGTCTGAGAAAGAGGCTTACATTTGATCCCCAAAAGTCCAGTGTGTAAAGATAGAATAGCTGACCATCTCTTCTCTGTAGATGTAGTTGTCCATTCTAACTTTCCTTATGCATATGAAGCCCTAATTCTTCTGTTTTCTCTAGGAAGGAATAGAGGATATTTTGCATGAAGGTAGTCTTTTGGGAAATCAACACTTCTTTTGTTCTCCACCTGGGGGGTGGCTTCCTTGAATGTTACTTAATCCCAATACATGACTGTGTTAGGGGTATATATGTCCCTAAATACCCTTAATATTTACATATAAATATGTAAAATGTGTATAAAGGTTTCCTCGCTATAGATGCTATTGCAGTTGGGAACTTGCTAAAACACAGTTGACAATTTCTTGCCATATTTTCAGGCTTCAAATGAACCTTTGGAAACCTGCACCTTTGCAAAGGTATCCTCACTTGAAAATGACACCTTTGACATCTCCAGCCTTGGCTACCTGCTCAGAAGCAAGGAAGACCAAGCAGACTGGGGAAAAGAGAGCCAGTGGAGCAAATGAAGAAAAGGGTAAATCTGGAATAAATGCCCATAGACATGAATGCAACTTGAGCTTCTCCTAAATCATGGCAGGAGGATGGTTATCCTATGGGTTATAAGTATAAAAATACCATAATTTGGGAAATACAGTGATGCTAGCTAGTGGAAGTAGGGAAGAGAATTTACATAATGTCATACTAGAAACACTTTCTGCTGCTGTTAATTTACTTCTTTCCCTTTCTTCTGATTTGTTGGGCAACTATAGACAAGGCTTGTAACATACCATGGCCTCTGTTTACTCATTAGTGAAGTGGGCATAGTAATGTTACCTACCTCAGAGGTTAAAGATTGAAGCTTAATTAATGCTTTCTTCTATAATCTCTGCTGAAAGATAGTACAATATTGCAATACTCTTACTGTATTATTACAGTTTTTTATTTTTATTATATCTTTCTCATCTTTAGACTTTGTTCTCATTATGGTCTCTTAGTATTTATTTCACAAAAGCAGCTTGAGAACTCTTTCAAAATGGGAGAAGAGAAAGACATGTAGTAATAGAGAGGAAATAGCGTTACAGTAGAAACACTCACCTGACGTGAATTCCAGCCAGATATGGACCCTTTCAAGGTGGAACTTATGTGGGATGTACATAGCCTCTAGAGATGAAGAAGGATTTATCTCACTGTGCTGCCTGTTTGTGCAATCAGAAGATCACAGAGTGTGCCATAAATTAAAATCTCAACTTTGTCTTGGATGTAAATGCTCAAACGTAAGTTTGTCTTTGGATACTCCCAAAAATCCCAAGCCACTGATGTTCCCAGTCAGTATTTTGAGATCTGCACTCATTTTTGTCTTCATTACTTGGAACAGAGTGCAGAGCAACAAAGAAATTTATGAAACATTTGCAGGAGAAAACAAAGGATGTAGTAAGTGGTTGGACTTTGTGACTGGATGAAATTTTGGATCAGTTTGAGTCTAAGGGACAAATACTGGGCATTTCTTTTAAAATCCGAAAAAGGGAATGGGCTTCATGCCATATGATCATTTTCTTTCCCGATGGGACTGGAGGCCTACCATGCCAGATCAACTAAATTGGGCTTGACCAAGCATCTCATTGCCAGAAGCCCTGTTCCTAGCAGCATTGCACACATTTGCTTCTGCCCTTAGGGGAAAAGGTCCATTGCTCCAGCAGGCGTGGAACTATGGGCTGAGTGTGCTGAATGCTGCTGGAAGCTAGAGAGAGAGTTACCTACTGCAACTGTGTTTGTGGAGAAAAGTGTCCGAAAGTCTCATTATTCACCCCACAGCTCTGCTTGAGCAGAGGAGTGCTCTGGCCTGCCTGGCACCTTCAGGACAGCAGACTGTAAGACAGGGAAAGTTTGCAATCAGAAGGATCCATTACAAAAAGAGAAAGTGATATGGGAAGTGAAATCCTTGTTCTATTTGGATTAATAAAATTAAATAATTGCTTAAAACCAAGATTATTGTTCTATTACTAGTATTAATATTTATATATTCTAGAAGGTAACTCTGTCTTAGAAATCAGATAACTTGGATTGGACTGGAAGATTTTGCTCATTAATAAGTGTGAAAGAAATTCAGCTCCCAGATTTTGGACAATATTCTGTCACCAGCAGGAGCAACTTAAATTAAACAGGTGTCTCTTTTTCTGGACCTTTGATTTCTGGAATATTTTTGAAAACTCTTCCTGGCTACTGATGACGTGTGAGTCAAAATTATAGTATGATTTTTCAGTCCTCAATTGAATTTGCATTGTACAAACACCTTCCTTTGAACTGTGAATTGTGTAAATTTCATGTGAAAGTAACTGAGAGGGAATAAACAGAGAACCCCAAGTGTAATTTTTTCCAGACACTTCTCAGAACATAAATTATCTTAGATAAAGCAATAAAGCCCCCTTACTCTTCCACAGTTAACCTAGTATTTGATTTCTGGTAATTATTTCATGGCTAAGGCCCCGATCTGAGACATAGGAGATCTATGTCAAATTTCTGGCCCTGCCACAGACTCCTGTGTAACCTGGGGCAAACCAATTAATACTTCTGTGATTTCTTTCCCTGACTGTAAAATGAAGATGGTTCTGCCTTTGCCTGTCTACAGAAGTGCATTGCCAAGTACCTTTTTCAGCAGCAAAGTAAAATTTTGGAAGGAAGATTACTTCCTTATTCCTTCTGCTCATCTTCCAGCCCTTTAGCTGTGCTAGTATGTGTTTGCAGGACCCGGGGTGTGGTGGGCTGGGAGGGGGGAAAAAGACATGGGTATTTAACCTGGATCAGATCACTAAATTGAGGGATACTGAACTGAAGGGTGTGTGCTGGGCTCCTGGGGTGAAGAAAGAATGCTTCATCTCAACATCTTTACTGAGGAAAAGGTTGAATGGAATGGTACCCCACTTTCTAGTTGCACATCAGTCCCACCAGCACAGTTGTTGTTTATATCACAGTAGCTAGACAACCAAATTGCTACTGGAGTCAAATTGTGACAGACTCTAGAAATGAAAGCATTTGTTAAATGACTATTGTCCTGAACAGCTACTTTAGAATTGGAGATGTTGATCAAAGAAAATATCTCTGTTTTCCAATTGAGACAGTGAATACAGTCTAATGAAGTAATTTGTTGACAGTTGAAACTGCATCAATGCTAAGAACTTAAATCAGTTCCCTGAAATCCCTGCTTAGTGTTTTTCTCAGAGGACTTTCTTTCCTCCCCACCAGCTTGAAGATTGTGCACATAAATTAAATGAATTCAAACTGTACCTTTAGTGGAATTAGTGGGTATTTCTGCCAGGAAAATATTCATCTCTAGGGTATATGTTTTGGACAGGACCTCATAGTATCACACAAGTGCAAATAGTAATGACACCAGTCCAAATATATGAGGTTATCAGTCAAAGGGAATAAATTTCCCTGATCGATAAAACACAGGCATTCCCATTCTGCAGGCCAACACTGCAGCTTCCAAAAGAGGGCAATAGCCAGAGGTGTAAGTTTATGGGTAGAAATTTGTGGATTAAGCAGTCAACAGCACCCCCAACTCTAGGGCCCTGTGCTCCAAACCATGTGCCTCTCCCAACATCCCTTCATCCACCAGTCCCTCTTGCTGCCCTGCTTGAGGAAGCTCTATAGATTCTACAGTGGCAGCGATGTCACAACTTCCTCTGGCCTCCCCTTGGTGCTCAAGGCTCCACATTGGTCCAGATAGCAGCTGTAAGATCTTGCAGGTGTGACGGGACCTGCCCTTATCCCCCCTGAGTGTGTCCATACGTTTTCAAAGGTGAGCTGGCAGAGCCCTCTGCGCCAAGCAGCTGGGGATCCAAGGAGTGGGCAGTGGGCACCCCCTCTCAGACAGGCACATGAAGTGCATGGCTTTGCCTGTCATCATTTGTAACTGAAAAAATAACTTTGTCAGTTGATTGCCAACGTAATTACAGAGAGAGTGCATGGCACCTTCTGCCTCAGTGAAACTCTCTAACCTACTTGCAGCATTATTTGTATCTGTGTATGGTTGTTCGCTGTCTGCTGGCACAATTATCTCGCTTTAATTTAGGACACTAATGATATTATAAGATAGTTTGATGACAGTGTAATTTCTTTTTATGTTTGTTGTTACTGGATGTATCAGTTGGTTCTGATACCATAAAACACAACATCTCATGTCTTCCCGGGGAGGAGAAAGGAGGAAAAGAGGGCAGTAGCAGGGAGGCAAGTAGAGGAGGAGGGAGAGGAAGAAGGGTAAGTCATTCAGCGCTTGCCTGATATGCTATTTGAAGTGAATGATAATTTCTTAGTACAGCAAAGCTGGCAGCAGTGCTTTTGCTATCAGGGTTTTTACCATGGTTCTCTGCTTATCTCTCAGCATGACCACTGAAATCTGTGAGATCACACTACGAGCCATGGTATCCTGTCAGGTTTGAAATTATTTCCGACAGGCTACAAAAACAATTGGGCCCTCACTTTGCCTGCTTTTACAGTATTTGAAGTCTAATTTATAAGATAGATCATTCGCCTCACTGGTTCTGTCCTTGATACTTCAAGCAGTGGCTGGTGTTGGTGACTTTTGTTTTGTGATTCTTGCATCTTCTATGGATTTTTTCATTTGATTTGTTTAGTTTTTTTGTTTTCCAGCTCATATCCCTATTTGATAGGCACAACTTCTTTATCCAAATGCATTATTTCCCTGCAAGTAGCTGCTTCACTGTTCATATCAGCTTTGACCTTCACAATACATCACCGCCTGCCTGAGCTTAGATGTATTTAATACTCTCTGGAAAGCTCTTCAGTTAGATTTTAATAGTATTTGTTCTACCTTTGTGCATGAAATAAGAGAAAGCTTGTTTTCCCCTTAGACCACAGGGCAACACACAATTGCTGATAGAGACTGTTAAAACATTAGACAGTAGTCATTTAAAGCTACAGAGTTGCTGAGGTCTGTTAGACCTGTCTAGTTTTAAGCCCACTCTTGGTTATGTAAAATTTTCTATTAAGTTGAAATTATGCTTCATTTATAGAGAAATACATAAGGAGATTGGTTTTAAATATACTAAATGGGCTACTCTGTTCCCACTAAAATGCCTTTGAAAATCTTACCTCCAACTGTGGGATGCGGTGTAAGAATTAGATATTCTTTGTGATCCTTCTCTCTCTAGCATATGATGCTTTCAGTAAAATATGAAGCATTAAAACTCGCACCCCATCCATATTCCTTTTTGAATTGAAAATGAGTTATATTTTTATGACCACTGAAACATACCTGCACTTAAAAAATGTTCTTACTACAGTGTGCATTATTGTTTTCCTGGTGACATTATGAACATTTGGCATGTGAGATAGTTGGGGCCTGACACTCAGGTTGGTAAAACAATTTTGTTCCTCTTCATACCTTTATTCCTGTACTTTCTAAATTTCTGGGGGACTATTGAAAATCTCCAGGGTTGAATTCTTCATACTTTACATCATTTTAATATTCTGCATTCGTGGCATCATATTGGCTTCTGATCCTGCAGCATAGAACCCCAGATTTAAATGAAACATCCCAGAAGATTTCATGCAGCTCTCAGTATGTGGAAAGCTCAGTGGAAAGAGCACTGTGGTCAAACTCAGAAGATGGAAGTTTCATCCTTCTTCCTATGTTTGTTTTGTGGCTTTCTGCGTCAAAGGACTCGGCTTTACAAAGTGCCTTGTTATGTTTGAAGGATTACTGTTATAGCCTGATACTGTTCTAGAGTTTCTGTTTCACCATCCATTAAATGCTAGGTCTATGTTACCTAGCATTTTAGTGAAGTGCATGGACAAGCTTTTTGATGAAAAGCATCACATAACATGTAGCTACTATTAAATGCTGGCCAGATCATCGTGTACTTCATACAGTTCTTAGGCTGGCTCTAAAATCAATGAGAAAACACAAGAGCTTGAATTTCTTCTGTGCTAAAGAACTTTCCTTCTATGCTAAAGAACACGGACATAGTTTTTAGTGCTTAATGGGAGAAAACCCAAATCATAGAAGATGCCATGAAGATGCTGTTGCTTGTTATCTATGGAAATACAATGCAGATATGTCACAGCAAGACCATTCCTCTCAATGGCAAAATTTTTCAGCACAAGAGATGTGAAATTTTCCTTTCCACACTTCTCTGTCTGTGATCTCTCTGACTGGTTCCAAGGTGACAGACGACTGGGTGGCAGATTGTGTGATGGATAGCTTGATTATTTTAACAATTAAATATGTAATGAAGAGCTGGAAAGGTTCCATGTAAGTCTCATTTTCACCCTGGTTAAATATGGTGTGCATAATTAATTTTCAAATATGAAAGGGCTCAAGCAAGAAAAGAAATGAAAGAAAGTTGAAGACATAGTGAATATTTTATTAAACGTCACTCATTCAAAACTCATTAATATACATAGTCCAGGAGTAACCATCTCCTATAAAGTTAAATGCAGTAGTGCTTATTTTCTGGGCAGATTATCTGGTTTGTTGTTGAGAGTAATTGTTTAATATCATCTGTGGACCAAACCCAAGCTCATGTGCCTCTCAGGCCATCAGAAGGTGAAAAGTCATGGCTTTCTGTGTGGAGGTCAAAGGTAGCACAAATTTGAAAGAAAGGAGACTTTGTCCTCTGGGTCAATACACAAGTTCCTTTAAAGTCACTAACGACGAGAGATGAGTGAATAGTCTTGTGTTCCCATGTTGGGAGGGTACTTGTGTGCATCTGAAGTTTGGGAATCCCAGCATTGGCTTTTCCTTATTTAAGAACACCATTTCCTGTGCTCATTCTTCAGGATCTAGAGACAGTGATTTCCCAATTTGTTTTCTGAGACCATAGTTCACACAGCCACCAGTCAGAGGAGAGGAAAATGGCACAGTGCTCTGTCACAGCTTTGGACTTAACAGGGCTGATGAAAACTTGGACATTCATCTTGAAAGAAACTCCATTACTTCAAAATTTATGTGTTTTAAATTGCAATATTTAAAATGTCTCTACTATTTTTTCTGGATTTTTTTTTTTAATTGTGAAAGTGTTTTTAATAATAATCAACTAAATATTCTATTTGAATTCGTTGGATCAAATCTACATATCTGTTTTGGATCCTGTTTGATATTCCTCTGAGCTGTTGAATGGTTGTGGTCCTTGTTTTTTCCCAAAGGAACTAGACTACTTTGTCAGACCAAATCCTCCAGATATTCAGATTCAAATATGACCTAATAGGAATTGTATCTCTCCACATCATAAAATCAGGACTTTAAAAACTGTTTTAGTTTCAAAAAATTAGCAGGGAAATCATGGCCAGTTCTATAAATTAACTGGTGAGCAATATGATTCATAGCTAGTGAATGCTTTGAAGATGCAAAGTGTTATGTAAATGCCAAGAAATAATAATTATTATAATTAGAATATTACTAACAATGGAAGGAGAGAAGATTAAACAATGGGCTTCATTATGAAATCCTTTCGAATGAACTAAGGCTGAGGACATTCATTAAATTCAGTGCCATTCCTCTGCAAAAGAAACATCCATGCTCCTGCATGCTGCTTTCAGATCCTAGTGCACATCCTTACTCTTTCAGCATGAATCAGATATGAGCAAGAAACCCAGCATAAGGAGGAAAACAAGCGTAGTAACAGAGGCACTATTATATTCTTGCTGCCAAGAAGAGACTGCTTTTATTCTCAATTACCCAATCATGGCTGGCCTCCAAATTTCTAGATATGTAATCCAAGAGAATTTGAGCTTCTCAGCGAAGCTGGAAGCAACATCCTGGTCCATCTGAAAAGTTAAAGTATAACTCTTGTTAATTTTCCTTTTGTTATTTCTTCTCACCTCACACTGTGGACATCAACTTCAGTTTTTCAAGAATGTCTTTCTTCTTTGTTTTTCTGAATATTCGATCTTTTAAGAGGCATCACTGGCTGCTAGGATTATTATTTACTAATTTTATTTGCTGTAGTCCCCAGAAGCTCTAAGCAAGCTCAGAACACCACTGTGCTATGTGATGGTCAGCTTTTATTTAGCATCTTGCCAAAACCCAGAATAACTATAAATTATCTTCCAAATTTCAGGAAGACTGATCTTTATCACCTTGCTAAAATAAGGTTTCAATTTCAAATAAGAAGAAGCAGTAATATCTCATTCCTTTGCAATCACTGTCAGCCTACCAATTATGGACTCCCTTACTTTGACAGCTAACCACAGTGCTACAAAGTTCCTGATTGCAATAGGGTTTCCTCTACATCTCTGGACACAGCTGCCAAAAGGCAAACTCCACTAAAAAGTGTGTCCTGAAAACTATTTCACTGACTCCCACTAGTCCTAGTTTATCCCCAAATGTGCTGCTGTAGAAGATAGAAAATGGAAGAGTGAAGAGGGCAGCTTAAAAAGCTGTTCCATTTTGTGTAGACAACTGTGGCTGCATGAAATATTGCCCCTGTGGTAGTCAAAGGCAGCCTCAATGTTGACTTCAACGGGCTATGATTTCGCCACACATGCTTATTGTGTCATATAGCCCAGACACTCATTGTCTGTGGCTGATGGACAGAGATCCAGGCTGGGTGTGGTGAGCCCAAAGGACACAAAACTGGAACACAGTGTGTCCAATGGCTGGCTGGACTTATAGCGCTTTCTTCAGTAAGTGTGCTTTTAGTTTATGTCAATCTGTGGCTCCATGCATCTGAAGAGGAAAGCATTCTGAGGTTGGGGCTCCTTTGAATCTCTTTGTATGATAATTTCTCTAGCATTTGTGTGACTGGTCAAGCTCCCTTCTTGTTTCTTCTCTGTGCTCACTGGCTTTTTTCTGCTCCTACTAAGTCGATGGTGAAGCTGCTGTTGACTGCACAGACTGCTCAGGCAAACTCTGATCCTCTAGATGAGCATCGTATGTTAGAAATTTTGGTTAATTTCCATCAAATTGTGTTATATAACAAATAGTAGTGTCAATAATTTCTGCTAAGACATCTGAGTTGTCATGTTATATCTCTGCATATTATTGAATCAGATCTAATGATCAAAGAACTTGTTGGTCCTTCACATAATTTTGTAGTATTTCTGATGGACTTCTCTGTAAAAGATATCTTATTTTTGGCATAGAGCAAATTTTACCTAAAAATGTGGGTTTAGTAGTTGGTACATTGGTCTTCTATAAAGGAAAAAAGTCTTCAAATGCATTCTTTGTTGTCACTTGCCTTTGATTTCCATTTACCATTTCTTCAATTCAGGAAAGCTTTCTTTAGAATATCTTAACACATGCTAAACTCCCAGAGTCAATTGCCCAAAAACACTTCTCTACTTTTCTATGATTCTGTGGACAGAATCTGGGTGTAGTCACCAAATCCAGTTTGCTGTCCTAGAGCTATGTGGAATTTGTTGCAAAGAAAATCTTAATGTTGCCAGGAGATAAAACAATCTGTAAAAAAGAGCTAACTTCTCAAGTGAAACAGTGCCAATTTTGAAGCAGCACCATGTGCTGCCAATATCAGCAAGACATTGTGCAGTCACTGTCTGTTGATAAAATGGAGACCAGTGATTCCCTCAATCAAGGTCACAGATGATAAAGTGCCAAAGGCCCAGCAGCAGGGACAGAAGGCCTAAACATCAGATCAGCTTTTGTGTCTTTCAATAGAAAAATAATTTCAATATTTAACTTCCTTTTCTGCCTGAGCCTTCGAGGTCCACAGAGGGTAAGAAGTCACTCAAGTTGTCGTCTGCATCAGTTTTAAGTCATTCTAAGAGATGCAAATGGCTTCCTAATAGGGACTCCTCCTGAGCTTTGTTAGCATTTTCCAGAATAATAATAAGAGCTTTTTAAAGCTTTCCCCTTCACAAAGGGGCTAACATCTTCTGTTCTCTTAGTCAAGAGACTTTTGAAAGAATATGTGGTACCATACCTTTGGAACATTAAAATGAAAGAGATAATCACTTATTTTGCAGGGATTTTGAAACCAAGATATCGCACATTAAAAAGAGCATCTTGAAGAGATTTGCTGTTGTGAGGTTATTACAAAATATCATTTTTACAGACCTCAGCTCATGTCAGGAGCAGTTTCTTTACAATTATTGATCTATTTGAACAATACTTCTGGTTTGATTGATGGTTTGTTGTCATTATTTTAGAAATATTCACATCGTGTCCAGTCCTGACTGGATGCTCCTTTAGAATTCAGTTAGTATTTTTTCACTAAATATTCATTTTAGGACTGTGTCAGATAACAAGAGGCAAAGGTATGTGCCAAGGAAAGAGATATAACTAGCAATATACTAATGATATATCTCTTCTGGATTGCATTTAAATAACTGTTTATTCATAATGACAAAATCCCAACCGTCTACTGCTTACAATTCTTAAATGAAACTGGTAGTGGAGGAATACGGTCTAGTTAGCAAGACTGTCCTTATATGATGCAATAATATAAACATTCCAATAAAGACTTCATTTTCCATCCGGATTTATACTAATCATAATAGACCTCTTCCAACTACATCCCAAAGACAAGATGTTTTGCCCAGTATATGGTGGAGCAAAGTTAGGCTGGCCAAAACCTCAACAATTCTATTTAATGGCAAATTTGGAGGTTTCAAGAGTGAAAGCAAAACCTCCAGTAATTATTTACACACATAAGCAATGACTCTATAGTTGTCTCCCCCTTACCAACTAGGACTCTCACCTAAGATGTGAGAAATAGAAGTTTGAAGTGTTGAAAAAAAAAAGAGAAAACAGGTGCAAAAGTATCACAAAGGAACAGACAATAGTGTCTCTTCCTATCCTATCTATCGTTCTGAGATTTGTAGTATGTGATGGCTTCTGAATGCATTCTGGTCCCATACTGTCATTATGAGCCTGAAGGTTAGTTTTCAATAACTTCATTCAGAATTCAATCTGTATAGATTCTAAGATCTAAGCAAAAATATCTGGCTTCAAGATCTGGATCTGTGATGGTATTTTACTGATGTTTCAATTAAGTTAGTATTTTCTGGTTAAAAATTCAATCTGCAGGGCTTGAGGGCACATCTTGGTGGCACCTTAGAGCATACTTTGCGATCTGTAGTCTGCAGATTTACTGTAATCAGTGAGTCATATTTTTAAACAATCCTGATCGTGTGCATCCTTGGAGATTCAAAGAAATTCTGAGAGTTGCTGGTGAATTTATGAATTACTAACTTTAAAACTTAAGTGCTACTAAATTTTTGTGCTTTTATAACATCAGGGAAAACCAGACTTTTTGACATAGTCTTATAAAAAATGAGTCTTCTAACTAGAAGTTTTCTTCTATCACCTTATCCACTATTCCTATTTTGCACTATGTAGGTTAAAAGTACTTTGGCATAGGGATTGTGTTTCCTCTGATCTCTATAAAATGCTCAACACAATCTAATCCTCATTAGAGCCTAATGCCATAACTGACATCAACTGTGTGCATACAGATTTCTTGCATGAATGAAAACTGACAATTGAATATCCTGATCCCCCAGTAAGTTGTACATATATAGAAAGAGAAATACAGATATATGATTAAACATGTACATCTTTGCATATGCTTGCATGCTGGAGATTTTCTGTATATATTTTAAGAAACAGTTATGCAAAAAGAAATGTAGCTTCATTTGTTTGTCTCTGGTGGAGAAACATGCTGAGAATTTATAGAGGGTAAGGCAGGAGCCTGGGTATCTTGCCTAGTTTAGAAGAGGAGATAAAAGTTTCAAAATACACTATTGGCTCTGGGATACTGAAAAGCCTGCTGCAAGTTAGAGGAAGAAAGAGGTTAGTAGAACATGTCTATTTTCATCCTGTCAAAAGGTTCCTTCTGGCTACCTACAATGCAGACATAACTGACTCTGGAGGAGGGCATCTTTCCATCTCGCTGGGGATACCAGATGTAAAATACAGTTTGCTTGCTCAGCACCATTGCCCCAAAGACTGAGAGAACAGAGGAGTGGGGGAAGGTGAAGGAGAGAAGTCTGGCTAAGGAGAATCGGGGGGGGGGCAAAAAATTAATTGAATCAAATAGTGAACCAGCTGTCTTCACAGCAACTCTGCTTCTGATGACCCTGGTAGAGCTGCAGTGGATGCTGCAGTGCTCTACAAAATACTCCCTCATTTCAGTTTTAAAAGGCTTCATTGCACCTTATCACATCAAAGCAAAGCATCTGCATGTTTCAGTTGTGGGGCATCATGTGTCTGGCTCCCCTCTGGCTCTCACTAATCCCCTGGATTATCGCAGCTCTCTAAAGCAGCTCTTAAAAACCCTGTGAAAATAGTACTCCAAGTGGGTGTGTGAAAAGCAGGGACTGAAGCAGTAAGGCTGCCTGTGCCTATGGAATTCGTATAATCACAGCCTATGATACCCCAAAAAGGTGTTGAAAAGTCTGCTTTTGCACTAGCTGATCCCAGACAATACTGGCTCTCAGCGAGACAAAACAAAATTGAGTCTGGTTCGTTCATTTACTGGACCACATCTGAACCACTGCTATGAGTTATAGCTCATGCTGAGCACACCTATACATTGCTTCTGAATGACCTTCCATCATTCAGGTTTTTTTACTCTCTTTTCCAAAGTCACTATCTGCAAATCAGGGAGTTCTTCAAGGTGATGATGCACAGGCTACAGAGAGGGAAGCCTTTGCTATGGAGGTGGCACCTGATTCTCATAGGACTGCTATCCCAGCAGTTCAGGTATGAAAAACAGAGGGCTGCAGCCTGTACTATCAGTCCAGCACCCCTCATAATCCTCAAATCAACTTCAGAGAAAAGAAGGCAAGCAATGAACACAAAAGGCAAAGCTTTCCCTAAGTAAAGGAGGTGAAAAGTTTATTCAGACAGTATGGCTCTTCCTATCTTAGATCTAGTGGCTGGTCATTCCCAAAGGACAGTATAATAATCCCCATGCAAGTCATGGTATTGAGAACTAAATGATAGTAAACCCTAAAATCTTCAGTAGTCCATGAGATTTTTTTCTTTTCTCTCATTAAAAAATAAAAAAAAGATTATGCATGTCTGACATTGACACAAAGTCTGGAGAACTGACCCATAAAGTAATTAGAAGAGGAATTCACCCTCTGCTCTGCCCCCCTTCCCCAACCTTTCCCATCTCAAAGCCAGATCAGATGAAAGGCAAGCTCTGTTTACTTCCTGATCTGTCTAATTTCAGTAACGAGGACCATCCCGACTTCATCTTCCTGCAGCTGCTAGAAGTGAAACTCAAGAGGCTGCCGCAGGCACTGCAGCACCTTCTCAGAACTGCTTGACCTTAATGGATTAGCGTTTCCCTGAGCAGGTGGCAATTTAAAAAGAGGAGACAAACTTTTACACTTAGGAGACCTCTGGTGAATGGCATCAAATTTCAGAATGTTGAAACAGAGCAAAGAAACTTACGATGCCTTCCCACCTTAACCCTGTGCCACCTTAACCCCCTTGCTATGCACATAAGTTACAGCTTTCCAGTTAGGATCCTAAGTCCATTTATTAAGGAATCAAAGTAAAAATGGCCTTATATTCTTAACATGTCGTACCCTCACAAATCCTGTTTAATTAAAGGAGAGCGATGGGTGCTTTGATTTCAGTCTGCTTAAGTCTGAGTGTCTGAATAGGGTGTTAGGAGTATTATTTTGGGTTCTTCATTTTGCAAGTATGTGCCACAGTAAATACATCATAGTAAAAGCAATAATAGTATCTTTTTTTTTTTTGAGGATGTAATTCTACCAAATGATTCACAGTTTAAACTGACAGCACCAAATGCATTGTACTATGTGTTTTCAGTAGGTAGAAAAGTAGAAAAAAATTCTAGTTTATTTTAAAAAAGAAAAAAAAGTATTTGTTGATTCCACATCAGCCCTAGCAACAGACCAGGTTCTACTTTCTTTTAGTGTTTTCCACTGTTTACTCTGATTTGTTTCTTTAAGGATGCATCATAATAATTACAAGTCAAAACTATCAAACAGATGTCCAAGATTTGATAGCCAGGTGTCAGATACCATATCAAAACCTAAAGACAGAGATACCTCTCCTTAGGTTTCTTTACACTAGCTCAACCCCTACGGCTTTGATGACTTACAAGACCATATTGGATATGTTTTGAAAGAGGTTAGTGCTGTGTATTACTACATTTTCCAATCAGCAGCTAAGAAACATGAGATTGTTTTTTACCACAATAGGAAGGAACATTTCTAGGAGACAGGCAAGATGGCAAAGCAAAAGCAAGGAAAATGAGTGATAAATTGTCTTTTTTTCTTATAAATAAACCTGTTACTTTCTGAATAGTCTGTTCTTCTCAACAAGATGTAGGAATCTCGTATAAATATGCACATACATATGTTTATATATTTATTTTTCTATATGCATTTGTGTATAGTGTTACATATACATATACATATATACCTTTGTGTGCATATACATAATTCACATATAGTTATGTCAGATATTTATTTACCAGGTATTTATTTCCTAGCTCCAGTAGTTTCTGTGTGTTTCTTTATAAGCAGAATAAATTTTGTGTATTTTAGAGTTGTCATGTCAAATGACTTCAGTGGAAAACACTGACATACTGTTCAGTTAAAACTTGCAGTCATTTAACATCAAGGACATTGTCCTTATAAGACAATAATGTCCTGAGAAGCATTGCTTCTGGGATTGCATTCATATGATTGCCCAGTGACATCTAACTTTTCTGAACATATCTGGCTCTATATTGTCTGGCTCTGTCCCCAAAGACCTGTATAGCCATACACGATTCATGAATATTAAAAGCACGATTATACTTTTCACCCCAGCGTAGTTCATCTGTCTATCCAGATATGTATGTCAGCTATTTTCACTGAAGCTGTCTCCCTGACTAGTACCTCACATATAGTATTTGCATGACTTCATGAATACTTCAAAATTGTAAAGCTGCATGTTCTACATGCACATTTCTGATTTTTTTTAGTAAGGGTGACTTCCCCAGGGCCTGCGCAAAGCACGAGTGAAAGTAACTGTCAGAAAGAAAGATTAGCAAAGATGAGATCTGTGGATTTCTCCCCTAGTTTGGTGGGGGCCCCTCAGCCAGCACTTGCTGATACTGTGTCTATGCTGGTTTAGTGTGCAGTGGCGCATAGCTTTGCAGGTATACCCGCATAAAAAAACCTCCCATCCTCTACTGGAAGAAAACTACTGTAGAACTTTGTAATAGAAGCCAGCAGGTTCCAGCATATGGCTTGTTTTCACTCTGTTCTGTGGATCTCCATGCCCTCGGAGACCTCCTTTGTGGACAGCCCAGTGGGTGCACCTCCTGGTCAACATACTCAAGTATTTTTTCTGCAATAGACAGTAGAGCCACTACATAGCACTGAGTATCACAGATACTTTATGCTGGGAGGGAGGGGAACAAAACAAAAAACAACTCCCCACACACAAACTCAAGCAGCAAACATCACATTTTCTTTTTCAAAATAAAGAGAAATTCAAAATATCTCTTTCCCTGAATCCAGCCAAATATGCAACCCAGCAGTGGATTCCTACAAAATGGTGAATTTCAAAGTGATGCAGGATGTAACAAAGTAACAGAGACCAAGGTAGTTTTGTCTTCCACCACTCAGAATCATAACCAAAAATAATCTGTTGAAATTACGCTGGAATAAAATATTTTAGGAAAGTAAGGAAATATACATAAAATATATGCAGTTCCAAAATATTTTACCCATAAATTTCCTCTGCATCTGTGAAACTGGACAAACTTCAGTCATGCCAGATGCAGAAGCAACATTAAAGCTTAATTTCTATTCAGTCAGTAGTTTGCTTCTTTCTTCCAAAATATAAAATTAGGCGAATTCACATGCCTGGAGAACTTTTAAGAGCTAACATATGTGACTATGATGTGAAACAGTAATTTATTTGTATTAATTTTAAACATAGAGTGATTGGAAAGAGGGAGATATTACAAGAGTGAAGTAAAGGCAGAAGTATTCAAGCTAATACAGAGCACACATCTTTCAATTGCATTAGAAATCTCACATATATGTGAGATTTAGGGAAATCCTGGAAATTTCTTACACTCCCTTAGGTTTTGGGGTCTATAAACCAATGAATGGATGGCATCATCTCTACAATACAACAGATAGATTTTTTATTTGTGGCAGATATAATAATGATAGTTTCTTTCATTAACTTTTAGTAATAATCTTTATTTAATAATTAATAAAAGTATAATTTGATACAGTAAAAATTAAAAGTATTCTTCATTTCTCTGTAATGTTTCAGAAAGACCTGTCAAAGGACAAATGATAGCAATTGCTTACGAAATACATACATTAGTCAGATTATGTGTAGACCTTTGCTTTACAACACCTAAGGGCCTGATCCTGATGACAGTTTACAACACAGTTACTATTCCGAATAGTAAACTTTTGACTTGTTAAAAGAAACCAGTTAGATATAGCCTGTATCCTTGAATGTTATAGCTTAAAATGTGAATACTTTTGTTTGAACAGTGAACGTCGTGCTAACTGTTGGTGAGATTCCACCCAGAAATCCTTCAGCACTCCCCATCTAAATTATGGTATCAGTCTTACTGCATAAAATAATATCTCCATCATTAGATAAACAGCAGGACTTTTCCCACGAAGAGCTATGCAGACAATTCCTACCAGCAAAGGTTCTGTCAACTAATAAGTCACTGTATTAATTGGGGCAGGTGTATTCTCCCAGTATCTCCACTATAACATTACATTGACATGTCACAGTCTTGATGCATTTAAATTAGCACTGTAGATAAGCCATTCTTCTGCTGTGAGGCTGCTGCATCTTTCAGAGGTCATCCCTAAGCCAAAAATGAAGCTTCCACCTTCAACCAAAGCCTTCAGTTAAGCCAAAAGCCTGCAACAATAAACAGTTGAGTTGTTCTGACATGATCAGTAAATAAGGCCTATACACCTTTCCTTAAACTATGTTTTAGTATTTAACTCTTCTTCCAAAATCATAATGTAATAGCAGTTATGCTTTCCCAGAATTTTATGATTTTGGTAGAGGAAGGATAGAATCATTTCATATGGCTAAATCTTAACATAAAGAAAGTTAAACATTGTTTTACACTCATTACAGAAGTTAAAAGGGAAAGCATGATTACTTTTACAGTCTTGATTTGAAATTCTCATTGTTCTGCATACAAAGCAATCTTAAGAATATGGTGTATGACTACATATATACTATTAGATGGGTCTTCTACTGCAAGTGAGTACTTGCTGTCTTTAAAAGGGCTAATTATTAGACTGCGTGTATACGAAAATATTTGGTTTTCGTCGTAACCATTAGAGACTATGGCATTTTCTGTTCAGATGCTTCCTACCCACAGATAGAATCTGAGTTTGGGCTGGCTTTTCGGTCAAAAAACAGGAAAGAAATGGCAAAGAGCACTGAATTTTTAATAAAAAAATAATAGCTTTAGTCTTTCTTACTCAACAGTTGCAAAAGACTGAAACTTCAAAGAAACATAAGTGAAAGATGAAGAATATATAGTAGGGAAAAAAAACCAAAACCAAACCCAAGAAAGTCTCTTAGCAGTCCCCTTACAGGTGTTCTGTTTTCCTACTTCAGACCTAAATCTGCAAGTAGTCACTGAGATAGCTAAAAGACTGGGAGGTCGTTATAAAGAAGAACGAACTCTGGAATGAAAAAGAGATTGGTTATTGGCAAGGATCTTTTTCAGGACAAAATAGAGTAAATTTTGCATTGTGCAAACTTCAAATGCTGCAAAACCGGCTGCTAAAATAAGTGTCTGTGGGGAAAAGGCCTGACTTGGGTTAAAAATCAGAGAGCGGATAAAAGCTTTGTGAAAAAACCCTCTTTCCTCACCTTGGGAAAGATGTTTATTGTGACATGAGCTGGCATTTGGAGATTCTGTGTGTTACACCACAATTGCACACCTTTCCTAACAGGATAAAAAAAAGCCATTTGCATGAAATTGCTAAGAAACTTGGTCTCAGGCCTAATGAAATTAGGAAAATACTTACTTTGATTACTGTGAATGCAAATAATTACTGTGGATTACTGTCTCTATGCCCTATGGATCAAAATGATCATACTCGATACAGTGAGTTTAAAAAGGAACCATCATTCCTGAAATTTTTAATCCTAGATATTTTTATTCATGTTGGCAAGAAACTGAGTATTTTTATAAGGGATTAGGTCTTCAAGTGTTGCAAAAAGACACCTAATTGAATTTCAGAATGACTGATTTTACAAAACTTGATTATTTTAAAATTCTCCAAAGTAAACACAAACATTGAAGTACTCGGAATTGCATGTATATGAGATCTTAGACTACTACATCTAAAAATACCATCTCCTATAGACCTTAGGACATTTTTGTTGCTTGATGTGTTTAGAGAGTTACGGTACTCACTTGTGGGTTTTTGGGTTTGGTTTTGGTGTGGGTTGTTTTTTTTTTTTAATTTCTATTTTTTTATTGTATTATTATTATTATTTTATTGTTTTTCATTGTTTTAGGAAAAAATTCAAATAACTTCATGACTTCTCAAAATTCTTTCCAAATTGTAGTTGACTGCAATATGCTATTTTACTTCCTATCCTAAAATACCATAAAGTGGCATGCCATGCTCTGTCCATCAGGTGCTGGACTTGTCCTTGTCTCTGCTTACTGATAGAAGACATCAATACTCTGTACCAGATCTGTCTTGCAGGATGCTAATCACATCTTCACAGGAAGACATAAGCATCAGGTTTCTTGTTGCCAAACTTCAGCTGGGAAATTTATACTGCCAAAAGGTCTGGTTTTATTTATCACATCTAGCATTTTATTTGGGAAAAAAATTGTAAGAGAACTTCTTGCCATACCAGTGGACTGAAACACCTTCAAGACTCTTTTCCCCCCTCATTTCAACAGTATTTCTCTGTTGCTTTAAATTCAACTTATCCAAGGCTTCTGAGCGCACAGTGAAACTTCTTTTAAAGAGATTTTGCTTGCCTTGTGTTTTTCAGACTCTCCACTCCATCTCTGACTCATTCCACGTGGGAGTATTTGCAAAACTCTTTGGCTCACCCAGTCTTTGATTGACGTCAGCATTGTTTCCTTGCTATTTTTATCCACCTTGTCAGGGCTAGTAAGTACAGTGCAGCGTGTTGATTCTGAGTCAATTTTTCATCAATGTTATGCAGCTTGAAGGTTTTAGTGGTGTCTTTAAAGCTTCTTAGTTGATCTTCATGTGGAAGCTTAAATAAATGCTGTTTGCATTAGGACTGGTAAATCTGAAAGATTTCTGTTCCTCATTCTTTGCCATCTCAGGAGCAGTAAGGTGCTTTGCAGAATTTCAGTCAGCACCTATATGTCACTTATACTTATTTATTTATTGGTATTCTCATGATTCATCACAGACGAGGCAGGGTGGCAGGGAATTTGTGAGAAAAGAAGAGGATGAAATAATACGACTGCACCTTGCCACAGTTTTCATATATAACCCCCAGCAAATCCCTCAGTCTTCCGTCCCTGCAGTCCATGTCTGCAGCTGGAGATTCAGCATGTATTTCTCTGACTTGCAGAACTTAGTTCATGTCTGATGTAGAGGTGGAACAAGAGCAAAGTTCAAACAAATCCTGAGGGAGAACCTGAAAAGTGGGGTTAACCTCTATTCTGTTGCTGTCATCAAAAAGGGACCTGTAAATATATAGGTTACTATTATGTTTAATTAACTCTTGAAGGCTCCAGGCACTATGGCCCAAATCCAGCTTCCACCTCTGCAGGCTTTGAAGTGCTGGAGGAAGCATGTCCTATGGTAGCGTAATCAATTTATTCTCACAAGGTGAGAGGACTTTAATGAAGGAAAGAATGATCAGTGGATGTTTGCCAGCATGCTTGGCTTTGCTTCACAAATGTTCTCATTGCTGGCATTAAACCAAGCCAAAAGATCTACTTATCCACCCAAATGTTCCTTACTCTTGGTGGGAGGTAAAAGGTGATGGTAGAATTAGCAACAGAGATCACATTTCCTCAGTTTTCTATCCCACTAAGTTATCCTTTCCATTTCCTAGTGCACAAGTCTCACCTAAATGTCACCTTCTTGGGAAGAGGACACTCTTTGTTGTCTATTCCACCTTCAAACCTATCCCCAATGTGGTCCTTGTACAGCCTTGCAAGCAGTTGCAGGATTTTCCCCAAAAAGTAGAGCCTCTATCAGAGCTAGTCTAAAACAGCTCAGCAACCACTTGCTGAAATTCCTACTTGGTCAGCTGGTCAGTGGGCAGAGGCAGTCTCAATCAGCTGCTGATTCCTATTTCAGCTCTATTCCCTGCTCATGTGTGGAGGATTTCCTATTAGATGGTTTTATGTTCTTGGCATGAGAACCAAATGCTGGAGCAAATGTCTTCCAACTGATCATACTACACTGAACAACTTCCGCTCCTTGATTACTGAGGAAATTATTAGAAGAAGAAAGTCTGTAGATCTTTTATCGTGCCTGCCTTGACATAAGGGAGGTCAGGAACGGTAAGAGAAGGAGAGATTTGAGCAATCATTTAGCTTTCTTGAAAGCTCTTATTCCACTATTTTCTCTACCTTGCTTCTTGTCCACTACCTAATTACTTCCATATCAAGTTCTTTAACTCAGAGTGCCACCCCCCACAGGCTTTTAAAACTTTGTACAAGTCTGTGTCTGGAAGCTGTAGTTGTGAGACCCTGTTTTCTCACGCACGTTGAGTATGTAACTTTCAAAAACATTACGGATGCGTTACATCTGTGACTTTCATCCACACTTGATATATTTTACTCTTGATGTCAATGAAACTGCACAGCATGCTCAGGTTTACTGCAAACACGAGTCTTTTCTGAAGCTGGTCCCTAAGGTGCTTATTTGTGATCCCCAGTAAAATACTTAAAACTGTAATAACTGGAAAGGGTTTAGGTAATTTCAGGTGCTTATTATTTTGACTTGTGCATTTGTATTGTATAAGGTGGCAATCAGGTTAAAAAATATTGTTTGATGTAGAGTGAAGGAAGCCCTCAACAAAACAGTGAAAATGTCTTACTCCTACCTCCAATGCAACATTTTGTTTCCGTTCTTTGGAGCAGATTTCTGAAGCAGAGAAATATAGTTTTAGTTACTATAATTTAACTCATATAGAAGAATGAATTAGTTGGGAAAATGTATGAACAGTAGGATTACCTGTTAGGTGGAAATTACAATGACTTTTAAACTGCACATAATGGGAAGAAAATCTATTTGACATGGACTCAGAGAGTCTTTTATGTGGGAATTTAGACATCCTAATGGCAAAAGAAGCACTTAAAATCAGTGCCCAGCACTAATAAAGTTAATATGTCAGAAAACAGAATTTACTGGGCCAAATAAATAGGGCTTAGATCAATATTTTAAAATATATTTCTCTTCAGCTTCCAGTGCCCGTGACTTCAACTTTAGGTAGGCAAAGGCTAAATTTCCTGGAGGCTCTTTGAGGTGTCAGAGCCTAATCTTGTATGTGCAGTTTTCTACCCAGTATTCAATTTGGGCAACACCAGGAGATCCAATATTTGGAGGTTAAAATAATCTTTATACATGCAAATCAAGTAGTTTGACAGCTAAATTCCAACAACTGTATTTGTAACTGATGACATCTGCATTCCTTTAGGCTAAGACTGACAAGTCAAGCCTTTGGGCTATGCTTTTCAAAATCTTAGGGATTTATATGCATAATTCCCACTAACAGAGAAGTAAACTGGGCACCCAAATACTACAGTCAACTTCAAATATGACTTCCCAAATTCATTCAACCTCTTCCTTACTCTATCAATGCACAGAATACATGGACACCTTTTGGAAACAATTTGTCCGAAAAAGTTATCATTTTAACTAACAGTGTGCTTAGATGAATGAACCAGGCTGGAGCAAAGGTTGTTCTCTGAACTTAAAGTAAGGAAAAAGACTGATCCTGAGGAAGAAGAAATGACAGTATAAGCTGATGGAGTTCTTTCCAACTCCCACATACAAGCTAAGTATGATGATCTGCCTCACGGCCCTACAGGACTTCCAGTAGTTACAGGGAGAATGTATCTTCTGTTTCTTTTCTCCACAGCAAAGTTTTCCAACAGCATAGATAATGCTCAATAAATGAGAGTTTCTTTCGTGACTATTGGCTATTGCAATATTCCATTTTATTTCGTATTTTCTATGCCATGTAATTTGGGCCTTGTACACAGTGTTAATACATGCAATAATTATAATTCTCCTTGACTGCATCATATTTAAAGGTGTAAGCTTCTCAATTCATCTCCTTGAGGCAGATTACCCAGGAGACAACCCGCACATTACAGATGGAGCTACTCTGATCCCATTAACTGAACAGTGAGGAGAGCATTTGAATCACAGACTCCAGAGCCTAGTGAAACCCTGATCTCATTAAAAGCAAAGCTGGCAAGACTGTACCATTGGGGTGCCACTTTGGGTGTGCCTTTGAACTTAAGACTGCATCCAAGGGGCAAATGTTGAGTGGAGATGGGACTGAGACATGGGGATGAGGTCCCTTACACCACATCCACCTGTGCCTGTGAACTTCCAATCCTTTCTACCAGACACCTCTCAGCAATTTATGAAGGTGCCAGGGGGCTCAAACCACCAAAGTGAGGCACAGAAGGAAAATAAAAGAGCAGACGACTTAAAACCAAGTGGATTAATTAAATAATCTATATATTTACCAGTGATAATTCTGCACTAAAAAACCTCT
The DNA here is from genome assembly GCF_025592945.1 of Manacus candei. Taxonomy (NCBI): domain Eukaryota; kingdom Metazoa; phylum Chordata; class Aves; order Passeriformes; family Pipridae; genus Manacus; species Manacus candei. The sequence goes on from NW_026138097.1 coordinate 14,651,539, forward strand.
GGGGTTAGACATTTTATAGGGATTTTAATTCCTTAATTTGGAAGGTTTGGAGCCCTAAGGATTGTTACTCTTCCTGGTTTTTTAAGTGATTTTGTGGAATTGTCATGGTACAGGCTTTGTCTTTTGGGCTGTTTTCTGTTGATACAACCATCTGTCAAGGACAAGATATAGAACACTCCCACTGTCCTATTACATCATGTAGTTCATTGATTTTTGTAGTGCTTAATGGTCTAGAGGTACACACACTGATCTGGAAAATTAAGAAATCTGGATTATATTTGCTGCTTTACCAAAAAACCCTCACTATTCTGTAACTAAGATAAGAGACTTATCTTAGAAACTTTGCATTTTGTTGTGTGATCTACTGCTATGGGAAAAAATACTCTGTGCAAGAATTAAGTACTCAATATTAGTAAGGTCATATATTAATTCTGGATATGGATAAATATGTTGCACCTATACATTGAGCAACACTAATTCTGAAGATAGAAAAAAAAAATATAGATTCCATTGACCTTTACTCTCCCTTCTTCTTTGTCCCAAGTGATCTTCTTCAAATCTAACTCCTGTCCCAAACTTTACATCTTTATCATTAGGAAACACAAGCTCAAATATATTTTCTTTTCCCCACTCCCTTTCTTTTCCTATTCACACCTCCTCCCTTTCAAATGCTTTTGTCAGAAATGAGAGTCTAATATCCTATTTGACTGGTAGGCTTTTTCAAAGCATGGCTTACTGGAATTGTAATATAATGAGAACAGGTACAGAGGCATAAACCTCTTCATTCTCCTGCAAGGAACATGAAAAAGTTCAAGATGAATAAGTGAATCAGCTATTTAAATAAAGTGTAAGCTGCGTTCAAGCTCCAGATGGCCATTTTTGTATGGAAAAAAGTGGCAGCAAGGTTAAAGACCGTGGTACTGCAACTGTATCTTGAACTTGAGGAAGTTCAGTTTTTCCTTGTTATGATATCACTTATAGCGTGTCTCAAACATTGTTTGAGTCTTCACAAAAGAGAGAAATTGAAAATCCTATAAAAACGAAACCAAAACAAAAACTATGCTTTTTTATTCCTCTTCTTCTTTTTGGATAAAAATGCAGAAATCTTTCTACACCAACAGGGAACAGGGACACAGCATTATGTTTTGCTTTTGGGCACTTCGGGGAAGGAACAAAGCAAAGGCAAACTAAATGCCTAAACTAAATGGGAGTTAAACTTACCTTAGGGAAAAAGGGAATCAGAAGCTAGAAACAATATTTGCTCTAAGCAGTGATGTGCTATAGATAAGACTGTTTTGTTCCAGCCTCCAATAAGTCCTCTGTCCTTGAGTGCTCCCGCAGGAGGGGAAGAGGAGAAATCAGCCAAAAAGTAACATCTCCTGCCATTTAAGTCATAAAAATTTTGCATAGCCAAGGTGAGGTGAAAGCACTGTTTAGAAAGCTGGCAATACCGTATTGATGTGAAGGGGAGTATCTTTTTGATTTTTCTGTACTACGTTATCAAATATTCTTGCAAGAATAAGTCAGACGAGCTCTGGGTGGGTGGGGGAAATGCCTCCTTTCTGGAGTGAGGTGCTGAGCTTGATCAGAGGAGTGTGACCCATGTGACAGATGGGAGTGGCTGCCTCAGAGGTGATAGGAAGGTTTTCCCAAAAGATCAGACAGGTTTAGCTGCTGGACAGTGAGTCACTTCCACCTAAACATAGAAAGTGCAAGGACAGAGTGGGCAAGACTGGAGTTGGATTTAAAGCTTTGTTTTTGTCTTTTAGGGGGAAATTTGGTGCTAGTTTTTTGGTTGGTTGGTTGTTCTGGCTTTGGGGACAGGGTTTACTATTTTCTTATTTAATCTGTTACCTATTTGACATATGTGTTTTTAAAAGCTTCAAGTTTTTATTCAGGTAAAGTGGAGATTTTTTCCTATCTTCTCCAAGTATTTCCTTTTAAAAACGGGCAGAGCAACCTCAGCTGCAGCTGCAGTTGTGTTTCTTTCACAGTTACACTTTCCTGGAAATAGGTAGGCAGTTTTTCCTTAAAAGTGTACTCTTTCATGGAAGGTATTATTGTATTATTTTGACAGTATTATTGTACAACGAGTGTTAGAGCTAGCAGACCATATGGAACACGTCAGCATACCTGCATACTGTAAAAATACCTGATATTTTAATAAATCCAGTTCATTGCTGGGGCAAATATTCTTATGGAGGAGTATTTTAGAAAGGGATAAGTCATTGCTCACAGCAATGTTTTAGCCCTTATCCAGAGAGTCAATATGTGTGTGACAGATTTGAGGCAAAAAAAAGAAATCTCAAATTTCCCTCCACTCTGTTTGCAAAATTGTAGAGAGAGACTTCCCAGATCCACCCTTAGCACATCAGGAGTTCTGGGATGGCTGTATCTGCATAGTGGGTTGTTTTATTCAATTTTCTCAGGGAAGTACTACAGAGTTGGATAAGAACAACGTATAATGCTACTCCTCCCCATCTCTGAGGTAACGTCTCAGTTTAGAGACAATTCCAGTGTCTTTCCTGAGGTCTTCAGAGGCCACACAGCAGAGCTTCTGTGCGTGGTAGGGTTGAGTTTTGTGGAAAGAGGCTACTTCCCTTTATGCAGCAGAATGGATAACGTGGGCCAATAATAACATGCATCCATTGTACAGTGTAAAAGAGGCTTCTCTGCAAAAATGGTTGTTTGTTTTCCTTTATGCCTTCTCAGCTGCCAAATGCAGACTTCTTCTGCCCCTTCTCTCTCATCACCAGCTCCCACTCGGTGTGCCTCCTTAGCATGCTCTATGATGGTGACACACACTCCATTGAACCCTGCTGGAGTCTGAAATTCCCCAGCATGAGACAAATAAACAGCCTTTTTTTTTCTTTTCTTGCTTTGTTGTCTAACTTCCCAGACTGACATGCTGTAAAATAGAATAAACAAGAATTTTGAAATCTACGTTGATCAACACTGGTGGGGTATGCAGAAAATATATTGTGAAACAAATGCTTTGAATTAGGACAAATGCAAAGGCTTAGGGCTGATTAATAGCTACTGCAGTCAAAGACTTCTGAGATTTTTTTTCAGTGCTGTGGGCCAGGATAGAATTTCAAACATATTAATTAGTGATAGTGTAGACGTTTGTTGCTGAATCACTAAGCAAAGGAAAGTAAGTGCTAGAACAAGCCAAGAAATACTTTTGGATACTCTGTCACAAAGAAATCAAAGCAAGAGTACCACTGTCAGCCTCTGGATCAATTGGTCTGTAGGAATGGGTAACTTTGAAGATGGGGGTAATGAAAGACTGATAGACTAAGAATAGATTTCACTTGCTAGTTATGCCAATATTTGATTGATGGATTGACTCAGTTTGACTGATGAAAGCCTCTATCAACCTTCTGCTGTATCAAGATACAAACATGTCCAAACAGGTAAAAATGTTCATCTGCACAAAATAATCAAGATAGAGATGTGATGAGTAGGATCTCTAAAACAGTTGGAAGAATCCCTCACCGTACAAATGATATTTTCCTCTTTGAGGTGGTTAATTTTTGCATATAGATTTGAGAAATGTGGTTTTTTTAATCAAACTATCTGCTAGGAATTAGTTGGATAGCTATCCTTTTTACCTCCTTCTTGGACTGGGATTCCACATGGCACCTAGAAAAATCCCCTGCTCTCATGAGCTGGTAACTAAGTAACTGATTATCTGGCAAAGAGATCTGACTGATTATCTGACAAAGGAAAACATCTCCTGTCACCTCATTTATTGAGAAGTGCTCAGCTACCTCAGTGGCTGCAGAAGTAAGATGGAATGCCAGGTGTTTAAGGGAAACCAACGCAAGTCTATACACAAGCAGAAAGGCAAGATCCTGAAAGTTTAAAAAGTCTCAGATGAATGCTCAAGAATGGGAAGAAAACTCAGGTAAGTGAGTACATATACTTATTTCAGTATTTCCTTTAGCTCCATGTAGCTTTTCTCCTAAGGAGACTGAGACCAAAGTGCTCAGATTGAAAGAGTACTGAAACATGCTCCACTTAAGCGAAGTAGAAGAGCATACTTGTCCAACATGGTGAAACCCACCACTGTAGACTTGAAAATATTTGCTAAGAGACAATTATTGTTTCCCTAATGTTGACATCACCAAGAAGTTTCTCCGTCTAATTTATCTCCAGTATGGAGCTGAAGCAGATATTTAGATGTCCTCTGAAATTTCTTGAGTTCCAATTCAGGGCAGGAGATCCATGCCAGGGAAGAAAAAATATGCCTCTGAAACTACTCTGCAAGGCAGTCAGGCTGGGGAAATATCTTCAGTTCTGTCCACATGGTGCTGCTTGTTCTGGGAAGCTCTCTAACTGTTCACAGCTGTAAAAAAACATATCTTTAGCCTCCCCTGGTAGAAGAGAGTTCAGGAACAAAGTTACTGCCAGTTCCAAGCCAAGCATAGTGAGAGAGGCAAAAGTTACTAAAGATGCATCCAGAAATGGTATTGTTAAGGCTCCATCTTCTGGAGTCACACGATTATGCAAAACATTCCTGGTTTCATGGTTCATTCTTTTAAAATCTTGCCTTATCATGGTTGAAAAGACAAGTTGGAAATGGCTGTAAAGCACAAGGCAAGCAAAGGGAACTACTGGGTTTGTTGGCTGGTTGGTTTTCAATCACATGATTTAGGCAAGGGGGTAGGGAATTCAGGAATGTGCTTCCTTAGCAATGGCGAGAGCTTCCTCTAGAGGACTTCCACAGCAAGCAGTAGCAGCAACTCTGATGAATGTCTACAGTTGACCCCTTGCTGCTGTAATACCGTTTTGCTTCATACCAGTACCGTGTGAATGATTACACTATTTGGAGGTGTTCCAAAGCCAGCAGAGCCCCATAGTACAAAACTGATTTGTACCATATGAAACTGTTTTAAATGCTGAGCAACTACTGCCTGAGAATCCACCTCTCCACTTCTGGTCCCTTCTGGAAACCAAAAGTCAAAACCTTTTAAACCACTATGTGCCCTTGCAAAACCTCAACCAGGCAGCATACAAGTCCATCTCCACCAGCATAACACTCTCCCACAAGTTCTAAGTCCCAAGTGCCGCAGATGCATTTTGCATCTGTTAACATCAAACCTGTCAGGAAAGTGGAAGACTACATGTGATTACTCCAGTGCTTAAAAGATTATGTTGGGGCTCCATAAGTAAGGACATCAAATTGGTAATGAAATCACAAATGGCACTCGAGGAAGTTCCAATTTTTTCATAACACTGGAGGTCTCTCATATTCTCTGTTTCAACTGGTATGCCCCATACAGCTGGCTGATGGCTGTTGCTTTCCTAAAGCTTCTCTTTATAAACAAATAACATGCTGAATTTTTTGTTGTGAAAACTGATTTTACTAATTTTAATGTTTTCTTCCATGAACCTCCAGGCTGTTGCTGCAATTATTAACTAGACTGATTTTTCCAGTAACAATAAATATTAGAGTCCTAATCAGTTCTCAGACACGCACACCCCCCTCTATCCTCCACTGTTTTTGAAGTGTGATTTCAAATACAGTATTTTGCTTTTTAAGCTATAAAAGCATTTTTAAAAGTTCAAATATATACTTAATCCATAAAACTAATTTATGGCTGTGCAAGTAGAAGAAACAAAGGTTACTAATTAATGGCCTGAGTTATTTAAAAATTACTGAGGTAGGCACTTTTCCTCCTGATTTTTGATGACTTTTCACATGCAAATGTGGGCCTACATTGTGCATGAACTTACTATGGGTAGACTCATACAGATATGGAAATTCTTACCCAGGACAATAAAGAGAGATTTAATGTGCACTCTGACTAAACCATGATGTGGTGGCATAAAGTATGTCTCTTAGGTGTATGCATTACTATAAGCACAAGAATTGCTGAGAAAAGTCTTGAAAAAAAAAATTTGGGCCCAGTAAAGTAAATGTTAAAACTTCCTATTGACTTGGCATGAGGAAAAAGTTTTCACTGCCTTACAATGTTTCATAACTGATCCTATCAGCACTAGATGGATCAAGAACTCTTTTATTTAATCAATAGCCTTACTTCAATCTCCTGAAGTTTCCTGCATGTTTCTTTTTACTTCTTTAAACAGAGTTACTTTCCTCCATGATACCTATTATGTATATTGTCCTTTATGGGACCAAATTTGGAAAAACACCTACATGCATGTTTAATATCAAAGCCCACTGAAGCTCATCCACTGAATAGCAGTCTACTGAATGTTTAGGGTTTTTTAATTAAACGCATATCAAAATTTTGGCTAGATTATCACCTTACCTATCATAACAGTGATAGGACATAGCAATGTGTTTATTGATCATGTTTTCTTGATGGTCACTGAAATTTATTTGAATAGTGTGATTCTACTGATATGTTACAAAAATATCATCTTGGGAAGCACATTTAGACAAAAAAATTCTAAGGAAGAGAGTGTCACCCATGCCCTGGTTATTTTATTTATAGAAGCAGGACATCTAGACTGAAGACTAGTCAAAAACAGGGCACATTATGAAATGGGAAAATAAATGCCATCTAAAAGGTTGTTGTAGACATACTCAAGAAGAACATCTGTAACTCCAAAGAGTAGATTGAACCCTCCCTAAGCACAGTATTTTATGTGAATAATACTGAAGACTTAGACCTTGATCCAGTAATACAAGTTTGGTTATATTCATGCAAATACTATTGGTTTATCAGGTACACTTAACTCTAGATCCCAGACCAGGAAAGAGGGGGGAGGGGGTAAAAAACCACTGCTTATTCACAGCTTTAAAGGAAGTCTTTAAGACATTTTGTTCAGGGAGGTGAAATTATCTGTTCCCTGAAAGGTTCAACAGACTAGCTGAGTTTTTAATTGGTTGAAATTATACTTAAGTTTTAGGTTTTTTTCTTTCCTTTTCTTTCATTTTCTTTCCTTCTTTACTTTCCTTCTTTCATTCTTTCTTTATCTCACAGGCCTCGGTGTTTTTCCTTCTACACACCAATAAAAAGAGTCTCAAAATATTCCTGGTGGACTGAAGCTTCACAATGAGAATAATAGGCATAATAACTATCATACAGTTAGAGTGGAAAAGAGGCATGCTGGGTATATCTGTCTCCCTATAGATGCTGTTCCATTTTTATTCAAGTGGAAATTGCAAGAGTTGTGTAGATAGGTCCTCTGAAGATCTCTGAATCAAACCAGTTTTAATTAATCTTATCAATCATTTCAGAATAATCAAATTAATGAAAAAAATGTGGTTGACTCTTTGATTCCAGCAGCAGCTACATTTTATCATATGAAAAAATGACTTTTTCCTTTGTATTCTAAATGACTGAAATTTGAAAAATAGATTTGTTAACTTCATAAAGGGCAGTAAATGTTATTACAAAAATGGTTGGTTAACTTGTCACTGTTCTGTTCTGAGGTTTGGAGTAACACTCACAATGGGATTATTGATATAAATAGTATCTTTTTAGGAGGAGGAGGGCAACATGTTCCTTTGCAGCAGTTCATTTATTAAACCTCAATAATCTTCACCCTTTCAAAAGATGGGAGCTCCCTGAAAATAAAGGGTATATTAATGAGAGGCATATAACTCATCGAGCTTGGAGATATTATATCACTCTTTATGATATAACTATGGATTTTTGATAGAGTCAGGTGCATGATGAAGAGTCGTGGTCTCTGCATGACACTCTGCAAAAGCAATGGGAGTACCTAGCCCATCTGCTAACTGCAATTTAATAGCTTGACTTCTGGCACATTGCTGGCAGAAAAAGCTACAAGCAGTGCTTTATACACTGAGCAATGTGCATTCTACACTAGTTCCATTTTATTTAGATGGTAAACTCCTTGGGGCAAGGTGTCTTTCTGTGCTGTGTTTGTCAAATACTATGCACAACGGGGTTCTAGTTTGGCACTAGATGTTTTTACACTGTGCAGAGATGCTCAGTCCAGCAGCACCTGAGCTCCTACTGGGAGCAGAGGCAGCCCAGACGTGGCACCACGGTGTTGTTCTTGCATTGCTGAAAAAGCACCAGTCTCTCACCATCTGACAAACTTGGGGCTGTGCCATGCCAGTGCCACAATACTGCTTTAGGATCCACCTTGGTGGAGCTGTATGGCACAGAACTGTGCCACATGGATGTGTCAGCTTGGATCTCCACTAGCTCAGACACCGTTTTGCCCTGACTCATAGCCCAGGACAGAATGGCACTTAACCTCCAAAGTGCTACAGTAACACTGCTAGGAAATACAGTCCTGCAGACACTGCTCTGTGACCCACACCTCAAGCAAGTCTGAACAAGCAGCTCCTTCTGCCAGACACATTTGAATGATCTCAGGTCTCCTGTCTGTTTGGGACTCTGTTCCACCATGTGCCTGATGCTGCTAAACTCTTAGACATGGAAGTACCACCAGGGATTTCATAAGATCAGATCACCTATCTAATCTTTTTAAACTAGATTATGGTGCTTTCTCAGTTGTAGGCCTGAGCACTCTATGCTTTACAGGGTGTTGCTCAAATTGGTTTCAGTGGGATTAAAGTGCTTTTAGAAGTTTTTTCTACATGAATTTGACCAAATTTTTTTCAATGCTGTGAGATCTACAATGGATGTAGGAATTTATTGATATCCTGCAGATCCAGGGAGTGTTGGTTCCCCTCTCTGACCTTGTATTTCAGGATTGACCTTCATGTTTCCAGTGGTGCATTTTGGATTTCATTTCTCTGTCTCTGCAGTAAGGTTGTTTCCATCTGAGCATTTCACCAGAAAGCAAAATATCATGACGCCATCAAGTATCACTCTACTCTGAGCCCTTGGGCAGTAAGACTGGAGAGCACTGTGTAGAGAAAGGACTTCTTCCCATGCTTCATCCCTTATCAATATACTGCGTGCACTGCAGCAGGGCTAGATCCCATAGAGCTTTAAATATATTTTCACCTTCTCTTACTTAGTTGTATATGTCTGTTTTCTTCTACAGAGTGAAATGTTGCTCATTGTCAACACGGGGGGAAAATTTCAAAGTAAAGGGATACCTGGAGGTTAAACACCACAGACTTTTACCATAACAGGGAATATCACAGGCCTGAACAGCACTGAAGTCATCCAATATATTAATGCATAGTGCTGTAATGTCATCATGGATCACCTGTTTCTCTGCTCAGCATTTTTTTCTGGACCTTGTAACTCATTCTTGCTTTGAGAATATCAGGTAGTGCAGCAGTGACAGGTGACAGTGAAATTTCTTTTTCTATTCTAAGTGCTGGTGCCGATACTATGATGTGCTAATACATCAGCAACATTGATAGCATTAATGTTGAGCCCTTTCTCTAGACTTAATGTTTTGCCATTTCTGGTTCTCACCATTCACATTGTCTTTCCCACAGAGCTGGGAGGCTGCACCTGCACTTCTCCCAAACGAGAAAAGGAGAAAGAAGAGGCTGGAGACAGGCACATGCTCCTCCTCTCTGCATGGTTCTGCAGTTGGGCCAATTATGACCTGCCAACAGGTTGTAGCAAAAGAGCAGGAGAGTGAAGGGGCCCATCGTAGGGAGTAAAATCCTGTATCATAAGAGAGTTCTAAAGAACCCTAATATAGGTTAGAAATGGAGTGTCCCACAAATATAAAACAAAAGTAAAACAAATATTTTTACCATTTCAAATCATCCTAATTGAATGTGAAGGCTGTGTATAGAACTGTAATTCTGTCCAGAGGCTGCTTGTCAAGTCATGTTTTTATTGTAATTACCTGATTTGTTCAGCTTTAATCGTATTTACTTTTGAAGGTCAGCTGTCCTGCTCTGAAATGGCTAGTGAAGGCTGTGAGAATACACATCATTCATAGGGAGAAAAGCAAAAACCATAAAAGCTCTTTTAATTTCGACTCCACAGCAGAAGAGGTAGTATTTTCCTTCACTTCTCAGCAGCCCGTATTTCTTCATCAATACTATTTATTATTTGTTCCATAATAACTCTTAGAAGTGCTGCTCGTGACTGGTCTCTAGTGAACGCTGTGATATATATGTCCAAAATCAGCATCAACCCATACCTTGGAGACCTTGTAATGTAAAGAGGTGAAACAAAGCACAAGAAAAACAGTATAATTCTCTCCATACCACTGATGTAACAGCAAAGGCACAGAATTTTGTGCTTTAGCCTCCCAACTTTGCTTAACATCATAATCACAGAGTTGTCAGTTCTCTCTACATCACAGGAGAACAAATCATATTCTGTCTTCCTGTCCCTGTGAGACACATACAGAAAAATACTTAGTCTCCCTGCCCCAAAATAATTTCTACAGACTGGAAGAAGACCAGTAAGCCTTAACAGTGAACTTAAAAGCGATCAAATATACAGTATGGGTTTCCAAAGTTGCTCCAAGATTTATTTTGTTTGTTTACAGTTTGAAAATATCAGGAAGCTACTGGTCTAAAAAATATTTGAAGAAGAAAATAAACATGTTTCCCTGAGAAGATGAGAGGCATTCATATTTTGCTTCCACCTCAAAAACTGTTTCAGGTTTAGAGCTAAACTTTGAGGCATGAGGCTAAACCATTGGCATTGGGATACCCTGCAAGGAAGACCTTTATATTCTACTACCATGTATTCTGAATGAAAAAGGGCAGCTTCGATCTTTCTTTTTAAAAGAACAAATAAGAAAACTAAAAAAAAAAAAAAAGGCCAGCCCCTGATTTTCACGATTTTCTTTGTTCAACAGTCCTTCTGTCACTTTATCAGTTTAGTCCTCAGTTTAGTTTCTAAACTTTGGCCATGCAATGGAAGACCACAACTGCAAGGAGGACTCAGTGGCACCTGATTAATGGGTTTTTCCATGAAACAGACATTTTTCCATGAAACAGCCTGCTGATTAACTGTGCTACAGCATAAATCCAGCAGAGGAAAATCCCCAAATAACAAAATAACCTAACATATAAAACCAGCAGTAGATTTTTAAAGACAGCTAATTAGTTTTAAAGTCCTTGTGTTCCTTACAATCTGAAAGGAGCATTAATATATTCATAAGCACTAACCTTAAGTCAGTGCTGCGTGCTCAAGCATAAATTCTTTTATCAGTGGATCTACTGCAATTCTGGGAAGAGGTAAAGTTGCTGAGTGCTAACATTGTAGGCAGCTTCTTGTTGAATATAAGTATTTTCCTAGAGCTCACCTAAAGAAAAAGACTTTTGTAACTCCTTTCTCACCTCATCTCCTGGATTACCATCTCCCCTATTCCTAACCATATTGAATCACTACTTTTAAGTAAAATTCTTATTTACTTAAAAGTTGTAATCTTCTAAAAAAATTAAATTACTGTATTAAATTTATCTTTGAGGTCTGATCACAATCATTTTATGAAGTAAATAATCTATACTGTTATCATTTTACAGTGGACTGTTTTTTTTCCTTCAAAGTACGTTGAATTAGAATAAAATTTCTAGGTGGTTATTCAGCTCATGTAGTCAGACACTGTGTTACTCAGTGGTTTGGCAGCAAACAATGAAATGGAAACACTCACCCATTTGTTCTTCCCAAATGGGCAGCATGGGACTAATCACTCTTCTACCTATCCTAGAAACAGCCGTATTGAATTTTTCTGTGTTTACCTAGGACCACACTACTCAGGTGACTGGCCATTTCTGGAAACTTAAAAAATCCTACTCTAGTATCTCCACTTCTGGGCTTGCATCAGCCTCTTGGATCCTCCATTCAAGGAGATATATTTCCAGTTTCTTTTCTAGTGAGATTCTTAGAGGACTAGAATAAGGATTTGTACATCGTCAAGTTGCATTAGCAAGGCTGGGCAGAGGAAATGACACCACACCCGCTTATGCAAAGCATATTATATATCCAAAGGCACACCTCAACAGCCTTAAAGCATAATCTAAACAAAACAGAGGAAGTGTGGAACAGGAAGAATTAGCTCCATCCCAGGCTTTATCCTGGTTCCCCCAGGTCCTGACAGTAACTCCCTGGGGCAGCTTGAGGTCTATCAGCGCAGTGGTTCCTGCAGCACATGTTTTGTTGACTCAAAATGTGACTAAAAAAGCCCCAAAGGAGGCAGAAACCAGGTAAACCATATAAATAAGCATGGGGTGGTTCATCTCAGCACATGATAAATGTACCCTGTTGAAACACTGGAGTCTTTCACCTACCATTAAGTGTTATATATGTCAAAGGACTATTTATACAAAAAGGAGACCAAGCCTGGGCTATTCTGTTAACTGGAATATCATAAAAACTGCATATAGAGCTCCTTTGCTTAGCGACGTTTAACATCAGCCCAAGGTATACAGGAAGATGGTACCAGTAGGTGATTCCATAATAAAGAAAGCTAATCTCTAGGAATAAGGGCTTTTCCCTTCATCACTATGAGATGGTAATGCTGGAACTATACTTAAAAAAAAATAAAAAAAGAAATCTTCTAATTAGAACTGAGGTAATTATATTCTCAGTAAAATCCCTTTCCTAAATTTGACCTCTGTCCAGTAATAGTGCAAATAGTAACAGTGCTGCCAACACTCCACTTTCTGACACACATAATTTCATCCTAAAATCTGACCCCATTCTATACTTTTATATGTGAATTAAAGAGCAGCTTTCTTAATGTCAACTGCTCCACAGTTCACCCATCTTCACCTTCAATTACTTTTTTAGAAAGGATACGGTGTAATGATATGCTCACATGTGGGATTATGGGGTTAAATTAGGCAAGCTCTTAAAAAATAATAAATCTATTGTACACAATTCCACACTTTTTAATCTTCTTTTCAAACTGTAACCTTATATTTTGTTTTCAAACTTAGAGACCTTACTCTTTGTTATATTGTATGGCTAACAATTTCAAATTGTACCATGTCTCCTCCCTCATTTAGAAAGCTTTTGTTCACTGCTTCATCACTATCTGCATGTAGAGACAGGCAACCATAGTCTGTACGCAACAGTAATAATAGCACATTAGATAACGTCACCAAATCAGCTACATGCTACAAACACATCTGAAATTTTCCATGCTTCAGTACTATTTGGAAGGTAGGTAATCTTACAATTCTTAGGAATTTTTTTTTTTTGTTACAATGGGATCTAGTTATGCCAAGAAAAAAATGCCTTGCATGGAGAACTTGACACCTCAGCTATAAAAAAAAAAGGGACTAGGAGTGATAAAAAAGGTGGGACCAGAGATAAAAACAGCAACGTGAAATTAGGCCAAAAAAGAAGTGAGAGAGAGAGAATTAAGCACATATTCACACTATTAATCTCTCAGGAAGGCAGAATTTCACCAAACCCTGACTTTTCTAGGTCCAGCTTTTCTGCCGGAAACTTTCCTGACTTGAGTTTGAAGACAGTACTTAGCATTTGTGTGGTACTTGGGATGGGAAGAGATGGTGTGTCTTTTAAAAGTAAGGGGTAACCAGTGGCTAATGATGCAGTTTCCCTTTTCAGCTTATGTTTTTAAGAGGCTCTTAACAATCATGACTGGGGTTTTTTTAAAGGTAGGAGCTACCTTCTTTGCATAATGTAAGAATGGACCCAAATCAGAAAAAAAATTCATAGGAAGTTTACAAGAGATGAAATTTTGGGGGCCTTAAGTCACAAATTTATTGAGTGCAAAGTCAGATAGGCCACTAGAAATCTAAGCCTCATTTCATAGTCATCCTAGGCCCTTGCAATCCATATGCATTACTCCATATCAAGATCAATTATTTGTTTTCTTTTAAAATACCTCTTCAAAAAAGACATAAGGTCTTGATTTGAAGATTCCCCCAAATGACACTTTGTTGTGGCAATTTATCCCTCCCCACCAGTACTGCTAAAGATGTGCACCTTAACTGCTATCTGAATGGAACTACTTTCAGCCCTTGACCATGGTTATTCTTTTTTTCCTCTTAATGATATAGTCCTTTAGTACCAAGCATTTCTCCACTACTTCTGACCAAATCACATCCCATCATTTTGATCAGCTAAAGGGATTGTTTTTACTAAATCCCTCACTTTTTGTCCTAGTTAGAACAGCTGGGACCGGGTCATCACTGTATGGATGTAACCCAAAACTGTGTATTCTATAGCCTTCCAGGCCATTTCCCAGAAACTGTTATCAGTAGACCATTTACACCGTCTGCCCAGAGCAGCCTGACTCCTCAGGCTATAAACTGGGTGTTAAGAGGCCTTCAAGATAGGAGGGTGCCCCCTGTCCTCACACCCATTGTGGAACTCCCCACCCTGAGGGAGGTACTGGGCATTCCTGTCTGAAACGGAAGATATATATAATCTTGGAGTCTTGGGACTTTTTTAACCACTCGTGGGATCCAGAGAAAGGACTGTGACCACCACTCTCGACTGGACTGAGACCACCGCTCTCGACCAGACTGAGACCACCACTCTTGACCAGACTGCAACAGCACTCTCACCAACAGGTTTTTTCCCTCTCCTTTTGCTTTGGACTCAGGGGGCCCAAAGAACACCACTCTGTTCATGCCCCAGGGTGCTGGGTTATACATTTGGGTTTTGTGGGTTAAAACCAATTGCTTGTCTGTATAATCGTATTTATTGTATTATTTTATTAAATTGTTATTCTGACTTATAATCTCTCTTTTGAGTTGGGTTCATTTCCCCTGCCGGTTTACCTTTAAACCAGTACACTTTTGTTCTCTGTTAATTTTTAATTATTTTTTCTGTACTTTTTCTATTGTTAAGCATCCTTTTTTTAATTTTTTTTTTTAATAAAAAATGAAGGTCACAGGAACTCTAGAAGTACCTACACCTATTTACCAAGGCCACATGTAAGTGTTAGATGACTTTCCTGTTCGCAGTTTCTTTTTCTTACAGAGTTGTTCCTCAGCCTTTCCTTTGTTCTGGAAGTTTACTGAGAGCTGTTTGTCTCGTGCTCTATTTCAGTTGTATTTTTTCCAGGTGATGGGCTTCCCCTGCTCTCACCCTTGAGATCTATTTTTCTTTTTAGGTGGGACTAATTAGCTGTATTTAAAACAGTTCACTTGAACAAGCTTAGCTACAACTGATTCAGATCAGTTTATATGCCTGTGTCCATGATGTCTTGGTCACCTAGAACCTTCCACAGCTGCAATTCATTATTTACCAGTTAGTGATTCCCAGAACTGAAAATGCTGAACAACACTGGCCCAGTACTGATCCTTATGGTAACCTCCCAACATTAGGACACAACTGTCAAACAGCAACTCCGCATTAACCACTGACCACCGATGACTGTGATTTTGAGAGCTGTCATGTGACCAATTTTTAAGTAATCCAACATGTTCTTTATTGGTGTTGCATATCATTGACTCTATAATCAGGATATTGTGCACCACTAATTCAAAAGTCTTTGAAAAGTCCATTATATTTACAGACTATCCCATCACTCAAATCTCAAAACTGAGCAGTGAAATAACACCTCCTCCCTCTAAGTTTAAAAGATGCTTATTTTCTGCTATTCCAGTAGCAATGAATGAACCTCCTCATCAAGTAGAAGGATACTATTCCACTTATTTCCAAATGCAGGGACAGAAACATTTATTGAACACTTTTGCCTTTCTTGCATCCTGAATACTACTGCCACTTCCCATCTACTGTGTTTTGTTGCCGTCTTGATGGAAGAAACCTTCCAAACATTTTAGATCATCCAATATCTATTTGTCCCGTATCCTAACATGTTTGCCTATTATGACAAATGTAAGTTAGTACCATTTTTCATCCTTCTCTTGCATCAAACTATGATTTCTGTCCATGGTTTTTTTCCAGAGAATTCCAAATTCTTATTCATATGTTTATTTCTGGATGTGGTTAGGATTTTACCAATTTTTTCCTCTTTAAATTACCATGTCGTGTGCATGTATACATCATTATCATTGATCATTGTCAATGTGAGAGTTAGTAGCTTGATAACCCAAATATCTTTGTGTTCCCTCTTAGTAATCTTGTTACCTGATTGACTGAATATTGGAAAAATTGGTATGACAAGAGACCCTTAAATATAGAGCATGTAGTTAAAATGACAGTCCCACAGAAGACAGTCATTGAGGATGTATGAAAGGAAAAAGAGCATGAACAGGGCAAGGAACACAGAGGAGGCAACAGAACTGAGGGCCATTGTGGTTCTCGCTAGCTGCTGTGAAGAGGGAACTTTGAAGGTCTATAGGTTCTCTCACAGATGCTGCTCTTTCCTTTGTAAATGGCTATCTCCACACAATTTCCATAGGAAAGTGATGTTTTCTTCATTACTTGGTTTCAAGCTGAGCCTTCAGTTCATAATGAGTCTTGGTTCATAATGAATTTCTGAGGTCTGACTTTGTTGTCTTTTTCTGAAAATCTCATTCATATAGATTATCTTTAATAAGACTATAAACATAAATGAGCTCTTCCACTTATTGAAGCTTTCATTCCTGCTAGAACCCTTTCTGTGGCTAAGCCCCTGTCAGAGATACAGTCCCCTGCCCCAAGCTTGTAATTCCTCTGTGAATGTGGCAATCAGTACTTTTCCTTAAATTATAAATAAACCTAATGTCTCATTTGATTTCACGTTCTAGGTCTCTTCACAGTCATCTCTGTTAGTATACTAAAGAGATAAAGCAAGAACAAACCTGCTACCTTATCTCTTTGTGAAGTACAAATCACTTTAATAATATTTTTCCACAGTAACATGTCAATTAAGCATGTAATGTGTCAACTAAACACGGAGGACATGCCATCTTCAAGTCAAAATGTTTTTCCTCCTAATCAAATGCTTTAAAATCAGCTGAGAAAACACATGATTGGCACTAGTCTCACATCTTTTGATCTCATGCCCCTTCTAGGTCTGACCAGTGTGGGTTTGACAGCTGTTTGTAATTCCCACTTATCTTTGGCCTTCGCCAGCCTTTCTTTTGTATTTGACAACCAATGGAACTCCTAGCTGACTTCCTGAGACACTAGAATGTGGAATGATCCTACCTAACAATCTCATTTCATCATATATAACTATGCTTTGGACGGAGGCTACCCTATATTCAGTGTAATCAAATCGGGGTCACTGATCCTTGGACAACCACTGGTAGTTCCATCAGAAAGGAATTAATTTCTATGTTATAAAATAGTCTAGTAGGTCTATATATTTGATTTATAGTTCAAAAGGAAAGTATTTGGAAATATTTGTAATGAGCATCTTTTGATTACAATGAGACCAAGATTTTTTCTCTGACCAACTTTTTTGATTCCATTTTGAAATGCTGAAGAATGGATAATCCATCAGTACTGTCTACACAGTTCAAGAACTATTGTCAGGACACATAAATAATGTCTGAAATCTGAAGGCCTGACACAATGCACATTTATGTCAATAACGGTGCATTTTTCTACAGAAGTCATGGACTTTGCATCAGATTTCATCACAAAGGAAATGATAAAATGCTTGAGAACTCCACTCCTGTTCTGTTAAATTAAATGAAATTGTTATAGATCAAAGGAAAGCCCAAATAGTTAGTATGGAGAAACAATAGGATTGTGCATTCTTAAAGAAAATGGAAAATAGTAATCATATTCAGAAGAAAAATGCAATAAAGAAAACAATTTGACGTAATATTCTGTTGGCAAAAAAGATATCTCATTTTCAATTTAATATTAAAAAATTGCTCACATTAATTCTCTTCAGTTTTCCAATATACATGTATGAGCTGCAGATTGAGCTGTGCAATTCATCATAAGCGTTATTTGCCAATATAATGTCCAGACTACTGACTCTGACAAGAGGGAACAACTTACTTGATACTTTACATCCTTCATATTCTCAGTTCCTTACTCTCTATGTATGTTACAGTGTGCTAGTGTAATTTGGTTCATTTAAACATAAATAAAAATTAAAAACTATGTGAAACTGTTGATACTGCCTGTCAATGTCTTTTAGAAATAGCAGTGGAAAGAGTGCCTGAAGTCCAGTGTGAGGGAATAGCGTAGACTAGGAGGAATGCAAATACGTCTCACACTGTGGCTGAACGTCAGTCCATGACATATGTACACTATTTGTTTTTCGTCAGTTAATTTCACTTCTTTGCTCAAGTAGTTTATTTCTTAGTATCATGCAGATAGATAGGTTAGAAAAATGGAAATATTGCTTTGAAACAAATTATGCAAACATGTCAGGAATGGTTCAGGTAGACCTCTGCCCAAATGTAAGAACATGGACAAAATTATCTCTCATCAAACTACAGCTGTCCAGGATGTCTTTTGTCTTCAGTTTTTCAGGTAGGCTTCATATTTCATAACTGAGCTCAAGTTCTGACTCTGCTGTCTGTGTATTTGTACATTTTTGGGAAAAAACTTGAATAGAACACACATATTAAGAGCCCAATCTGCAGAGTGCCAAAATCCAGTTTCACTAAGACTCCTGCATTTTGCCACAATACTAACTCATATTATCTTTCAAAATAGTAATTGGAGAGTCAACATAGAGCACTGAAAGAAAGAACTTGTTTTCTTTTGGAGTTTCACTCTGTATTTACTCTTTCACAGCCTGGCTGCATCATATGTGCCTTTGCTGTGTCTCCTTCAGGTTAACAAGATCCCATACATTGATGGAAATTTGGCTATGATACTGTAGATAAATGAAAGCAATTTTTTTAAAGTATTTAAAGTAGGGAAGATATTCAGTGTTACAATTTTGGCATAGAATAATGTGCATTGAGATTTCAACCTTCACAGAATACAAAATAAGCGTAGGATTGGTTTGGAGGCTTTTTTTCCATCCTAGTGCAGTCTTTGTTTGGCAGAACCGTGGCAGAAACAGGTAATATTGTACCAACCCAAATATTGGCCTGTTGCAGTAAATACCACAAATACAGCACTTAATTTGCTTACAAAAATCTGTTCAGTCAAGAAGGAAGATGTGTTCTATACATAGGTGAAAAAAGCAGTTTCATAGGGTAGCAGGCTGCTATAGACACAGAGAAATAACACAGGCTCCACTTCCTCTTTTCACCTGTGCCTCTGTGGATGCCAGGATGGCTGCAGCTGCCCACTGAGAAGCAGCAGCCAAATATATGATCTGATCCATCCACCTGCTTCTCTCAACCAGGTCCAGGTTTTCCTTTCTTACAGGAACAGTGACTGTTCCTACCCCTCACTTCTGGATCAATAAAACTAATTTTCTGCCGATTCTATTGAGGAGCCCTGAGCTGACTCTGCCACCAGCTTAGCTCTTACCACTTCAAACTCTTATGAATAAATAGAAGGGCATACAACCCAGCTTACAGCCTGAATAGCGATTTGCCTCATTTATTCTTTTTCTAGAAATAAATACCAAGAGGATTTCTTTTCTGTCCCTGTTTGTACCATATGCTGGGTTCTCATACACAAAGCAATTCATTGGAAATAGAACTCATCTCTTTTTTTAAGTACTTTTATTTTTTACATTAATTGGAAGTCAATCAGAATACGTGGGAGTGTCCCACATTTCCCAAATAGCCCCAAAAAACATACAGTAAGCAGGAGCTATGCTAGTACTCTTTTCCAAAAGGTTGCCATTACAAAAGAACAGTTCTCTCTGCTAACTCTGCTTTTTTGTTTTCTTTTTAACCAGGTTGTTTCTGAGGTCATTTTAGGCAGCCAACACTATGTGAAAGAAGAATGAGAAGCTCAAAATCATCATAATAATACCAAAATAGGGCAATTTTCACATTATGTAACTAAGTGGGAAAGGAAGGAAATGAAGATAGCATTGGATGAAACTAATGTAGTTGCAGCCCACTGTAGTCAGAGTAATTTTTCTTTCCTCATCTTGTGTATGATCTAAAAAGGAGAGGATGTTTTATTTTTTTTAATGGATCCAGCTGCAAGCAATTGTGAAGGAACTGAGTAGTATCAGCAATGATGGTCTAAGAAAGAAGTAAATGTTGTTGGTTTGTTTGTTTCTGGGAGGAAATGAAATAAATAAGCATTTCAGAATTTAAGACAATCAGACTCCACAAACACAGCATTTGATAGGTCACTACAACCCAAAGGACCAGTTCTCCATGAGACAACTGAAGGTTGTGGTATACAGAAAGATTAACTTAAGCCTCAGAATAACCAATCACCTCCAGCATCCCCCAAGTCAGTGGGGAAAGACACCTTCTTTCAGAGATCGATTCAGAACAGGGGTTTTATCTGTCTGCTGGGATTCACATCCTTGGGTATCCTGCGTCTCTCCACTTTGGGCATTTCCTCCACTAGGTTATCCCTGGTGACTATCACTCCTTCACCTTCAACTGCTGCAGAAATTAATCCTCGTGATTCTCACCTAAACCTTCCAGTTTATTAACTAACTTTGAAAAAAGAACTAATAATAAAATTAGGAACTAAAACGACAGCCACCAAGACCTGAATTTAGGAACAGAAGCAGATCCTGGTCAAACCTGCAAGCCTGTAAAGGGCTGAAATATAATGCTTGTTTAACAGAAATCCCTGGCTGTTCAGGTAACTGGTCTCTGGTATCTCATTTTCTCATACTGAAGTCTCCTTGTGATCCACAAACCAGTCACTACCTTGCCTGCAGTGTATCAGCAGGTGCACCCAGCCCTTCACATCTTGACACAGGACAGGGGGAAGCAATAGGGGGAAGGGGAGGAGTTGATAATTTTTTTCCAATAGCTGTAGAACATCACTCCTTTTACTCCTCCAACTGAAATTATTTCAACCTCCACGGACTGATTTACTGCATTAACCCATCCTTGAGGACTAGAGTAATCATGTTGTTCTTTAGTGACATGGAATCATCTCCTTCACTCCATCATCTTGTAATACAGGACTACCTAAAGCCATAAATGCTAGAAAGCATCTAAAGCTGTGAAAAAAGTCATAGTGCAGCATTAAGTGTCTAACTCTCAGTTACATAATTAAATATCTCTTTTCCTCCCTCAACACACCAGTCACCTCTGAACATTTCTTGCTTATACCTTGCCCTACTTGTGGCAAGGCAATGGTGTGACTTTAAAAAGAAGTAATCCCACCAATTGCAACAGGATCATTCAAATGCTGGTATACTCTTTGCAGAGACGGGTTTCTTGACTTGGCCAAATTCCCACATGATAGAGCTGTCACATACTGTAGAGCCACGACTTATTTTCTAAACTGCAAAAGGAGACAGAGAAAGGAATTATGATGGCAGACTAATTTCCTATGAGAGAAGACAAATTATAAAGGGTAATGTTTCTCAGACCTTTGCAAATGCTCTGCTTCGTAGTAGTCTGAGTGTAAACTGATATGAGGAAATACAAACTATTACAGAAAGTGGTGCTATTTGGCCTGCCTGTTCAACGAGCTCACTTTTGTTTTTCTTCTTTGTTTAAGGGGAGAAATTTCATTGTTTGCCTTGGAGATTATCCTTTTTACTGTGAAATTTGAAAATTATGAATGTCATCAAAAACACTTGTCTGGGTTTTGTAAATATTAGACTGTTTGTCCTCAGAGTACTTGTGACTTCTCCAAACTATTCTGTACATATGAACACTTCTTAGAAGGAAGTATAGAAATATTCTGTTGATTCTCAGCACTGCTGACAGTTTAAATGTACACTCATTGGTAGAGGTATCATATCTCTTTGCCCATTTTAATAATAATTCAGCTAAACATATAAACCACGTATCAATTGTGTATGACCACACAGAAACTAAATGTGGAGAAAAACTAAAGTTATTCAATTGCAATATGTTATGGGTAACACTAGCTTTTATAAACATGTTCTACCCATCAGAAAAATCAACTTTTCTCCAAAGGATACTTTATTGATAACAGTGCATTGTCAATAGGTTGTTCTGCTGTGTTGCTGAGATAAACAGCATGAATTTTGTTGTACCAAATTTAGTACCCAAAGAAGACAAATAGAATAAAAGACCAGAGAATTTGCAGATGATTTATTCTTTGTATTGCAGGTCTGTGTGTGAATTGTCAATTACTGGAATGTTGTTTTGTTTTTCTTTCATTGACTACCTGTTGAAAATATTCTGATGTTTTAAAAATCATTCTTAGTTTGATATTTGCTCAAGATTACTTCACTGCAAGTGAACTAAGGTAGAAAGAATTTTGTTAGATTGTGGCTCATTTTTCATGTTTATGTACACTAACAAATTGATCCTGAGTTTACTTATGATTTATAGTATAGAGTTTTATTATTAGAAATGCATATTTCACCTTTTTTTTTTTTTTTTTGAATTACCTGAACCTTAAAATCTTTCATTTGGACAAACATTCCTGCCAATAAATCATTCACTAGAATGATCAGATAAAGTGTACATGAAATATGCATTAACATAATTGAAATGAGTTTATTTAAGAGCTGGAATGAATATTTATAGACAGCTTTCTGAAGCATTCATCCAGCACTACTGAAAATGGCATAATTATTGAATAAAAAGAAATGACACCTGATAAGTGTAGGACTGAGGGCACACTCGAAGAAAACTACACAATACATTACTGGGATGGCAAAAACTTTTCATGGAAAAAAAAACCCACCAAACAATTAATTCATTTCATATCCCATACTGACAATGTTCCTACTTGTCTGGGCAGACACAAACTTGTGTTGTTAAAAGGGGAGTTAAAATCAGAAGGAAAAATGCATGGTGGAGTCATCATATATGCCAGTAATTCAAAATGGGGAGATTGAAGATTGTTTGATAGAATTGTGAATTACCAGGGTGTGTTTCAAAGCAGATTTGTTCAGTCACTGATTTTTTATACTCTACAGCAACACTGATTTCACATTCAACTTGTTCACTCTTGTTTCTGGGGGCTGGGGGGAGAAGTCTGTTTTATATATTTATACTATTTATATATTACCACCCTGGATTTGTCATATTCTTCACTTAAGAAAACTCAAGCTAGCTATTCTGTGAGGCTTCAAAGCCTTTTACCGACATAACTAGTTAAATTACACAACACTTCTCTGAGGCAGAAAATTAAGTTTTTAAATTCCCAATTGTTGAATAAGGAAACTTAGGGACAAAGGTTAAGTGATTTACTGAGGCCACAGGAAACAGTACAAGCAGTGGAATAAGAACTTGTTCCAACCCATTCCTGTCGCTGGTAACATACTGGGGCATAGGACAATTATAAAATTTCACATAGTTTATCCAGAGTCTAGCTTTTTACTCCTTCCCATTTCTACCCAGAGGAAAAACATTTTCAGTGAAGCATTATTCCATGTAAAGTACTGGTATTTCTATTTCCATCATCTTTTTCCTTCAAATAAACTGATTTTTTACTCTTTTACCTAAAAGATTGCACTGTCTTATAGACAAGCTAGTCTTCCTCTCAGGAGTAAAAAGTGCCTGTGGGTACTGAAAACATGACCAGTACCGAAGCTTCCAAGAGCCACATTAACATGAACCACAAAAGATGGCTCCACATCTCTGTTGGAGACTTTGGAATTATGTAGATCAAACTGTAAGTCAAACCAAATGGCTTTTTTCAAATATAATTTTTTTTATTGATTTGTTGTTTTGAGTTTTTTTGGGGTTTGTTCCTGTATTGAAAATTCCTCTTGAAGTTTTCTTGAATAAAAAAGGTGAAGGATGTTTTAGCAGCCTTTTCCATAAAGCAACCTGAGATTTTAAGTGAGTGGGACAAACTACACGAACTTTTTAGGGCACTTCTATTATGTTCACTAACAATCACTTTAATTTTTCTGCATTCAGGTAGCCTAGTTTGTTTGTCTAGGGCACATCAAGAAAAAGCAGTTGTCAAGAAGTTAATTGTCCTATAGTCTTTATATAAACTTGCTCTAACAGGCCAAGTTTACTTGAAAAATTTCCCTCCCCTTTCTGCAAGCATCTTTAAAATACACAGCTTGTGTAAGCAGTGTGCTTTGTCAGACAGTTAAGGCTGCCTAGAAACAGTCTTTCCTGAGCAGGAGCTGCAGACAGACTGTGAGTCCTTAACTGGATGCAATCTGCACCAAGACACTTGCATTCGGTGAGGCAGTGCTACATACTAAAGCACAGCAAACACAGGGCTACAGTGAGAGGAGCTTGCAACAGACATCCTGGGAATCCCTAGAACCTCATTTGGGCATGCACACATTTTAGTAGTAGTCAGGATTGCCCTCATGCAGGCAGAGACTTGTTGGAGCCTGACTGGTCTAAGAATCTCTCATAGGCTACATAGTCCCTCAGTTGCTTCTCCCGTAGCTTCCAAGAGGTACTGAGAGCCACTCACAGCATGTCTTAAATTTGTACTGGATATATCTGGATCTATCAACAGCAAAATGGAAAAAAATGCCCTCTTTTCACATAAAATTCCTTTTTATTTCAGTTAAGTTGAAAAGTTAATTTCTTGAATACGTTTTCACAGCAATAAGACAAATGGGACATAATGCTTTCAGACCTTGATGGAGCTTCCCTGACATGATTCACAACAACATATTTTAAATAATGCAAATTCCTTTTAAAAATTAATTCATTTAGATCATACCACCAAACAAAAGCTTCAGCTGAAGCTGAAGCTAACATGAAGCACTTGCTAACAAATGTGCTGGCTAAATCCAAAGATTTAGGTTAGTTTTAAAACTAGTTGGAACAACTTGCAGCATGTGTCAGAAAAATGCAGCAGGCTTCCATCTGTACTTTGCTTCGATCTGATACTATTAAATGGACCTTCATGACCTCCCTGACCTTTCCAGAACTCTCACTGGTTTTTGAGATTGACAGTAATGCCAGGGAGAAGCTTATGAAACAGGGCAAATCTGCTAAGGCACGTAAACCCCTTTTTCAATAGTGCCTGAAGCATCTAGGCACAGATCTTGGAAGGGATCTTAGCAGTAATAAATTTTCTAAAGACCGGAGCCTCAACGCCTAAGTTGTCCAGTCTTTGACATAACCTACCCTGCCAGGGGCCTTAAGAGTCTAAATGATAAACAGCCTTAAAGTGCTTTGAGATACATAGATTTTGCCATACAAGTTTAAACAAGTACATCCTTGACAAATCCCAAAAGCATGCCAAAATCCTGACTCAGGACTCTACTGAGTAGAGTTTATAACTCACAGAAAATGGACAGTGATTGCAGTAGTAAGGCTGTGTTTTGTTTTGTTGGATTGTGGGTTTTTTTGTTTCGTTTTGCTCCTTAAAATACTTTGGATGATGGCCTTCCATTGAGCTCCTATGTGCCTTTATAGGCAAAAAGCCAGTCTAACTCAGTACTGGGGAATCATTAATCCCAGGTCACCATGGAGATAGTGTGGTCAGTCTGGAGTAGTGAGTGTCCTGTAGTTGAAGTTTTCTATTAAAAGCCTTATATGGTTTTGACCTGTCTTGAATGCATCTCAAGGGCAGGGTTACTATGCTTTAATTAAACATTTCACTTATGAATGCCTCTGCTGTTACCTAAGTTGTTGATAAGTTGTTGAGGAGTGAACCCGGGGGAGTGTAGTGAGAAAAGAACAACACAAGGATGTGGAAATAATGGTGAGAGATAGAAAGAGTATTAAAACAGAACAGAGAAATTGAATGGCACGAGACAAAAAGGGATCAAACATGCCTTGCAAGGGGCAAGTCACACAAGGCATGAGAGGGGGGTTATTTTTGGAAAACGTATTGAACCCACCTCCATTACTATTCACAAGCTGATTCAGCAGTACCTGTCATTCAGATCATGTCTCAACAGCAAAGGAATTGTTGTGAGAAGCAAATCATAAAACTAACAGGTGCAGAGAACATGCTGCTGCTATGTTTGAAAAAAAAAATAAATTACGGGTCTTACATTTAACGTCAACTACAAAAAGTTGAAGAAACTGTTATAGGAATAAAAGTGAGCAAGCAAGCACCTATCCCTACACTGTTTTGGTGGTGTTTTTTGGTATTTTTCTCAGCACACTTTCCATGCAAGATCTCTGTGTGTGTGTGTGTGTGTGTGTTTGCATGTATGTCTTTTGTTTTCTTTTAATCTACTTCACCAAATTTCTCACTAGTTTCTCTAATGAAAGACAGGATCTACTTTCTTTCTCTTATTATTTTAAATTATATTCTGTGAGCTGCCTAGGGACTTCCTGGCCACAATTGTCTCATTTACTTTATTATTACTATTATAGTTATTATTATTATTAATTAATTAATTAAACTGCGAATGCTGGGACTAGAAATCCAGAATGCCTCAGCCCACATGACTGGGGCAGCCGAGCGTGTCTGCGTGTGAGGGAGCACAGCTGATTTCACCAACTAGTACATCTTTAGCCTTTTCTACAGCAAAGTGGTACAGATTTCATGTGAGCTGTGCCTCTCCAGCAGCAATAACAACAGTTGCCAGGTGCCAAAATATTGCTGCCCCAAAACTCCTTGCCCTTTCGCCACAGCAAGCACCCACACACCCACACACCCCTTGGGCAGCAGGCAGAGGTCTCTCAGCCGAGCCCGCCAGCCAAATCCAGAGGTAACACGGTGAGAGGAATCCTCACACGAGCTGCAGTTAGCCAACTGCCATATGCCCTGACAAAGCTACTGACAGCAGTGGCGAGCCCAGGGAGGGCTTTTATCATTAGCCCCTCACCCAGCAGTGGAGGAAACTCATTTAGCCCCATGCTGGACTTTCATTAGGAGCGACTTGCATCAGATGGTCGCAGCGTTCTGACACTGGTGTCGCCTGGTCCGTTGCTTGAGACGTGGCCATATCTCACCCCAGCAGGGATCCCCAGATTGGAGCGGCTCTTTGTCGACAGATGCCAAGACAGCAGCAGTAGTAGTGACAAAGGCAGCTTGGTTTGGTGTTATCTTTTATGCTGGCATGTTGCAGCCCCAAACTTTTCAGAGGTGGCTTTTTACAAACCACTTATTCCTGTTGCAGACAGAAAGGCAGAGAGTTTATATAGATGGGGAGAAATAAACTAAAATAAAATATGATTGAAATTACCACTTGAAGCTGAACCAAGTAGCAAAGAAGTTGTCACTGACAATCATTATTTCTAATCTTGGGACTATAATAAAAAATCAATGAAGCAAGAAATGTCAATATTCTAGTAACAAAGATGTGATACCAGTACTCTTTTCTCCCAACATCCTACCTACTTAAATAGGTTAAAAATATACAAAAAATATACAAAAGTGAAAGCATAGGTGTCACAACAGAAGCACTTTTCTCTTTCCAGAAATATCCTACCATTTCGGGACAACTGCTTGTATTGCTTGCAAGAGAGGATTTTCAAGGAGAAGTGAACCAAAACAGTATTTTTTGACACTGAGCTGTGAATTCTTTGACGTCCATAGTGACTCTTGTCAAATGTGAAAAATACCCCAAAACCCAAAATACACGTTGACTGTTTCACTGCCTTCCCGCCTCCTTTCTAAACATGGATATTCGGTGTTTAAATCCCTCATGCTTCTTGCAGTTGACTATGTCACCATGCAAACATTTTATAAATTGATATAGGCTAATGAAGAAACTCCTAAATAAATCTCTTAATTTTATCAGCCTGTTTTAATGAACTTCTATGTTTAATAAAAAACAAACAAACCCAAAGTAGAAAATGAGCTTTTTAAAATCTGTAATATCCCCCCCTTGCTTTTCCCAGCACCACGATAGAAGGCTGTCCCACACTGTTTAATGGGTTTGACTTTGGGGAAGGCAAAATATCAGTAGCTCCTTTTTATAGTCAGGGAATAAAACAGTTAGAGAGATGGGATCCTGGCTTCTTGAGTGGAAAATATGGCCCTGACTTGCATGCACAGGGCAGAGATAGCCTGTGTGAAAATTAGGTACTGCGGGGCATGGGACAGGGCAGTTGGGAAGCTGAGATGGGAGCTCCGGGGAGAGGGGGGAGAGGGCACAAGCCTCACGTTAACTTGACCTGGTGTTTAACTCTTTCCTGCTTCAGATGGTGACCGGAAGCTTAGCAGCTTCTCCTGGACTGCAGCTTTCCATCCCCAAAAGGGAATGCTTCACTTTTCCATTGAACCAGTTTCATGCCAGTATAGCCCACTGCAACCATCATGTGAACCAGGGGATGTGAAAGCCTCTAATGCCCATGCATTGACGGCAGCTACGACCGGTGCCTGCAGCCGGGCAGACTCTCTCAGGCCCCACTGAACCAAGAGTAAAATGTTTTTAATTCACATTTTTTTACAGCTCTTCTGTAAGCCAACAAACCCAAGCGGGCGGACAGCCAGGCACGCCGGATCGTAGCACCGGTGCCGTCATGCCGGCAGCGGGGCACAGGCCTATCCTGTCGTGCTGCTCTTCGGAACAGATCACCCAGGGGGAAGCGACCAGCGGTTTTGCTCGTCCATTTTATTATTTAAATGTTTTATTTTATTTTATTCATTATTTTATTTATTTTAGTTTTATTCTCCCAAGCAGGCCGGGCCGGGCCGGGCCCGCGCAGGTGGGCGGTGTTGAGGCGCCACCTACCGGTAGGCGGTGGCAGCGGCCACCCCCGAGCGGGGGGCGGGGGCGTGTGTAGGTAGGCCTGTGGGTACACAGACGTGCCTACACACGCAGAAACACACGCGTACGCACAGATATATATATATATATAAAAAAAATAAAATACATAAATCCCTTATTTCAGCAGAAAGACCGCCCCTCCGAGCCCTTCTGCCTGGCCGCGGGGCCCAACCGGGAGCGGCAAAGGTCGGAGGCGCCGCCGCGTCAGGGGCTGGGCGGCGGCGAGAGGAGGGGGACACACGGACAACGTAGTCCTTGGTTTTAATTGCTTCCATTTGGCCTCAGCCAGGGTTGGGAGCGACGCAGACGTAAGCGAATGTGTCCTGACCACAGGAAGGAATGATGTTAAACATTTTAATTATACACGGAGTGAAACAAAGTAAAAGCAGAACAATGAAGACCAAATATAAAGAAAGGGAAGCTAATTAATGGAACATTAACATAAGAATTTAATGCAACCAGGCTGAAACTGTTTTGCAGCTTGAAAAGGAGGAAAACAGTTCTATTGTCCTGAAAAGAAGTGAGCGCAGCCCAGCTCCCAGCCTGTCATATGTGTCGTATGCTGCTGTGGCACTGAGCTGGTTATTTCAACTGGAAAGATGCTTTTAACATTCAGCATCTTTAGGAAGCTGTGAACCAACCTCTCAGCCTTGAAATCTGTAGAAATGCTAGGTATGCAGCCATTCACTGTAATCATTTAACCTCTGTTGGCAAAGTGTAGCTGTGGGTATCCTCGAAGGTACTCTTTAAATAAAAACACACTTTCCACAGACCTAACTGTAAAATAAGACGTATTTTGAGAAGGGCCATCCAGTTGCCAGAACACAGTTTTTAGCCCATACTACACTTGCCCAGATGTGCACATTTCATGTGGTGTAAGGGTCAGGTTGCCCCAGCAGCCTCTGTAGTCAGCAGAGAGGTGAAAAAGAGGCTATGTTAATACTGTATTGACAGCATGATATATTGATATAGTTCAAATATACTAGCAATGCTAACGTGCTAGTATTGTGCTATGTGGTAATGTGATCGTGATATACAATAATATGATGCTAATGCCAAAATTTTCCTTCTGCTCTTCTGTGGGGAAGAGACCCTCCTCCACTGGCCCTCTGACTACAGAGGGAGCCCAGGGAGACCACTTGATTCATTAACTGTTCAGCATTGGGCCACAGTGCTGCCAGGAAGAAGTAACTTTTCTTCAAGAACTTCCTCTAAAGTCTGTTCAAGTTTTAGGTACATTACAGCATATGTGTATGAGCACGAAAGATACAGGTCATGTTAGGGATCCTGTGCTTATTTGTCCCAAATACTGTCTCAGTATGTGTGACAGTTGGTGCTATGATGAAGTTTTCATTATATTCCCTGAACTTTAGCCAAGTTTGCAGATCTGTTGATGACACTTAAGAAAATACAAAAAAATCAAAGCATTTTCAGAGGAAAGCATTCACATGTCATGAGATACGTATTTCAAACAGAAACTTGCAGTTCTTAGCAGACCATGACTGGTTTTTTTAAGTTTCCATAAATCAAAGCAAAATTAAGAGACTACGAACATCAAAAACATTAGAATCCCACAGACAGGTATGTCTATGCCTGGCAACTTTGGCCAAAATTTGCAAAAAAGGGATCAAAGAGTCTTACTCAACATTTAGGACTTCATGTAAATTGTAACCATCCTAGTGGGGGTTTTGCCATTGCCTTTACTAAGAGACAAAGTCATCTATGTGGGGAGGCAGGAAACAAGAAGAGTCACCATTAATTTAACATGGTTTCCTAATATATACTGCAGTCTCTCAAACAAGTAATTGTTTTGCATGTTGTTTTTTAAAGCAGCTAACTAGCTAGTCTCATTAAGTAGGTATACAGACAAGTCAATAAAGCAAGTAATGTTATTGTGTTTTTTAATCATCTTAATATGTATTTATGTAATTATGTTCGTAGCAAATGCACTGCATATTTGAGAAAGTACTGCTAGTGAACAGTGAGATGATAAATAGCAGGAAAGTGTATCTGTTTAGAGTTATAATTTTCCAAATTTCGTGGATGTTTGCACCCAAATGTTTTCCACTGAATGGTAGGATCTTTTCCAAATGCCACTTAAGGAGCAAGTTTGTGCAATGGATGGACCAAAACTTAAAGTCTCTAGTTTTCAAGTTCTGAAGTCTACAATGGTTTGGATGAATCTGAGCCATGTCTGATTTTTGTCTGATATGCGATTCAGGCTAAGCTCAAACTAACCTTCCCCCAAATCTAAAAGGCTTTCAATTTAAAAGCTGACTGTCACCAAACTTCATAAAATTTTAAATCCAGAAACATATGTAGCTCTGATTCTTTCACCATTATCACCCTAATGCACTGTGTCTGGATATGAAAAGAATATTTAGGCATTGGAGACTGATTTCATTAACTTTTTTGTGTCTCCCATCTTGTAGTTTATTGCATCATAAATATCTGCATTGTGTAACACTCTATGTAAAACTTAATTAAAACAAGCCATTGCTCAGGGAAACTAGAGTGAATACAGATGGCCAGATTTTTTCTGTTTCTACTGGAAATCTTATTCCAACAAAAAGTAATACACCATCACAGAAGGCCTGCATTTGCTCTACTGCTCAACATCTTCTAACCATATTTAAAGTCCATTTCAGAAATAAGACCAATTAACACAGCCCTTGTCTTTTCTTTCCATCATCAGAATGAATGAAGGAGGGTATGCAAAACTATTTGGAATTATGGAGTTGTCAGGACCATTTCTTATGACTCAGTGCTAGAGGATATGCTAATGAAAACAGCTTTCAGATGAACAGAGCTTGGAAACCCATTCTTCAGAGGTTTACAAGCTCCACCTTCTAGTGTTCTAGTATTCACAAACTTTCCTCTCAAGCCACCCAGTGGAAGATTGCTTCAACCATCCCTCTCTTCCAAGAGCACTTGAGTAGGTTGCAAAAGGCCAGACCAATTGTCCTGATGCCAACAGGAGAAAAATCCCTGCGCTTTTCAGAGGAGTCTAAATGGGAGCATAACTGAAATCTAAAGTGCATTGCAGCAATGGACTCTTCTGGTGCTGGGTCAAAGCTTTTGGGTCCAGATGGTTTTTTGCATGTAAATATAAAAGTGCTTGCAAAAAAGAGAACAGACTTTCTTCCTGGAGTTGGTCTTATACATAGGCAGTAATTCCAATTACTCCTGGAGACTCTGCAGTATAAAGCCTTCCCTCTGGACTGGATTGGACTCTCACTTTATTCTCTACTGAGGGTCATAACAGTTTTCAGGTACAAATACAGCTGGTAGGGCAGAGTGGCTTGGTATCACTTCACTGCAGGCAGCCCAGCTCTAATGAGAGGCTCTTCCAGACCCCATAGAAGCAAATTATTTTGCATTTTCTGTGGCACATGCTCTACCATAATGTTATCACAACCTCAAGAAATGAAAGGGCAGCATCAGTGGAGGCTCTGCAGTGGTTCTGTGGAGGGTAATAAAGTGTCAGCAATAAGAAACAGGAGATATGCATGAAAATATTCATGTCCAGCTTATTCTGTTTACACCCAGCAGGACTGATGCATGAACACAGAAGATGAGAAACATGCACAGGTAAGAGACTAGCACGTATCTCATTAAGAGCTGATATATGTGGCATCTTTTGGAAGAAAGGTAAGTAGAAATAGTTACCAACATTAGGGATGCAAGTAACAGCAGTTAAACTATAGCAAACTAAATACACAAGCATTGGTGGTTAAGCTTGCTTCAAGCACAGGGAGTGTAGAAAGACTAGGGATTGTTATATGCTGGAAAGTATGTCTGTGGTCTTTGTGGTTTTCTCTCAGATGGGCCATTGACTCTTGACCATTAGAACATGCCTTTCTTTTCTTCAGCCTAGTTCTGCTTCTGAAACTGATAATAGGCTCCAAAGCTACAGCACTGAGGAGAAATAACAAATTTGCAAATCCATTTTACCACCCATCTCACACCTTTGAATGATGGGGAATAAAATACAAGGGATGCAGTGAAGGCTAACGTATTTTTAATACTTTTTATTAAAGCACCACCTTCATTCACATGAATGAAATTTAGCAACGAGGCATGTGTGTATGTGTCACTGTGTCTGTGTATTTTCATAAGGTATCTTTCAAGGAGGAGGCTTTTAGAGATAACGAAACAATTCGGTTTGGTATGAAGGCCAAAAATGTCAACTGATCACTACAAATATAGACTCCAACCATTTTTTTTAATGCATTAGAAACAATTTTGTCTGTAAGTATGCCTTCTTTACAATTGCCTAGTAGAATCATTTAATATGCATATTTTACAGAAAAATCAGGATATAACAAAGATCTACTTTGAATGGTACTAATTTAACAGTTTCTGGAGTTTGTTTATAGAGACCTGTAAAGATTTTGAATGCAGTATGGTTTTGTCAGAGTAAATAAAGGTAACTCTTAAATGATATTTGGCATCTAACATCATTCAAACTTGCTTGCCATTCATGATTCATGCTGGATGGATGAACCCTAGGATTCTTCCCATCCCCTTTCTGTCTTCTCTTCATCTTCCATCTTTCCTCTTCCCTCCTAAAAAAGCATTTATCAGCTTAGAGATGAAGGTGTGGACTCTCTATGGTCTACAGCTTGAACCAATCATGCATTAATTTACTGTGGGGTTGAAAGTTTTTAAGTTGCCACATATTAATATCATCTGGTATGATACATGGTTGCACAGAGCTCTGCATTTAAATGGGAACCACGTCTGCTCCTACAAGAACCAGCAACAAGCTTAAGGAAGGGGAACACTTTAATTTCAGAGCACAAGGAAAGCCGTGGAGGGATAGTCATTGCTGTTATGGATGCCAGGGTCCCACAGGCTGTGGGCTAATAAGGACTTGTGGGATACCTGAGTGAATTTCTGCTTTCCCAGAAACCAGGAGCAACCAAAAGTTCCCATATGCAAGGGGGCTCCATATGACATCTCCATGGGAATGACCAATAATTTTCAAAATGCAAAAAACTCCTCTCTGCCAAATGCTCAGCATCTTAGCATGCAGAACTGAAAGCGTACTTCCGGGGGAAAAAAAAAAAAGAAGCCTACAAAATTTGGGGCACACTTGGAGTTTCTTCTTTAGTGTAAAAGTGGTAGCAACAGAAGAAATAACCTGGGGAAAAAATAGATGTATAGTTAGCATGTAAGTTCAGGACATAGTGACAAAAGCATTTCTGCATGTTTTTATATGGTTCTAATGAAAAAGAATTGCTAATAAGAAGTGACTGGTTAAATTGTGTCCATGACCAATACTATTCTGCATGTTCTGCTGAAGCCAGGCACCCACTGAGGACAGCTGGAGCTCAGCCAGGATGTCATGACCGTGGTCAAGGTCATAGGTCCTCATGTGCCAAGCAATACAGTCTGGTTCCTAATCTTTACAAACTCTCTTTTTCCATTGGGAAGCAAACTGGAATACACTCAGTTAGACATGTTAGTATTTTTAATCCTTATCTCCTTTTGATATAAAAATAAAGCTACCAGCTATTTTTTTTTTCATTATTAAGCCCTTGGTTTTTACAAGGATTTCAGAACTTGGCCTAGATTAGAAACAAAAATAGTAAGAGCTCCTTTTCACAAGAAATAAGATTTAAAGGTATTAGGGGGCATATGCCCTCCTTTTTAGAAATCAGCATGGGTAGTTCTTTTTTTCTGACCTTAAAAAGAATCAACTACAGTAGCTCAAAATATGTTTTTATGTTTTATTTTTGTAAATGCTATTTTGATAATATTCCACTAACACATACACACACGCACAAGAATCCTTTCGCAGCCTTTTTCTGACTAAAATTGGACTTGCTATGAATAGTTGGTATGCAGCCCAGTGCAGGGGATTGGACTGAATGTTGAGACAGGTGTATTTTTGGCTCAACCACGCCCCAGTATGTAATTGTGGTCTCTGCATCAGATTTTCCTCCTACCCTAGTTTGTCTGTTCTACTTAAACAAAAGCTTTGAGTTTTAAGACATGACGTCTCACTATGTATTTATAAGTAAGCATACCCAAAACAATGGTTTGTACTTGAATCCTTATGCTCCATTAGCATTGAAATAACAGCAGCTTTTCAATAGTTGCTTCTTCAGAGGAGTTGGGCAGCTTTGACATCATTCTTTAATATTAAATTGGGCTTTGTTAAGAGCTGTAGCATTCAGGAAAAACTTATGTGTGAGCATGTGAATGCAGGAACAAATGGAAATGGCTGCATCCAGGACTCTGGAAATCATTATGTTCATGCCATCACAGGCTGCCACATTGTACAGTTCTTTCCAGAATCAGAGCCTCAGCTTCAAGGGCCATTAGACCCTCCAGATTTTGCAGAAAACAAAACCTGGCTGATTTTTTTGAAGGTTCCTGATGATTGTGATTCTACACCCTGAACCAGTGCCACTGCTGAATGTTCAGTGGCCTCATCAGTCTCCAACACTGATGCCAGACAGTTCCCTTCCATTCCTCGGTGTTGGCAACCACGTTCTAATGCAAAACTAAATCTCTGTCCTCAGTGACAGTGCTTTTTAGAAATGGATGAAACACCAGACAATATCAGATCAGACCTGTGTCTCAGCTACTCTAGCACCTGCTCTCTGGCACTCTGGCATGGAAATAGTTCTTATCTTAGTCTCTAAGTTAGAAGAAACAAATGTTCACTCCCAGCTTTGTGAGGTTTAATCTGTCTTTCAGAAGAAAAGTGAAATAGTTTTGCATATTCTTATTACTGCTTAGAGAAATTTCCTCTTCAAATTCCATGTCTTCTGGGCCTCATTGCCTAGGTATACTTCAATCTGAGGTGCATTTTTTATCTTGTAGTACAACCAGGGGCTTCCTTCTCCTTGCGCTATGAGACACTTTAACTCCTCCCAACCTTTTTTATGAATATACACTGTGTTCCCTAGTCTAATTCAAGGGGAAAGTTTATTTCCTTATTAGACGTTTGAATTACATGAAACCCATTCATAATGATCCTCTTTTTTAAATATTCTTCAATCTTGCAACATACTTTTGAAGTATAAGACCATATACAGGAGCTGAGATCATGCATTGCTAGCCATTTATGTAATGATATTCAATTTTTTCCTGTATTACTGTCCAGTCCATCTCTAATTCACCCTGGTTGGGTTTGCCAAGCAAAATGGCAATATTGATCATTGCTTTTTTAGCAATTGTTGGCATCTGTTTTATGTCTCATATAGTCATTATTAAAGGCAAAAAATGAAGCCTAGTGAGTTTAAGAAAGCACAGTTTAGCATTCGTAGTACTTTTTTGGGCAAACATGTAGAGTCATCTTGTCCACAGACTTAGTTTAGATGCACAAGACTAAATCATTTGCAAAAAAAAATTCCATTCAGACAAGCTGGAAAAATGACCTATAACAATAGTTTTTATGACCAAATTCCCTGTATCTAAGCCATATAATATTTTTGTTATGCCTTCCCCATTGGTATCGCTTAGGGGAAAAAAAATAATATCTATATAGATAGATATAGATATAAACATAGATATAGATATAGATAGATGTAGATAGATATATAAATAGATATAGATAGATATAGATATAGATGATATAGATATTGATAGATATAGATATAGGTATAGGTATAGATATAAATATAGATAGATATAGATATAGAAATCTCCTTTTTTTTAACTTAGCCAATCATGGCAAATAAGCTTTTTCCCCATCTCTTCTTCCACTCTCATCTTACAAAGTAGCTGATTCACAAGGAAATAAAGTAATCCCAGCTAAAATTGCTAATGCTGCCTGCTCATTCATTCCTAGATTTTTATGACTTAAAGGGCCATTTTCTTACCTTACCTGGACATGAAGAAAGCCATGCAAATTGCCTCCAGATGACAAAATGCAGTGAAAATGTGAAAGACTACCAGAAAGATTAGTTTATCAGTAGGCTGGAAAAGATAGCTACTTTGCTTTTATATTGAAAACAAATATGTGCTGTCTAAATGGACAATTTAATCTGCTCTTGAACTTCCCAAAAATCTTCACACACTGTGCATCCACATGTGAAAGATTCTGGTTGCTTCATATTTGAATTCCTGAGCTTAAACTTTGGTCTTCCGGGACAACTAGGCTCAAGCCGAAGAGCCTGGCATTTTGTCTCTTCCCACAACCAGATAAAAAGCAACTGGGACTCCAGTCTTGCCCTGGAGACTCCTAGCAGTTCTGCATGCATAAAAAAATGAGTTCCAGAAGCCAAGCTGATCGAAATAAAATATTTTGCTGTGTGGTGTGGGTGCATGCCTACCTAGACAACGTGAGCTTGAGAGTTGTAGACCTAGCCAAGAAAAAGGAAGAGTCAAGCAAGAAAAGCTGTTCAGGCCTCACTTTTTTCCCCATAATCATAATGTAGTTGGTTTCTCTAGAGAAATTCAACTGTTTGCCTCTTTCTCCTCAGTGGTTAAAACTACAGTTCTTGGGAAAGGCTAATAAAATGAACAATAGAACCCTGGAGCCTGCAGAGCTTGGGTCCAGTTTGTACAAAGAGAAAACAAAAAACAACCCCAAAAAAGGACATCTTCTTAAATTTGCCACAACAGCCTCATGCCTAGAACCACAGGAGGAGGCCCACACATAGCTTGGCCATTAATTACAATTTTTGCATCCTTTTGGTTGTATTTTTTGATGACAGGAGCAACTAGAGAAAATCAGAACAGAGAGCTGGGGGTCATTCTGAGTCACTTCTTGCTTTCCCTGTCTCCTCTCAGGGGGCGGCAGCCCCTGGACTTATTTCTGCAATTTCCTGAGCATTTTCCATGAAGTGCTGACTTGCAGTCGGCAGTCTGTATCACTTAGAGCAATATTCAGCATCACAAAGGATCAGATCCCGTAGCTGAATCCAGCCAATCTGGACTTACAACTTGTCAGCAGTAATCCACTGTGAGCAAGGTGACAGAATACCAAAGATCCGCATGGCTGGATGGTTGGCACATGTGTCCCACATTTTTGGGGCACATGTATGACCGTGTGTTACATTAATACGCTCTGACTTAGTCTTACAGTAAAGAACTATCAACCTCTTTCAATCTATTCATTGTGGTCGAGTGCTCACCGATTATCTGTAGGAGTGGAAATACAGCTGTTTGTTAGACATGAGACATTCATTTAGCTCTCTGTATTGTCAAAGACATTATTAGCTAATTTATAGCAGGAGAATCTTTACCTCCAGTATGTGTGATGAACCTCACTTGAACCTATTTTGCACCTATTCTATGCCTCAGCTTGCTCTGGGTAGTGGATAGTGATGTGTGTGAGCCAGAAAGAACTGCTCGACTTTCATAAACATAATGAGCTTCCAAGAGTGGCAATTAGAACAAGAAGTATGCATTAATTAATTTCTAATTCCTTACTGGTAAATTCAATGTATTTCATCTTGGTTAAGAAAGACACAATGTCCATGAAATCTCACAAAACCATTTTTTCCCAATCATGTTTCAGAAAATAAATTTACTTTAATACTTAGTGTTAGAAACAGTTCAAAATGAGATGTGACAGTCCTGGAAATCCTAAAGCACCAAATAGGAATTTCTCTGAAGGGATTTAATCTCAGTTTCATATTCAGCATTATTTTTCATTGGTTTATTTGGAGCATATAAAAATATTAGTTTATTGCTGCATTTAATGTGGAGAGTGGTGAGTAGGTGGATTTTGAACCAACTTGTCATTGTTGAAAATGTCAGGGTGATTTTTCCAATAGTCATTGAAAGTTTTAGTTAAATAATGACAGATACATATAGCAAACAAGTAGTCGAAGAAAAGTACACCTTACGTCAGTAAAACACTATATAACATCATCTCCCTGCGAGGACAGAAATTATCACTTTTAAAGAAATCACTCAGATTTTCCAGGTTTAAATAGAAGACGTGATAGGCTATATCTCTCCTTTTCCATCTAGATGCCACAGGATACAGGAACCTACTCAAGCCTCACAGGTAGGGAAATATTTAGATCAGCTGGAGAGAGGCTGGGAGGAGACAACGAGACTTGCAAGAAACCCAGAACATATGGGATGCTAGGAAAGACTGGAAGTCTGATGGTGGTAGTCAAAAGCAACTGTTGAAGTAAACTAAGCAGAGGGAACATGGTAACAGCCTGGCTACTTGCAAAGGACTGAAAAGTATCTTTTCTCATCCACTGAGGATAAAGGAAAAAGTTATTTCAAGTATGAGAGACTTAGGTTTAGACTTCAGGAAAAAAAAATTCTTGTGATACAGGTAATTAAACACCAAGTTGCCAAGAGAAGCTGTTGAATTCCACATGTTGGTATCAAGACTTTTAAAATTGCATTGAGAAGATGCCTTCATGTAGATATAGTTGTTCCCATCAGAAAGGTGTAAGGACAGACCAGGTGTTCCTAAACACAGGATCCTGAGATACAATCTATTTTCTATGCTTCTGTTGTAGCTATTATTTCTATGGCCTGGGAGTAAATTAACCAGAAGATTTTGGAAGAAAAAAAAACCCTTACTTTTTTCACATTTTGTCCCCCTTCACTTTTAATTTTTTCTTCTCTCTTTGGTTCTTTCCTGTTGGATTCATTGAAAAAGGAACGTTTTTTGTCTCACTGCTAGATTAACCCTCTGTAACCTTTGTCCATATCTGTGCAAAGCCACACTCATTTTTCCTTGTGTGTTTCCAGAGTATGTCCTTGCAAAGTTATACTAAAAGCTTGATTGTGCATTGGAATTACCAAGTTTGCAATTACAGAGGCAATTCTCTTTCTGCAGAAGATATCAAGATTTGTTTCCACCATCTGATCCCCAAGTTAGCAAAAGCAAAGTTTTTATTATATGCAGCCTTGGTCACCATCAGCTTGACAGTTAAAGGGGATTCTCACTCACTGAACTGCTGTGGATTTTTTAAAAAAATCAGGCAAAAGCTTGAAGTTACCTGCTCTTCTTCCAAAAGACCACAAAAGTTTTGTTACACATTTCAGTAGCAGTAGGACTACCTCACTGTACTGGGAAAAGATTATTTACCCTACTTTTTTTTCCCTTGTATGACAGTTCTCATAGAATACTAAATAATGCCAGCAGGATTTAAAATTGAATTCAGAATTATTTTAATTACCCTAAATGTTTTACTTTCTTTTTTTCAAACTAAATGCATAAATAGGATCTGCTCAAACATGCCTAGCAGGATGCATTTAAATGCCTCGTGCAGATAGGCTGTTCCCTGCTTCCTTGTTTGGTTTGCTTTTCCCTTTCTTGTTTAAAAAAAATCCAGTAGTGAATGAATGAAACATAATTATGCAAATACGCTAAATCCAGTTGACAGTCAGGATGCAGGCAATGCTAAAACAAAACTGGTAAGCTGAGGGCAACATCTACATTTCATTATTTATTAGGGGCCAGATGTGAAAAGGCATTTGAGCACCCAGAGAGACAGCCAGTCGGTAATATTTACAAAAACACCTAAGCGAATTAGGTGCATTATTCCTGTACAATTTTACTGGTGGCAATATGGGTAAATTAGTGGGGGAAATTAGTAAGCAGTAGCCCTCCAAATTAATCTACTTTATGATTCAGCAATGTTATGCATTTCTCTGAATGAAAATCCCAAGTGCAAAACAAGTGTCATGTACACATCTACACTCCTATTTTTTTAAATTATGGTATGCTATATGTAAGAAAAGAACATTTTGTGCACTATATAGAAGCTCTGCTAATGACAGTTTTATCAGTTCATATTGAAATGCTGTAGGAAATTATGGATCATGAGCTATAATTTCAGTAGTAAACCCAAAAGTTATTTCCAGGTCTCTCAGCAAAGGTGTGTCATAAATCAGGGCAAAGAGAACATGACAAAGAATTTATGCAGTTAGCATTTTTCTTCTGGAAGGGACTGAAAAAAAACCTACAGAGAAAAAGCAATGGCACTATTGTTTCTATGTGCAATTTGTGAAAGACATGTTTCTAACATAGCTACTTATGGATGCTGATATTTGTAAAATGATAGGGATGCAAACCGTCATATATTGAGGTAGATTGGTCATTATGAACAAATGAAGTGAGTGGAGGATTCAATCAAAATAAACTCTAAACTTTGTCATTTTTAGCAGTTTGCTATAAAACTCACACAACAAATTTGTGTTCTGTCCAATCTATTGAACAGTCACATTTCTAACCTGGACAATGAATTAAGGAGTACACATAAAACTGGCAGATGGCATCTTTCTAGGAGGGATTCCAAGCATTTGGGAAGACAAGATTAGTACTCACACTGATCCTAAAAATGTTACTGAAATGCTTCAAAACCAACAATATGAAATTCTAAGGAATATTAGACCTGGAATAGAAGAAAACCAAGATGTAAATGTAAAATGGCTTAGCAGAAAAATCTCTGCCAGTAATGATGAATTAAATAATCTTAATATGTTTGAACCCCTTGTTGAGTAAAAAGGCCATTGTCATTCTGGAGTGTGTTAAGTGGCATACCCTAAGTAAGAGATGGATGTCTTTATTCTGTCCTGTGCAGCAGTAAGAGAGCTTCAGCTAAACTATAGTCTGTTTTTGAGCATGGCACTTTAAGAATAAAAATGCAGGCTAACTAGAGTGCAGGCAAGAGTAGAAACACAACTCAGAGGTTTA
The DNA here is from genome assembly GCF_025592945.1 of Manacus candei. NCBI lineage: Eukaryota > Metazoa > Chordata > Aves > Passeriformes > Pipridae > Manacus > Manacus candei. Next base: position 14,692,550 of record NW_026138097.1, read on the forward strand.
AAAATGTGACGGAAAGTTTTAAGAAATGGATTTGCTTAGTTTTGAAAAGGGTGAGGAGCAATTCAGTAATAATCTCCTAATATGTAAAAAGATGCTATAACGAGCACTGTCATCAGTTAGTCTCCATGTTCACGCAATGTAGAAATCACTGGCTTAATTTTTCAAAAAGGAGAAAAAGATTAGATTAGATTAAATTAGACATTAAAGAAAAACTTTCTAGCTGCAAAGGCTGTTAAGGACTGGAAGAGTCTGCCTAGGGAGCTTCTTTAAGTTCGTAATTGAAGACCTCTATGAACAGATCAGACAAAGATCAGATGGCCTGAGAATATATGACCTTCTCTCAACACAGGGAGATTGACTGACTGAGTTTTAAAGATTTTCACCCTGCATATCTATAATTCTTCTTAGAAAATAATATTCTTAAATTACCGTAAATCCATAGTTATTTTTTAAGTAACTCACATTCATAGAAAAGATTCAATGCATTCAGCAATTTATATTGATCATTTCAATTCAGATCCTTTGGGATTTGCATTCCAGTTTGGAAAGCTATTGAAAAAAAAACAACCAACCAACCAACCAAAACCTGGAAAAACTCCTTTTATCTTTCTCAGAAAATGAAGGAACAGTTCATCTCCCTTTGAAATAAAAGGCATGATTTGTATTGATTACAAGTGGAGATTCTGTGTTGTTCAGGACTGAGATTCATTATGTTTCTTTGTGGAGAAGTGCACTTGGATTGTCATCAGATTTGCAAAAATTACAAGTCAAAGTTAGTAGGACTGGCTCAGGAAATACCTAATTAAATACACATACCATTATGTGTTCATCAATTGTATGTTTATTTTAAATATTATGACACACAGGTGTAATGCTTTCATATTAATTTTTTTTTGCATGCAGAATTTTCAGAGGTAGTTCTAAGAGGACTATGTATAACCTTGTATTCTCTTAAACTCATGCAGTGGAATAGCATTTTTAACTAAGAAAATTCTTTAGCTTGCACTTTGTGATTACTAGTGCCAAAAACCTTGCTAAGAAAGTAGCCTTATCTGAACCTTTAAGTCATAACAAACACTTTGCAAAGATTAACATGTCTGTAATCTACATGCAAGTCATTTGATTTGAAAACAGTCGGAAAACTTTTCCCAGGTGACAATGTGCTTTAAATAGACATTAGTAGGAAATATATTGTAAATATTACAATTATATACATCTCAAAGAAAGTCAAATAGACTTTCCTTTTAACCCTCTGCCAAATTAATTCTTCCTAAAATTGCAGAGTGGTTGTTCTTCAGACATCGAGGCGATCTGCCTTGGAAATACCAATAGGCAGTTAGTAACAAGCACCGTGCAGATCCAGGGCAAGAAATACAGCAGCCTGCTGAAAATTAGGCTTTATGACTTTTTCAGATCAAGAGCTGCCTCTCTCTTCTGTCTCGCTGCTTTTTCCTTCTCATACCTACTGCACTCAGATCACTTTTACAATAATGATGTTCTCATTGTGAGCATGTATTTGAGACCTTACTTATACCTCATAGGCTAATGATTGGCTTTACCCCGTCGAACATGAAGGTGTCAGTAGGTATTAATAATACTGAGAAAGAGATAACAGTATTTCCATAAATTGACCTTCTTGATGATGACTTCACCCTATTTTCTTCAGTTCAGTTTAATGACTTGAAGAGTGCTCAATGATGAAACCATTCCCAAGCATGAATTATTCACCACAGGAAAAAAAGTAGTAGTTCCATTTTGCAGTTTTCCATCAGTGGCTGAGCCTCTGTAGGTGAATTGTTGGCAAAGGTGGAACAATTCTTCTGATCCTCGTAAAATTATTCACACCATTTTTAAAAACAAGATAACGAAAAAAAAGTAAAATTAACATTTTCTTCAAAACAAATGTTGACCCATCCATTTCTGTTCTTAAAAAATATATACATACATAACATGTAGAAAAAACCCCACCTTTTAAAATACATTTATTATTGTTCATTAACAAGGAATTTCATTTAAAAGATACAAATAGGAAAGATCAAAGGGCTGGACTAGAACCAACATGACCATAAATATTTTAAATGCTTGACATTACATACCAGACACCAATAAACAGAGAAGCAAATTATAGCTTGTATTTCTCAAGATAAAAATATATATCATCTGCATGTTAATATTTGCATATTTGGTACTAGCTTTTAAGTTACATTTTTGAAAGGATGATTTTTCTAGCATCTCTCCATTGCTTATTGTATCACACCACAACATTCAACTGGAATTCAATGCAGAGAAAAAAATCTCCGCATTTTGCAGGAAGAGTTTTTCCAGGTGGGATGTGTAGTTATCTGCTGTCCTTCCCTGATGTTTTTCCTGATCTGTTTCCTTGACACCTCACATCTACTGGAGGTGGTGGGGTGGAGACAGCCTGCTGCTGGACTGCACTGTCTGTTACTGTCTGTGAGAAGTGTGCTCAGAGATGAGTCATAAATTCTCATCCAGATAATAAGAATGGGCACCATAGAGGGGAGCCTGTATGCAGCTCTAGAATGCCTGTTTTCTGATTTTTCTTAACATACAAAATTACAGACCTAACAGATTAAAAATGTGAACTTTTGGGGTGCAACAAGATCTGTTTAAGCATATACACTGTAATGAATGGAAAGTAGGCTTGAATTTATGCTATGTAGAAAGTCAGAGAGCAGAGTTTTCATTCCGTCAGCACAATTTGATCTTATGATAATAGGCCAGTAGCGGATGGAAATTCTGCAGAGATTTTTGTAAATTACTTTCCCATTTAGGCACATTAAAACACCAAAATATTTCCTTTTATTTTAAAATGAATCCTTTTAAAGATATCCCTTTCCTAGTGTTATTGGGAAACTCATTGTAAAGCCACATGTCAGAAGGTATGATATTAGGAAATAAAAAGAAAGCTGTTGTATATATGCATCATAATCTTCTGATATTCAAGGGAACATAATCTTATATTAGGAACTACCTGGCTGTTCCAAGAGGTCCCAAATTATAAAGATCTAAATCAAATCTGGTAGAGCATCATATTTTAGCAGTTTGATGGATTTTCTCTTGCCTTTTACCCTTATTACTGTGTAACCGCACAGAAGTTGTAATTCCTGAAAAGTCCCAGAATGGTACATGCAGTTCAGATCTGGGCACTTGCTGGTTTCTCCACTTTGAAAGGTAATTGAATGGGAACAAGTAAAAGTACAATTGAATATGTAGGCTAGAGGCACTAAGTTGCAGCCTCAAAGAGGTCATGCAGAAATGAATTTTTAAAAAGGACTATAAAATTGCATCTAAGATAGATGGGGTGCAAAAGCAATATTTAAATGAAATTGTTATGGATATAAGTCACTTGCCAGGCATTCTAACTATTTCCAACATAAAATATGTTTTCACTTCATATATAAAACATTGTTATTATTCACATCCTGTGTCATGTTAACATATTAAAACTTAAATGTTTAATGCATATATTAAAATTTTGTGTCATCATTAACACCACTGATGAATACCCTTTAACAAAAATAATGGAAAAGATATGTCAAGGCAGATAATTTTTACAATTAGAATAAAAATATGTAACTTAAAGTGTGATAAGATAAAACCGCTTAATTCAAAATTTCGCAATCCTCTTTCCTTGCTCATGGGAATCCAACTGCCATTTGTTTTCCTATTAAATGACATTTCAAATACTTTATTATAAACATAAATCACATCTCCTTTTGAGAAGGGAAATGACAAACTAAATTTGAGATCTGACTTGCATTTCTATGCTCTATCCAAGACTAAATAGATGAGCAGTTGCTATACAGATTGTATTTGATGGATAAACACAGAGAGGCAGTAGGTTATGGAAAACATGTCACTTGGAACTGACATCTGCCCTCATAATTCGTGAGTGTCTTACTCTGCCGTGTCACCTCCGCAGACATCAGTTCCCCATCCTGCTTAACAACATGCAGGGGATTTACTCTTTTTTAAAGTAAAGGTACCTCTTGTAAAATGCATACCTTTCCTTAATGGGGGATGTTCTGTTTTGTGTGGTCAGGTAGTCAGTGAGAAACACCCTCAGTACTGGGATGGGGTGTGCATAACGACATGCAGTTGCATGGAAGCAGGAGAATGTTGGCACAGAGATGTGAGAAAAGCGTGTTCAGGCTGCCCTTTGCATGGGAATGCCATAGTATGGGTGAGACTACTCCAGTGAGCAAGATGCTGCCCAGCATAAGGTCACGCTGCAGGACAAACCTCAGAAAGCTGGCATGTGTTGTCTTTGTGATCCCTTTGACCTGTCTGTGGTTGTGCTAGGCTCTTTCCTAACCAGGAGTGATCAGGCAAGGGTGAAACACCACCAGCCACACAGCAGTCACAGCATATGACCCAAGCTTCTTGGTCATTGGATGTGTTTAAATTAAACCTTCCAGAGAAATTTTTCTCCATCAGCAATGATTCCCTGACATGCAGGAGGTGTTGGTGATTGCAATGCATCAACACTGCTCCCGTAGACCCACACAGAGTGAATGTACACACAAGTGCCACCAATGTAAAAAGTCTGTTTGATCATCACTAGCAGGGTGATAAATCTGGGCTAGATATTTTAGTATTGTGACATGGTTAGGTTTGTTTGTACCACTTCTAGCAATACCCTTGGACCCCACTGAATTTACCTGAATTAATGAAACAGGAGTGCACTAATTAGGGCTTTACAAGTGGAGAAAGAAAATCAATTGTCTTAATAAAATTGTTGAAACCTACAAGATGCAGAATATTCACTTGGAAATCTCTAACATTTACGTTGCATCATTTCCATCTCTTACATTTTTATTACCATTTTTTTCTAAAGATCAAGGTGTTTGGGTATTTTTTTCCTAAAACCAATTTCTTGCAATCAAGTGCTTAAAAGATAATTTCTGCTTTCATTTAAATATGGTACATTTCTTGACCATTTAGCTGTAAAGAAAAATTTAGGGATGTGACTTCAGGGTCCACAACCAAAAAGACAAGCAAATAAAATTTTAAGCAATTTTTTTCCCTTTGGTAAACTTCTTGGGTTTTAATTCACTTTAGTATTTTGTGACCCAACTCAAGATTTTTGAAAGCCTGATGTTGGCAATATCAATGCTGTTATTGTGCAGCCATATTGTCAGCAGATATTTGGAATGACCTGCATAATTAATTCATAAGTAATACATTCAGCCCAATTACATACCAAAAAAATCCTTTACCATGTAATTCATTTTTATTTGGGTGATGTATAATCATATAATCAAGAAACAAAAGCCACTCTGATCTTGCAAAAATGTAGTATCCTTTTGTGTTTCACCTGTAATTGTGAGTGAGAAAATTAGTTTAGCCTGATTATTAGCCAAATTAATTGTAATGGGGAAGAGAGTATCCCACTAGAACAGCAAGAACAACCTTAATCTCACTCTCCTTTTTTGTGTTGCAAATCGGTAACTGAGTTTAGATATTTGCTTTCTGGCTAGTATTTCTGTCTTCCACTAGCACAAAATGATTTAGGAACAGCTGTTTAGTGGTATTTGTTTCAGATATATAGATTAACCATATTTTTCTCAGACAAAAAAAGCAAGAGAACTTTATCTAGCTTTTAAAATTCCTGTGCATAATTCTCATTTTAGGAGTTCCCTTTTAAAAAGTTCCTTCTTAATATCTTTTAATCTTTCCTCTGTCACTTAAAGCCCTTTTCCAGTTGGATATTTCTTAGCAAATTAGTCTTTGAAATTTTTTTTGTTATTGCTTTAGGTTTTAGGAACATCAAGAATATTGTGAAATTTGGCTTAAAAATAGGTTTCTTAAGTCAGCTAATGTGATACCAATGTTTGTGATACCTTAAAAAAATCGACAGCAACAACCAAACCAGAATTATGTAGGTTTTTCTTCCTTTTTTCTAGGATCAGCTGACTTAATGTTAATCAATCTGAGTTTAAAAAAAACACAAAACAATATTTTCTAATCAGCAGAGGATGAAAGAAATTTTGAAAGAAGGTTGTTTCTGAAGGAATTCCATGACGTAGGAAATGATCCACCAGGTGGTAAGAAAAGAGGAACATTCAGTTCTCATAACTAAAGATAAAAGTGCCAGGAAATTTTTAAAACACCCTGACATGTAGCAGAAAACATCAGATTCAAGTGAATCTGATAAATTCAAGGAATCAGATTCATAATTATATTTAATGTTTAATATGTAATTTTCTGACACTGAAATCATTAAAGGAAGATAAAATGGGCTACTTTTTATACAAAAACCTCTACATCTTCTAAAAATCCATTTTTGATCAATTAGGCATATATTAGTAATTTTAAAAATAAATTCCACAGAAAATATATCCTTAGCTTTTGTAATACAAAGGTCACTACTATAACAAGTTCTCTGAAAGTAACGTAAATTGAAATTATCTTTTGCTCTGTAATATGTATAAAAAGGCACATCTAAAATATACCGTAAGTGTCTAAAAAAATTGAAAAATAATACCTGAATAAGCTACGTCAGGTTAAATAATGTTCATATAAAGTTAAAGGCAGAAAATTTGCCTATAAATTTCATCTAAGTCATAGAATAAATATTTTGGAAACAAAATTACTTTCATTAAAGTGCCGAATTAAAACAAACAAACAAACCCCTGAAAAACAACAAACCAAACACATGACAGAGCTAATAATCATGATATCATCATGAAAATGGGGTGACTGTATCTGGAAAGAAGTTAACTGTTACAAAATTTCACATAGTCATGCCAATTTAGGAAAATAACCCTGTTATTTGAAATATAGTAGGTGCACATCATGGATTACTGAATAAACATGCATATGCATGAAGGTATAGTGCAATTTCAACTTCATAATGCTTTGTCCTGAGATGTTAATAGCATACCTGTAAAAAGAAGGCAGGTAACTTTTGACTATAAGTCTTTTTTTCTGGAGCATTTATATACTAAAGAAAATAGTATTCTAAAAGGATTTTCAAAGGACCATAAGGGAGATACAATCACCACATCTTATTGAATTGCGTTATGTGTTCCCTTATAGATTATCTTGGAAAATCACAGGGCACATGATAATACAAATCAAAACAACTGCTGTTTTATCCATTGCACTACAAACAGAGACCTACTGCAGTTCTGTGCTGACTACCAAAGTTGTCAGATTAACACACTGGGGCAACTGAGCTAGGGAGGTGATTTCCTCTTCTCAGCATGCAACTCAACAGTGTTTCACAAATCACTGCTTCGTATCTGTTTTATACTGCTGAATTTCAAAACTGCCTTCTGTATTCATTTGTATAAATCTTTATGGAACCAGATACACATAAATCATCACTTTACAAATCTCAGCTTCTTAAATACAGTCGTGCATGCCTGGCCTGATGACAGCAGCCCTGAGCACCTGGCAGCTCCCACTGCTGCCAGCAACAGCAGCTGAATCATCGACACAGCTTTGGAGTCAGCTCAGGTACCAACATGGGCAGCCTCTGCACAGGCAATTTGGGCAGGTGGGGGACCACGCTCTGGTGTTGACACCAACTAGGACACAATGTCCTGTATTACCTGACATGATACTTATGCTCTCTTACTTTCTAAAACATTACAGCTGCATGCAGACAGTGCCCTGGAAATTATCTGTGCCCCTTCAAATCTCTTGAAACATGCCTAGGAATTGCTTGGGGTGAAATCGGCTAGCAAGTCCAAAGTGATGGAAGAGCCCATGCTAACAGTTCAATAACTCAGAGGGCCAAGGTCCAATGCTAAGGAATATTCTCTGGCAGGTTTCAGGTCAATGGTATGATCCTGGCTGCAGAAACCCCTTTTGCTTTCATATCAGTAAAGTATTAGAGACATATCTTTTCTTCAGCAGCCAAGGAAAAGCAAAAACAGAGAAAGAGTATTCAAGTAAAATGAAAACTGTGTTTCAGTCCTTAATGGTAACAGGCACTCAGATTATGTTGAAGATTTTTTCCAGACACTATGTATTTTACTCACACTTCAGGCAGACAAGTGTTTCTATGGCAAGAACTCTAACCAAATCTCAGAGTTTAGCCTCAGAATAAATGAGTGTTTAATTAAAAGCTGCCATATATAGACAAGTTTGGGTTTATATCTATATGAATATTTAGTTAGCTAATGCACTGGCAACTAGAATTTAATGATGGAAGGGTAACACAAAGTGCTGAATGCTATCAAAACAGAAAAAAAAGAAGAAAACTCACAAAGCACTGTTGCCAATGAGACAAAAAGCATGATGCATAATGATTTCACCTAGTTGCTAGTTATCAAGGCCAATAGGTTGAGTTGCTTAAAACACATAGAAACGTTAGGAAAAGAGCCTTTTCACCCTTCTGAAGCTTCCTTTACGAGGCTTCTCACATGAGCTTGGTGTGACTGTTGTTTTAAAAGGCTGAGGTCAAGTATTCAGTTTCAGAGTTCAGGTTGTTTCCCCCTTTCCAGAAGAGTAGTCACTGTCCCTTATTTCCTCTGGGGCAGTGCCGAGCCCACCTCAGCAGGGCTGACTCTAGAAGGCTTTCCCAGGGAAAGGTAGGCTGACCACGCTAATAATGATAGCTGCCACTTCCGCTACTTGCGGTGAGGAAATTCAGCTTGACTCAGGGAAAGGGGCCCCCTCCTGATTTCCATAGACAGCGATTGCAGTAGTAAGCAATAAATGAATGGGGGAAGCAGAAGGCATTCTGGAGTGCCGAGGGGAAAGTACTTTGAAAGTCGTTGAAGAGGGTTGGAGGGATGAGTCAGAAGAGACTATGAGAAAAGGTGCATGAACGTGAGGCATGGGGTAACTGTGTCAGAAAACATACAGCATACATGTAAGTGTAGGGTAAAAGTGTGTCCAGATAGAATGCAGGATGCAATCTGTAGATGAAAAAATAATTGTAGTGGTAAGTCTTTTAGAATAATTGCACTGTAAACCCTCTGATGATCATGAGGCACTAATGTATATTAATTGCTAATATGTACAGGTATAGGTATGCATTCTTGTAAAATATACTTATCACTGCAATATTAGTAGGTAATACAGTAGGTAATACTACATAATACGTATCTATTTTATATACATATATATTTCATGATTTTCAGGGTTTCAGCAATACAGGGTGTTACGGCAGTAGAGCTGATCTACTCTTCCTTCATTGCCCACTGAACAAGCAGAAAAGAAAGCTCTGCACTCTGTTTAACTGTCAGAGCAACAAAAAAAAAAAGAGGAGCAACAATGGAATTAAGAAAGTATGTCTGTCTCTAAGCCAAATGGAAATCAAAGTCTGTCCCGAGGACCTTGCAGACTAACAGGCAAAGTGGAAGACACCTCCATCTTAAAAAAGCTGCCCAGTCTGGGGGCAAGGCAGTCATTTCACCCCCAGTACACCTGAGTATGGTACTAGCAGCTTTTTCACATACACCCCAAACACCCCAAAATGTAAAATGCAATGCAGGGTTGTAACCATTTTCCTTGTGTTCAGAAACATTTTATCCAGAAGTCTACCTGTATACAGGGATATGATCACATACAACATATGAACACATATAGCTAACTTAATGCCTGCTGAGCTTGAATACACACATATATACAATTTTTTGAGGGAATTATTGCCTCTTCATCTCCTTTTGAATTTTAATAAAATTAGTCTTTCTGAAGTAGCTAATTACATAGAACATATGTAACTCACATATCTTACTCCAAAGTAACAAACTGGAATACAACTCACCCTTAGATTGCTCTGACCAGGAAGACCTGAAGAATGTTCCCCCACCCAACATCATTTCAATTCATCTTTATTTTACTTTGCTAGAAAGTGCATCTTTGTAACTCGCGGTGCTGGGTGAAGTGCCCTGCTGTGACATGAGACGTCAGGTTCTGTCAGCCACATCAACTGATGTGATGTGACGGAGCCTAATGTGATGGGACCAATGCCCTGCTGAATGTGTACTGTGTCACTGTGGTATTCAGAGGCTGGTTTCTCTGAGAAGAAAAGCAGTGAAGGAAGCCAGGTTTCCCATGGCAAATAAGGCTTTGTAAATGAAAATGCAATAAGGAGTTTGCTGCATACGCATGCAAGTGGCATATTTGGTTTATTTTGTTTTATTATTTGTTTGCAATGGCACTGATGATATCCAGTCATGAATTTCACACAAGTTTTCTGACCATTCTATAAAACTCTGACTAGGATCTATCTGAGGGTGGGACTAGGGTGCTGCTGCTCTGCTTGGGACAAATGTTTTTTCTGGAAGGCCCATAAACTACTCCCTGGTGGATGCCACAGTGCAAATCTGAAGGTCTGTGTCTGCAGCCTCCCATTTTCAGAGTCAATAGCCATTTCTTTTGCTAGCAGCTTCTTCACGCCAAGCCTACTCTATGCCTCTGATCCTCAGCAACAAAATGTCTTGAGTTAGGTTGTCCTAGTGGTAGTTCCTCTCAGAATGCAAACTAGTCTCTGAAAAAGCACCAGAAAGTTTACTCTGATCTTAAAAAATGTTTTCAGAAGGCTTCCAAGGAAATAAAGCTAGTAATCACCCATTAAGCCATCCCACTAAGCAGAAATGTTTGCTTTTAAGGGTATGGCTTTCCCTACTTTTTAGGCAGTGCCAGCCCTCAGATTGCTGTACCTTGTTCCATTAGCAGTCCTCTTACATGAGGCAGCCACAGGAGCTGGCAAAGCCCAAAAAAGAAAGCAAGTCAGTCCTGTCCTTATCATCTACCAGTAGTACAGCTCCCAGAGTAATGAGAGTAAATTATCTCTTTCTCAAGTCAGCTCCAGATGAGACCTCTAGCTTTATTTATATCTTTTGGCTAAGTGCTCCACTCTGTGAAATGTTGACCATCTCAACATTGTATTATAACTATAGTGTCACAGTAGTGAGCTTAAACTATTGCTATGGCACTAAGCAGCAATTTCAATTTAAGATAAAGCCAATTTTAAGACGATTTTTCAAAATGGCTTTGTTTACATGGGTCACCTCAATCATAGAGAAATTGCTGATTAGCTTTTCACTCCTAACCCCCTCAGTTTCTGTACATATTGGTTATGGTAGAAATTCACCACTGTTTATTATTCTCATTATAGAGTAGTCCAGTAAATAGCATGCAGCAATGTTGCATGAATAGGGAGAGCCCTTTGGGTTCCATACAGATATAGACAAAACATCTTGTCTCAGAACCCATAGAAATTTGTAAGAAAGATGGTATATATCTTCTGGCACAATTTCTTAGGAATATGTCAGCCTTGCTGCTATTATACAATGGCTCATTAAGAAAACCCAAACAAACAAACAAACAAAAAAAGCCACTAAAAAATCTCAATCAAACCTGTCAATTTTTATATAGCTAAACAATCAATTTATGCTCCCACTCACAGTGAAAAGCCTCACGAGTATTGTATTTTCCATCACTGTAAAAACTTCTTTCTTTTTATGTTACACTGGAAACTACTGGCTTAGAGCAAGGTGGACCAAGCACATCAAAAGAGAAGAGTAACCCAAAAAGCTTGCTTTTAGAGAAAAAGTGTTGGCATTATTTGTTGCTAGCACAAAATGTGTTGTCTTGGTTGAAAACAGAAAAAGAGCTGTTTAGAGGAGAACAAAGAGGGAGACAGAGAGCAAATCTAAGAACTGGAGCTTAAAAGGGGCTTGGAAAGTACCCATTTCCATGAGCACAGTTCACAAAGCCAAGTCAAGGTCCACATAAACAGAAAAAGCTGTGCGTCTTAACAGTCCCAAAACTGAGCTGATGGGCAGAGAGGTTATCAAAATGAACTAATACCAAATACTGCTGCACAGGGCACATGAACACCACCTTCCTTCACTGCCATGCATAGCTGTCAACCCATAATGTTGACTCAAGCAGTTTTTAAAACTCTTACTTGAAGCCAAGGTACAGTTTCCTGTACTTGGAACCATAAATTGGTCTTTTGAATGTAGATGACTGTCTCATTCCTCCCAGTAGGAAGATGAGCTGGCAGGAATGGCATTTCTCCTGGGAAGTAAGTTCAAACACTTTCAAACTGGGCACAAGACTCAGGTTTCTCAGTCATGTGCAAGAACTCCAACCTACTAATCAACTCCTATTTTCCAAAAGGCAGACTTTCCTTTTTGACTACACCACACCCTTTTCCCCTCAGGCCTTCACATCAGGTCTCTGAATGACAGTGACTGTGCACTGGGTTAATGACAGTACTGCTGGGTGCACGCCTACCCCCCCAGGCCCATCACAAGGTTCAGCTGTTGGAATGGTAAGACTACAAAGCCCTAGAGGGCTTTGGCTCCACAGTGCTCCATCCAACTAAGATAAGGGCAACTCTGTATGCATGTAGTAACATCACTTCAAGGCTATAAATAAGCTTTGTGGTGTAAACATAGGTTCCTGGATAGGTTCTCCTACCCTTAATAGTTAGGTAAGGTAATTGTTATTTATTTTTTAATCATTCCCTTTGATTTAATTGCCTATACGCTCCCTAGGGTGCATTTTAATTACCAAAGTACTACTTTGGATCCTGGCTAAGTACTTACACATAAAAGTCAGTCTTGAAATTCAGGAAAAGGTGAGATTCTCATTGCTGGACAACAGCTTGCTGTGGCCCAGAGTTTAAACTCCATGATTTACAAGGTACAGGTGAAATCCTCTCATTCATGGCATAAGTGGAGACAGGTGGCAGAGAGAAGGTTAAGGTGGCTGACATCTACCTCTTTCCTCCTTCTCCATCAATGTGAACAGATGGGTGTGGTGGCCATATTCCAGCTCGTGGGGCAATCACGTTGCACCAGAAGAGCCATGTCCTTCCTGCCTTTCTAAATCAGTTGCTGGAAAGAGCCCAGCTTGCAGGCATGAATTTCCAGGAATGGGCTCTTGCTGCCAGTACTCCTCCACTGGGATTTCAGAATGGTAGCTGCTGACACCGCAACTGTATGCTCTGGTGCTCCTACACTGGAAGGGGAGACAGCAATCCTGCATGAAGGATGCTGTCAGAGCATTGCCAGTCTGACGCTAGAGGACAAGGAAATATTTCTGCTGTGGACATGGTCTCTCAGAGGGTGCAATTAAATCACCAGCATTTGAAACAGCTGAAATAGATTTGGGAGATGTCTAGGAGAAGGGTCACCAGAGGGAACAGCTGTGCCTTGGCAAGGAGATAGTTCCATGATCTAATAGGTGTCTCTCACCTCCAGTATTTATGGATGATATTGGTAAGGAAAGCAGTAGAGGAGTTGATGGATTAGGATGCTGCTTAATTTTCATTATGTGTCTCTTCAGATGGAAAACAAAACTTTCTAACCATCCCCATGGAAGGTCCCTGCTAAAATATCTATTGCAGGTTCAGGAAAAATCATGTTGTTCATATGCTTTGTGCATGCTTTGTGCAAGTGGTGGTTAAATGGTGTTGTTATGTTTATATCTAACAGTTAGGCACTGGATTCTATTTATGTGGAGCAGCTCCAGTGTCTAGATAGGCAGTACTGAAGGGAGCAGTGAAGATGCTTCTCTCAGGGCAGCTTGACTAGTCTATGTTGAGAGCAGGATAGCAATTATAACCAAAGACTTTGAGGGACAAATATAAAAATTAAAGGATCAGTTACATTTGGAAGGGAAGAGAATATTCTGCAGCTTGATTAATTTTAAGGCCTTCTCAGATAAAATTACTTTTTTCTTCCTATGACTATTTCTAAAACACTTTACTCTTTGTTACAAGCAATAGAATGGATTCAGGTCTTGCTATGATATTCCTTCATTATGCATAGCTTTTCTCTGTCTCTTCCTATATGCAACTCCTCCATTAATTTCAATCTTGAAGCAATATCATGTAATAATAGAATAAAAATTTATTTCATCTTTCTGTGTACATAGACCCCAAAAACTTGCAGGAACAGGGGAAAAGATTATTTTGTCTGGGACTTTTAACAGGCAAAAGAAAAAGTGACAACAATTATATTTAAAGTGTGGACATTGTACATAAAATAATTACATTTCATGACTTTTCCTTTTGGGGAAAAAATTGCCAGTATAAAAGTAGTTTCCATGGGGTGAAATTTTCAAAAGAGCCAAGCATCCACAATTGGGACCAGATTTCTAGAAGGCTTTAGCTCTGGCATAGAAATAAGTGGCCAGATGTCCAAAGAGCTCTAAACATTAGATTGTGAGCATTTATAAAAATCTGGCCTGTATTTAAGAGCATAAATGGGAGCTGAGCTCTTTGGAAAAATCTCACCCTCATGCTGGGTGTTGAGCTGGCTTGAAAAAAAAGTCTTGGTCTGAGGCTGTTTTGGTGGGGGGAATTGTTTTTTATTTCAGGGTTTTTTGGTTTTGTTATGATTAGAGTTTTTTTCTGTTGTTTTTAAAAGAGAACTGATCTTTTATGTCATTAAGTTGTTTATTGGTTTTGTGGAGCTTTTTGCTTCTAAGCACATATTTCAGTTTTGCCATCCAAATAGTCCAGTTGCCTTTAAGCAATACTGGTGTGCTCAAAACTAAGCACATGCTTAGTTTTGGGCTGGAGATTGAATTTACCATTTGAAATACCAACCCCTTTTAGGTATGTAATGCATACTATCTTTACCAACAGGCCACATGTGTGGAGGAGGTGTGAGTGAATGGTGGCCACTCATAGTAAAACAAAGCTTATCTCAATGTCTGTGGCTGTGTAACTCTGACAATATCATTGCAATAAGCTGTAAATATTGCAGCTGGGCCACAAATCACATAAGAAATTTCTTTTAGGTAAAGTGTTGACAACATTTCTTCTGGACCTGAGCAAAAAGAATCAAGTAGGCCAGCAATGCAAATCTGGATTTATTGAGCTCTTTAGTTTTGAAACTTTTAGGGAGCATTTCATGGGAGTGAGGTTGGACAGGTGCTCCAGGCAGTTCTTCTGTTTTTTGAACAAGACAGCGTAGCCTGATATCATAGTTCAGTGGCAACCTAGGCTGCATACACTATAGCCTGTGTTTTGAGGGCCTCCAAACTGTTTCATCCCAAAACAAAGTTTCAGCATTTTGCCCCACATCTCCTTGGATTAGCTATATGGCTGATTGTTACCACTTGTCTGGAAAGTACAGTACTTTTTGCAATCTGAAGAACCAATTCATATACACAGCTGTAGCACAGCACTGCGTCGAATTACTTTGGGAATGAGAGTGAGTATGAGCACTGGATAAGATAGAGTAAGCCCCTTTTAAAGATGGGGTGATGAATGCAATCCTTTTGGTAACCATATGTAGTAAATAGATGTCTCCTGATGATTGACTAACACAGGAAGTTTTACCCATAGGAGAACTTCATTATATGAAAAGAGGAACTCTAGAGGATGTACATCTTACTACTTTTACCTAATCCTGTAATATGTTATTCTGAAAACAATAGTGGGAATAGATGATATTGTGATATGAATTATAGACTTTCTTTTTGTTTAACCCGTGGAGGCCTCTCTGTGATAGGTCCATGTCAGAGCTTCAAGAAGACTTCTGTGTCAAGCCAGTTATGGATCTCTGTCATGGGACACTCTATTCCAGCAAATCCAAGTGCCTCCAGCTTGTAGGAATGGTCAGTGTTGTATGTGTTCCTGGATGTACACTTTCAAAGCAACCATTTGCCTTCTACAGCTCCACTGAAGTCACGGGAATGGAGACACTTAGTTTGCCCACCATTTCTAATTAAGAGGAAACTTAAGACCTCTAATTAAGAGGTCCAGTATTTCCCCATGTTTTCCCTTGTCACATTATTACAGTCTTCCTTCTCTCTCTACCCGCTCAAAGAACTTTGCCCTCACTTCAAGAAAGACATTGAGGTGCTGGAGGAAGTCCAGAGAAGGGCAATGAAGCTGGTCTAGAGAGTAAGTCATATGAGGAGATACTGAGAGATCTGAGGTTGCTTAGCTTGGAGAGAAGTAGGCTCAGTGGGGACCTTATTGTTCTCTACCTGAAAGGAGGTTGTAGCAAGGTGGGGGTTGGGGGTTGGCCTCTTCCCCTAGGTAACAAGTGGCAGGACAAGAGGAAATGTATAACCTGGACCTTCCCAGGTGCAGCTTGAGGCCATCAGGAAGAATTTTTTCACTGGTGGTTAAGCACTGGAACAGAGTGTCCAGAGAGTTGGTGGAGTCACCGTCTCTGGAGGTATTCAAGAAATGACTGAACACGGCACTTAGTGCCATGGTCTAGTTGGCAAGGTGGTGATCAGTCAAAGGTTGCACTCAATGATCTTGGACGTCTTTTCCAACCTAAATCACATTGTGATTCTGTGAAAATGGACCTATACCAAAAGAAATAGGATACTTGTTGAATACAGGATCCAGATGAAAAAAAATTATTCAGACTGTTAAATCTTTTCAGAGATATGTTCTAAAGAATAGTGAAAATGAGCATCCTCCATTCCCTCTGAAGCCCAGGTGTTGGTTACAGCATTGAATGGCGAGGTAGTATATCTTCTATTTCCTTTAGAGGAATATATATCTACTTTAGGTATCAATTCAGCTTTGGAGAATAATTCAGTCACACTTGTAATTTGCATTCCAACTAAAAAAGGTCATCAGATTTGACAGCATAAAATTGACTTATGGAAAACTAAGGCTGATTTGCTGGTGTTAAAAATGTTAACCCTTTTCCAGGAACTACTGATCCTAGGAATCTGCTATAAGTTTCCATGAAAGTGGTAGAAGATAGGAACACTGCCCACACAATAAGTAGTTCTTTCAGAAAATCATAGTAAAGCTTACTTTGAATATTGCATCTCATATATAAGCCTAAGACTGTTATCAGATATTGTAAAGTCATGGACAACTGCTATGGTACAACACTGAATGGATTGCAGGTCAGGCAATCTCAAGGTTGGCTGATGGATGAGATAAACACCTGTCATGATTATGCTGGATCAATCTTTACTTAAGTGCTAGATTTATGACTGCTTCTCCCACCCATTTCAGATTCTCTCATTGTTTCTGCTTTGGCTTAGGGCCAAATTAAGTTGTTCTACTATAAGTCGATGTTTAGAGCCCCAGGTCCTGCAGTAGAAAGAGATTTCACAACCTCTGCTTTCAATTAAAAGAAAATACAATTTTTGTGAAACAGTGTTTGTCAGTGTATAGCACGTACTGCCTTCACATGTCCACTCCCTGTTCTCATGGCTTTCAAACAACAGGTCACTGTACCATATAACCCTGACTGGAATATTTTCTGGAGATGACACAACATGATTCTTAATTCCTAATTCCTCTGATCTCAGCTTTTGGGAACAGAAAGGTAAGGAAAGGAGGGGATGAGCAGTTCTGTTACAGGTATCCAATTTTGCTTTACAGAATAAGCCACCACATCTCACAGCCCCCATTTTGCTTTACAGATTAAGCCACCACATCTCACAGCCCCCATAATTTTTTGAGTGTAGCATTGTTTTCCTTCCACAGAAAACCTGAAATTTCATGGGCTGCCAAGATTCCAATCCAGCAGGCAGTTACTGTGTTGAAATGTCACCCAGCCAAGGGTGAGACCAAACTGTTGGTGACCAAGAGGTCACCAACACCTCCAGACCTGTCAGTCTTACAGCTGGAGAAACCCACAGGGAAAAATTTTTCATCTTCTGCATAAATCTGCAGATTTTTCCAGCAGAAAGTTGTTAAGCATTTCCATACAACAGCTTCATTTTCTGTCCGTCAGCAGCACTGTGCAGGCAGACTGCTGTGTCAGGCAGCTACCATGAACATGTGTCTTGGAGCTCCACCAAGGCTTTATTCCACTGAGAGATTGTTCAGTTCTGCTGGAGGTACTGAACAGCACAGTAGCTCTTGCCAAAATCTTTCCTTGTACATTTATTTAGCAATGTATGAAATAGTTATTCCCCTAGCACCTATCCACACCTCTTCACCAGCCTTTTTTTTTCTTGTCAGTAGTGAATTAAAAAGACAAAAAGTGTTGTCTAGTCTATCTGTGGAAAGAACATCATCAAATTGAAAGCATATGCAAAACTAACCCAGCCCAGCACTGACAGCCGGACTAATCATCATAAAGGTATTGAGCATGAATATCTCGAATTGGCTCATGGGATGAGCACAGAGGGTAATAGTGAATGTGGTAACATCAGACTCAGTGACCTGTCACTAGAGGGGTTCCACAGGGAATATCTTGGGCCCTGTGCTGTTCAACATCTTCATAAATGACTTGGACACAGGACTAGAGGGGATACTAAGCAAGTCTGCAGATGACACAAGACTGGGAGGAGCTGTTGACTCCCTTGAAGGTAGGAGGTCCTGCAGAGAGACTTCGACAAATTAGAGTGCTGGACAATCACCAACCATATGAAGTTCAACAAGGGAAAGTGCCAGATTCTGCACCTGGGATGGGACAACCCTGGATGTTTGTGCAGACTGGGGAATGAGATACTGGAAAGCAGTGCCATGGAAAGGGACCTACCTGGGGGTCATGGTCGATGACAAGTGTAATATGAGTGAGCAGTGCCCTGGCAGCCAGGAGGGCCAACCGTGTCCTGGGGGGCATCAGGCAAAGCATCGCCAGCCGGTCAATGGGGCGGGATTGTCCCGCTCTGCTCTGCACTGGAGCAGCCTCACCTTGAATATTGTGGCGGTTTTGGGCACTGCAATGTAGGAAAGATATTAAGCTATTGGGGAGTGTCCAAAGCAGGGCAACAAAGATGGTGAAGGGCCTTGAGGGGAAACCGTATGACGAGCGGTTTGTTGGTTTGTTCAGCCTGCAGAAGAGGAGACTGAGGGGAGACCTCACTGCAGTCTACAACTTCCTCATGAGGGGAAGTGGAGGGGCAGGAACTGATCTCTTCTCTGTGGTGAGCAGTGACAGGACCCAAGGGAATGGCCTGAAATTGTGTCAGGGGAGGTTTAGGTTGGATATTAAAAGAAGGTTCTTTACCCAGAGGGTAGTTGGGTGCTGGAACAGGCTCCTAAGGCAAGTGGCCACAACACCAAGCCTGGCAGAGTTCAAGAAACATTTGAATGATACTTTCAGACACATAGTGTGATTTTTGGGGATGGGTGCAGGGCCAGGAGTTGGACTTGATGATCCTTGTAGGTTCCTTCCAACTCGGCATATTCTGTGATTCTGTGATTCTATGACTCTTTCAGTGTATGGGTCAGTTAAAAAATCTAGGCACACTTTTTTAACCTTGTGTACCACAGCAGTTATGTCTGTGCTAGCCTTCTGTGGCCAGTAAGAAAAATCTTGGGTGCAGCAGCAAGACTCCCCATTTGTGTATCCAAATCCACTGATCCCCCTCTGGTTAGACAGGGCAGCCATTACTGTAAATTCCTTGCACAAAACAATTACTGTGGGCAAAGTGAACTGCAATTGCAAGTTCTGAATTCAATAGAATTTCTAAATCCAAAGCAGAGTAGTTCTGCTCTCAGGCTAAGAGCCTGGTAGTCTTCACTAAAGAAAAATCTTGATCCTGTGAATATTACCATAGCTGAAAATTTTCCAGGGTTATTAATTTCCCATCTGAAATCATAGATTCACTGATGTAAAAATATCTTGAAAGACAATGATATATCAAGGCAATAATGCAAAAAAAGTATACTTAGCTCTCATCAACATGAAGCAATTTGATAAAGTCAAATAAATATCTGAAATTACATTTCCTGGAGATTTTAAACTGGTATTTTAATTTGTTTGAGATTTATCTGTGACTTCAGTGTCCAAATCTAAGCTGAAATAAAATTTTAAAAGATTAGTCTCTTGCATGGAATTTGAAGACTAAACTGTCAACACTAAGAATTACTGATAGAAATAAAGCTTTTATTCCTGTGTGTAGCTGTACAGCACTGCTAGAAACCAACGGAAACAAAGCACCTAAATACTGCCATGGATAAGTCTCTTTAGGGGAGGTCACTTACCTGCTTCTTCTATAATTTAATCTGCCATTGACTTTAGAAGTGTCTTTAAAGGACTGAATATATAAATAATGATCATGTAATGCAGTTAATAGGCAGTCACTTGCTGGGTGCAGTTTATACAGTTACTTCTAGCTGGAATGCCAGTCCTGAGTATTCAAATTCCCTCTTTTGCCTTCCTGCCTTCCACCCTGTTCTTCTCTGCCAAGTCTCAATTTCCATACTGGGTTGTATCAACAGTGGTGGGAATAACAGTTCTAACTGCATCTCCACTTCTATTAAAAACAAACGTTTCCACATAAATCTGCTAATGTAAGGCATGGTATTACTTACAATTTTTTTCCCTGTTAATGATGAAAACAAATGAGTAAGATTTATCTCTTTGACAAGTCATGTGGGTGTGAATCTTTAATTAGCATATAACAGGTTTAGACTTCAAGTCCCTATAGGCGTGGGAATCACTTAAAGAAGAAAATCCCACTTGGTAAATCTTTGGCTCGGGAAGCCAAGAATGTTATTTTAAGAGATACCTGTAAAGATGAAGATTGCAATCTTCGTGCATGTCAAGGTAAAAAAGCAAGCTATTTCATCTCCCAGAAACTCGGTGACCATACTTTGATGACAAGCCAGATGGCAGCTGTTCCCCAAGCCCAGTGCCAAGAAAGATGATTGTAGCTGCAATTTACCTTCCGTGGTGAAGCTCAGTGCTGGAGCATACCACAGCTGCGGATTTGGCTGCTGCCAGTAGGTGTGTGCACAGTTGGTTTCCTCCCAATTTGGATTCATCAGGTAAGAGGCTGTATCAGTACCCAGCAATTATGAAATTGGCATGCGTTGGATTGTTTACTCACAGTAATATTCCTACTGGACTTTATTAAAACACCATCTGTTGTCAGTGCAGACAAAGAATCAAACCAGAAATATCCATGGAGAGAGAGTGTGCATGTGCTCACGCATTTGTGTGTATGTTCAGCTGTGTTGCAGGATCAGGTCACATTTCATATTCGCTTTTCTTCTTCCCATTTCCTTTACAGGTAGCTTTTCACAATGTACCTGCGTTCCTGATCAATATTTCCAAATGTTAATTCCACAAAAAAAGTAGAATAACATCAGGAAAAAATAAAAACTGTGGTCAAAGGGAAGTTATACCTCTGTGAGTCATACTGGAATGGAAACAAATGAGTCTTTGCATATGGGTGGAACGCAACAACATTAGCTTTACTACAAATAAAAGCTGTAATGGTTGAAGAAAAAGTCATCTGACTGAATGATGTTCAGTTAGAACAAACTTCTGAGTTAATGTGTAGTATATAGGGTGAGTAATAAAGGATATCTGCCAATAATAATATCTTTAGGGCTTGAGAAAAAAGGGACTAACTTTTACAATCAGCTGTTTTCTCTCGATTACTTTTTTTCAGTCTTTCAGATGGGGATCAGATATTCTTAATACACAGCTGGTCTTCCCAAATGGCCAAGTATAATTTTTCATATACCTACATATAATTCCAGGTGAAATTAATTAGCTGGAATTCTTCATCAGGTAACACACTAATAAAATATGATGCAAGTAATTAAAAATGCAAATATGGAGAAGAGAGCAGTAAAACTTAGATATGTCATTTCAGTCCTACAAAAAGGCATCTGTCAATTTAGATTTTTAGTGTGTGCACTCACACACACACACAAATACAAAAAAACCCTTTAAAAATAAAAATGTAAACAAGTCCCAGTTCACATCATAAGATTAAAGCCGTAATAAAGGGAGAGAACACAAGCCAAGAACATCCCCTGGGAGAAGGAGGGAAGTGTGTTAAAATGCTTGGGTTGTTTATGAACTAAGTGTTTGGAGATCTCTCAGTGCTGAATGAAGGAGTTGGGATATTTTAGAGGTCCCGCAGGGAGGTTATTTACTACTATGGGGAGTCACTAAAGCCTGTTTTTCTCAGTATGCCCAGATATCAGAAAGAAAACATTAGTCCTGATGTGAGTGCAATCTACCACCTGCAGTGGGATTGTGCATAGTCAAGAGGGAGAAGATTTGCCCCAAATATGAGCCCATCCTTGTTGCATTATTTAATTTCATCTTCATATGGGCCAAAGTTCTTCTCTAAGTTAAAGCCATAAAATCTGACATTGCAGAAGTTTGACTCTGGGCAGGGTAGAACATAATTTCCATGTCTAAGATATAATTTCCTTCCTCTGTTTTCCTCATCATCATCACTGCTCCTCTACCAAATTATTTAAGCCCTGAGTGCTTAAGTCTTGTAGCCTACTCTGCCAAGCCTAGAATGGACCCAATGCATTAAAGCAGCAATTTCTCCATCAACAATGTCCCCAAAATCTAGGTCTTTGTTTTCTGAAACTCACAGAGGACTAATCTTTATACCAGTGTTCCTCAAATCAGGAAGTTAGAGTTCTATACTTTTGTGTTTCAGTTTTATGTATCTATTTATTATTATCTATTATGAGAGGAACACTACATTTTGCCTTATGTCTTATGAAGAAACTTAGGGGTTTTTTTACCATCTTAACAATAATAATCCCAGTGGTTAGACACTGGAAGAGGTTACCTAGAGAAGCTGTGGATGTCTTATCCCTAGAAGTGTTCAAGGCCAGGTTGGATGGGGCTTTGAGCAATCTGGTCTGGTGGAAGATGTCCATGACCCTGGCAGGGAGGTTGGAACTAGATTCATAGAATATTCATATTCATAGAATAGAATCATAGAATATACTGAGTTGGAAGCGACCTGCAAGGATCATCAAAGTCCAACTCCTGGCCCTGCACAGTACCACCCCAAGAATCACACCATGTGCCTGAGAGTGTTATCCAAATTTTTGAGGTCCATTCCAAGCCAAACCATTCTATGATTCTATGATCTTCTCCATTCCATCCTTCAGCACATTCCAAGAGCAGATTCATCTTTTCAACCGTGCACATTTTTGGTAGCGCAACTAAGATGTGAGTTTTTTCTCTCTATCCTGTTACTCGTAATTTTGGCCAAAATAGACTGCTACTTACCGCTCTCAAAACCCATTCTGCTATGTGGCCTGGAGCTGTGGAGTTTAGCCTCCCATAAGGGCCAGGTCAGCTCCACAGGCAGGAGGACCAGGCATGTTAGGAGATAACTGGATAATAGAAGATAAATTCTTAAGCCTGGTCATAGACAAGCCTAGAAGACGGGATGTGTTACTGGATCTGTTGGTCACCAGTGCAAGTGAGCTAACTGGGGACATCAAGATTGGAGTCAGCCTGGGCTACAGTGATAAGAGATCAGGTTCATGACCACCTGAGGAACTTGAATTTATATGTCTATAGGACCTGATGAAATGCATCCCAGAGTCCTGATGTAGTTGCCAACCCACTCTCTATGATATTTGAAAAATCATGGTGGTCAGATGAAGTTCAAGGTGACTGGAAAAGGGAAACATTGTGCCTATCTTTAAAAAGGAGGAGGATACTGGAAACTACCAACCTGTCAGCCTCACCTGTGTGCCTGGGAAGATGATGGAACATATCCTTGTAGAAGCTATGGAGGAGCATATGGAGGACAGGGAGGTGATGTGGGACAGCCAACACAGCTTCACCAAGGCCAAGTCCTGCCTGACCAACCTCACAGCCTTCTATGATGGGGTGACAACATCAGTGGACAAGAGAAGGGCTACTAAGGTCATTTTTCTGGACTTCTGTAAAGCCTGTGACATGATCCCCCACAACATCTAAATTAGAGAGAGATGGATTTGATGGGTGGACTCTTAGACGGTAAAGAAGGTGGTTGAACAGTTACATCCGGAGGGTAGTGGTCAATGGCTCAGAGTCTCAATGAACATCAGTGACAGGTGCTGTCTCTCAGGGGTCCAAACTGGGACCAGTGTTATATCATATCTTCATTAAAGATGTAGATGAAGGGATTGAGTGCACCCTCAGCAACTCCGCAGATGACACCAAGCTGAGTGGTGTGGAAAAGTAGCAGGATTCGTAACTGTCCCCAACTCCTAGCCCTGCTCAGCCTCAGACTTTCAAGGTTTATGAATGGCGATGCTTAGAAAAAGGAGATATTTGGATCAGTACTACAGCAGGTGGACTTCCACACTTCACTACATCATGAAATATGAAATATCTTTAAACTACTTAAGTTGAATACTTTAAAGGGAGTACAGTGCTCACATTCTGGCTTTCCAATGGGGTTGTTCTTCCTGAATGCTAATATTTGAATTGTGGATTTAAATGATTTGATAATCTTCATTTGCTCTGATAATACTTATAAGCAAAAGCAAAACTTCCCAATAATGCCAAACTTTCTGAAGAAGGAGGTAGACAGTTCCCATAATAAAATATGTTTTTATTATTTGTATCCATTCAGCCTCCAAGCCTCCTCTATGGGGGTGATGGGCAGGGGAGAGAGGTATAAAAATAAGGAAATACATAAAATGAAGCTGCTAACTGTTCCATAACAGAAATGTTTTTATGACCCACAAGTCCACTAGGAATTCAACAGAAGCAACTAATTACAAGAACCAAACAATCCTCCTCCCCAAAGTACAGCATGCAAAAATGACCTGTTAGAAAGATGGATGCCAAATATATTTGCCAGCAGCAGGGCCGGGGTTTGCCCTGCACTGGAGCTGGGAGGGCACCGCTGGCACACGCACTGCCTCCTGCCCTACCTGTGCATCAACACTTCCAGAATAGTCTGCCATGCTGTGCAATGCAAACATGCTGAGGCTGTATAACATCTGTGCCGGCACTTCTGCATCCTTATAAATCATTTCCCAGCTCTTGCTGGGGCAACAAGGAAGAAAATGTTGGCATATAAATGTAAATCACTGTATGTCCTCTGGAATAAATAATAATTGTGTTGATTTACCAGCCATGCACTATTCCCAGGGATAGATGGGAAATATTGGCAAAGAAGAATCTGTACTTCCAGCAAAAGAACAGATTTTCTGAACTATACAGAAGTGGTTGGAATAATTAGAGATGCTTCTGTCCATGAAATTTGTTTCCTGTTACATTGAGCATTAGGGCTTCACCTCATTGCAGGTTGAGATGTAATTACTTCACCTCTGATCATGTCTAAAATAAAAGTGTGCAGTTTAATCAGTTACATGGTGAGCATATAAGAACAGTTTTTTTCCCTCCTGTGTGGAGTTGTGGATACCTCTGAAGTCACTGCCTGCATGCATTCCCAGGCAGACCTGAGGCATTCTAGGATACTGAACTAAATATGTGAATAGCCCAAAATTTCAAAAGCATTGCCCGGAATAATGAATTCTCCAAATTGTATCATTTACAGCTTACTTGCCTTCCTTTTCTAAAGCCCAAATAGGAAAACTTAGCTCAGTTGAGGTCAATGATAAAACTTACACTGGGACTAAGGTTTCACCCACCAAATCTAAAGTCACTTTTTGACTGCAACTATGAAGCCTATGACCCACTTTGCAGGGTTTTGTACATTTTTTTTTCTGGCAAATTTTTATTTGAAACAAGCTGACTGTCATGTTTAGTATCTCACCACCTACAAATTTATTATGAAGATGATACTGTTATATCACACAATAAGAGCATCAACCTGAAGCCACACAGTGGGATGAAATGAACACTAGTCAATTCATACTTTGTCATTAGCTTCCAGCAAGAACACTTTGTTTAATTTTACGTACTGTATTGACAACAGTAAACTATGTAAAGCAATTTTAGAACATTTTAGGATTCTGCAGGAGACTGCCAGACTGCTTTTCTTATATGACAGTTACATGATGCTAGCAATCACTATCAAGAACTACAATGATATTTCATAATGCTACTATTGTCTTAAAATTTTGTCTGTATTCTCACCTGTACTTTATGGACACACAATCACCCAAAAACACACAGTCTAGTACATTTCATTGCATTATCTGTTCTAGTTGTACTGTTGAAGCTGGAAACCTTTTCTGTCACACTGTACACTGGGGGCTAAATTCACAGTCCATACAACCCAGAGCACAAGCAGAACTGTATGAAAAATCACATAAATAAAGTTTTGTTCTAGGTCATCTAGACTGCAGTTTCAAAAATAGATATATATGTGACATCTGTAAAATAGCATGTTACATTTCAAAGCATTAGTCTGTAGCATTAGTCTGAATACTGTATTTTTCCTGGTTTTACCTATGGGTGTATGACAGATATTTTGTGGATTTTCTTAGGTCTTAGTATTTTTTTCCATGTATATAGCTCTTTTATTGTGAAAGACCCAGACGCTTCATAATTTTTGAGTGTGTGCATGGTACAAGATCAAAATTCAAAATTATATGAAAATCCTAAGATTTTGTCAAACCTATGTCAAGCAACAACTGTGATAGAAGATATTATGTTTGGTGACAAATTTTCCATAATAACATACACAGAATAGTGTACATTAAATGCTACTTTATTTTTATATACTTCATTCTTCTACATTATATAGTATTGTTATATATTTATTATTTTATGCAATTATTATATAGTATTCCATGATCTAGCACTACCTTACTGTGAAGAAGATCACTAAAGTCAAAACAAAGCAAGGCAAAAAGCATACATCAGAATCTATTTTTATAACAAAAAAGTGCCAGGGTAGCTCTGATGTGCAGCATTCTTTTTGTAATGCTTCAAGTGAACACCACCACACAGTAAATTACACAGCAATCAGGGTATCCAGAATGACAAAAGGACCATGTAGCATTTCAAAAAGTTAAACCTTAGACTTTCCAAAACATCTCAGATCTAAAGATATTCTTCTTATTTAACATAAGTTACTTGAATGCCCATCGACTAATCAAAGCAGGTTATAGAAGATGCATTTCAGAATGGGACCAGTCGTCATTTGGCGGTGCTGGCTTTCTCTTTAGGGGAGCCAAGCAACTTGTTTGGGCTAGAAATTAGTACAACCAACTTTACTTCAGACAATCAGCTAGGATGCAGGAAGAATGCATCTGGGGCAGCAAAATGAAGAGTTCTACAGAAGTTGCCTTACTGTTCACGAGGGACACAGTCAAGCACAAAAAATCCCTCTGGTTTCATAAAGCCTACTCAAAGCTAACAAGCTATACAGGTTGGAGTTTGCACATTCATATGTCCAAATTAAACATAATTTAAAAAAAAATCTGCCAGATACATTTGTCCCTGACCTCAGAGTCCATGCCCAAGAATTAATTAAGGACAGTGCAAAAAATGGAAGCTAGGTGTATGGGTCTTCACTCTTACCACATCAAAGAAACCTGACTGACTAGCACCAATCTCAATTCACCTTTTCCCAAAGGAAGATGTATTTCCTACTTTTCATGAAGTGCTCCTACTGATGACAATGAGTATGTCCACCTATCCACTACTGGATGAAAAGGTATTTAGTACTAACAGCACCACAGCTTTAATACAGACTTCACTCTATTGTTTAATATTAAACAAAAATAAGAAAACAAAGCCATCAATGCCATTTGGCAGATGTTTGGAACCTCTGACAAGCAGATTTGGGGCCAATGATCAGGGATTTTGGGTTCTCATGTGGTCATATGTCTCTTTCATTAGAAAGACACAACTATGCAAATTTTGTGCAACACATGCAGTGCTGCCTGTCATCTAACATTCTACTTTTACCTTCAAAAGAAAATAGAGGTGAATGGAAATGAACTTAAGAGCCTTAGGTTTTCCTACAAATCAAGCTCACCAGCATATCACTCAGATAGGTTTCCATCACCAATGTCTCCATCAACAGATTTCCAGCTCTTTCCTCAGTACTTTATTACTATGTAATGTCTGACTTGAAATCATGAAATGAGCTAGTGAGGTAACATATGCAGAAGTTTTAGCAATATTCTATCTCTGTGTCAAATGCAAATAACATCATCTCCCAGCATTCACTTAAAATCAAAGCAAAACAATGCCTAGATGAAGGCCAGCTGGTTAAAGCAATTCTCATATCCACACAAATAAACCAAACCCTGTAAATACTCATTAAGATACTTCTCATAAATGCCATTAAAAACAAAAAGAGAAGTATTGCTATATATTGTTGTTATTCTAGCTAGCTAAAAACTCTTAGGATACACTCAGATAAAAAGGTGCTAGGTGATATATGAAAAGAGAGGAGGAGAGAGGGAGAGAGAGAGAGAGAAAGGAAACACTGCCTTTTTGGAAATTAGAGTCACTTTATTGAAGAAATAAAGATTTTCTGTATAAAGTAAAGTACTAATCAATGCAGTTTGCATAAAAGCTCTGCTTGTGGAATCTGCATATGAGATACTTCTGTGTTTCCCCTGCTCTCTCTTTTTATTTATCATTTATTTGTATTTCTGTTCTCCTGATAGAAAAAGAGAAAGAAAAAAATCAAAGCAAAAGAAGAGTAGTCAGGCAGCTAGGAACCCTAAGATAAGAAATTAAGGTTTTTCTGTATTTAAAAAAGCCCAGACTGTATTCTCTGTCGTACACAAGCTCATCAGGTTATTCTCTTCAACCTTTAAGTGTTCTAAAATCACAGAAAACACCCACCCATTACCTTGTCCATATTCTCAGATGTTACAAATTTGGTAACTGTGAAGCTGTGCTTTGTGCTGGGATCTTTTAGGAGAAGACCTGACTCTGAAGTTTGCTATTCTGAGTTGCTATAATTCTCCATGGCATTCAGGTATGTGTGCCTGGTTGTCATGTCTTCCATAATGCCAGCAGATGCTACTAGAATATGCCAAAATCAAAATGCATTTAGATTCATAATTTTTTTGGTGTTCAGATTTTTGCATGTATTTAAAATACAGGGAAAAGACATTAAATTGAGATGACTTTGGGCTTTAAAAAATATTTTTCACAGCATTTTCATTTCTCTTGATCCTCTCCTCAATTTTCTGTTTTGCTAATTTATACTTTGTCTGGTTCACTAAATTCAGCAGTGAAGATATTTCTAGTTTTTCTGGACAGTATGCCGAAAAATGGGACCCCAAGTCCTGTTTTGCTTTTCTGTCTTATTAATATTTAGACAACTATTGCAACAAAATATGTATATATGAAATAATGTATGTTGGAAATATGGTAGAGGTCTGTAGGTTCTACACGTTCATTCATTGATTGTCTGCTAAAATTTACAAACTTTCTCATGAAAATACAATAGAGAAGGGACATGGCTTGATGTTTTCTCTTCAGCATCTTCAATTTTAATGAAAATTCTTTTAATGTCGAGTAAATTCCAATGAATGGAAAAATGCTGCTTCACAGATTATTTATTCAGCTTCTGCTACCCCAACGGTCAATTTTCACTCTGAAGTACAGCTGAGTTTAGCAGTGCTACAGGGACTAATTTTCTTTGAGGACAACGAAACATCCTGAAGAGAAGCAAATAGCTGTGCTATATTGCTCCTTTGTACCAAGCAGGCACCTAAGTTCACCACTTCTGGTGTATAAGTAGCATTTCTCTGTGCCGTGTGGATGCAGCCTAATGATCGAGAAGCAGATTTTCACCAGCAATTATACTGACATGAGTCAATGGCCATTGGTCAGAGAGATGGCAAGGCTCCTCAGATCCTGATGTGCAACAATAGGCCCTTTGCCTTGAATAATTACAAATCTTATATGGCTGACACGTCTTAATTCATGAGATCTTGGTGTGTATAATTGGATAGAAGTATGAACTTGATTACACTAGTGAACTTGCTTTCCAGAGGGAAAAAAAAGTGATAACAGGCTTCTTTGTCATCAAAGGGTAAAGAAATGTGACAATCTGGGAACCAGTTTTAGGACCCCATCTGCTAAACCAGAGAGAAATCAAGATTTTACAGTTCTATAAATATTTTAGTGTATGCCATCAT
The DNA here is from genome assembly GCF_025592945.1 of Manacus candei. Lineage (NCBI taxonomy): Eukaryota > Metazoa > Chordata > Aves > Passeriformes > Pipridae > Manacus > Manacus candei. Next base: position 14,722,239 of record NW_026138097.1, read on the forward strand.
TTATGAACTCTGGCAGCTATCATAAAATCTCTCTGACTTTTGTTACAACTGCATATAAGGCCAGAAAATTGCATCTCATGGTAAACCATAAAAACCTAAGTAAAAGCACCATTCCTTTCAGTATATTCTAAAAATATACAACCTCCCTGTCAGTACATGGCAGGGTTGTTACCATCCCAAGATGCCTGTTTCTCTCTCATTTTTTTTTATCTGATCTTACCCTGGTCTTTTCAAACCCTTTTGTATTTCAGTATCCTTTTATGTTCCATAAATAACAGCCATCACAATATAACAGCTGAAATAGCTTTTACTTTGTCACAACACACTGTAAGCAAGAGACACTTGGGTGATGCTAATGCCCTGGCTACAGGAAAAATTTATGCGTACTTTTTCTCTAATTGTTCCTGAAATGATTTTCATTCCATAGTGAGTTTCTTTAGAGCCCTGAAATGGAGCTAGCCTCAGAGCAGGTTTTGATGCTTTAATCACCCAGTAGAAAAGCCTCTGTAAAAAAAGATATAAATAAAGAATTATCCTGAGATTAACAATACTCTTTCTAAACTTAAACTCCCAGTCTTGCCCTGTGTTACAACGTGTCTCTGAAAGATGTAGAGATCATGAATCATCAAGTTTTTGATTTCAGAAGCCATTATGACGTTCTAGGTAGGATCTGCACAGCTTGAATTATAAGACAATATTGTCTGAAACGACCTGCCAGCCTGAATAATAGTAATTTATATTTTATCTCTGTAAAGTTTCTAGAATACACTTCCTTGAACTCTTTTTTTTTTGGAGTGGGGAGGTGAGAGGTGGGGAGAGGGGATGTGTGTGTAGCCAAACAAGAGAAGAGACAATCACTCTATTAAAAATAAACACAGAAGACAAGGGGTTGTCCAAGACCCTAAATTCAGGAAAGATATCTACCAAATTTAAGACTGAATTTCAGAAGGTGTCTAGATAGCACAAGATGTGAAATCTCTGTCATCTCCTTTGCAGAGACAAAACAGAAAGCTGAATATTGAAGTGACTGCACATGCAACTATTTCCAAAATAAATGCACAAATCAGGTTTCTGATATATTCATCACACACCTGAGCTGGGCATGTGCTTTTGCAAAGGCAATTGGCTAAAACACTGGACATGTTGCTTCTCCTTTTTCATCCAACAAGACTTCCTGTAGCTCCTAGTATTACTATATCTTAGGATCTGCATTTGTTTTTATCAAATATTTGGTTTTTGATTTTTCATTAAAAACATACTGTTGTGTCACATATGTATATTTGCATAAATATGTACATATGTGTATCCATATATGAGCATGATGCACTATATAAATCAATATATATAAGGTAATTATGGGCAATAAAAGAATAAATACTCAACAAGGCTTTTATTCTCCCTATTTTTCTTTCTTTTCTAGTATATTCAAATTGTTGCTAATTAACTTGTTGGATCCTCTCTAAAAAATAATGAAGGCTTGTTCAACACCTGGAAAAAATATCATGGAAATTTATCCTTTAGACAACAATTCCATTGACCTCATCTTATTTACCAGAGAGGTTAATTTAGTGACTGGTGTCTGAGAAAATGTACGAAAGATTCCAGCAATTTTTGAAAGGTCATGCTCCATTCAATAGCAGCTGTGTTTCTGTCTCAAGAAGAATTGTTCCTCCACGATGAGCACACTGATTCCCATACACTGTGCAATAGTTTAGGGCAACTTCAAAGAATACTGGAGTCTGAATAAAAATTATATCCTGTCAATTGTAGGAATGGTTTTGCTCTTTGCATTACCTCTTTTACTGTAATCTCAGCTTCACTAGCTCATCTAGAGGATGGAGGCCAAGAAAATGTGTCCCACTCAGAAAAATCTCCATCACTGTATTCTCTGTCATACACAAGCTCATCAAGTTATTCTCTTCAGCCTTTAGGTGTTCTAAAAAAATGCTGTAAGAAGGACAGACTTGGGTGCTGTTTTCCACTATGAATCAAATCCAATTCTTTGGTTGTTTTGATCTGTTCAAGCCACTACCCATATCTTGAAAATTTGCTAACTTCATTTGAGGTAGGATTTCCCTCAGAACCCATTTTTTGGTCCAAACCTAGAAAAGATTTGGTTTGTAAAATTCTGAAGCCACCAGATAATGTTGTCAGGAAAATCATTCACTTTTTCTTTTACTGTCCATGATATTTCATGGCCTAAGAATCATGCAAAATTTAATCTACAATAAAATAGTTAGGCAATAAATGTAGTCCACACAAGATGTGCAACTGAAGTCTTACTTTATTATGATCTTCCAGATGTTGCAACTTTGAGAAATATACTATCTCTCTTCCTTTTGTGGTTTCCAGTTTGCTACTTCCCAAAAATATTGTTTTCTTATGTTCTATAAAACTGGCTTTTCTATCAGTTTAACATAATGTTTTTATGCCTGTGTCACATGTTAAGAATAAAAAAAGAGTGTATTACCTAATCCATCATCCATTTACACCACTGCAAGTTCATTGATGACAACAGTGCTTTGTCTAATTAACGAGAGGAGGAGGATGAAGCCCAGAGTCTCTCAGCCTTTTCAGACACAAGCTTTGAGCCAAAACCTGTGAAGTCACTGGGATCTTTTCTGCATCAGAGTCCTAACCAGGATTCTGATGGCCTTCATATCACCAATAGCTGATTTCAGGAGAGGCCACACATCAGTTAGAGTGAGCTCAACCAGCACATAAACATTTTCCATTGGATACGAATCTCATCTCCAGAATACAGAGATGAGAGAACTAACATCAGTATAGCTGGAATTGCACCCACAAATACAGAGCTTAAGCTTCACTTACTATAAGCATCTGTACCAGAAAACCAAAATGACTTTGGGACACCCAGGAAAGAAGCATGGGAACTATTAGGCTGAGTACTTTTTGCAGAGTAGTTTTTTGCAACAGCACAAAAATCTGATCTACTGAAAGAGAAAGAGGTAAAATTTAAATGAAGGGCTAAGAGGAATGACTAAAGTATAAATAGGTAAAGACTTTATCTGTAAACCATGAAGCTCTAATATATTCCATCCTGTGGGATCACAGTGTCCACTCTCTCTTTTGCAAATTGCCCCGGACTACATTCTTTTTCAGGGCAAAATTGGTAAAGAGTTGTGATGGTTTGGGCCCTTAATTTTCTTCACAGTGGCTATTATGGGGCTGTGGTTTGGACCTGTGCTGAACACACCAACAGGGTTGGTAATATAGAGATGTTTTCCTTATTGACAAGCAGTGCTTATACAGAACCAAGGCCTTTTTTGCTTTTCATACTGCCACATTGGTGAGGGAGTTGGGGGTGCATGGGAATTTGGGAGGAGACACATGGGACATGTGATCCCAGCTGATCAAAGGAATATTGCCTACTGTATGACATTATGCTCAGTATATAAAGCTGGGGGGAAGAAAGGAGAAAGGGAGACTTTTAGAGTGATGACATTTATCTTCCCAAGTAACCATTATGTGTGATGGGGCCCTGCTCTCCAGGAGATGGCTGGACACCTGCCATGGGAAGCTGTCAATTAATTCCTTGTTTTGCTTTGCTTGAGTGCACAGCTCTTGCTTTCCCTATTAAACTGTCGTTATCTCAACCTATGAGTTTTCTAACTTTTACCCTTCCCTGATCCCACTGGTGGGGAAGTAAGCAAGTGGCTGTGTGATACTTGGTTGCCGGCTGGGATTAAACCATGGCAAGAGTGCAGAAGCAACACAGATAATAAATCCCAGTGGATCAGAAAATATATATCTGAAAACAATAAATAGCTTCACTTAATACTTTCAAGCTTTATGAATATGCTATTTAAGATACAACAATCATTTCTTTAAATAGGAAATTTTCTTTCAAAAAATATAATAAGAAAATAAATAAACCAATCTTTCTGCAGCTGACAGCTCCAATCTTTAAAATTACGATCCTTTTTCCCCAGGTTATACAGGTTGTAACTTAAGTGAAGATGCATTCTTCATGTCCCAGGGCTGGTGTTAGATCTCAAGTCCCTCCTCATTACACTTTGTGCAGAAAGCCTATGCCATGTACTCAGATTACTCTTGACTTGTGAATAAGATAGGATGGTCTCTCTGCTCACCTGCTGATGGCAGGCAACAGGACAGTCAATCACGTTTGTCCTCATAACACATTTCCTTGTCCCTTCCAGCTTCTACTCCAACTTCTTTCATCACCATCATCTCTTCCACTACCTTGTAAGCAGTGGCATAATCAGTTGCCTGTATGACAGTCAAGAAAGAAATACACGGAGAGCACAAACAAGCTCTCAAATGTACTTCAATTCAGGAAAAAACCCCCACAAAACAAAACAAAAGCAAGTACCAAGTTTTCAGGTGGAAGTGGGGTTGCAGTTTTCCAGACAGTCCATGTATCACTTGGATTCTGCCAAGTGCTTTTGGGGCAGAAAGTGAATGGTGTAGACCTCCAGACTTCTGGTTTTTTAATTAATTGATTTAAAGGCCTTTCAGTTTTCTTTATCTAATTATATTGTTAGTCACATTTATTTCTACACATCTTTTGAAAAAGAAACAAGAGCATGTTTGGGTGTGGAGAAGTTTGTTCAGCCCTACTTTAACAAGATTCCCACCCCCAACTCTCTTCCCTGCTGCAATGTCACAACTCTATGTAAAGTACATGGAAACACATGAACATAAGAAAGAGCGGGCCGTGTACCAGTACATGAGGATCACTTTGAAGTGACACGTAGTGGTGGGCTGGTGTGAAAATATTAGACTAGGAACTGATGCTGAGGCCTGGAAATGCCTTCACCAGGAGGACAGCAGCCTCAGGCTGGAAAGCAAGCAATCACCTGAGCTAGCACCTGTGGGCTCGATGGTCCAAGCCCAAGCCTTCACTATATGCTAAAAGGTCAGTGCTGATTTACAGCCAGTAATTTACAGCTGTCTTTGATTTTCATCCCTGTTTCTGACAGTACCTCTACATGTCTGATTGTAGCCCATGATTAAGCTGTACAGAACTCACACTAATAGGCTGGTCGGTGTAGTCAGCTGTCCACATACACATATGTTGCTCCTACTAGCCACAATTATTTAGCTTAAGCTATTCTCCATGCCTCTTGCTGTGTCATGGCTGGACAATCCAAGTACATGCATATCTTCAGTTGAAGCAATTTATTTGGCAACTGATACCTTGATGTGTTCATATGTTCGCATCATCATGAAACCCAACCTGGAGTCCTAAGTTCATAAACCTGTTGAAGTGAGTCCAGAGGAGAGTCAAAAAAATAATCAGAGGACTGGAGTGCCTTTTCTATGGAAACAGGCTGGGAGAGTTGGGCCTGTTCACCTTGGAGAAGAGAAGGCTCCAGGGAGACCTTGGAGCAGCCTTCCAGTAGTTAAAGGATGCCCATAAGAAAATCAAGGACAAACCTTTTAGTGAGACATGTTGTGATAGAACAAGGGAAAATGGTTTTAAACTAAATAAGAATTGATTTAGATTAGATATAAGGAAGTTTTATAATGGGAGTGGTAAAACACTGGAAGAGGTTGCCTAGAGAAGTTGTGGATGCCCCATACCTGGAAATATTCAAGGTTAGATTGGGCAGGTCTCTGAGCAACCTGGTCTAGCTGAAGATGTCCCTGTTCATTGCGGGGGGATTGAACTGGATGACATTTAAAGATCCCTTCCAGCCCAAACTATTCTGTGATTCTCTGATTCTATTTTATTATCATGCTGATACTGCACAGTCATGGGAGTGGTCAAGCTTGTAAGGTATTGTGTCATTTCTAAAGGTGGTTAAAAATAACTCAAACAGAAATATGTGAAAAGATGGAAGTTTCACTAGCTGGGGAGAGATTACATCAAAGAAAACTGTACTTGTGAAAAAAAGTAGATGCTACACCAAAGCCCATCTGAAAATGGCAAACATCTTTTAAAAAGATAAGAGACCAAAACCAGAGGTCATTCCATATTTACATCAGAGGCAAAAATGGAAGAACTCTTCCCAAAGGACAGACCACACAACCTCTTCTGCTTTTACAACAGCATATAGGAAACAGGCCAAGAACATTTAGCATCTGGTTGTGAAGCCGGTATTGGTACCACCAGTAGGTGAACTGGAGGTCAGCAGGGTCAGCTGGAGTCTTTAATGGCAGACCAAACCAAATATGACTCCTTGTAGATGTTGATACCCTGCTGGCTGGGTACAGCACAGTGCTCCCCAGTCTAGAAAATTTTGGGTGCTATGTTGAAGCACTTTATTCATGAGCTTTTGTCAGAGAATGAGATATGACTTCACTGTGTTCCACTACTTTATTTGAGTGGCATTGGGTGACAACCACTCAGTGTAAGTGTGCTTGATAGCTTTGTGCTGGAAGAGATGCTTGCATTGAAATCTCAAAAAGATGTGCATAGCTCTAAGCCACATTTCAGACTCACAGGCTTTCAACAAGTTTGGCCTATTGAAACCTGCTTAATTAAAATGCCTCTTCTCAGTCATCATCTCCGAAACCATTGACGCCAATACATTTTTTTAAACCTTGATGAAATTTTCCAGTCTTGCTTCGCATGACTTTTGATTTATTGTTAGTTTATTTCCACACTTGCAGGGGCAGATCCCCATTGGTTTTAACTTGGTATTCAGAGAAGCTAGCCCCTTATCCCAGAAATTAATTCAGTTTTATGTTTTTCAGAATCCAATTGGTTGATGGCAAAAATCAGTATAAAACTCCCAGACATTTTTATCTCTCCATAGAGACTAAGTTTATGGACATGAAGAGCAATCAGCTGATAGCTGTAACAAGTTCTGTCATATGAGAAGACTGAGGTTACAAAACTTAAGCCAAAAGAGTTCGACACTTTTTGTTGCTAAACCAGTAACAGAGCTTTTTTAATACATTCTGTTTAGCCATTAATGCTACATATACTTTTAGAAAATTTTCATGCTACCTTTTTCTTTTGTAGAATTTGTTCCAGGAAGTAATATTTCAAACTAAATATTCATCAAAAGGCTATGATAAGAACATAAACATTTCAGCCAGTAAAATTAAATCATTCAGCCAGTACAAAGAAAATGTACTTCTAATATTTAAGGTAGAGAAAACTAATATAGCATGTCATCCCATTAATTACAGCTGTTCACATTTCCTTATAAAGCTATCAAGAATGTCAGCAATCCAAATTCCATTATTTCAAAGATCTAAAAGGCAAAGTCTTACCCTAAAATTCAGTAAGACCTTCTAATAAAGAACTTGGTCTTCTAACAAGAAGTGATGAAAATCAAAGACACATTACCTTTTAAAGAATTATTCAAAATGATCTTCCTGAAATCAACAAAATTTCCCTAGATGGCTATTCTTCAAGTCAAGCAAAATTTTCCAAGACTGACCCCTATTGACTGAATATAATGGGAGCCATATTCTTGGTATATGTGACTAGTGGATCAAGTCGTCTCTTTAGTCAAGTCTGTTCTCCAAACCAGCCCAGGAATCCAACCACTGCATAGATAGAATAAATTAAATTATAGCTATCTGCTTGATACTGGAAATGTATGATTCCATTAATCATACTGGCAGTCTTCAACTACTGGAGAGTGTGAGTGAAAATCATTTGAAAAAGGGTGCACAGAAAATACTCAAAGTCCATAAAAAAAAGTAAGTTCTTCTCTGTATAAAACCCCCAATGACTTGAAGCATTAAAAAATAAAAATAATAATAAAAAAAATCTGACATCTCATATTCCACTATGACATTTAGCAGGTACAAAAATACATCAATGAATCTTCACGCAGCAACAACTGGAAACAACAAACACAGGCTTACGAAGACTCAGCAGGGAGAAATCATCATATGTATATGATAATGGAGTAGGACATGGCTGAAACAGGGCAGTTGCGTTTCTTGGTGGTGTTTAAGTCCCTTTCATCCACTCAACATCTCTATCTCAGCCATGGGCTTGGGTTTTGTTTTGTTTTTTTTCTTAAATATCTGAGCAGAGTGTATCTGTAGCTAAGCCTTGAGCCTGCACAGCTAGATAGCTCCATCATGTGCCCTCAATGCTTAGGCAACTTGTAGCCACACTGTACTCCCATCTCAGCTCTTAGTTCCCATATGACTTTTGTTCCATTTTGGTTTGGTTTTTTTCCAGAAGTAGTAGTGTGCTTTGCTGAGTAAGCATTACCAACTGGCCAGTTGCATGTGTCCATGCTGTAGCTCCCTTTCATTTCAGTACATCAGTAGTCCTTAGACTACTCATTTTCTCTTTGCCACATTAATATCTCCAGACCCTCAACATACTTGAAATAGTTGAAATATTGTTATTATTGGGTATTCTCCACCTCCTATCTTTTCTAACTTTTATTCACATGTTATGTATTTCATCTTCCAGACTGCTAAAAAAGATGCTGTAGAAAACTAGGCCTGTGACAATTCCTGCAAAAACTGAAGCTCCCTGTTGTCATTCATCCCTACTTTCACTTTAGAACCTTTTAGCCATTTTCAGCCCATGTAACAGTGTCCCATCCCTACCACTTGCCATTGTTTTCCAAAGGCAATATTGTGAAGCACACATCCTAATGTTTTGTTAACAATCAGAAATATGACCTCTGTCCTCTTCCTTTAGTCTGCCCTTTCTGCCATGCAGCTGAGAACAGCCACAGTACACAAGTTGCTGTGGCCCACTTTGGAATAGGTACTTGCTACTTACGTAGTAATACTTTGCTACCAGTTTTCAGATTTTCTGTCCTAATAGCTTCATTATTTTACTGGACAGGCAGATTGTATTTACTACAAGGAAAATAACCTGCTCACTTCCCCTGCGCTTTATAATCTAAGCTTTACATCCTCTCTTTTATTCCAGGGCCCAGTGGTTTAGCTTTCAAAACTACCTCCTAGTGATTCCATATGTTCACGAATTTCCTTAAGATGAGGGAACTGTGCATTTAATTTTTGCAGGTACTTACTTACCTGCATTTATCAATAACCGTACCAACTATGATCACCATTGTTTCTTAATCGCCCATACCCTTTTATTTCACTTTAAATCATAGATTCAAAAAAAGCAGCTTAGTGATTCAGTCATATTAAAATCATAATTGATTTTGCCTCACTCCTCATTTATTAATGGACTTAGACTACCTTCTCGCTAATAAACCTCCTAGTAATGAGTTTGGTCCACAGAGGATATATTTCCACCTCAACAAACCACCAAGCAATTTAGGACAGTTGGTAGTCTCTGCTTAAGGGAGTCAGAAAACTGGAGTAGAAATTTATGCAGGCCATAATTAAAGTACTTTCTGGGAGCTGCGTGGGGAGTTTACCGATATTCTTTGCACCGTGCCCATCTGTGGTCAGTGTAATTAATCCTTCACTCGCGATCCAATAAGAACTAATCCTCACTGACAATTTTTTATAAAATTTCACTTACACATCATTCAAACTCTAATCATTTCTTTCCTTTGAACAGAAAAGGTTTGTGAAGGTGATGGGGACAGATCTTTTTGGAGCTGCTCAACTCCCAGTAATGTGGAGAGAAGCCACTCACTGAGATAATGACTGTTTCCAGATGTGTGGAAAGCCCAGTACACCTAGAAAAATCAGAAGCAGGATTTTGCCAACGTACAGTTATGAGTGAGAGAAGATTACCTCATGGAAGTAAAACATAACCAGTAGTTTCTACTGGAATTACTTAAATGAAAGCACAATTGTACATTTGAGGGAGGGAAGGTCATTGGGCTGAGACATGATACACTGCGAGACAAGAGGAAACTCTGAAGTTGAAAAGGTATAATCATATCCCTGTCTGTGCTTAATGACAAATCCCTGTGACCTCCTTCCCTTCCAGGATTGTAAGATTTTAGTAGCAAGAAACTTATTTGTCCAGCACCTAAAACACTAGGTTCATGGTACATGATGGGAGTTCTCATCTCTAAGCTTGTAGTGCTGCCTAACAAGAAACCCCTGTAATAGTGCAGTTTTCTCCTTTTCTCACATACGATTACTTAGAGACAAGAGAAAGAGGATAGTGAGATGAGTCTTCCTCCCTGCTGGTCTCTGGGAGCAGCATAGCAGATCCTTTCAAGACTGATAGGATGCTGAGAGGAAGAAAATGGACTAAACCGAGGAAGAGGAGAGTCCTGCTGGGAGAGATCTCATCAGAGATTATTGACTGGGAATAAGACGCTCCCTGTTTTTCACCACACAGGGAGGGTGGGGCTGAGGTCTTGTCTTTTCAATTTGCCCTCACTTAATGATACTTTGCAAAGGCATAAATACCATCTAATACATAAAGGAGAACTAGGTCTAGAAAGGATAACCTTTGCATAGAAATTACTTACTTTCTTCTTGACCTCTCCTTTTGGGATCTCTGGAGGTATAATTGATATTTTTGGTGCAGTCTGGGATGGACAGTGAATGTTTCTTTTCTTGCCATTTTCTTACAGTTTCCTCCCTTTTCACACACATAAATACAAATGTTAAAGAGAGATGAGTCCAAGACTTTACATTCCTTGATATTTAATATATGTAAATAACCCATATACAGATTTATCTATGGTAATTTATCACTAATAATTAACACACACACAAAAATGCAGGTGCCGAACAACCATAATAGCAGCAAACTAAACTGCTTTTGCATTAAGATAAAAAATTCTTCTAGGTGAGGAAGAATGTAGAATTTGGGAGAGGCTGCAGGGAGAGAACACAGGAGAGTGCAGTTTTCTAATGGCATTTTTAGCTGTCATTAAACACAGTCAGAGTTTCCAAAGCTAAAATATGTGTTAACACATTCCAAAACACTTCTAATAGAATATTTTTTCAGTACTTTCATACGGCAAATGATGCAAAGCCAAAATTCCCCAGACAATGCACAGAACATTAGAGAATTGGTTTAACATTCTTACAACCCTGCAATTTTATTTAAACAAGTTCTTCCTTACCCAATTCCCGTCAGAGAAGTATTGTACCCTTTTGTTGATTGTAGTGGACATATTGCAGATCTCCGATTACCTTCCCAAAGGACCACCCACTACAAGAACTTTTTTGTGTTGCAAGCACAGCTTAGTTCATTCCTCTCCCCCTCCTATTCACCTTCTTTTTCTTCACTTCTTGTTTTTTCTTTTTTTTTTCCCTCTCAATTTTAATTTTCTTAACATTCTTTTATGCTGCGGATGAGCTGAAAGACTAGTCTGCCATCTGTTCTTTCATGACATGGTGCAACCTAATCAATTATCCCCAAACCCCTTTGGAGTAAATAACATGTCTACAATAATAATAATTAGTCAGTTAAAAAGAAAACAGCATCATGCAACTCCTGGTGGGAATTGGGTAGACTTCAGAACACAGCATTTTATTAACTGAGATTATCAGACCAGGAGAAGAAAACTTTGGGAAGAAGAAAAAATCACCTTCAATAATTTATTCTCAGACATAGGTACAAGACAACATCCCCAGACTTTGGGCATCTTTGACCCTTTGTAACCAATGACACCAGATTCAAGTAAAAACTCATGAGTTGCTAAGATTTTTTCTGCTAATAGATGTGTTAGCATAAACTGAAAATTTGTGTTAGAATTAGAACTGTATTAAAATGATAAAAAGCATTTTAAAAATCATTTAATGACAAGCAGATGACATTTATATAGTGTAAAGAGGAATATGCATTTCCTTAAACATATGTATAAGGCCTGACAAGTTTTCAGGGAGAGATTTGTCTTCAGCAACCAATACAAGTAAAAATCCTGAGTAAGAAGAGTACACTACACACACACACACTTCAAGTATGAGCAAAATGCAAAAACAAACTGTTACAAAGAGAAAACAGGTTTGCAATAGAATATTAGGAATTCAGAAAATCAGGAAGAGTGCAGTTAATATCAGTGGATACCCTAGATTACACAAAGCCATTCCTTATGAAGTTAATCTGAACATCATTTTTCACAATGCAAGGAAATGTTTGCTATTTTAACTCTATGACACCACTGTAGACAGAATACACCAGCAATTATTCAACTTAATCAGTTGATGGGCATCTAAAATTTATCTTAGCACTTGAGTGCTTAGCACATTCTCAGTAGTTTTACTTTTGCAACATGAAGAAAGCAATAGACAAACTGGAAAGATTCAGTGTTCCAGTGAGATAATCAGCAAATTGGTAACTAAAATTTTGGGGAAGGAATTGATACAAACTCAGTGCATAGATCACACTGATGGATCAGAAAGAAGAATTTTCTCATTACTGTCTTTACTTTGAATACAAAAGGATATCATGTACATTCTGTATTTTGTGTCCTGAAAGAAGATAACATGTAGCTGTGCTACCAGATAGCATTTCTGCCATGTTTTTTAAGTATTAAGGATGGGGCAACAAATAAAATAACTTCAAGTTTACAAGTTCTACCCCAAATGTTCTCTAAACAGTCAACACTTCTCATCCTTTAACTATCATCCTCTGGAAAACCGATCCAATTTTATCAATAAGTTAGAAAACAATATATCAAAACTGCCTGAGATAATGTAGACTATCTCCTGTGAAGTCAGAAGCAAGAAGAATTGTAGGAACCATGTTAGAGGCTACAGCTTTGACATATATACATATCAGACCACCTACAGTAGTATACCAAAATGTCAGTAATTCTAAATGACAATACTGAATACACTGATGTGTGTGTTTACTCTCATGCTGCCCCATCTTGACTGGTGGAAGACCAAGGCAATTATCCATAAAATATTATGCATGGCAAACAGGAGTCTCATACTTTATGGTGCTGTTCTTCACAGTCTAGATTACATCTACCCTTACACATTGATGGTGAGGCGTGAGGCAGACTCAAGTTTACACATCCATGGCCTTGTTGCAACTTCTGATAAGAACATAAGCAATTAAGTGGGAACATGGAGAGAGAGAGTGGAGGAAAGTCTCCACCATGAGATAGGTCAGTGAAGATAAAGAAAAGCCCCCCATATGATCTTCACTGTCCCTCCGTGTCTGTTCTGCTGTGATTTCTGTGAGATGTATGTATCAACATATTTGCCTGTTTAGGTTCTCATACCACTCCTCCTCCTTCAGTAGCCAAATGCTTCTGGCATTCTCACAATATATTTCACTTCCAATTTTGTAGGTCCTTCAAAGGAGCAGTCACCTCTCTGTTGAAGCTGCTAATCTCTTGCTTCTGTCTGTTTCTCCATGTTTTACCATCCACTTCAGAAAACGGCTAGCAATTATGTGCCTGATGTTTCCCTAACCTTGACCACCTTGAAATGTGATTTTGTGATTTTTGTTGAAATGTAGGACATGGATCCCTTGCAGGCTTTTACAAACATGAGAGTTCCCATGTGTCTTTGACACTGATGAATTGCTAGATCACTACAGAAGAACTTGGAAATGACAACAGAGCTGGCTCCACTGTAGCTAACTTGAGCTCCTGAGAGGGACCAGAGGGGTTTTTGATTCTTTGTATTACATGATATCAATTAAGTATTTAACAAGTTACAATGAAAAGCAACTTTCCAATGGAATTTTTAACGCAATGAAAACAAATTACCTTCAAGATGGTTATCATTTGGATTCTTGAGGAGAATGAAAATAAGGCAAATACCAACATATATTCATTCAGATTGCCCATAACAACTTTCCAGGCATCCCTGTTTCAAATCAAGTAAATCTGTGTAGCTTCTCTTTGACAGCAACACAACATCCTGTGTGAAATGCATTGAATGGCACAGCTGAGGCAGAATGTCATCAGAAGATACTACACCAAGCAGCTTTTGTGCTGAAGTGGGTACTTCTGTTATGCAATTCTCTTAGAATTTGCTTCTTTCAAAGAACAGAAGAAAAAAAAGCCTCAGCAAACAAAAACCACAAATCCCATATATTTCTCAACTCAGATATTTCTACAGTTGGACACAGTCTATTCACAGCAATTCTAAAATTCTGGCATTGGCACAGAGACTATATTTGTAGCACTCAGCTGGAGTAAAGGACCAAAGAGTGCATGATGGCTGGAATGAAGGTGTTTAGTGGAAGACAGAGGCTTCAACTCACTAAACAAGAATGATGCCCATAAACAAAAATTAGCAGTAGAATTCACTAGTATCAGCAATGTGCTGATTAGGCACATGAGTAGGTTTAACAACTCACTTCTACTTTGAGCCTTTCTGAGACTTTCTGTAGTGACAAGGAAGATGAGATAATGGACAGAACTTTATTGCATAAAATCATTAATTTACAAGGTTAAAATCTTGTCCATGTAATTTTTGATACATCTGAGAAAATAAAACCTATACTTAATATTAAAAACTTCTGAGCAGGTCATCAAAGACTTATCTGAGCAACAGTTTTGAGGGAGAGTGCAAGCAGTCAACTCTGTGTACCATTTTTCACACAAAAACCAGCCACAAATGCACTCACATCCTCACACACATCTGTGGGGATGAGTAACATACTTTGCCCTTTCTCTACTTTGCCCTTGGGAGAAGTGGGAAGGGAAGAATACAGTGGAGGGAAGAGGTGTTGACTGTGTTTCCTGTCCATGAGGCACACAAAGCAAATCAGAGTATGTGTAAAGGCATGGACAGCATTGCCCTGAAGAGTGGTAAGAGCTCTGCAGGCCACCTGTTCAGAAGGGAGAAATTGTCCCTTACTGAGCTCTCCCACGTTTGTACAACATCTGACACTATCCTTTTGCAACCTCACTCTACATGTTTTCTCACCAGTGTACACAATGTTGCAGGCACCATTCCTCCACCCCCAAGCAGGAGGATCCTTTCATTTCACTAAGGCACAGTGTCATAGCCGCAGATTCCTGCGGCTTATTTCCAGTGTGATGTCCATATGTACAGCACTTCTAGAGATGTGTTGCTGTCTCTCTGGTACAGGTAGAGAGAATATCATCTTGGCCCTCTCCCATGACCAATGCTCCCTCCTCACTGCACATTTTTTAGAGAATACTTATTTTCTTTTTTGTTCCCTCTGTTCTCTACAAACCCACTCTACAGCGCTTGCAGAGTGTATCCAACATAATACTGAGCAAGTACACACTTGGTGCTTCCCCAGACATATTAGCAAACTTTAGTATCTTTCACCTTTTCTGACCTTTTCTGTGATGTTCACAGCACCTCAGAAACTCTTGTGAGGATATGGAAAAAAAAGCCTCCAGTACTCTGTGCACACATGTCAACTTTCTCTTGTGCTGCACTCAAGTTGAGTTGGATGTTCTTCAGCCTTTGATCTTCTTTAATCAGAAGAAGGAAGAAGGCTGAGGAAGGAGAATATGAGCTTTCTTTCATGCTTGTCCTAATTCTTAGGACCAATAAAGAGGACAGAACAAGGATGCTCAGGGAATTAAGTGCAAGACAATCAAAGAAATGACTGAGAGGAGTCTGCACCCTGCCAGCTATCCTGAGCTTTGCCCCTCACTCATGTGGCTAAGCTTTGGGGAAGGAGGGTTTCTCTGTTAACAGGGGTTAGTGTCTTTGCTCCCTCAAGCCCCTTCTCTACCACCTCATGCTCATCTTTATTAGCTTTTTCACACTACACACTCCTCTCATCGATTACAAGGGCCAGCACAAAGCAGCCTAATGATGGGTCAGTCTTAATGAGAAAAGCGGCTGCTCTTGAAGTGGTGTGGCTTCGTCCTGCACCCTGCCGAGTCCTGGCATGCAGAGCTTTGCCTCCTTTTGGAGAGCAGAGCCATGGAAAATCAACAGTGAGCAGCCTGGTGCCTCTGAACAGAAAGGGCCATGTGCACGGCTATTTAGTGCTGTAAAAGAGAGAGCATTTGCAAAAATGGGAGTGAACATAAGGAGGCCTTCAGAGAAGAATGGAGCCTTGGCAAATTTATAGACTCCCCTGAAAGAAAGTGATTACAGATCATTATCCAATTGAGGCAGATTGATGGGTTAGGGTCAAAGTAATACTGCAGAGCTCACTGGAGGGACAATGCCTGCTTGTCAGTTCTGTCCGGGAAAAGAAAGAGAAGGGAAATTACCACACAGAGAGGAAAGGCTTAAGCTTTTCCAGCCTCTATCTGAAAAATCGTTACTTATTTTGAACATGTGTTCTTTAAGAAAAAAGAAAAAAAAGAAAAAGAAAGGAAGAAAAACCCTCCAAACCCTGAAGTGGCAGAAGCAGTAACACTGAGTTGAAAGTGGACACAGAGCATTCAGAATTGTGAATAATTGTGCAAATAGTGTGCAAACAGCACACACGCAATGCCTCGTGACTGTTACTTTCAGAGATCACGAGTATTAGTGCTAGCAATGGATAAATTGCATCTTTGTTTCATTTATATTTAAAAAAGCCAAAGACATCTAAAATAAATATGTATCTTTTTTAATTTTGGTGAAAGAAGGACAGTTTTGTTAACAGCTATGGTTGAATAGATTTGAAACTCTGTAACATCTGGTCAGGCAAAACTCAGCAACACTGACATTGAACAAAACAAGAATAAATGTGCTTCTATTGTTTCTTCTGTATTGATTTTTAGTGTTTAAAAGTGCTTTGCATTCATGCACTTTTCAAATAGCCATAGAAATGGAAACAGCATGGCCCAAAAGGCAGCTCACAGCATTTATTGTGCATTTGCCTCACAGTTTCCAACAGGATTTTGGAATGTAAAGAATTTGAGCAAAGAGAAAAAACAATGCATTCATGAGAGACCTGATTTGTTTTTTAATTGTGTTTATTTATTAACTTCTCTGTTGTTCCCCATGTCTCAGAAGCAGAGCACCACACACACCCATGTCCGGGTGGATAGAAAAAGTAGCACCAGCCTTGTTTCAAATAAAGGATTAGTAGGGCAGCTTGCCTTAGGGCCACTGTCTTGAGAGTTTAGCAAGGGTTCCCTCAAGTTCCATTACAAAACCTCCACAGACACGAAGGTTACAGCCCCAGCACTCACCATGTCTTTTCTGGCAACTCATGTGCTTTTGCATAGGATGTTCGGACACAAAATGACCTATCCTGACTCAGAGCCCATTGACAAGAACATAGTAACCGGATTCTGTGGATTTTATCTCAGGTATGAAGCATTCCTGCTGGAGTCATCTGAAAAATTTGTAGGAATACCAGGTACAGGTACTGATACCCTAGCTCCCATCTATTCCATTGCTGGGAATGACCTGTCCTGCAGCCATTAGATAAACTCCGGCTCAGCCTTGTAAATAACTCTGGGTTCAAGACAATTTGTTAGTTCTCACTTAAATTAGTGAAGATAACAACGGAAATCTGAACATTGCTGGCTTCACACTCATCTGCAATTTCTAAAAGTGCTAAAAGCATCAGGAGAGACTCCCAGACTCTCACTTCGTGCAGTATCCCTCGAGTACAGGACACATGGTTTTTTATGTTCATTTGGTAGGAACCCAGCTGCAGGATGATCATACACCTTCTACAGAGGACTGTTAAAAAAGGATCTTCAACATCTTTGCTGAAGGTAAAGAAATCACTCACCAAATAAGTGTTTCTTTTTGGTCAGGGTCCCCCAGTCTCTTAGAACCACCATTTGTATCTTCTCTCTTATAGTTCTCTAAACAACTAAATTTTTAGTGTAACTGACAGCCCTTCTCCACTGCCTTGAGATGGTTTGTCATCTCATATTCTATTTATAAACAAAAAAGGACCACAAATGGCACACATCTCAAAAAAATTCTAGAAAGAGCCATGGGGTGTCTGTGCAATGCCATTCCCCATAAGGCATCTTCCCCCACTTTGGCATCTGGTGAAACCAGGGATATGTTATATGGTAAGAAAAAAATAAAAATAAAAATAAAGATTAGTGGTTGGTTGCCTACTTTATTCTGTTTGCCAGGCTGGAGTTTTACCTCACACACGTATTCCCTGAACTAAGTACAATGCTTTGAATCTGTTTCCATTTCCTCATTCATCAATTTGTTATTGGGTGTGACATAGGCTCCTCCATGTCACACAGTCTTGAATCTTTCAGGATATAATGGAGTTGTAATTGAGTCAGGATACCACCTCCAAGACAACACACATGTGCTAATATACTTTTTATCTTGTCTTTCCTTCCAGCTTTTCTCTGCTTTAGCCTAACAGTATTCTTTCTTGCTGTGCACGGTTTAGCAACAACTTGAAGCTACTCTTCTCCTGAAGCTTGCTTGCATTTGTTTCCACTTGCCTCCTCCAGTTCAACAGGAGATGCTCATATGTGCAGGATTCCATATGTTTTCAGCGATAATCTGCTTTTTACTACCAGTAAGAATAACCTTGAGTACATATTGCACTGTCACAACATATTTTCTGTATGAATCAGAAAGTAGAACTAGAGCATTGGAAAAGCAGACCATATTTTTAACAGGCAAATTCATAAACCTTGCTTTATGAACAGAGCAGGCTGAGGGGGGGTGGAGTGGGGGATATCACAGGAAAACAGATGTGTGCTTATGATCTGAAATCTTTGTCCTACCAACATCACGTTATGTTGAAGTTGATCCATGGAGAAGTTTCCTTCTAAATGGAGTCTGGGTGCTGAAATGTCTATACCATTTCAGTGAAATCAGTGTGAGCACACTGAGTGGAACATATCACAGAACAAGGTCGAAAGAGTGAAATTGCTGTTCCCTTCCATTCCGATCAAGAAAACTATCAGCTATTCAGGGCAGAAAAAAACCAAACCAAACCAAACAAAAAACCAAACCAAACCAAACCAAACTGAAAAAAAACCAACAAAAACCAAACCACAATTCCTAGAATCACTCAGCTGGGAATAAGGGAGGAAAAAAGAGCATTTCTCTTAAGAACACTTTCCGCTCTATTTATGGCTGTAGTTTGTATGGTGCTTAACGCTTGACCCACAGGGTTCATAGGTAAGTGAGAAATGCACAGATGCGTATTCTAAGAGTTATATTTCATCCATATGTGCAAAATAGTCACAAGAGAGTTGCAGAAAACTACACACTTGGGGTAGCAACCTTCCTGGTCCGGGAACAACCTCTGAATCATGCTAAGTCTATCCTCTGGCAAATCGTGAGTTTCAATGACAATTCTGCTTGAGTAAAAACTCAGCAAAATCGTGAGACATTCAGCATTGGTGGAAGTTTTGTCACTGGCTTCACAGGATCCAGGAGTTTAGCATGAGTGAGCCTTGATCTCTAAATGCTTTCATTGTACAATGTTTGCAATACAGTAGTGGCAAAGAAGATGCAATCTTCCCTCAAAAAGGATATACATACAGCTTCCCAATCATGCCAGTGTAAAGAGGGTGAGAGGAGAAACAAGTCCACTTCAAATTTTGGTATCCTGGAAGAATTCCCTTATTTTTAAGTTCTTAAGGCGAGAGAGAATAAAAGCCCAACTTTCTACCTAGTATAGCTTCCTCTTTTTTCCTTTTATTGTTTTAAATAGTTTGTTGTTGTTGTTATTGTTGTCTGGTATTTGTTTGGTTTGGTATTTTTTTGGAGAAAGGAGGCATCTTGACTATATGAATAAATTGCACTCACTAAAACATGTTTCTGCCTGCTGAGTCTTATTGTATGGTTTACTGTGTTCTTTGTGCTGATACAGCATCCCCTCTATGCAGAGCTGGCAGAGTACCGACAACAATGTCAGATATATAATTTGTTTAAGAAAAAATGCCAAAATTGGGCTGTATTACCACTTCTGAGTTTCTCAATTCTGCCTGAAAACAGCTTGAATTACAAATAACTTTCATGGTTTAGTGCCTTTCTTCACCATCTCCCCTGTGCTCTTAAGTCGGGGGACTCAAGGAGGTTGGCGTAGCAGGTGCCTACGCTTGTTGTGTGAATGAGGATTTTTAAAGAGTGCAAATATCCCCAAAGATCTGCTGAAGCCTCCTGTTTACGAACAGAGCAGCTTTATTACTTCACTGGTACAGGGCTACTGCCTTTGGTTTATCAAAAGATGTATCCTGGTGTTCCATTACATATGGGTAGCAATATTATTGTAGCCAGAAAACCTAAAAACATGAGTTACGTGAGGTTTATGTAGTTTTATATAATTTGTATTTAGAACAGCATAAGCAATTTCAATATTTTAGGAAATATTGACCAAATAAAATGTATAACCCTTCTATAGGAACTTTTATTCATGAATAAAATCATGAGTAAAAGGGCATTTAATTTTACCAGTTAAGTAAAAAATGTCTAAAAAGTTCTTTCGCATTCTCCATTATTTTTCTGTCCCTAAAGACGTTTGGCCACTGAAATCATGACTTTGTGCACAACAAAAAGCTGAAGAACCTCTCTGCCTCAGGTCATTTCCTCCAATCAAACCAAGGTCTATAATGGGGTTGAAATTTTTTACCATGTGCCTGCTCTTTACAGGCCTGTGTAAAGGACAAGGTGGACAACTGGAGCAGGCAGACAGGCTGTAATACCTGAAGAAAAATACCAAGGAAGCAGATTCAGCAAGAGAGGCCTGAACATGAAGGTTTAATTATATCCTGTACCCTTCCAATTGGTCCTGCCCTAACGAGACTGAGAAAAATGACTGATGAAGATGCTGAAGCCTGTACTTTTGAGCATGTGAAAACTGTTAATAGAAAAAGGGTCACGCATTTTCAAAGTCAGTTCAATAAAGCAAAATGCCAGTCCCAGTTTCTTGGAGCCAATTAAAAGGCAGCCAAAAATGTTGCCCATTTGCCCCACAGAGGACCTAGTGTATTTATAGTCCCCAAATGCCTATGGTCTAATCAAAACTGTCATATAGCAAGAAGCCAGCCAAGAAGCTCAGACAGTTTGGTTAATGAGACAAAGAGCAGCTTCGTATTCATACACTTCTAAACAAAGATCTGAGGAAGGGGTATGGACTGGTGGGGGAAAGAGAGTACAAGTACAGCAGGCCCAAAGAGAGGGGCACGAGCAGACAGCCAATTAGGTAATGCATCCAAGCCTGATCTGAAGACTCATTGCAAACAGAGCAGCCATTCATGCACTATGACATGCAGGTCAATAGAAGTAATCACATGCTTGTCTAGTACTTTTGGATATGTTCATGAAACAGCACGTGGCAACACATGATGAAACTCAACTGCTGATCACAAACTACAGTGAAAAAATGAAAAATATCTTTGAATTTTTTCCCATTAAAAAACAGTTTTGATTTTTTAATTCAGAATACTTTTTTCCCCCCACTCAATCCTTATGAATCATTGAAGTGAATTTTAAAGAACTCATCATATACTGTACTCCATTTCTGAATTGTTTCTCTTTCTGATTATGTGACAATTTTCCTTCCAGGAAAATATATTAAGCTCCTCTGCAAAAAAACATAGATGTAACTATTCTGAAGCACAAGACAATTGCATTGTTTGTTTCAAGGCACACATTGATCAAAACAATTGCTAGAAAATAATCTCCCTTCCTGTTGGGTGCTACTTCCCACCTGGTTAGATGCATTATGTTGTTTGCATTCCCTGTTTCTGAAGTATCTGCTAGCAGTTACTGTCAGAAATGTAATAATGACCATGGTCAACCAGTAGCTTTAGCTGGTGAATCCTGTGTTCTGAGCAAATTGCAGATATTGTTACACCAGCTCAAGCAACACATGCCAGCAAAGACAGCAGAAGTCTTTGACCTCTGTTTTCCACAAGGACAAGATCAAGCCTATCAACAATAGATCAGAAAGTCACAAAATGGAAGGAATCCAGTCTAAACGTTTTCCAATAAATAATCACACTATGGGCTCCTATGAGGGCTTGTATCTTTTTCCTTGAGAGCTAAGCCATTCAGCTCATTAGTAAGTTTGGGCAACGAGGTTGTTTCCAGGCCAAGACCTAAGAGCTTACAAACAATTCTGCAATCCCAAGCTTCTCTGGAAGCTGCATGAAAAGAAAAAAGAAAAAAATAAAAAGAAACATAAGTTAGCACTCTCCTGTCAAGGTTTTGGAAGCATTTGTAATGTTGGCAGAGCAAGGAACTGTTGAGTTATACTGTTGTCCTTAGAAGGTGAGTCTACTTTGAAAACAGATATTCCAGGTAGAATGGGATTTCTCCTCTTTCATCCTCTCCCTTTTCTTGAGTGTGTGATATGTGTTTGATATCAAGAGACAAAGCAAGGAAAATCAGAAGAAATGTCAGCATGAAGCACCAGTTTGAAGTGGGGAAGTTTTTCTCACATGTTTGTTTTTCCTAGCAATACGTTGGAGGAAACGCAGTCAAAACTCCAATGTATCCCAAGAACTGTATTTTCTGTCAATATGATATGAAAGCAAGAAGAATAAATATGAGGAGCACAAATGTGCTGGTTGGTTAAAATGTGGTCCTCAAACAGTGTGTTGATGGCAGGGGGCGGTGGTGGTGCAGGGAAGGGCAAATACACAGTGTCACCTAATTTGTTAAGTCTGTGAGAACCTCACATTGGAAACAATTCTGTTACATCTGCCTGGTGGTCTCTGAAGACTAAAAGGGCTAACACAAAAAATTTTTGGATTGCTGGTAAAAAACTTCCTCAAGTAAAGAATACAAGTAACTGTGCCTTTCATTCTGATCTAGAGGAGCCCTAGAAAGCTATAAATAATTTGTGCAAGCCTCTTATCATCCTGAAATACACATGATTAGAAATCTGCTAGAATTAAGCTGCCAGAGGCAGCAGTCCTGTTACATGCTGTTGGCCTGTATGTCTGATACATGACATTTTCCTAAATCCTGTCAGGGATAATCTATCACATAACCATCTTTTAGATTATCCTTTGAGACTATGGTCTTTTAGTACAAATATAAATATGCTTAAATTATGATGCTGCCCATTAGGAGGATGATCGCTGTTCTTGTACAGTATTACCAGATTACCAAATACATATTAAAGACCAGAACAATGTATAACAAGTAAACAGAAGCACAAATTAGCCCAAAGGCAGAGACACAGTAGTGGCTCTGGCCTAAAGAAGTTTTGTCTCCTCTGCCTGGGGTCAGAAAATGCAGGTTTCCATTTCCACCTATTCAAGATCCATATGGAAGGGCAGTACACTTGATTACCTGTGCCCCAAACTCATCTCCAGGAAATATCCATATGATGTAATATTTTTCTTCTGGAGTCATAGGATACTCCAGAATGCTGTTATTTCCTTTAATATCAAATAGGAAAGTCTTTCAATAAGTTACTTTCCAATACCTCTGTCACCTTCTGCCCCAAATCAACTAATATTCATTAAGTTTTACATGGTGCCACATGTAGGAGGAATTTGTCTTGCTTTAATCTGAAGTCCAAAGTCTTCTGATTCTGAATTTTTCTGCAAGAATAAAATAGCACACTGGGTCTTGACATGGAAGAAACAGGCCATCAGGAATAATGCTCAATAGTTCAATAGCAGAATAATTCAAAGGCTAGGAACTTGCAAATAAGATCATTATAATGATGATGAACAGTTCATATATTCTGTAGTGAAATATTTAATTTATTGATAGAGAAAATGTATTGGATTATGGTAGTATGAACACATTACATGGGACAAATAGAAGTGGGACATATCAGGATCCCACCGAACCTATTCTGGAACATCTGTTGTTCAACCTAGTCATGAATGATTTGGAAGACAGGGTCAACAATAAGGTGACTAAGACTGTGGCTGATACAAAATGATCTGTGGTCATCAAACTGACTGTGAACAGCTGCCAAAGGATATCATGGTATTGAGTGACTGGGTAAAAAAAATGGCAGATGGAATGCTTTGTTGATAAGTCCAAAATAATGCATATGGGAAAACCATATGTCACTGTATATAACTGTGCTGTGTCCAATACTGCATCTGCTTCTAGATAACGAACATCCCAGAAAGCATGTAGGAGAGCTGGAACAGTAGGGAGAGGAGCAGTTCAGATGATCAGAAGCATGAAATTGCCTCCTTATGTGCAGAGACTAAATAATCTGGGACATGTGAAAGAGACACCTAAAATGTTGGAATAAATTTCATAAAACCATGATTGTCATAAAGAAAATTAGCACAGGTTATTTTCCTTTTATATGAAGCGTATGGTATATATGCATATGTTTTTATGTATAATTTATAGGTACACGCATATATATAACATGTGCGTGCATGTTATGTTCCGTAACCTAGGGTCCATGACTGGTAGTTACAGGTATAAAAAAGAAAGTTCTTCTTCTCAAGAGACACGGTTTTATCAATGGGATGATTGGGATGTCAAACGTATAAATGAACTCAAAACACCCTTAGACATATTGAGGGAGGAAAGGTCCATTGGGGCACCTTAAATACAAAGACAGAAATACAACACTCATCTCAGGAAAGGCAGGTTTTCAGGCATGGAAGGAAGGCCTTGCCCGAAGCAGCATCACTCTGTGCTTGCCTTGCTGACACCCTCACTCCCCAGGCTTCTCTTACCGACCACAGTCAGAGTCACTTGGGCTTATATTGCACCAGAGAGGAAAGTCTGGGCTGCATTAACATGCTTCTGAGGAACTTACAATAATTCTAAGACAGTGAAACTAAAAAGTTGGATTTTTGTTGTTGTTGCTGTTGTTGTTTTTTGAGGTTTTAGGAGATCAACTCAGGGTTTCTCATTGTATTGACAACTATTTGTTGTATCCACCGCTTTTAATAGTTATATTTGTTGTTTAATCCTCTGTTTTAGTAAATACCCTCCCAACAACTCCAGGTTCTTGAATGAGAAACAAGCTATGCCCAAGTAAGCCAGGAGTGGATACGCTTGGTTTCCTGCCTGTTTAATTAGAAACTGAAGCAAAAGGCATCCTGCCTCAGGGAAACAACCGGGCTGCAGATTGTGACTCTGCTGTAGCCTTGCTCTGTCTTTCTTTAGCCTTAAGCAAATCTGATCTTGGGCATCCTGACCCTGACTAATTGCATACTGTTTCCTGTGATGCTGAGAAGATCCTTCCACCCATTGCTGGACTATTAAGCTTCTCTGCTCTGGCTGATAATTAAGCAGCAGAGTGCTGAACTAGTTTTTTGTTGCTGTTGTTTTGGGGTAGTTATTTTTGCATCCTTCTTCCCTCCTACTCCTCCTCCCCAGTTCTCTGATATACAAAGGCCAGTTTAAGGCTTCGTTTGTCATTTTGTTACACTGTTGAAAGGCAGAGATGTCACACCACCTTTGAAAGGACAAGGGAGGTGATAAATGCACTAACTTGAGAGACAAAGTGTCAGGACACTAATGAAAATCTCTAGTGACTAGACAGCAAGGAGGACCTCATTTTAAGAGACTCTGTAAAGGAAGACAACTTTTTCAGCCTATGCAAATGTCAAGTCTAAAGTACACTGGTCTAATGCAACAGCATATTTTTCTGTCAGGAACAAAAGTATGTGCATTATATAGAACTATGTAAGCAAGTTTAAATGTCATCCATAAAATAAGCGATATATCAGTCTCTTCTAGCTCATATCTTGGCGTCCAGATTTACAAAACAATAATGTGACCTGTATTGAAGGACTTGTTCTCCAGATATCTTTTTTCTTTTTTTTTATTTAATAGAAACTGTGTGTAAGAATGACATGCATTTTTGATTTCTTAATGAAAAGGGAGACTAAAATAATTCATCAAAATTGTAGCATCCATAAAGGCTTCACTGGGCCATTATATTAGTTTATTACGTAAAATTAAATAAAAAGACACTTTAAATGAATTACAACCAGCTTGCAAAATAACAAATATATTGTGTATGAGAAAAGTAGCTCCATCTGATGTGCACGAGCCACCATATGTAACATGGTCATTATTTGTCCTGTCCCTTTGAAAATCATTTTATTGGAATGTATCAGATAAACTAAAACACATGACCTTCCTTCTTGTGACATGAAAGAAACCACTGAAGAGAAGTCTTTTTTTTCCCCTTCCCTCTACTCATGTGAACTTTCTGGGAAAAAAAGTAGCTTCAAGGATTTTTATCAATGTCTGTGTAATGACAAGTGCATCACATGCATCTTGAACCATTAGCTGTCTACATCTGAAAGAATGTGCTCAACATTTAGGAATTCACTTATAATGAAAGGCTGGCCTATTAAAGCTCTGCTAGTTTTGGAAGTTGATTGAGCCTTTCTTTTCAACTTCCTGCATCATTGTAAATGATGCTATGCAGTGCCCTCATGTGATATATTCTAGACAACAAGTTTGCTTTGTAACACCAAAAAAATCCAAGTACCAGGTGATACATGTCTGGTCAGAGATGCAACTATGCAGTACAAGGCTCTTCACAATTTATGTGAAATTATGAATTTAAAAAGCAGCAGCTCCAAAAAGCATCTATTTATATTCTAGTGAGATAAAGGACAACACTTTCTTCATACATCCACACGGCTCCTGAATCAACAATTAAATAAACAAATAGAAAAATCGGTAAAAAACTAAGGGTCAGTGGATGGCATTTCTTCTCTCAGACTACTGAAGCAAATCAACACTAGAATTGAGTCCCCTAACTATTGGTCTTTAATTTTTGGCTGAAAGATGAATTTGTTTTTTTAACGACTCAACACTCCTGACCAAGACCAGTGTGAAGGGAGCTGTGAGAGCAGCAGGCTCTGCACTGGGTAGGCACTGCTTCCTTTTGACACCTGTTGATTAATGTAAATGCCTGACACAGGGGTACACATAACAGGATGGCATTAAAGGAAGAAATTAGCATGGGAGAACATAACAGAAGGGGAGCCTACTGGCTGGTGGATTGCTCATGTACATCCCAAACACAAACGTGCTTTCAGGTTCATGGGATGAGCAAGACGTTTTCTCAAAATTGCAGAGAAACAGGTTTCCTTTATATGACCTCATTTTCTCTTCATGCTGAGAGTAAGCACAACTAAACAATGTCAGATGGGTGGCACTGGAGACTGGAATCACTAACAAAAGAAGTTTAATCTTGTTGGTTTGGGATTTGCAGGCAGAGTGCCCACAAATGAGGATGGGACTGGGCTCCTTTTCCATGGGATAGGAAAAGCACAGGGAAAAACATGAAAGAGTTATTCCACTTTCGAGCCTTGGAAATAGAGTTGTGTCATATGAGCTTGGCACAGGGTCCCTCAAGAAGACATCTGATGAATAGCTTATGAAATTACATTTGTGAAATTAAATTTAATTTTAGAACAAAACTACAGACAGCATGCATTCCAGTTAATTTTTCTTCAGGCTCCAAGAGTTTGGGTTTTTTTTGGTTTTCTTTTTTGTTTCCCAAACTGATTACCTACTTAGCTCCTCAAATAGTTACCCCTGGTGACTTTGATCTACAGTTACTAGTGAAATAACACCTTCTTCTAAGAGGGCAGGTTGCCAGATTCGTTCAAATGAAAAGCTTGGGCTTATGAAGTAATTTCTTGATGATCTCACTGATTATCTTCTTGTCTCTGATCTTCCCTTTTGGGTAAGGTTATTGGGAAAGCTGAGTAACGTAACTGTAGTCTCAGGGTAAATTTACCCTCATCTATTGTACCTTGCCTTTAAGAGTGGATGCAGCACAGACTTTATTACAGCCTATGGAGAAGAACTCAACATAATGACACACAGGAGACCATGCAAACATAGATATTTAAGCACAGGCAGATGATAGCTTTTATACCAGCAATCAGGAGATTTTCTTTCAAATTGTGTGTGAATTTTGTTTAGAGTAAGGTAACACTGATCCTGATTTTTTCTACACCTCTCATTCAAAATAAGTCAATAAAGTACTCATTGGCATCTGTTCCAATATCATCAGAAGGAGAGCTTTTCCAAGATGAATTCCTTTAAACATGAATAAGACCAGTGAAAACAGAAATAAGACCTTATACCATGTTCATAGCATTGTACTTGTATTACCAGTCTGGCTGACAGCAGAATGTAGAAGTTGCTTCTCATAAAATCCATTTGTCATGACTCCTGCACTGGTTAGATATAAGAAAACACCCAGCCAAGAGAAAAATAAGTGGCTAAAAATACTGCAAGCTGCCATACCGGCTGGAATCAGACACTGGAGGGAGACACAGTTGCAAACACTAGTCCAAAGAACTCTTGTCCTTTCTTGCATGAGTACTGAGTGCATGACCTAAGAAAGAAGCATTGAAACCCGAGCTGATCTACTTCCATTCCTCATTCTCCACTTCAGCAAGGAAGGAAAGAGAAAAAGAAAGCCTGGGCCAGTTAATGAATCATAAAGCCCTACCCTTTGTTCTTGGGGGAGGAGAAGCGCGCAGTTCCTGTATAAAGCCTGCAGAAATTCATCACCAATGGTGTGGAACTGTTTTTTGAATCAAGCCCTGAGAACCCATCATGATTTGCATTCATGTAAACACCTACATTTTTTTCGTTAACTGAACTGATTTAGCTGCTAATTAAAACTAGTCAGTAAGCACAATGCAAAATTAATTAAACCATTTAGTCGGTAGATGTAAATGAGGCAAAGTTATGGCTTGGACACAATGAAATAAGTACAAGTACTACTCATCATCTGGCAAAATAGTTCTTGAGGTAAATACTTTCCCCAGAGATGATGTAAAGAAATAAAAAAAAAAAATCACACTGCTGACTACATATGATCTTTTATTGATAAAATGTGCTGGAATCCAGCTTCTTCTCTTTGAAACAGTGATGAATTGGACTCAGTGGATTTTAAAAATGCTCTCCCATACAAGAAATATTTCATAGTAAGGTCTGGATCCCAGCTCACTCTACACAGGCATGCAAAGTTGCTCCTGTCTGACGCTGGCAAGTGTTTCGCCTCAATGCGGACCTTATATTTTTGACAGCTATTTTTATAGCTTTACATTTTCTCAGGGGGAAAGTATCTGCTTGGCGAACTATATTGTATGATGTTAAGTGGAAGTAGTATTTTCTCAGAGAAAAGGCCAGAAATGTGTAGCTCTCTCTGCAGTATCTCTGCATTCTGCATCCTCTTTCCACAGGACCCATGTGCCTCAAAACCCTAATTGTACTTACTCTACTAACACACCCCTGGGACAGGGACACACGAAATTACCCATGTTGTAAAAACTGTGAACTAAAATAGGTTAAAAAAATTAGATTAAAAAAAAACCCCAAACCAAAACAAACAAACAAACAACAAAAAAACGCAAAACTAACCCAAGATGCCCAAAACTGTGGTCTATCAGCTGTTCACGTGTGGAAATCTGAACCCAGGGACAAGCCCCTTCCTCATGAGCACACTGAGCTCCCTATGTGTTGCTTTTCAGTACTCAGGAGAATTTCCTTAGGTAGGTTCAGATATCTGAAAGGTGTCTACCCATGTGTAATTCAGAGCTAAGTGAGATGTCTGCAATTAGACAGTGCAAACCGTCCTTCCACCTCTTCCCTTATTTCAGGTGCCCCAGAATGGCACTGAAAACAAGAGCCCATGGAAGAGGAGATGTCTGCACTCAAGAGACTGTCCAGCAAGTAGTGCTGGAGACAGAGGTGGGAGTTAAATCTCTCCCCTTCCTCTAGCTCTCCACAGCAGTATCACCTCTCCTCTGGCTTCCATTCCCCAGCATGTGGCTCTTCCTGCTAAGCACACACAGCTCACACCTCACTCAGAAAGAGTGCAAGATCCAAGCTTTCCTTTTTGTGACACACAATTGTTATTATGGACGCTGACTGCATTCATGCAGTCATCAGAGCACTCATCCAGGATGCAGGAAACCTTGCTTGGTTTCCTCCCGCCACCCAAGGGGATGCAAGCTCACACACCCTACCCCTGGGAACCCAAGCCAGCAGCCCAATGGCAATGCTGGTAGGCACGGAAAAGCAAGGGTATTCACCTGTGCTGAGCACATTGCCCCACAGGAACACCCTTGGGCCAAAGGCAACATCCAAAGGAACTGGCTTGGGAAGAACTGTTCTCAGCTGCTGACCCTGCTCTCAGGACCACACTCTGTACCTGTTTCACAGACAGCTATTGGGCTGGCCCCTGGGGGACTTCACTACCAAAATGTGTAATTCCTGACTTCCAGGTAGGGTTAGGTATGGGCTTGCCAGGAAGGCCGAGGCATTTCTATTAATGAACAAAGTGTGATCTGTCAGCAACTGGAGACTGGATACAGTAAAGCACCCATGGAGGTTAAAGGCTGTATAAGCAGAGAGCTCAGACTTTGGTCAGTCCTAAAGCTTGAGGCCTTCAGTGAGGTAGGCAACAGTCCCCAACTTAACCTACAACCCCCCAAGCCCTATGCTGTCACTTCAGCCTTCCCCAGTCTCTCCTGAATAGCGAGACCCAGCTCAGTGCAGGAAGGCCTGTCCATGCTAGTGGGATACAAGGATACAGCAGTTGAAAAGATCCCTGCTTGGCTGGGTCCTTTGCAGGCAGGGAACCAGCCTGGCAGCTGGGCATCCTGACCACCAGCACACAAGTGCCGTGCAAAGCATCATCTGTTTTGCCAGTACAATGCTTCATTTTTCTGTCTATTGCCCCCATTTTGAATCCAGTTGGAAAAACTAAAGACAACAACTTGCTTATTTTTAGCTAAGTAAAGATGTCTGCTGGCCCCACATCTGATTGCTGGTTGGTTTACACTTAATAATAGTCTTCTGTTTGAGATGTTACCACATCCTTTCTCATTACCGTTACTGTTATGACACTGTAAGAAGTCTTTGTTTCCTTAACATTTTTTTCAACCACCTTTAGATGCATTTCTGCCTTTAGCTTCTTCCATTCTAACACAGAAAACACACATGAAGGGGAGAAAAAAAAAGAACAAATGAGCACACCCTCCTTTCCTCAGACAATTCTAGAGGCGGGGGGAACAGGGCAAGGTCAAATCCCTGTTATATTTCCCTCTTTCCTTATGACTTCTGCTAATGGTAACAATACTCCACTCCTCAAGTGTTACAGTCAGGGTGATGCTTATCGTGCTCCATCTCTGCTACTTTCACATGGACCATTATGAACTGTGGGAGCCGCAAAAGTGCGTGGAGCTCCTGCTACAACCACATCTCTTACGCAAGACACCTGTTATGGCTGTTGTGCACTAGGCTTGCTAACTGTTAGCTTTGAGGCAAACCTAATATAGTTACACTGTCAAAGGTATGGTACTTATCTGCATACTGCAAAGATGGAACTAATGCAAGCCAAAATAATTTTTCTTTTCTTTCTGTAAGTACCATTACTAATATATTTCACATGGTTAAAAATGCATTATATCTAGGGCTCCTTCTTTAAATGTGCATGCATAAATTTAGCTTGGATACTGTTAAACAATTTCAAGCAGCAGAAACAAAATAGCATTTTGCAAAAAAGCATTTAAGCAGAAACAAATGCATTACAGTTAAAGTTTCATGAACACTGATAAGATTGCCGAGTAAAGCAGCTTAGTAAAAATAAAACAGAAACAAAGATCATATACCTCAGTTATGGCCATGGGAGGCAACTTCAGCTTACAAAATCACTGTACGAAATACTCAACCAAGAACCTTTTGAGTGAAAAGGACCACAAGGCAAGTTTTACTGAGCAGATCTTTGAGCTATACAAGTGAAAGGAGTTGGGCTAAGGTGCTGAGGTACAGCTGGTATCTCACCTGCGGCACAATGCACTGCTCTGCATTGCAGAGAACTTAGAGAACAAGTGCTGAAGAACCCAATGCAAGCATGAGCAACTAGCTCTCTGCTTGGACTGCTTCTTCCTGGTCCTACTGCAACAGCAAAGCATGTCACTGTCTAAGGCAGCAGACTGCTACAGCTTGCACAGTCTAAGGCAGCAGACTGCTACAGCTTGCACAGTAGTTGCCTGTTTAGCTTGTTTTCCCAGCCCCTGGAAATTCAGACTTCTGCTGCTGCTGCCACCACCAGTGAGGGCAGTCAGGATTCATGGGATGTCTAGGACACCAAGACCAACATCCCAGTAATAACTGTCATTTTCTTTGCTCTTCCCAACCTATCCCACATCCAGTAGGCTGATATAGAAGCAGCAAGCTTAATTCACCAGGCTTTTGTATCGTGGCTCTGCTACTTTCCCTTTCCCATCCCTGTTGCCTTCTGCTCAGTTTTGCCTGCACAGCTGAGCTGGATCTAGGAAGCTGAAGGCCTTTGCTCAGTGCTGTTGTTCTAGAGTTCAGGTTAGCCCAGCAATGTTGCACATCACTATACTGTACGGATATATGCCCTGAGTTAGTCATCTCATTTTCTGCACAGCACAGGCTTGTGTCAGCCATTTGAGCAACTCCCTTTTTACCAACTCAGAATAAGTGTCATTTAGTTTGAAGGTCCTTTGCCACAAAGATTGTCCTCTGTCAAATACCTGCATGGTGACCTGTTGAATAGAGACGTCTTTTGGTCAGTGCCTCAAGGTAGTTCTGTAACCCAAATGATTTTCATAATAGAATAAATATAATGTCTCACATCAAATGTCTAATTATACTGTTCAAGGGATCCTGCGGGTGTTTCTAAAATGTTTTCTTATCATATTAAAAATGTAGGATTTGAGTATAATTTCATTCCCTTTTACAGTATTTCAGATCACCAAGAGGCTTTTCTCTTCTTGTTTCATCCACTTATAATCTTATGGCTATTGCAGAGGGAAAAAAGAGACAACTAGAAACCATATGATTATAATAATCTAGATTTTGTAACAAACAACCCTATCTACATCCATCTCCCTATGCCAGAATAGTATTTCTGGGGTTGCAAAATCAAGCATTCAAAAATTTGGAAGTTCAGATTTTATCTGCAAATCTTATTCAACCACACTGTGTGTGTTACAACAGCATGTGAGTAATTAAAGTCTATTATTATCAAGTGAATTTCACCTTATCCAGAGCAGACTGGATGGTGCACACTTAATGAGTGACTTTGTGATAACTCCCTCTCCTTATTACTCAGTGTGAGGTCCCCAGCTCTACAGTTGGCACCCTATCTGGATCTTAAAATACTTTTTTCACAATCTTTTCTATGCCGTCACCATTACTGTACCACAGTACAGTATAAATGGGTTCTTTATGGGTATAAAACGCTTGCCTTCCCCCCTCCCAACTTCCCAATATCCTCCCAAGACAGCAATTGATTATCTCTGTTTTACAAATAAGAAAGTGGAACACATTGAGATCTTATGTGAAACCTGATTCCAGGTACCTAATCTGTGGTGCCCTTGGTTTTTATAGACCTTTTCAAGTGCAGAGTGCTGCCATTTACATCTCTAATCATGACATGTTTCTCCTGACCTTGTTCTAACCTCTGATCTTGGATAGACAAAAGAGTAAGATACCACAACCAGAAGCCATCCCTGAAAACAACTTGCATGAGAATCTGATGGTAAGGGCAGAAGGGGAGTCCTGCTGATCTAGGCAATGGCTTAAGTTCCTTTACTATGAAAGCAATGTCTTTCATATGCACACTCCTGCCCTGTGCATCTACATCTTTCAGATCTATCAGACAAACAGTCAAGGAGAGGTCCCTCAGACAACTGTCTCCTTCATTACAAAACCTTGGTTCAAGTCCAGAGTAGCCTGAATAATAAGGACAGCCCCACCTATAATTATGAAGTGAGCTTCCAAATACAATATCAAACGCAGAGGCTTAAGGAATGTTAACTGCATCATGTAAAACAAGCTTAAGTTAAAATACTGACAGATTTATTTGTGCCAGTTGAAAAATCAAACAACATTCACTAAATTTAGTGCAGGATAGTAGCAAACAGAGAGACTGCTACAGAGCACACACCAAGCCTTACTGTGTAAGGTTTCCTTGTTGGCCATCTTCTGTGGAGAACAGATCTGAGTCATGGAGAGGAGACACAGAATGTCACCAGTTTTCT
Organism: Manacus candei; assembly: GCF_025592945.1. Classification (NCBI taxonomy): domain Eukaryota; kingdom Metazoa; phylum Chordata; class Aves; order Passeriformes; family Pipridae; genus Manacus; species Manacus candei. The sequence goes on from NW_026138097.1 coordinate 14,755,886, forward strand.
CACTGTGTGTAGCCGTAAAATATTCATGTCAAAATCATTTAGCATGTAGTTTGCAGCAAAACCACAACGTGTGTTTTTGTTGTAGTATGTCTCTACATTTACTATTTCTTAGACAGAGAGCATCTCAACTGATAGCTAGTACAGAGTCCCCATGCTGTCACACATACCTGGAGCCACAGTAAGGCAGGGGCAAGAAGGATGCCCAAAAGGACACTAAATACACCTGGGCTATCATCAACACTGCCAGTACCATCAACACTGCCAGCACTGCCATCCAGGTCTGTGGTGGAAGTCTGCCTTCACTATCAGTGTGATATAACTACACCAACAACTTTTAATTACCTGCAGATGGCGTGGGAGTATGTGGGGAAGTTGCTATCTTGTAGAATAAGTCATCCCCTCCCTTACTATTTTCCTTTATGCAATAGAGGACACCAAGTCTACCTGCTGATGACAAAAGGACCAGGATTTCCTAAGCCTACTAATGGGGAGTCCAGTTCTGAAAATGTTGGAAAATTTTGGCACTCTTTTGAATAGAGTTCTTCCAGCTGGAAACCTTCAATTTTGATAAATGCTTTGTATGTGTTGGCTGGATAGAAAGCATTAAACTGATGTAGAATCAGACCCATCACTGAGAGCAGCAATGATTTTCTTCTTCTGCCTGCTCAAAAACATATTTATGTTTAGTCTGAGCCATCAGGCTTTTTGAAAAGAACCTAACCTCCTAATGGAGTCAGTGAAAGGGGAGAAATGCAAAATGCACTAGAAATAACTATGTAAGTCTTTGAAAAAGAAAAAAGCCTACACAATATTCTCCTTTTAAATACTTTAAATCGTGGATCAGTTGTAGCAGTTGATACCGAAAGACTACTTGAGAAGTAATTGAGGTCAATACATTAGTTTTCTCACATGGAGATTCAGTATATTTTTAAAAATCTAGATCCCTCCAATATTCATATATGTTGGTATGCATTTCTCATTTCTGAAAGTTTGAGCAGCTACTTGTTATAAACATGTTTCTAGCTTGCATAATAGCAAGGTACCTTGAGTTCAATTTTTTTAACATTATTCTAATACTATTAAATTCTGTTCTGTACACAAAGTTTCTCTTTGTCAAGAAAATTTTATTCTACAAGCACTGAAATTAATTAAACAGTTTCTCTAGGCTATTTCCACTGAAAGCCCAGCTCTGCCTCTTAATTTTTATGACCCCTAACATCAATATGTGTGCCTAACTCTGTTAAGGAACAGTTTTGTGCCCATTTCAGCATATTTTTCATTCTTGCCTTCCATATTTTCACCCAGCTTTGTCAGCAAATGGAAGTGGAAGATGCATGTGGACTGTCCTCTGTGTAAAACGCCCAGCTACGTACTTTCCTCCTGGCTGGCCTCCAGTCTCTGTTCCTCAGCTGCTGGGTCAGTCAAATGCTTTGGGAAAGGGATAAACTTTATCCCATGGCTTTTTCTGGATAGAGGAGTTGTGAGGGTTTTTCTTTGCTACCCAGCCTCAGTTTTCAAAAGGCATCTGCTCCTCTCTGCAATTCGGCTGGTGTCCTGACTCTCAGGTTCAAAAGTTTCCAGAAGGGGAGTGACTGATGGACACTGAGGACTTGCAACTCCTACAGAAATCTAGCCACAAACATACTCTTCCAGGAATACTGTGTGTTGATGAAAAGTTTTATGAATATGAGCTCACACATATCTGAAACTGAAAGAAATATGTATCAAAAAGCACAGCACAGGCAGTATACAGAAACAACATACGCAATTGCTTAAGTATTTACCAAGAGAATTTTGTATACCATTTAGGGCACACCATAATGGTATTTAAAAAGTAAATCCTTTTAGTTTTCATCACACTAAAAATTTACCATCTGTTATATGGAAGTTTGTTTTTCCCTTTTGTGGTAATTAACTTTTTATTGAATTAATTACTCCAGGTGAGCTGGAAAGTGGCTGTTCTACCTTACCTGGTGTGGCTAAGTGTACCCACGCCCAGCCTTGCCATTCACTGCCATTCAGATGCAAATCGTCCTGCTCCCCACAGGAAATCATTGGCACACACCCAAAAAGCCTGCTAGGGACAAAAAACAATAACATGCAGGCAGCTGCTGCTGCAGAGAAGGGAAAAAAGTTTTAGAAAAAAGGACATACATTCCCTGCTTGGTCATTTAAAAATGTGTATTCTACTGAATAAAGCAGGTGAGAAAATATTCAAGATAAACACAGAGTGAATTTTAAATAACTTGGACATGTCACGTACAGGTCACTGACCCCTTTACTGCATGACAATGCATATTTTTTCTAACTTGACACATTATGCATACATGTGTGTGTATACATGTATACACAAGCAGTGAAGCAAACTTGTCAAGAAATAAGAATAAAGCAGCGAGCTGAACTGGACTATGAAGGAGTTCTGTTAATGAAGTACTACACCATGTGGTACAATCCATAGATTTTAAGAATGTTCTGAGACACTGGCAGCTTTTTGCAGCAAAGATAGCCTCCACCATGCAATGATCCCCATGCATGTGCAAGGCCCATACAGCAATAAGGTCTTTATTACCCTTGAGACAGTATATGCTATTCTTTTTCTTTTTTTTTTGCTATATCTACCAAGTCAGTATTTTCATATGTTTTTCTTTTTTCTTGCTTTGATGTATTTATCCCCCTCCTCTTTAAAACCTGCTCAAAGCCTAGGTTAAAGTTCACCTTGCTGAGAGATAGCTGCAGGGATGAGATTCCTATTATCTGTGTTGTTCCTAGCCAACAGAAGAAGCAACAAAAAAGGATCATGCAGAACAGGCATACATGTCATCGCTGTTAGTAAAGTAATTACAGATTTGGCACTAGTACAGGCTTTCTGCTTGCCAAAACACTGGGTGGAAGTTTAAGAAGCAAATGATTATCCTTATTCAGGGCATAGCTGGTCAATCAATCCTTTATCAGTTCCCCTGACAGAGCAGCACAAGACTGTGGTTGACTTCCCAGTGAGCCCATGGGATGTCTCCACTTAGCTGAAAACCACTTCTGAGGGTATCTATCTTGAAACCTCATGATCCTTGGAGGCAATGAGCTCCAGTGACTTGCTAAAAACAGTAATTCCATAATAAGATTACAAAACATGAAAAAATGCAGTCAGGAGAAACTCTGATTCAAACAACAAACTAGACAGTGTTTGCCAATCACACTAACTTCTATCCTTTTCTTTGTATTGGTGTGGAGCTTAGGTTTTGATAATGATTGTCTCAGTCACTATTTGCTGGCCTGAGCTTGTATTATGTCACAACTAGAATGGAGTTATCTGCTGAAATGATCAAAAATGAGAAATGCATGAATAACAATGACCAAAACTATCACAGAAAATATAGGAAAGAGTTCTCAGAGCTGGGTCATGGAACAATACTATTGCAATATGCTGTTGATAGCACTCAAGTCAATATCTCTGCATGAAGCTGCAACAAACAGCATGGACATATCAGCTGAGGGCAAATTTAATTCCAACACCTCTGCAACACATCATTACACAGCGTAGACCTGCCAAAGAAGTCAACACCTGGCCAGTTGGCACAGACACTCTCTGAGAAGCCTTCAGTGGCAGTGTAAGGGAAAATGATAACACAAGGGACAGTGGCCTCCATCATGAGCACAATCAAACTACATATATCTCATGAAAACTCCTACAGGTCTCTTATTTGTCCTTTGCTGCCCCAGCTATCTATCTCAGTTATTTATTACTTCATTTATTAAAGAAGATTCATCCTCTGAACCAGGTGATGAAGTAACTACTCAGGTGGAGAATAGGATCAGCAGGATTACAGATCTGGCTGAAGTGAGCTATCAAGGAGCTGCAAGGATTAGGTTGCCTGGGGTCTCAGCTTCATGCCAGCCCAGCATCATCACACAAGGAAAGGGTAACTCTACTGGAAATTTGTCATCTCTTTCTTATAAACCACATCAGGAGATTTCTCTTCTCTCAAGCACGTCTTGTGATCCTAGCCACAGAAATAGCATCCATCAGGTTGGAAAAGTAGGCAACCCTCGACTAAATATTTCTTTATTTTGTATAGAAACTAATACATGAAAGGTAAACTATGTTTTTGTCATATTTAAAAGCTACTTAAAGATTACATTCACATGCTATTAAACATGCTCTTAATTTTGATAAGGAAAGTGTGAATACAATTTCACCCTTATTACAAAAATGTGTGAAAGGAAAGCTAGAGCATTCATCACATAAAAAATTAGTCATATGTATTTCCATGTTGAAGTTTTGTATAACTATTTAAATGAATATACAAATCTATATCTCTGCATATAAATTCTATACATTTAATATATATATTCATATGTACATTATATGTATTTCTATAGACAGTCTCTATATTTATTTAAACAGATATTTATATATCTGACCTATCTGATTTTTGCTAGGTCCTTCTAGGTCTTAGCATACTTAAATGTGACTTAAAATATCAGACTTGTCATTTGCTTGTAAGACAAAGTTGAACATAAATACAAATTTCTTCTCATCTTTATATAAAAAAATATTTGGCATGAATTTGTCTCTATGAAGGAAACAATAAAGCCTTCAGTGACTCTAAAAGACAGGATTTTCCCAGCTGTTTATTAACAGTAATAAATTACATTTTTCACTTGCCACAAATAGAATAGAATCATAGAACGGTTTGGGACCTTGGGCAAGGACATCTTTCACCCAATCAAGTTACACAGGGTCCCATCCAACCTGGCCTGGAACACCTCCATGGATGGGGCACCCACAGCTTCTCTGGGCAACTTGTTCCACTGCCTCATCACCCTCACAGTAAAGAATTTCTTCCTAATATCTAACCTAAACCCACCCTCTTTCAGTTTAAAGCCATTCCCCTTTGTTCTATCACTACTGCCCTTGCAAAAAGTCCCCCAGGGACTTAAGCTAAACTCCATCAGCTTCACCAGAAGTAAGGAGGTCCAGTCTTGAAGCTCCTATTAGTGGAAGAGTACTGGATACCCAAATAATAATACCATAATGCATTCAGTGTCAAAACACCACTGACAAAGCACAGATGCAGGAGCAGATAAACAGAAGTTCTTTGGTCAGATTCAGTGAAGATTTTCACATGCTCTACCTAAGCTACTGGATGAGACCCAAACATTCCTGGTTGCAGTGAACATTTTGATCTCAATTTGAATTCAGAAAATACTGTCTCGGGCAAGGGACCCTTACTCCCTGCTCCAGATAGTTTCCACTACTCACATGAGTAAAAATTACTCAGCTGAGTCAATTGTTCTGTTACCATATGTAAGCTACCAAAGTACAGGGTTGTTTGATAAGGTTCAGATCACTCATAAATTATACCACAATGATAAATCTAAGGCACATGTGTTGTAAGGATAACCGAAATGTGAACACTTCTCTTTTGGAAGAGGAGATTGCACAAAGTATAAAGATATATTTTCTTTTAAATCTTCCTTTTCAGAAGTTTATGCTAATTTTGGCTACTAACTCTAGCTAAAAAGCAGAGAGGAAAGAGGTCCAGAGCTATGACAAGAACAATTGCACTTCTGAATAAGCATTATTTATTTTCAGTTATTACAAAATTGTATACACCTAGTACAGCTCACAGCCTTCTTCCTTCATACAGAGGGTTTTCAATGAAGTCATTTACACATTATTTTCCCAGAGAACTACTTCGATAAAACCCAAAACACAGCAATGATCCTGTAAGTACATGAAATTATTTACTTTGAGTGCACATGAATGGTATTATTGTGGCAAAATCCACTGATCACTGGAAACCTACTGGAGATGATTTACAATAGACAGGATTTATGGGAGTAGATGCAGGCATATCCCAGAAAGTTGCTAAGGAACTAGCAGATACATGCATTTTGTGTAGATCTGACATGTGAAATATATCCCTATTTCTTGGATTAGGCAAACTGAGAAAGCTATGTGAAACGAGATATTCACATTAAATTCTCCTTATTTCCCTTAATCAAGGAACCCCTGAGAACTATAACTATGAATAATTCAACCTTTTACTAACATTTGGTGCAATTAATAACAGTACTTTGAAGCTGCTAGCTTTGTTTATCTTTTTATGCATAATTAAAGGGTGTTGATATTTAAGTTTTCAGCCAAGCAGCAAACTAGGTTTGGTTTTGCTGGCAGTGGTTGTTCCTGGCTTAACTACAATATGATAACCTGATATTGCCCCATCTCAGTGCACCCGGTGTAGTTAGCTTTCTTCTTTGCCACCACTCCTGATCATGCTTAATTGTGCTGGAATTTTGTACTCTGAGTCAGTAGTTGACTGTTTGCTTCCTCCTGCCCTCTTCTTTGCCACACAAGTTAGCAGTTTGGAGCTGTGGTCAGAACTTGTCCAATTTTCTTAGGGGTGCTAGTCACTGAAGGCATGGTTTTTGCAAAGCAATTTTCTGTTTCACGCTTTCAAACAATTTCAAATGTAAATGCAATAAAAAGAAAGAAGCTACCAGTGTATTAGATTTTCTGCTCCCGTGATTAAATGGATCCCTGGCTTTGAAGGCATAAAATCCAGAAGAATTCCAAATTTCTCTGGTGGTACTACATGCTTTGTCATTTTCTTTTGTCTGATTAGATAATTCCTCTAGCAGATTACTTTATTACTTTTACTGAAAATAAACTCTCCAACAAGGTCTCTTACTAGAGATTTCACATAATTTTCCACTTTTCCCACTGTTTTTATTAACTACAAAAAAAAAAAAAGTGATTTAATTCCCAGCACTTTGTGGTAATTGGGAAAGTTTTTAAATTAGGAACCAAAAGCAACGTATGAGTGATTGTATTTCTCCTTTAGGTCAGAACTTAAACTGCTGAACTCCAGATTTAATAAAGGTTTTCCTTTTACATTTTCTGTAAGTTAGCTGGCTTTTGACCACAGGCCCTTTACATATTTTGAAGTGGTACACATGGCTATATTAGCACCACCATTTTAAGTCCCATCTGCATACATGAAAGCTATTACCTTTTGCAATTTTTCAGACTTTTAAATCCAGCTAAATAAAGAGAAAGGTCAAAATATGGCTATGTTTTCATAAAATTAAACGAACAGTCTAACTGCAGCCATCACCCCACAACCTCAAAACAACCCCTGCTCCCAGAGCTAGAGAAAGAACAGACTTCCTAGGTGTAGTCTCAGCCAACTTTCTCTTGTGGGATTCAAACGTCACTTTGGAGTAAGCTGGTTAACTACACTCAGTAATTTCTCATTTCCTTGTGAGAGTGTGCTTTGTGAAAGAAGAGTAGTTACAGGTAGTAGAGGCATCCAGGCAGGAACTACAACACACAAGTACATGGATTCACATTCTCAGTTTGGTTCCCAGTTTTTCCAGTTTTTTTGATGATCACATGGCCCATGCTCCTGAAGCCCTTTGAAGTGTTTTCAGAGATATGTGGACCACCGAGTAGTCTCTGTCAATCTGAGATAGACTATCTCACTAATGGTGGAATAAGCTGCAGAAGGGAATATTTTTCTGCAGACACAGTCTGGATTTACCCTTCAAGACAGTTCTCTGAACAGAGAAACAATGTATTTTGTTTTCATTCATTATGTTCATACTTTGACCTAAGCTTGGAGAGAGAAGTCTATGTTCTACTACTTATATCCATAGTCCCATGCTTTGAAAGGTTGTTAAAGGGTCTGAATACTTATGAAACCAACTGAGCCCAGCTGGAGCTTTGGGGAAAGAAAATCAAAGTTAATATTTTAAAACATGACAATCTCATATAGAATCCAAAGTCTCAGTTACAAAATGCCACAGGACCAAAAGTTAAAAAAAAATAAAATTTAAAAAAAAAAGTTTGAGGAATGAAACACCTTTACAATTCTGAGCCCTTAGAAGGGCGAAGATGATGGGCTTCATAGCGTGCCTTGGTTCTGAAATCTCTGACTAACATTTGAAATAGATTTCAGTTCTAGAGATCACTTTGCTACCTCAGAATATTTTTCTCCCAGATACTAAATATGTGATTAAAGAGTTAGCTGCCTGTAAGGCTACTGGCTTGTTTCCCTAACCCAGGAAGGACTAACATCCTGCCAAAATCTTTTTCAGGCTCTTTCCTTAGGCTCACTTTATTAATTCGGGGCGGGGGGGGTGGAAATAAGAAGAAGAAGAAGAAAAGAAAAAGAAACCATCTCTCACAAAACATGAGCTTCAGGGGCCATTTTCCCATGCTGCAGCTTTCCTTGCTCTAAAGCCAACATCTCTCCTTTAGTTCTTCATCTTAATGAGCTTTCTCAACTCTTGGTAAGCACTGTATGACCTAAATGAGTCAGGGAATGGGCAGAATTCTGTCTCCTGGGGCTCTTGACCCCTAACATGGCTGCTTCTCCTGCTGTTATGCCTGGCCTCAAACTCCAGGACTAGCATAAAGCTCTTTAGGAAATTAGCACAGTAGACATATAGTTAAGTACCTACTCGGCTATCCGAGCTTCTGTTTTTGAAAACTTGCCTGCTGTTCCCTCTGCTGAAAGGCAGGATGTGGTTATTGCTGGCATTAAATGTTATTCTGCATCCTTAACTTCTCCTGGAAGAGAAAAAGTGAGTGAGGTACTACACAGAGTGGAGGCAAGGCGCTTGTATGAGCCTGTTTGCTTGCTTAGAATTAGGTACCTAGAGCTATTTTGGTACCAATACATGCTTTAGAAACTTGTTGCTGCTTCTGTTGTAGCATTTCTGCTAACACTCCCTAAATTGAATAATTGGCTAGTTTGCAAAAAACATGGCTTCAGTGTCTAGAGGGCAGGTAGAACAGAGACCACGTTATTACAGTGAGCCACAGCCTAGCACTCTCTCATTTAAATGTCATGAAGCCCAAGGATGGATGATGCATAAATATCAGTGTGGGCAGAACAAAGGCTCCATTCTATAGATGGCCAATAGTGCACACAGTATGAAGGGAAATGCTCTAATTCACTATGACTTATGGAGGGGAAAACATAAAGAAGGCAAACTTCACCCTCCCAACCATTGCAGGTGGTTCCCAGGCTCACACAAGCAGGTGCCAAGCCCATCAGAATCAGCCTTCAAAGCACTACCCTTTGCCCATTGCAGATTCACAGTTATGTCCTACTTTGGGATGATGAAATCTCCTTTTGTAGGTCTATTCTCTGCAGCCAAAATGTTCGTACATTGAGATACCAAATATTTCTCTCTCAGTACCTATCATGCCTGTATCACACCTTAATAGCCTGGCCAGTCACTTGCTTTTTCTTTTTGTTGTGCAAGGATATCATCACCTACAGTCCCAAGATCTGAGAATGTCTTTAACTTGTTTTAAACTTGTGCTCTATATTAAAAGAGCAGCTAGGAAGCAGTAGTTCTCACTGTAATCTCAGGAAAAGGATCATACAATAAAGTATTTCATGTTAAACAAACCTCTGTTTGTCTTAATGCTGGAGAAGGATTTTTTTCATTTGTTTTTGTTTTAGTCTGGGTTTGCCATTACTGATATTAATGTGAGGGAAATTTTTAACACAATTCAAAGGTCTTTTTTCAAGCAGGCATAGGAGCACAGAAAATGTACCCTATGTAGGCAATAGTTTTAGCTGGAACAATTGGGAAAGTCTGATCAGATTCTAGTTCTCCCAATGGGGTGAATAGAGAAGGAAGCCAAAAAGACAAACTACAGGGGAAAAAAGGATTTCTTTTTAAAGATATTGCTCTAGTTCCTTCACACGTGCACCTCCACAAGGGCAACGAAAGCAAATGGCTAATCTACGCTCCCCACTTGTACCACAAGTTTTGTGTCATCTGACAAGTGTTACTCTCACTTAATCATTTTTATAGTGCATTAGGTGAAAATGGCACTTCACAAACCATTTGAAAAGATAGACTCCACCTGTCTCAAGTGTTCTATAATCTGGGGACAAATCTTTACAAATCCTGTGGGGTCATGTCTGTGACACAAGGGCTCAGGAGCTCTCAGGAGTCAGCACTATTTCAGCTGGATCATTCTCTGAATGAAGTCAATGGGAATTTTGCCAACGACTTCATTAGTTGAAGGTGCAAGCTGTAATTCAGAGGACTAGGATGTCAGAGCCAGAAGAACAAGCTTAGAAGGGAGACAGCAATTCATGAAAAGGGAAAAACAAGCAGCGTGCATAAGTCTTCTGTTTGAGGTGGGACTTGAGCAGTTTGGGAGATAATAACTGGCATGCAGGGTGGGGATGGAAGACTGTAGGAACAAATTCATCTTGTGCTACATCCTTGACTATCTCCTTTGAGTTCAGCAGGAGTTACTGGCCTGAGTAAAGTGAGGATTTAGATGTGCATGTTCCTACACAGTACAATGCATGAACTGTAGACATGTATAAGCATTTCAGGACTAACACCCTGCCTATTAAAACCAGGAAACTAGCCACTTGGGATTAACCCTGCGGTATGATATTCATTATTCACCAGCACAGCAATCCAACAGAGACTAACTATGAAGTCTGATATTCATTAAACTGCAATACAGCATCTCTAAGGTGGCCCGTGGTGCAGCCCTGTGTGTGTGTGCTTATGTACATATACTATAAAATATGATGGCAAGAGGGAGGCACGTATATTTTAGAAAGGACTCAAATTCAGCACAAGCATTGAGCTGGCCTTGCAGGGATGTCTAGAAAAGATGCCAAGTAACGTTTGGCTTCCAGGTCAGACAATTTTTTTTTTTTATCCTAAATCTACTCATGCAAAGACACAGCTCATAGCTTGCAGATGGCTCATTCTGCTGATCTGCCAGTATTCGCACTCAGAGTGTGGAATTATATCACATGAGCAAGGGGATTGCTGCCTTTTTTCATGGCTTTGTTATCGCAGGCAAAAAATACAGCTAACCAGAAAATAAGAAAAAGGAGGATACTGAATTCATATTTTTGGAGAAATTTTTAAATTTAATTTAAAAAGACTAGGAAAATGTAAGCTTCCAGTCAAACACTATCTCTTACTCATAGGTTTGTCAAGCAGCCAGAAACTGAGTATGGAGTTTACATTTTAAATAAAGGATGCACTAACATTAGCAGGCAAACGTGTTTTTTTTTTCTCTCACTAAGGTGTTTGCTTGTGGCTCTCATACTTAGAAAAATTCCCCTAACAATGATAATAATTAATAATAATTGCTAATATTATAATTACTAAGAACCTCAAATTCATTAATAACATCAAGAAAAACAAATTGGTATGAATCCTTAAATTCAATTCCTGAAAAGGAGAAACACAATCTATTTACACAATATTATAATCAATTTTAAAATCTCAGTGGAGTTGCATCCTTGTAAACGAGGAGTGATTGTATTTATTTATTGAAGTTATCTAGGGATTGTATCAATATAGCACAGAAAGGCTGACCTGTGAAATATGTAGTCTGTAAAAAACATATAAGAAATCCATTGATGTAATTTGAGCTAAAGAAAAACGCTAATATTTTGTCCTTTGGAAAATTATTTGGGTTGGTAAAAGCTACTTACACATTTGTAATGAAGTAGTCAGATGGTTTCATCTGAAAACACATTTTTTTCAAAGGGAAAGAGCTAAGTGTTTTGCAACAATTGCAAGACCACAGAAATGTGGAGCCACCAGAGAGAGTCCAGCAAAGGGCCACTGAGATATCATCATCTGAGGAAAGACTGAGACAGCTAGGACTGTTCTGCCTAGAGGACAGAAGTCTCAGCGGGATTTTTTAATGTATATAAATATCTGAAGGGAGGTTTTGTAAAGAAAGAGCTAGGCTCTCTCCAGTAGCACCCAGTGACAGATCAGAGGCAACAGCATAAACTGAAACACAGGATGTTCCTTGTGAACATCGGGAAACACTTCTCCCCCATGAGGATGACTGAGCACTGACACAGGCTACCCAGAGAGGAAAAGGAGTCTCCATTCTTAGAGACATTCAAAAGCCATCTAGAATTGGTCCTGAGCAGCTTATTCTAATGGAACTTATTTAAGCAGAGGGGCTGGACCAGATGACCTTCAACCCCAAACAGTCTGTGATTCTGTGATTCATCATTTGAAAGACGTCATTTAACTGAGTTCTTTTTTTGTTTCGGTGAGGAAATTAAAAATTTTTTTCCTTTGTATTGACCCAAATTATTTTACTCTCTTTCCTCCATTTATCCAACAAACTGGAAAAGCAAACGGCCCCTTCTCTGAGCACCATTGTAACCTGGTGTCATTCCTTTTTCAGTTTTCCTTTCAAAAAATTCCCTAAAATTATTGGTACTAGCAATAGGTCCCTGTTAGACCCATTCTCATCTTTTCTGACTGTACTTCCATGTCTTTGGCCTTGAGTATATACTGAAGGGAATTAATTTAACTGAGATTATATAGTCAGCTTGAATATACTGGCAGCACAGAGTAGCCTAAAATGAATGAAAGGAACCAGTGATCACTGTGGTGCCCTGTTCCTCACACTATATAATCCTCAGGCTCATTAGGAATTGTTAGACAGGGATCTTTGCAGGTAATGATATAAAGTGTTATGTTGACTAATCAAGACTGGAGTTTATTTGGACAACTTTGCAGGGTTTTGTAACACTACATGTGCAGAGTACAGAGTGGTTGAACAAACTCCATAACGAGGTTTCAGAATAGATAGATTTGCAGGTGTTTGATTCCAGACGATGAGAACTGTAGCACAGGACAACTGACTGAAGTGTCATTACATTTTTTACTTGTGTTGCCACAATCCTTAAAGAGTCAGTCCTAGACTGAGATCTCCACGGCAATCAGGATCACACAAAGATTAATATGATGATTAGAGCTGCAAGAGATTACAACTGCAATATAAAGAAATTTATTAATGGGTAACAAATGGATGTTTAGGGAGTAAAAGGAAACATAGAGAAAATATTGATGCGAAGAATAAGCAGTGGTCAATAGGGTTATGTTTGTGAAATGTGGAGAAACGTAGGAAGGCAAGAAGAATTTTAAAGAAGGCTTTGAAATGTAGGCAGTGGAGTGGCCTGAAAGTTTCTGTAGGATTTCTCCTTACAAATAAAGGGCAGAATAAATGAGAACATAGGAATAGTTTGAAAATTAACTTCAAAGCAGTGAAACATAAGCAAAGGAACCTTGAAAGGGAACATACCTCTCCAAGCAATGCAAATAGAAAGGGTGCCATGGTTTAGTTAAAAGGATGGAAAACTGATATTTGCAGCATTATCTGAAAGGCTGTAACAGCACAGAAGTGTATTTGTCTAGAGAAACCAAAAAAGAGAGAAAAAAAATACTGAACCACCACATGACGAAAGCCCAGACAACAGTTAACAGCTTTGCAAATAGAGAATAAGCACATGATTTTGAGTTGTTACACTGAGAAAATCAACAAACTAACAACCTGGAGAAGGTTCCTGCAGAGAAAGAGCGAAGTGAAATAAGATGACCATGTTGTGAGTCTGCTTAAGCAGAAGAAAGGAATGATACAGAATATTCAGCTAAGAGAAAAAGAAGGGAATGTGGTTTCAGAAAGTGTGTACTCAGGGAAGAAGAAGAAAGGAAGAAGAAGAAGAAATACAAAGAGCAACAAGAAATTCATGTAGGTAGTAAACACACTATATTAAAGCAAGTTAAATACAGAAAGTATTTTTCTAATACTCCTTTTTTCAAAAGCTGTTTCTTCTGTTGCCACAACAGTGCTGAGATCTGTAATGGTGAGAAGGTGGTAACACATAAGCTTGTAAAACTCTGCTAAAATTCTGGCTAGTTTATGAAGATATCACATAGATTCTGCTCTAAGATAAGAAAATTAAGCTATGAGATAAGGACAAACTACTTAGAGAGCATTTTGATACACCCCTTGAGGTCCAGGAAAGACAACAGTCCAAACATTTTCAAATCCCGTTAAAAAAAATTCAGTGCACACTTTAAGAGAGTACTGGGTCTCCTTTCCCCCCTGGTTTTATCTGTGCCAGGTTACCAATCCCTAAAGAGGATAATAGTTTCTAGAGCACTCCTTTGGGAGATTTCAGCTAGGTGTGGCCTAATTGTGAGATGTGCTGCCACATGAAAGCTTCTGCAGGGTAAGGAACAGAGATTATGTTTGCATTTAAATCATTTCATGGTAGGCAAAATGGCAGTATTTGTAACCTGTAATGGCTGCAGCACCCTTCCAAATAGGGTTTAAGTGACAAAGCCAAGTCAGGACATGCAGAATGATGAAAATGCGTCAAATAATCCCTGTGGAAAATCATGTCCAAATGCCCTCAACTCCAGTCATGAAAACTCTTAAGAAGCATAATGAGAGACTGGGGGACTAACAGGGCTATGGAAAATAATAAACAATGACAATGAAGCAGCTTACTGTAGAGTCAGATTTCTGATCTGTAGCTCTTGTTGTTGTTTCTGATTCATGATCCTCTTTACCCATCTGTAAAAAAAGAACAGTGTTATTTTACAGGGTGGGGGTTGTGAACCTTAATTTGTTAACATTTCCAAAAGAATTGTGAGATCCTGAGATGAAGGGGCCAAATTTAATGCTCATTGTTTAGGCTTTAGTCTGTCTGTGCTGAGACAGAACTCCCACTGAGACTGGGAGCTGAACAACAATTCCAGAAGTTGGTCCATTTTTCCTAGGAAAATGAGACAGTTGCAAAGTACAGTTCGTTTGCCGCATTCATTCAGTACCCTGGAGATACAGCATTATGGTTAGTTACACATCTCAGAAAGCTTCTTCAGCAATATTGCAATGGCTTTGAATTCTTACAAGGCTATGCAGTCCAAGTAAAACAAAGCTGCTGGCAAAAGTAATAAGCCAGCACTCCACACCTGATTAAACAGCATTGTTTTTTAGTATAGCACCATGCCAAGTTCTCATGTCAGTGAGCACAGTATCCAAGAGCTGCATAAAGTGCAGTTTTTACCACTGCAGTAGTGAACAACTTACTCTGTGAGCAGGTATGCCTTCCACTGTTTCTTAACTCAGCAGTTTTCAGGAATCAATCCCCATTCCCCACAAAACAAAACAAGCAAACAAACAGAAAAAACCCAACCCTTCCTCAAATCCCATAGGTTCTGGAATGTAAATAAGGTAAACTGAGCCCTTAAATGATCTGCACATGCACACACTACCTACAGTACTTTTGGTTGCTAACTGTAAGCAGCTGCCAATTTCCATCTAATGCTCAGACATCTTGCTAACTGATCTGCAAGTCCCAAAAGTGTGTTATCTGTTAATGTGCCTCTAATTTTGCTAAGAGCCTACTATTTATAGTGTGTCATTTATTTACTTATTTACCTTCAACTAATTAAAGCTATCATTTTAATAAAGAATGCAGTGGGAAAAAAACCCAATGTGTGTGTGTGTGTGTGTGTGTGTGTCCTCAGTGAGAGGAGAAAACCCAATCTGTTCACTTAACTGGATGAATGTTACAAAAGTTCTGTTTTGCTTGGAAAAGCAATGCATGAGTAAAAGCTCCAAAACCCTAGCATTATTATCTCTAATTACAATTGGCAATATGTGGCAATCATAATTATTCATTTATGCAAAATAGCTTACAGTGTGTCACATTTTTTATTCCCTGTTAAAGGATGGCTTGACAAAAGAAGAAAAAAAAAGATTATAGTGCTGAACATAATTGTGCTAAATGCTCAGTCATTTTGTTTAAAAAATAACTACAAAACTAAACTGCTATTTCTGCAGAGACAGGAAATAATTTAACAAAGATGTATAGTATACTCTGCAGGTGGCAATCCATCCAGGAAACATATTTCCCTGAAAAGGAGAGATATTTCAGAACAAAACTGAAGAGCATAATTTTTGCCATTTCTGTCTTTCTTAAAAAAAAAAAAAAAGGAAAGAAAAAACCCTCCTTGTTTTAATCTAGCATATGCTTCCTCTGTTAGCAAAATGCTAATTTGCAAATAGTCAGAGGAGAGACCGTGACCATAATAGCTTGCTACAGTTCAGCAATATGACACTCTATTCTATTTCAATTCTACCACAGTACACTAAACAATTGAATAAGATCAAGTACACTTAATGACAAAAAATAAGGAAAAATGAGTTCACACTACTCAAATAAGTGACCTCTATTTGTGCATGTATTTCTAGTGGAATATCACCCTAATTTATGGTACTGAGCCTGTAAAAAGCAACAGTTCATAAGAGGTGTCAGTCATCCTTTGAGTAGGTACTTGGGGTCAGGTACTTCACAGGGCCATCTGCCGAAAAAAAAAAAAAGGGCTCAGATTCAGGATGCCAGGTCTAGAGATTCAGTCTCAAGAAAATAAATGCTGAGAAAAAGCTGTGCATTAGGAGAAACTGGAAAGATACTCTAAAACCTGATTGAAACACACAGGGGTGCTTTAATCCTGACATGTTGCACCTGATGAGTAACCTTTACTCTTGGATCCAATCCCACTTTTTCTTGTGGAACAACTTTTCCCCCCATTGCACTTATTCCTTTCTCAGAGCAAGACTGAAGGCAATGGAACCATTTCTGTGAAAAGGATCATCCACAGAACCAAGGGGTTTTTTGATGGCTAGGCATTTAAAAACTTTTTCAAAGTGTCTTAGATATATAAAAATGTAGGAGACTTTAAAATCCAAATAGGAAGCAGATTTTTTTTTTCCTGTGCTGATGGTGTTGATTAGAGCAGAGGAAATGGAGATCACCATTGGAATGCATGGGAAAAGCCAGTCTTCCAGAATAGTAAGATAAGTTGCACTATGTATGTTTACAAAAAAAATTGGTCAGCTTCACACAGTGGTCAAAAGAAGGGAATTTGTCTCCTGACTTAGTAAATGATGACAGAAAATGAGGAAAACATGGAAGAACATCATACATCAAAAATTTAGAGCAAAGGAAATAAAATGGAAATCTGAAAGAAACAAAACACAGTATTGCCATTACTTTCCACTTTGCTTTTACCATCAGACACAATAAATGATTAGCATGTGAACTTGTCTCTTTTTTTTTCTCTCACATGTTTAGGATGTAAGAGATGCCAACTAGACCCAGCAGTGATTTCTTACTATAGTTAGTTCGTTATGTCTTGGTCCACTACCATTAAAAGAATTTTTCTACTCTTCACACAGAACTTAGAAGAAAGATCCTGTTCCCATTACAGTAAATGTTAAAATTCAGTTTTTAATCAGAATATAGAGCTAGGTCCTGTGTGTGCTATGCATATTATAGCAGATAGCTCACACATGCTCAGATATCTGGGTTTGCTAACACAGTCATCATTTTCTTACACACTGCACCACAACACCTACATGAGATGTCTTGATTACAAAAAACAGGTTGTCAAATTGTTTCACACTGTGGTCTGCAAACAAATGATATTAAACGCTAAGACACTAGATGTACCTTTGGAGCAATAAAAAGGAAAGCATTACTATCTTCTGTAGCAGATGAAAGAACAAATAGAGGCCATTGGGCTAGATCTACAAAGGATACACTTCAGTGAGGAAAGTGTTCAGTTGGGATAGCTGAGAGTTGCAGTCCAGTCCCTTCTCTAGTGACAGCCTAAACCAAAATAACAGAGCGTACAGTCAAACAGTGATGAAAAGACCATCCTCTCCAGCTATATGCAGTTTCTAGCCCACTTTTAGCAATTTGCATAGGTGTCAAAGTTGAACACTATCACTCACTGATCTGGAGGCCTGGCTGCAATGTGGCCGGAGTATTTATCACCCAGTCAATCATCACAGGAATCAGTAAGAATTGCTTGCATTAAATAAAGTAATATGCAGAGGAGTAAATATATTACCTTAGGAGAAATGTGCAAAATACAGAATTTACAGTATGAAGAAACTGTCATTTCTGCATCATGCTTCTTATTTTAGGTGAAAGCGGTAACCTGTCAGAAATTAAGAAATACAAACAACAGAATATAAATCAAGAAAAATATTTTAAAATAGAAGTATCACTCATTTCAATATTTCTCTTTAACTTAGAGCAATTATTTTGCATTTTTCTACCTAAATGTTACATGTACTTCAATAAATCAATCAGAATTACTTCATTGGTGGTCAGCTCTGTTACTAAAACTATCTCGTGGTAGTCAGAATTAAATGTATGACATAGTCACTTTCTCCTATGGACCTGGCTTCCTGGCCAGGCTATATGTTCCAGACATTCAGAGAGTTGTGATATTCATGACATGTGACTGAATTAAGACAAAAAGAATCATCAGTGACCTATAGCTAGAGTAGGGTAATCTCCAAGAACAAGACTACAGTACAGAATGAAGACCCAATTTCTAACAAGATTGTATCTTAATACTTAAATTAACTCAAGTTAAATATTGCAATTATAATGAAAGTTCTTGAATGAAAAAATCTTCTGTCATAAGAAAAATTTTCCTCAAGTTTCCTAAATGGAACTTAGTGTTTGCAAGACAGTAGATTGTCCATCAGAAAAGCATATTGTGTGGCATTTCTAGGCAGGTTTTTAATATGAGGTATGTTCTTTCCTCTTCCCTTTATAAAATAATGATTGGCTGCTACAGAAGATGAAGATTAGCTGTAATATGGATAATAAAGATTTTAAAATTGATACATATAATTAAAAATTTTAAAACCCAAAATAATTGCATTTTCTTGTTTCTCAAAAGGACCCTATGGATTACCTGAAAGTTTTTTTCCATTAATATCTCTGTGATTTCACATCCCACATTCCTTCCGCCAATGTTATTACGACTGGTAACAGTCTTTACAAACCACTAGTCCTTCCTGCTTCATTCAAAACACTAATTTTTCTAGCTTTAAAATTATTGTCTTAAGTTTTTCATTAATTTAAATTCTACATTATACAAAATACAGTGATTTTCGGTGAGCTTTGTTAATACAGCTGTTATCAGCGTGTCTCCACAGTATCAACATGCCTATTTTTAAAGAGGACTGGTAAGGGAGTTCTCCATATCTTAGAGATGGTTTTCTGAATCTTAAATTATCTTCATCTATAGTTTTCCATGGTATTATATTTAATATTTGAAAATGCTATCTGAATATTAACTAATCCATCCTCTGGTTGGAAATTAACTCGTCTTATCTCAGTTTTTCAGAAACGGAGAACATTAGATGAAGTTCACAGGGACTTGGTGTCTTCATGGCTAGGCTTTGCGAACAAAGATTTGGGAAGGGCTCTACTCACATTTGTTACAAGCACGCTGGTGGCTAAAAAGGCCAATAGGAGATAGACATGTGTGGTTGCAAAAGGCACAGCGAAAGGACTCCTTAGGTGGTATATTCTGCAAGGCACGATTCTTTCTGCATTGTCTTTTCTCCTCGAGAGTGATCCTGTGTGCGTTCTCAAAAGAAGCAGCAGTGTTAAAGATGGTGTGTCTCCAGGCCTCCCGATTTGAGGCCAGAGTAGACCAGTTATGGTGATCAATATGGCCAAGACTGAGATGTTGTTTCAGGGAGTCCTTGTATTTTTTCTTCGGGGATCCTCTCTTGTGGCAGCCGGTGGCAAGTTCACCATAGAGCAAGATCTTAGGGAGGCGGTGGTCCTTCATCCTTGAGACGTGTCCTGCCCAACACAGCTGTGTTCTCAGCAACATGACCTCAATGCTTGTGACTGATGCTTGTTCTAGAACAGATGTATTGGTCACATCATCTGACCAGTGGATGTTTAGGATTGTATGGAGACAGCGTTGATGGAAGCGTTCTAAGAGACTCAGGTGGTGGCGGTAGAAAACCCATGATTTGGATCCATATAGAAGAGCAGAGAGCACAATGGCTCTGTAAACACTGATCTTGGTACTTTTCCTCAGGTGTTTATTTGGCCAAACTCTTTTATGGAGTTTTCTGAAAGCTCTATATGCCTTTGCTAACCTGTTGTCTATCTCTCCGTCAATCTTACCATCCAAGGAGATGAGGCTACCTAGGTAATTAAACTGCTGGACTGATTTGAGCACTGATTGGCCAATGGTGATATGGGGATGATGGAAAACTTCCTGAGGTGCAGGTTGATAGAGAACCTCTGTCTTCTTTAAGCTGATTTCCAGCCCAAAAAGCTCAGCAGCCTCTGCAAAGCAGGATGTTAAACGCTGCAGAGCTGCTTCTGTGAGGGCAACAAGGGCGGCATCATCAGCATAAAGCAGCTCCCGGACAAGATGGTTTAAGGTCTTGGTGTGGGCCTTCAGTCACCTTCGGTACGATATCGAATGTAGATACCATCCTGATCACCGAGGTCTGCCATGGCCCTTTGGAGCATCATGCTGAAGAAGATTGTGAATAGGGTTGGTGCAAGAATGCAGCTTTATTTCACACCATTGGTTATTTGAAAGGGCTCAGAAAGTGCATTGCCGTATCTGACTTGGCCGTGTTGATCCTCATGAAGTGAGATGATCATTTTAGGGAGCTTGGGGGAACATCCTAAACATTTCAAAATCTGCCATAGACCTTTTCTGCTCACAGTATTGAAAGCCTTGGTGAGATCAACAAAGGTGACATAGAGACCTTTATTCTGTTCCCTACACTTCTCTTGCAGTTGTCTGAGAACAAATACCATGTCTGTGGTGCTCCTGTTGGCTCTGAAACCACACTGGCTTTCAGATAGAATTCCTTCTGCAATAGCGGGTATTAGTCTGTTCAAAAGTATTCTTGTCAGGATTTTGCCAGCAATGGAGAGCAGAGCAATACCACGGGAATTTGAACAGTCTGATTCAACTCCTTTCTTCTTATACAAGGTGATGATGACTGCATCTCGAAGGTCTGATGGTAGTTCACCTAGTTCTCAACAGCGCACCACAAACTCATGAAATTTAGCATGGAGTGCTTGGCTTCCATGCTTCCAGACTTCAAGTGGAATTCCATCAACCCCAGCTGCCTTGCTGATTTTCACCTGCTGTATGGGGGACTTGGTGTAATAAATTAAGTAAAGCATATGGGTTATGCAAACCTTAAAGTGATTCCAAAGCTCAAGCTCAGAGAAGATCTGTTAGTACAAATCCCTGAGTTTTACCCCTAGTGCTGGTACAACCCAAGTCTAAGCTTTCTACTGCATTTTTATGTCTGCAGTCTAGCTCATTCACACCTCTTCTAGTTCTTCAGAGACTTTTATCTCCTCTTGGAAATAAGCAGAGTACTTGGTAACACAAGCATAGAAAATCCTTCAAACTTCTTACAAGAACAGAGAAGTATACAAATTAAAGAAAGGTTAGGAACTTTCCCAAAATATAATTTACACGTATTTTTCCAGATAAACTTCACAAAATTGTTTTACCCTGGTAGAAGATCATGCCAATGGAATAACTTGATTTAACTGCAGAAAAATCAGCTGATAGAGAGTAAAAGTTTAAGTTTGATTTCTAACTCATAAAAAACATGTGCACCTTTCTTTCTTTTCATCCTTCAAAATCTGACTTCAAAAGGGAAAACCAGTCATGCTTTAGGATTGGGACACTCAGTGTGTATGTAGGTTTGATGTTCTGCTGCCAGCAAGCAGCGCAGTGCACTGGCACTGTACAGAAATGGATGTAACTGCCAGGTGGGTGGAACAGTGTCCCACAAGGGAAAACCTTTCACTGACTGCAATGGGGACATATTTTATGTCACTCACTGTCCTGTTCAATAAGAAAATATGCCTTTTCTTCTAAGAGAAAAGAGGTTCCCTTCAGTATCAGTAGTTTTAAGATGATATAAGAATAGGTATGTTTGCAATTATTTGGCTTGAACTGTACACTGAGGACTAATAAACAATTACTAGCTTGGTCTAACGGTTTTCTAAAACACTAAAATAGGTTCTGAAGAATCATAGGTTACCCAGGGAAACCTTACTGTAATTCATTGGGAAGCGTGCAATTTCTTTGGTTTAGTTTGAAAACAAAGCAAAACAAAGATTTGTCATGTTTCATATTTCCAAGCCAGTATGCCTACACTCATGTGGTTTCCATCTCTGGCAGAGTGTAAAGAGGAAGTAAAATGTCAAGTTGTTTATTTTTGCGCAATTTTCTTATCTGAAAATAACACCGAGTTTGCTAAATCTGATCTGTCTTTAACAATAGACAGAGGAATTCCTTTGCTCGGCACTTTTTGCTTTTACAGACGTCTTATGATCTGGAAACAGAGGAGTTAAATCTCTTTTGACAATTTTGTCAAAACCAAAAATGTCATCTGAAACAGCAGCCTTGTTTTCTAAGGAAATAAAGAAATTGTTTTCCTTTAGTTCAGTCTGTATACCACCTTTTCTTATTATTTTCTCTTTGTTTTTTTAAATACTGTTTTACTGCAGATGAAAAAGAAAGGCAGAGATGGACAAAACGACACCTAGAAATTCACTCTTCATGATCATAAGCTTTCACTTAATAGAATGAGAAAAATGAATATGTTTAAATCAGCAAATTGTTCTTTACCTCCACAGAACATTTTCATTGTCAAGTACGTGATCAAAGTTCCCTGTCTTAGAGAAGCCACATGTTTTTATTAGGCACCCTAGGCCTGATTTCAAAGTATAAGAGATTCAGCTACATCTTTCTTTTTGAAAATAAATATATATATCAGCATCTAAGCCTGTGCTTTCACTTCATGACCTTTTTAACTATTTCACAGATTAATGAAATAAATGAATATGAAAAAGTTCTCCATGCTTCCATATACTTTATTCTAAAATCATATTGCAGATAAAAGTGATATCACATTTATAAAAAAAAATCAAGCATATCTAATTCCAGTTTGAGTCATTTATACATTTTTCTATGTCCATACTGTGTGCATTTGCAAATGCACATAACAGTACCCACTTTCCTAATCCTCTATACTTGGTAAGAGAGATTTAGCTGCAGCAGCATAGAGACAGAGCAGTTCTAAGAAAATACGAAAAGAAAAAAGCATTTCTTCCATTGTTCCATTTTGATCCCAGATCCCCCATCCAAAGTAGTCTACCTATCTCATGCATAGGGGCAAAGAGAAGAATAAATGTCTGTGCCTCTTCCTGCAACCATCTTTGAACTAGCGAGTAGCATAGCCTTTCTGACCATTGTACAGGGTAGCCTCAGATTACAGTACTAGACTGTAGCACAAGGCTGTGTATCTTATTGTCTCTTGCATTTACAAATATGTCCCTTCACGCTGAGTGTAACTCCCTTAGAGCCATCTGCAGTTGATCTCTTATAGTTGCTCCACACGCAGTGCAGGGTACTCCAAACAGCAATTCAGGAGCCACTGGGTCTAGGCAGGTATTAGCTCATGAGATCAGATCAAATTCTAAGTATCAGGTCAGTCTTCACATATTTATCTCACTGCCAAATAGATGTCTTTTTTTCCCTTAGTGAGGGTTAAGGAATTAAACAGAAAACATTGGGTTTATAAGCAGATTATAACTGCTGTAGGGCATTGTACTCATCGACTGACACTACAAGTCTAAAAGTGCTGACTAATAAAGAGAAGAGGAGTAAACCCTCCTGAGATAGTTGGTAATAAATATAAAACTGTAGGATGAAGTAAAAATTTATAGACCAACATAGACCTTTGTTTTAGTTTGAATTCCTGTCTTCTTGCAGAAACATAATTAAATAATTCAGGATTGGTTCGTTTGCAGAAAAGAGTTGAACAAAAAGATCAGCGTTCACATTTAGCGTCATTTAGCATCCAGTTCAAAGATACAGAATCTGTGTAGATCACAGGGTTTTTTAAACCCATTCCCAACCAAAAAGAATATTTTAGATTAAATTTGTGTCTATGTTTCATTCTCCTCTACACCTTTATCCATAGGACTAACAGAAAGTGAGAGTGCCTCACTTTGCAAACATGGGATCTATTTTGATATCTGAAGACCAAATTATCCTCTTGGTTCCTACATGTTGAGATTGTAAAGCTTGTGATGTTGACAAACCAAGTTTTACAAACCATCCACAACTATCTTGCCCATATGTGTCTGTTTTGTCATCCCTCACAAATGGGCTGAATTCTTCTCAGTGCACACAGATAAATGAGGCACAGAAATAGCCATACTGAAATGCTTCTTACCTTTATTTAGCTACTTAATAGTTAAGCAACTAGTTAAGACGAGACACCCAGGCTCCCTCCGTATCAATGGGTGCAGATACAGGCACCTGCAGGGGGTGATTCATCTTCTTCAAAGATAGGGGTCTAAAATAAGGCTTATGAGCTGCCTTCTGGAGGTGCCTATCTCTCACCATTGACTACAGTGGGAGCCTAGATGACTAGCTGAGATTAGGTGCCTAATTTTTAGGCAGATAAATTGTCTTGCCTGAGGTTACGTAAGAAATTTGTGGCAGAACTAGGATTTGAACCCACGCGTTCCACATATAGCTGGTAACGAATAATTCAGTCAATCTAGTGCCTTTGTTACAAAGGTTTTGTGTGTCCACAATAGGCTATTAAATAAGAGACATATACACACATCAAAAAGTCTAATAAATTGGTGATTAGTCACCAATCTCCCACATACCTGAGCATATGAAAAAACATAGTTTAAATGTCTAAAATAGGCAATAAGAAATTTTACTGTGGTCTGCTACGTTCCCAATGAGTGTCCTAACCACAGTGATTCTCAGGGATCTTCAGAGAATTCTGTAATATAGTTACAATAATTTACTATTTATGAAGATGGCAGGAGAGAGAGTTACATCTACAGTCAAAAATACAGTGATAAGAAATTCTTAGGAAAGAATTGTATGGAACATGCCTTAGTTCTTAGTGATCAAAAAAAATCTTCCCACTTAAATGCTGCCTTTTCAGATTAAACAAATTCAGAAATATCCAGCTACTTCAGAAGGAACCACTTCACACATATTTAATACTCCACCCAGATTTCTCATGGTTTTTTGCCAAGACAGAATGCAAAATATTACATTGAGAAACCAAGACCAAATGGAAAAATGGCCACATTTTCCTGACATGCTTAGACTGAATTCCTACAGTTTGAAGAATTCAGTAGAATCCACAGGGATTAGTATAAATACAACTATCCAGACTCCAAACCCAACTAGATTGTGGGTAAATTGCCAGATACTGAAATATTTCTTCACATAAGCTGGAATCCTCTGCAAAAACAACCATATAGTTGCACTCGTCAAATGCTTATGTCACTGAGGAACTATATATTTTATACCAGCTGCATCTATTCTCTTTTCTACACTTCTACATTTTATTTCTCGGCCGATTTTCCCATTTGATCAAAACATGTTGTCCTCTTGGAGAACTAATTATGTGAAAAAACAGTTCACTTTGTAATTCTAATATTCAATTATGACTCAACAGTATTATTACTTCTTATATATCATCTTTTTTGTGCAGGTGAAACTCAAACCCAGGTTCATTTCTCTCTTTTTAGGTTCACGGAAATGCAAAAACCACTGAGAATATGAAGATTTACAGCAGTCTGAAAGTTAATTTGGGGCAAAACTTAGAACTCCCTCAAAACAAATCTTTGCAGAATGAAAACACTTTCTCATATGTAACACGAATTTTAAGATTTCTGTCTTGAAGCAATGTAGGTCTTTTATAATATACTAATAAAGTGGAAATGTTACAGAACTTGGAATAATGCACTGTGATATACTTAGTGGAGACTTTGTCCTTCTGATATTTTTCTACTTTATTTTGAGATACTTTCTACCCTGGCACTTGCTCAATTTTCAAAAAAACCTCCAAACCCCAATATACAAACATACTTGTTCTCTTGAAGTCTTAGCCCCATCACACTAGGATCTGAGAAAATAATTTGAAAGTGGGTAATACAAACAGTCTGCTCTCAGAATACAGACCACTCCAATCTGAGGTAATGTTTTAAATGCTATAAATAGCCATTTGATACCTTTTCCGTACTATAAACATTTCCTAACTGCTCTGATATACTTCAAAGGTTTTCAAAATACTGAAGGCATATATTTAGATCCTGTAAAACAACAGAAATTCTTAACTGTGTCTATGCATCAGGGAACTGGTGTGGGAAGGGAAAGAAGAATTACAAGAAAGAATTACAAAGAAGGAAGGGGAAGGGGAAAGGGAAGGGGAAGGGGAAGGGGAAGGGGAAGGGAAGGGAAAAAGAAAAGAAGAAAAAAAGAAGAAGAAAAATCTGAAAGAAAACAGAAATAAAAAAAATGGGGGAAAAAGAGAAAAGAGGAAGAAAAGAGGAAGAAACGGGAAAGAAAGAAAGAGAGAAAGAAAGAAAGAAAAGGGAAGAAAAGAAGGAAGAAGGGAGGAAGGGGGGAAGAGAGAAAGAAAGAGAGAAAGAGAGAAAGAAAGAAAGAAAGAAAGAAAGAAAAGAAAGAAAAGGAATGGAAAGGGGGAAAAAAAGGAAAGAGTCTTTTGAGTTCTTAGTGAAATGCTGCCATCTATGGAGTTCAGCAGATACTGCTTTCTGCAGAGATGTCAAGGAAAACCACAGTCGGGTTACCTCACTACGTGGTTAGTTGGGAAAATGAAGCAGGTTTTTTCATCAATAAACAAGAATATAAATTATAGCTTTGGTTATAACATTACTTTGGCACTAGCTTCTACCACAACTATATAAGTGGCATTTTTAGTTCTCTACTGCAAGGTTTTCTTGTGGGTTTTTTTGGAGGGGATGTATTAATATCAGTATGTGTTGCCCTGTTTTCATTTGCATTGGTTTCCTAAATTTCAAGACACACAAGCACATATCCTTCCTGTCATTCCCCATGTACATATCCCCAAGTATACTACTACGTGCATTCTCAAAATGGCCAAATAAATAAGCAACTAATTATAGTTATCTCATTTTACCTCTATTATGCCTAAAAATTAAAAGTGTTTGAAGCTTTGAAAATAATATAAACACACACATCACTCTTTCTTCCTTAGCATTTCTGCTAATGGTAAGGCAGGAGCTGCACCTGTGGGTAATACAAGCCGACAGAAAGATGATAACTGAAGAGATAGAAGTATTAAAAGTGTTTGTCATTTATAACAAATAATAACCATTGCAAAAATCCCGGTTTGGAAGCTGCTCAGATCTTCAGGAAGAAATTGTTCTCAATCAGTACCACAAAGATCCAGAAACCTCTTTTTCATGTCACTAGAGGACTAGATGCAAATGAAAAGCAGGGGTCATTTTGCTCACTTAAATTGTGATTAAGTGACATATTTAATCATTAAGGTAGGCATAAGTGTAAAGAGCAGTAATTCCAGGGCTAATGAAAATCTGGACCATCAAATCTGTTTTGTATCCAGAGGTTGTGATGTAAAGACATAAGAAAAAAAGTATGTAGGATTTCTGAAAGATGCCTTATTTAGGCACTGCTGCTCAGCCTTGTTTTCCAAAATCACAGAATCGTAGAATCAATAAGTTGGAAAAGACCTCAGAGATCATCAAATCCAACCCATGACCAAACACCACTGTCCAGACACCACCATTAGACCAAGTGTATCTTCCAGTCTTTCCTTGAACACCTCTAGGGACAGTGACTGTATCACTTCTCTGGGCAGTCTATTCCAATGCCTAATCACTCTGTGAAGAAATTCCTCCTAACATCCCTCCCTTACCTCAGCCTTCCCTTGCGATCAGCTCCCTGTTCTGAAATGTCACCGGAAGAGGTACTTCCCACGGCAGGAAAGGAACAGTAGGAATAACCCTCATTCATGCCTGCTCTGAAAGATGGGCATCAATCATCCATGGGGATCAGCCATATCAAAGAGAGGAATGCCAGTGGAATGAAAAGTGAAATCAGCCCTATACTCCCCAACAAACACCAGCAATGTACCTAGCAAAATACTTTCACATTCCCTTATTCTATCCAAATTGCTTAGCAAATCTTTATCATCTTTACAATGAGTTAAGCTATTTTCAGGAAAACCATTGCCTCTTTTTCTGCTTTGACTCCCTCCAGTCACTTTTGCTAATGTTTCTCATCTTTACACACCATATTGACTTCGGAGGGTAGCACTTGTCTAGCAAGCTGTGGTGGAATAATCACCCCTTGAGCATAAGCATCAGTGGACCAAGTTACTAAACCCCTCTTCCCTCTGCAGGTCTTTCCACAGGAAGATATTGGAATCAGCGGAGCTGCATTAACAGTGAATTGCATTATAAGCAAAATAATGAAGTTAAAATTTACCTCCTAGAGAAAACTCTACAGAGGTCAAAGATGAGACACTTCTAGAGAATGCCCAAAGGCAGAGGTCATTTTAAGAAATTCATCCTCCTCTGCTTGACTTCCAGCTCCCAAACACACACACTGCCCTGTGATTTAGAGGAGGGGACAGTGGCCAAAGGTCTATTAGCAGCAGCCACAGTCACAGTCACAGCAAGCATCTAAATGCTTCCTTTGTTACACAGCTGGTGAGGCAGCCAGATCTACCTATAGTGCTTAACAAGAAGTTGGAACTCTCCTTGTCTGGCTTTTGGTGATAGAAATCCTAAAAGATGGGCCTTCTGGGTTTCCCTATTTGCCAACTCACAACATAATTGTGTGACAGTAACCTCTTACTGCTTTTGGAATGATCTTTTTTGCCTTCAATTCAAACTCATCTGAACAACATCAGTTCAGATAATGCTGCCCGTGTTGCAGTTACTGTTTCATTGGGAGGACTGGAAGAGGCCCAGTTTGCTGCACATTGCTAAAGGAAGTGCTTTCTCACTGCATCCCAGTGTAGAGGCAACGTCGGTGTGTGAGGTTACGGCCACGGCACAAGGACAGAGGGCAGAGCTTTGGGGAAGGGCCACAACCCTGGGGCTTTGTGGCCACTGGACTGAAGGCCACAACAAGTGAGACAGTCTCCAATAGCTCTCCCATCTACTGCATGCAGAAATGATAGCAAACAGGTGAACAGCACAGGTTGCAAGCACTAGAAGAAGACGGGGAGTGAGGCAGTGGTCTCCTTCGCTGAGGTGTAGCATCAGATCAGGTTTATGGCTGTATTAATGAGCACATCTGGTCAAATGTGGCTGAGACCCCACTTGTGAACACTCAGCCATGATCACCTCCTTCATTATTCTCCACTGAGCTAAAATCAATCCCCTATACTGAGATATGTGAACCACGTGCCTAACGTGAATTGTTATGCAGGTCCAGAAGCCACATCATTGCCTACCACCCTGAAATGGACCCTCACCTCTAATAATATGTTTAAATAATATTGGGAGCATGGGTGCGAGGAAGGGGGAACAGGTCCCATCGCACTCACCAGCAAATAGGGATATCCATTCACGAGCAAGAACATGCACTATTCATATCACACTATTCATCACTTGTTGCATTAATTATTTGGCTTTTTGAAGATTTTCTGTCACCAGAGCAGACAGCCAGAACAAACTGTTACTAAGGAAACCAATCACCACAAATAAGGCAAATCAAAATTTTGCAGACTAGGAGAAAACATCTAAATACCTGTTAAATACCTGTATGTAATGAATCATGGATCACCACTATCTCATCAAGGAGAAAAATACCATATTTATCAGCTAATGCAGTTGAAACATCATTTGGTCATTCTGATGAATCTGTGATGCATGCCTTTAATGAAATACATCCTTCCCACACCGTATTTCCTCTGTCCTGATTTGTTGGAAGATTCAGGTTTGCATTTATATGTAAGTGGAGTTTCTTAGCTGACAAATCTTGCTCAGTAACTGAGTAACTCCCCATTTCCAGAATGAACCAGTAAAGCTCTTGCTGCTGAAGGTACTGTACACCACAGTATATATCTTACTCAAGAATTCAGATGTCACCCACCTGCCATTAGGTACAATGCACACCTTTTTATAGCCAGCACAGCTGCCTGGAAGGCAGAACAAGAGATGAATAACCATTTCCTAGCCCATTTTGTTCAGCTGTGAGTCTTCTACATTGCTGAACTCCTTCAGATATTAAGATAGAATAACTAAGACTGGATCACATATATGAAATGACATCAAGCAGAAATATAAGTAGTAACATACATGAATAAAAAGTGATTACAATAAGTATGAGCCAAATAAATTAATATTTTGCCTTGGATAGGATTATTTACGTTTGGTAACTATTGCTTGTGCTGATGATATAACACATGCTGACACCAAATATCAATTCTAGGTAAATCCAATTAAGCCCAGAAGCAAAACAGCTGGATTAGCAGTTCACTGCATAAATTATTTTTCTTCCGTTTACTTTGTCTTTTTGCAAATGAGGCTTTTAACATAAAAAAATTTAGCACTCAAGTTCCCCTTTGCTTATTAATTCCAAAAGCCTAAAATGAAGCAGTAGAAAAAAATATATTTTCTTCCTTTGTTGCTTGTGTGCATATGCTGTTCAGCTCCCTCGTGTAGTCTCTGCAGACTGTAGGTAGTTTTCCTCCTTCCTCATATAAGTGACTCACATTGCACTTACAATGGCATCAGACCAGGAAACTTCATTTTTGTTTTTTTTTAAATTCCAGATGATGCATTAGTGCATAATTATTTTTTTTTTAATTTCCTAATACTATACAAAATGAATATAAAATTGGAAAGGCTGTAGTTGAACATGCTCACTACTGCTTTAATTCAGTTGGAACAATGTAGACTATATGGGAATTGTTTTATTTGATCTCTTTTATTTTTCTCTTATTGTTTTTCTTCATTATATGGCTGTCAGAGGAAAGGGCAATGTAGAGATTGGGAATCAATACCTGCTACTCCTGTAGATACGCAAATAATCACAAATTGCAATCACTGATTGATTTTCAGCATTCTGATAGTGACACATTGAGTGGAAGGGACTCTGATCTCAGTTGTGCTAGGGGAAATCTAGAGCAGTGATTCACAGCTGGAATTGTAATAAAGACTTGCCTCAGAAATGCATCATTTCAGTCAATGAAACACGTAACATATCGTTGGTGAAAATTACTTTTCCCTTCTGCTCATGATCAGGGCTGACAACAGCAAATGTGCAAGCAGCAGAGCCATGCTTCAGCCTCCAAGGTTGAATGCCACCAGCCCCAAAGGTGGGAGAAGGTGGCGACAAATAATGCAAGGTGTCTGAACAGCAGGGTCCAATATACGACTTACTCCAGAGCCCACATCAAACACATCAAATCTTCCATTACCCCCCACATGTATTCCTCCTTCCAGTCCCCTGGAAACATGTCAGTTTGAGATTCCCATCCCTCTAAATCTGTATTTTCCCAGAAACCTTTCACATCATGCATACACAGGAGCCTAATGTCCAGCTTTCCTAATAAACAGGTCATACATGGATATTTGCAAGTACCATCCAGAACAGAGGGTCAAAGCCCAGATAAAAGGTACCCACATACCAGCTGTCAGACCAGCAGATGGTTCACAGTCTAGACAACTATATTTATATATATCTATCTACATGTATATATATAAAACGATGAAAAGAAGACTAGTAAATTACTGGCTACTACTGTGAGGTGATTTTAAAAATTTTTTCTAACATTTGCTTTATACATATTAAGGACATTGAAGGAAAAAAAAAAACAAAACCAGCCCTTTTCCCTTACTTGGAGTGGGAGACATTGAAATATTTTGGCTTTGTTACAAATGCAGAATTTGATGTTAAAAAATGAGGGCTATTTTTGTACAAGCTGAAAGAAGGAGGCAGGTTATAGTTACAGTATGTTTCTCTTATTTTCCAATAATAGGAAGACAATTCTCTTTCCTATTTTTCTTATGTAAAATACCTTCGTATAAACACTGATACTGCTTCCACTGGCATACACAGTAACTTTGTTGTGGACTTTCCTGGGGGCAGACACCGGGGCAAAGTAGTCAGAGATCAATTTCATAAAGAGGTATTTTCTTAAGTAGATATAATTTTTCAGAAGTAGCTCTAACCTGTACCAGCTGATCTTAAAAAAACAGAATCCTCTTTTCTGACAAGCAGAGTGAAAAAATGGAACACACAAAGTGGCTATGGTGACACACGAAAAGCGTGTGCATGAAATGGTATAGGAGTCTAAAATTTTGGAAAACAATGGCAAATTAAGAGTGATGAATCCTGGCAGAAAAACTTCTGTGGTTGATGTGCTTCACCAGTGTTCTTGAATTTCCTACCTAGTTCTTCACCTATTTGCAAGTGACTAATGCAAATCCTTTTCTTTTAAAAAATACACAGAATAAATGTTTCCCAGTTAACAAATCGGTTGGGTCCCTTCCAACTCAGGATATTCTTTGATTCTGTGATTCTAAACTGTCAGAGCTTGAAAAAATGCCATCATCTGAAAAACTGGAGAAAGGGTAGAGGAAAAGGAAAAAAAGATTATGAACTGAAGTAGTAATTTTTTCCCCCCTAGGTAAGTAGCATTGGCATTTGTATTCATAGAAAAGATGATTTTTAGTTACATGAACATGCATATTGGATTCATTAGTTTGCAGAGAAGAATAAATTTCACATTTTCAAATTGGTTTTTTTTGTAGAAAATTAGGAAATTTCACCCTCTATCAATTAATAAATAGCTACAAAAATAGCAGCTGAAAATCTCAATTAAATTAAACTTACTTTCCTGAGAGAAAATGTCTTCTGCTTTATAAGCAATTAAATATTCTAAAGGAGACTGAGTTCTGCACAGCTGCCACTGCCTCGTGAGAGCCAAGGGCCTTGGCCATGGCCTGGAAGGTGGCAGCTCTTTGCAACACCCACTGTGATGCCCTCAGTGGCTGTTGGTTCTGCTGTGGGCAGTAAACATGGACAAATTCATCTTTCGACACAGGGTTAGATGAGTAAAATTACAATTGGAGATACATAAAATTATTATAATTTCTTGCAGAAAGGCCCAAAAGTTTCCATTTGTGTATGAAGAATGTCTTGTTATTCATTGAAAGAACTGGACGGGGAAGTTGGGCAAATGGCAAGGTATAGAGAGGCATCTGGAAGCAGTGTAGTACACTAAGGAGATATGTTCAAATTTTTCACCCTGAACCCTGGACCAAACAATTACTTTTGTATTATCCATATGAACTTGTATATCTTCATGACACTTATTAAATAAATTTCTAAATCTAAATCTAACTAGTACAGCTTCAGTAATAATTTAGAGTTTTATCCTGAAAAAAATGTTCTTGGAGAGTTTTCAATATCTATATTTTAGATTTTTATCTTTGGACATTGAAAACATTCAGCTTTTACCTTTGAAGTTCCTGATTCATAAACGTGAGCTAAACACAGCCCTTCTGGGGATGTTCTGGTGACTCTGCAAAATCACCTGATGGACTTCTCTCCTGAACTGGAGGTTGATACAATGAGAATATTTGAATGTATTTGAACGGTGATTATTCTGTACCATTGCTTGAGTACTATAGTAAGTGACCTCAAATAGTCTCTCATCCCATGATATCCCTAATTTTGTTACCACCTATTCAATCTTGCTGTCTATTCTCAAAGGACATGAAATGTTTTGTCAGTTACAATCCAACAACTTTTCTTTAATAGTATTACTTTACTTCTACAAAGCTGTGCTCCACAAAAAGGATCCGAAATTGTTTAATTTTCAATTAAAAAGCACCCGGCATGAGGGCTCAAAGAAAACTAAAAGCAAAGGGTTAAGTGTTTCTTTAGTATCTGTGTCCTCATGAATACAGGTATTGGAAGAAAATTGTAAATTTATCAAGTGCTTCCCAAAATCTTTCACAAATTATCAGAAAAAATTTAAAAGTCTCTTTACTTAAGAAACAAATGTGCAAGAAGCTATTTGGGGAAATGTGGTACTGTGCAATGCCATGTGATACTGTAAATACTATCAAAATGTATTTTCTATGTGTGACCTGGCAATTGAAAACCAGATATAGAAAGACAATGCCATTTGTTCTTGTAGTGGCTGCAAAGAGCTGCCATTTGGGAGGTAATAATGAATGTTAAATGTTCTGCTCTTCTATACTCAGTTAAAAAACAGTCATTCTGCATATGACTATAAAGGACCAGTCGTGCCAATGCATGAAGTCCAAGTATGGTGTCCTTGGAGCTCAGCACCAACATACTGAACAAGGATCTCAAATGTAGATACAGACATATTCTTTTTCCCCATTCTCCCTTCCAAACACTCAAAAGTATTTACATTGCAAATTAGCCAGCTCTGTGGGTGCATTTCATGTACAAGAACTATGAATTTTCTTCAATGCAGGCTCCAACATAGCACTTCTCAGCTTTTACAGTCTTCAGAAGAGAGACTCTTCTTGAAGAATGAGGGATTTTTTTCATAGCTGTGATTTAGCCCATCATGAAATATATATCCCTAAGGTTTCTTGTCTCAATTTCTTGAGAATGCTCCTACTTTAGGCTGCATTAACCACTCATTTTTGTATTTCAATAAACCTTGAATGGATAACAGCTGGTGATCTTTGATTTATTTTAAACATCTTCTTGACTACTTTCTGAAAGCATGAGTACTTGTTGCTTTTACAACTGTGGTTGGCAAATATTGGTAAATGCAGAGATTATTAAGGGACAGATATTTTTGTCTCAGGCTTCACCATTGCAAGTGGAATGGATCTTGGGCTGTGCAATTTGCTAACTCTGTTAAGCAGAATGGGTAATTAGAAGATGATTGGTAATAAATGATACTACCCATACCTTTTTTTCCTCCATGACAGTATCTGAGAAAATTCTTGACTACCTCATTGCCAAACCTTACTTGTTCTTTCTGTACCCATTTCTGCACTCTCACATGCCATGCCTAAATGGAGGAATCTTAACAAGAACATTGTTAACATGTTCAGTTTTTTATATTTTAAACTATTTTTTCCAGTCATAGCACTGATTTTGGTTCCATCAGAGGTCAAGATCCCTCTCTAGCTAAAATCTGCTTTATTCTGACTCTTTAGTTTCAATGATTACTTCTAGAAACATATGAACAGATCAGATGAACTGTTCAGTTCTTAGCAATAGCTACTTAGCAACTGCTACCATCATGACAATAAACACTAGTTCCTGTCTATACCTTGACTCTTGGATCAGTATGCAAAGCTGTTATTCAAACCTGCCCCTCTGCCATGTATATACAAAAATATATATTGCTTTTATATTTCACATTTTTTTTCAAAAATCCATTAGCTACATATAATACTTCATAATGGAGGTATACTATGCTCTAACTGTGCAGTTTAGAAGTTAAATCTTACTGTAAACTTCACTCTATTTGTGTTAAGTACTAATGAAAAATATTTTCACTGACAAGAGTAAGTAATTGTAATGCTACCTTTTGTTAACAAGGGCCTGAATATCCATTTATCACACACATCAAGAAACAGCCAGCAGATAGTCTAATGCATAATTCAGAAAATATATTGCAACAGGCTTTTTATTTATAACATGTAAACAAACTATATGTATTTGAATGCTAGATACAATAATAAGTAGCACTTTTTTTCTGTTGAAATCTGGCAGTGCATGACTAAATCGAATTTTCTCCAATTCTCCCTTGGATAAATTGCAATACTTGCAAAATAACACATCACCTCACTAAGTTTCAGCAACAATTTTATAGTTGTGAGATATAAAAGAAAATGCAGCTTGTCAAGTTTTCATGTTGTCAATGCTACAACTCAATAGTTGAATATCATGAAGCATATTTAATTGTAATAAAGAAAACCCCAAACACTCAGGATCTTTTTTGCAAGTTGTTAACCTGTGCAACCCATACTCTAAATGATTTTACAAGATCTGGTGCAACTGATGTTAAAATATAATAATAATAACAACAACAATAATAAAAATAATACGCAAAGTTATGTGATGGTGCCATGTCCCTGATTCTTTAAGCTTGCTTTATGCATTGATACAATCTTGAGGTCCTATACTGGTCAGGTTTAATGACGTGCTTTTCAACGTCAAGTTACACACTAAGGCAAGATTTTAACACATTGTGTTGAATAGATATTTGGAGGCAAAGCACAGCTCACATTTCTGAGGTCATCAGGATTTGTCTCCTTGTTAAGGTTTGGAAAAATGAAAAGGATCTTAATCAATTGGCGACATCACGCAGTTCCACAGCTAGCCTCTGTAAAACATTGCAAAATAAAGTCAGAGAATGTGATTAACAGAAAACAAAAAAGGTTTTAGTGTTTTTAGGAAAAGAGAAAAATAAATGAAACATTTTTAGAAAAAGTTCAAAACATTATACAGTGGGGATTTTGTCAGTAGAAAAAAGAAAGAAATACAAGCAAGACTGGATAAGTTTTCACTGTTTTATAAATAAGTTTTCTTTACATTTTATTTACTCAGAATTATATTATTTTTATGTTCCTTTGCCAAGAAATCTGGTTAGTAAAGTGCCAGATTCTTTTATTTGATTTTATTTGATTTCATTTGATTTCATTAGGGACCATCAGCCTAGCTGCTTAAGTGCCCGACTACTGTTTGCAGTTAAACATTCATTAGGGAATCCCCAGTGGGTTCATTCATTTCACTGAGGTCCAATTACAGTGCCACAAAAGCAGTTTTTGCAGCAATTAGCTGATTTTTCCTGTTTATGTTCTGTGTCTTTAGGAAGAGGACTATTTTGTGGAGGTCAGATTTTTAATTAGGCGCAATTTAGGGCCAATAAGAAAACTGATAATTTACTAAATGGCTGTGGTGGACTTAACTGCTCAGAGCAGAGGTAAATAACACAACAGGGACACCAGGAATAAGCTCTCCTGGTGTGCATAGCTCAGAGCCCTATAGTGTAAGGAATAGATTACGTGTTAAATGGCTGTCAGGGCCCCCACTGCATTGCCTGTATCGCCAGTCGGCATCACCACAAGAGCCACCACATTAGCAATGGGTACAGGGAAGCCAGTCTGGAATAGTACCTGCAGAGAGTTGTTAGCTTCAGGTAGCTGCAAAAAGATCTCAGAGTGAAAGAAGACAACAAAAAGTCAGGTTCTGCTTCCTGAAGATTAGACAGCACCTTTCTCAACTGCTGTGTCCTGTGAAGCCATTGATATTAAAGGGTGTGTGAAAAGTCTTCAAAAGTCGCTATAAGTATACTTTTACCAATCTGGATTGCAATGCAGTAGCTTGTTGCTTTCTGCCCTTAAATGAGGCATTTTATTTTTCAAACAGTGTGTGCAAGTTGCCTTACACCTTGGGAAATTAAGAACTGCGATGATTGATGAACAGCATCCATTTAGAGGAAGTAAGATCTTGATCTTGGAATACCTTCATGGAATCATAGCTGTCTTCTGAAAGAATCTAATCAGACTCGCCACTTCAAAATTTGATCATCTAAAGACCATGATAGTTGAATTTCAGGCATTGTATCACAACAAAATTTCTGAAGAGACTCACAGAAGGCTGAAAGGTCACTCTATTATAGGAAATAGGTAGGGAAAGGCCAGAAGGTCACTGCATTTTTTCTTCAACCTTTGACCCAGCACTCAATTGCAAAGCCATAGCCAGACATGTGAAAAAGGACTGCTATCAAGAACTGTAAGTTACGAATATAGATATTCCATTGCCAGTTACCATTCCTGGCAGTATTTATAAAAACATAAAAAAGAGTAGGGCAGAAAATCCTGTACCTTCTACTGGGAAGGAAAACGTCCAATTAAGCTGTAAATGTGCAAAGAAAATATCTGATGGCCTTGTGTCCAAGTGTATGAAGAAATATAACAACAGAATAATTTTGGAAAACCTGGTGTCTTGGTGTAAACACACTCTACATTACGATTCTTGTTCTTCCAATGAAAACTCCTTACCCTAGCATGTAATCCATAACCAGGGTTACAGATCTTTAGGCTTTTTTTAATTAAAAAAAAAAAAAAAAAGAAAGCTCCAGAAAAAACATAAGGTTTCAGAAACCTTTACATCATGAAAATCTGTTATTAGGCAGTTATTCCCTTTCTTATTATTTGGCTAGCCAAAAAAGCAACACTTTTTTGACAATTCATTAGTTTTCCTACTGCAAAGAAACAAGACTGAAAGATGGAGGCTAAAAAAAGAAATTAAGCAGTCACATTTAGAGAAGCTGAAATCAAATTTACAGATGCAATTTCAGCTTCTCTAAATGTAAATGCTTAATTCCTTTTCAGATCCATTGTAAACCAAAGAACATCTCTTTAAGACAGTCTGAAAGGAACATATGCTACGGGTGTAGAGATGGTGACTCTATGGTCTAAGTTACCTAAAACAACCTAAATTCTGTTCAAACTTGCCTTTTACTTTCAGTGAGGGCTCTTAAACCAATACATTAGCAGAATAACAGGAATGCCGTTTTGAGTATTTTCTATTATCCTTTTCATCCAGTCAAGCACACATAGTGTTGAGGAAGGCCTACCTTTTCTAATAAATTTTTAAAAGTTTTCCACATTTTAGAGAAAGGTTTGAAGATTTTCAAGCAAATGAACAATTTTTTTAAACGTTGTTACAAGAAAACAATACAACAGGCAACACACATTGCAACATTAACTCCTAATTATTTTGGAAAGTACATTTCATTTGGAGTCCAGCTTGACTTGCAAAGAACTCAGCATGGTAATTAATAACAATCAGCCACTGAAGTAACTTTGTATAAATAATGTGCTGAACTATATCCCAAAAGGGCTAAAACAAACACATGGACTTCAGCATGAACTCAGCCAAATGAAAAAAGAAAAAAAATATATTGCAAGTGACTGAATTTCATACTTTTTCTGCTCAGTTGTTCCCTCGTTATATTACCCATCATATCTGAAAGTCCATGTTTGTTGTCATTAACATAATCAGAAATGCAATTTTCATAATAGAAGTCATACAAAAAATGAGTTGAGGGCAGCTAGAAGACAGGTATCATCCACAGCATGTAGTTCTAGTGGAAAGACAGATACAATTAAGTGACAAGGAAACATTAATATTACAGTGAGAATAACTTCCAAATACATGAGATAAAGAGGCATTTTCACAGCTCAGAAAAGTATTTCAGGTTATGCTGTCAAATACTCTGTTATTCACCAGTTCACATCCCTCTGCATAGGAAGAATACTAGAGCAGTAGGAACAAGGGACAGAAATAAGCTGCTAGACCATAGGATTGTAGGTCAGCTCAGGTCAGACGAAACTGAATCCAACCTCCTGCTCAAATCAGGGTCAGCCTCACTTAAGTAGTTCTCTTGTGACAGCAAATACATGAACTAATTCGGCTAAAATAACACATACATATATATGCATATCAATTATGGTTGTTAAAAAGGTTTACAAGTTCATCCTGGTTTCTTAAGGAAATGAAGATAATGTTTATAGTTAGTATTGGCCCATTTCATCCCTATTTAACAGAAAGTTAAAGTTGTGAACACTTAAGGAGACACAGAGGAAAGGTAGTGTCATGAACAGCCCAGCTGTGGAAAAAGCTTCAAACAAAAGTTGTACTTTTGTAGAGCCAGCATAGACCAAACATCAAACATGAAGGCACTGAAAAGCAGGTCTCATATTGCTTCCTTTTAAATGTCCCACCTCTTTCTTAGACACAGATAGAAAACAGAATGGCAGGCAACACTTTCAAGCTAACTAGAAGCCCAAAGCACTGGAAATCCCATGAGAAAGGGAATTTTCTGGTATTTGCAGTATAGTTAGACAAGTTAAGGTGTTCTTAATGGGGTTATCTATTTAAGGACTTTCTCAGGCCTTCAGACTTTCTTTCCTTCTGCATAACAACTAACAAGTGAGTCTGGTGCTTCCAGACATTCTTAGAGGTCAAAGAATCATAGAATCATAGAATAAGTTGGGTTGGAAGGGACCTCTGAGATCATCAAGTCCAACCCTTGATCCAACATCACCATGGTTACTAGACCATGGCACTAAGTGCCACATCCAGTCTTATCTTAAAAACCTCCAGGGACGGAGAAGCCACCACCTCCCTGGGCAGCCCATTCCAATGCCTGATTACCCTCTCTGTAAAGAATTTCTTCCTAATATCTAACCTAAACCTCCCCTGGCAGAGCTTAAGACTTTGGCCTCTTGTCTTACTTATAGTTGCCTGGGAGAGGAGACCAAACTCCACCTGGCTACAACCTCCTTTCAGGGAGTTGTAGAGAGTGATGAGGTCTCCCCTGAGCCTCCTCTTCTCCAGGCTGAACAGCCCCAGCTCCCTCGGCCACTCCTCATAGGACTTGTGCTCAAGTCCCTTCACCAGCCTAGTTGCTCTTCTCTGGACCTGCTCCAGCACCTCAATATCCTTCCTGAACTGAGGGGCCCAGAACTGGACACAGCACTCCAGGTGTGGCCTCACCAGCACTGAGTACAGGGGAAGAATCACTTCCTTGGTACTGCTGGCCACACATTCCAGGCCAGGATGCCATTGGTCTTCTTGGCCCCCTGGGCACACTGCTGGCTCATGTTCAGCTTCCTGTCAATCCAAACTCCCAGGTCCCTTTCTGCCTGGCTGCTCTCCAGCCCCTCTGTGACCAGCCTGTAGCACTGCATGGGGTTGTTGTGGCCAAAGTGCAGGACCCGGCACTTGGCCTTGTTGAACCTCATCCCATTGGATTCAGCCCAACTCTCCAACCTGTCCAGGTCCCTCTGCAGAGCCCTCCTGCCTTCCAGCTGATTGACACTCCCCCCCAGCTTAGTGTCATCTGCAAATTTGCTGATGGTGGACTCAATCCCCTCATCTAAATCATCAATAAAGGCATTAAACAGAACTGGGTCCAACGCTGATCCCTGGGGGACACCACTAGTGACCGACTCCCAACTGGATGCAGCCCCGTTCACCACCACTCTCTGGGCCCGGCCCTCCAGCCAGTTCCTAACCCAGCAGAGAGTGCCCCTGTCCAAGCCATGGGTTGCCAGCTTTTTCAGGAGTGTGCTGTGGGAGACGGTGTCAAAGGCTTTACTAATGCAAAAGCTTCACTTGGTCATCCAGATCTTCTCCCAGTGCAAACCAAAAAAAATTCCCAAAGACTTCAACCATAGAGGGACCAAGCCATGGAAAGCAGGGTTGAAAAAATTACATGGGCAAGCTGTTAGCCATTTTTTGCAGGTATTTTCTTGTTGCTGTACTGGTTCTGAGTCCAACAAAACAATCTGCCCTGCTGCATTCACCTGTTCAGCTTTTTCCCCCAGACAGAATTTTAAAACCCAGTAGGTGCCAATTATGCATACAGCCCTATAAATATTTCTTCAGAAAAGTGTTTAGTTAAGTTTAAAATTATATTTGGCAGATTGTTAGGCTAGAAAGCTGGTTGAGGTCACCTGATATTCAAAAACTAAATGAAAACAGGCAACTGCTTTAGTACTTTAACTGCACCTCTCAAAACCGATGGCTAAGCACTCGTATACCACAAGAGAGGTACAAGGTGTGTACCTTTTTTAGGGATGTGTCAGTAACCTTTTAGAGAAATACAAGAGAAGAACAAAATATGAAATCACTTGAAGAGAGCCTTCTCTATCTTCTAGAGCCTTCGCTATCTTCCACAAAATCATTGAGAGCCTTGGAAGGTTCTCCTGACTTCAAATATCAGAGGCAAGAACAATCTTAATAATGAATAATATAATCACAAAAAATAACCCATTAAACTGAAATACATTACAGGTCTAGTATAATTTGATTTTATGTGTGTATGAAGGACAGTGATGATGCCTTTTAACAAAACATTCTCATATGTAAGAATTTAATGCTAGGTGTGT
The DNA here is from genome assembly GCF_025592945.1 of Manacus candei. Classification (NCBI taxonomy): domain Eukaryota; kingdom Metazoa; phylum Chordata; class Aves; order Passeriformes; family Pipridae; genus Manacus; species Manacus candei. Next base: position 14,797,348 of record NW_026138097.1, read on the forward strand.
TTTGTTAGGCACCCAAGAAATTTACTAAGTAACATTTCCTAATTATAGGATACCTGCAGAGACGGAAGATTTATGTTTTACTTAGAGTATTTTTGTCACTGTGTTTCTCATAGAGAAAGAAAGATAAAAATAAAAGAATTTCCTTTCTCTTGCCTTCCTACTGTCATTGCATGAATGGTAGCTACTTCATTCCTACTACTGAGTTGCACATTAGAAAAAAAAAGCTGGTCAAATATCCACATATGCTCAAGTAGCCAATTTGCAAATATGATTCATTTGCTTGATTTAATTTTCTAAAATTGCCAACCGACCTTAGCCCTCATTCTGAGCTAACAATCAGTATTTTTTTTTAATGAACCTGTTTTCAATAAAAGAAGAATTAAGGGGAAGGAGGAGAGGGGAATTGAGAAAATTAGCAGTTGAGTTGATCTGCTAAATTTTGAAACAATGAAAAGAAGTACAGTCCAAGGCATAATAACCTTTAGATACACACAAGCCAGAGTAGTATTTTGCACCTGAACCATAAAACCACATACTGAAAACTAACTTCAGTGCCAGGTTACATGCCATGGAATCATTCTGCATTTAATGAAATCACATGGGATGTGAGTCAGTCCAGAAATCTGACCTTGGTTTTAATTTGAAATTGACAGTAATTTAGCTGTAAAAGAGCACATCTGCCATTTAATAGTGTGGCGTACTCTGCATTTATTTAACTATCATAATTATTACAATAATCACCTGGACTCTATTTCAGTCCTTTTTTTTCTGAAATTATTTCATATGTGCTTCCAAACCTACATGTGACAATGATTTCACATTCAACATGGAGCAATTCAACATTACTTGTCTAGAAACTCTCCTTAGGAAAGACAAGCTACAGAATTATTAAATAGCATCTAGATACCAGCAAGCCTCAAGAGGTTACATTGTGCTCCGTATGAAATCCCAACTGCAACAGAGTTGAAAAAGGGATTCAAATATTCAGGTGACTTCAGAATAAAACCTTTGTCTGAACATTGCCTTTAACATTCATTTTTCACTTTAAGGAACAATCTGCAGTCACACAGATTGAATGTGTGAAAAAGTACCTACTTTTCATGAAAGTAATCCACCACATCTTTCCTGAAAAACCTTTCTCAAATAATTCTAACAAAAGAAGAGGATGAAAAGACAAGCATATCTGTAATACATCATATTATCTAGGAATTGTTTGTTCACTGCTAGTCTAGCAGACATACTTCCAAAGCCCTCTGTGCTTCCACATCATTTGCCATAATAATATCTAGCCTGTTGATTTGCTTTTAAGGCTGATGAAGGCACTCCAGCCTGGAATTCCATACATTAAATACTTATAAGAATTCTTAGCTTGCATCCTCAGTGCACACTACCTTGAGCTTGGTATTGATGTAACAAACACTTGCAGCATTTCCAGAAAAAGCACCTTTAAAATGAGCTCATCACAGGAGCACTTATAATGTACCCAAAGGAGCGCTGCTTCTTCCATCACTGGCAGCCATCTCTCTCTTTGTCAACATACTGTGAGTCTGAGATATGTGAGGTTCCAGAAGAGTGAAAAAAGGAAAGAACAACAATCAGTATATAATAGTGTTGTACACTCTTCACTTCAAAGTGGCATGACTTGGACACAGAAAAGGCTCTGCTCCCTAATGTACCCAAACATACCTGAGTTACTGGAAAGTATTAACCCTGAGCTCTTACTTGTCACATACTGCTTACACAACGTGCTGATGAGACCAAATGTTGATGACTAAGAGTTCTTTGGAGGAACATTTTAAACACCATGGTGAGGCACTGGTGAATCTCCCTCTTGGCATGACAGATTCCATGAGTAAAGCTAGCTGGGCAAATATGGGCAAAGTCAGTCTCAAACCAACATAACTGGTAACACCAATGCCTCTGCCAGGCCCTTGTCTCCTTTCCCCTTTTAAACAACTCTCCTTCTTCATGGCCTCTCCCTATTGACAAAACCGCAGACAACAGTGGAGTCACCAGTTGGGAAGTCAGGTGGGAGTCCTACCTGCCAGTTCCTGGCTTCCAGCTGAAGACCACAACATTACAGAAATCAGTGGAGTATTACCAGCTAGAAAATGGAATACTCAGGAGCACATCTCCGGAGTCTGTAACAAAACAGAGTAGACACAGCTAGTGAGAACTCTGGCATTTGACATCGGTTCTGCCACTGAACCTGAGAGGAGGAGCAGTGCTTCCTTGTGCTTTAAGCACAGAAGTCTTTTTCCCAGTCTAGGAAGACAGGGTAAGAACAATAATACCAATGCACTGTGTTTATAACTAAATTGAATCTTTGTTTCTTATAGTGCGAATAATGTCCCCACTACAGAACCATCTTTCCTCCCCACTTTCTCTCTCCCATCTGGTGGTCCAGTCTGAATCCTCATTGTTTTTCTGGGAAACTGGCCAACTTAAAAGCATCAGCCCCAAAAAAGGTCCTAAGAAGAAGCTTGACTCACAGCATCCCCTTTTCACCCAGTTTCAACTTTTTTTGCTGTAATAAAATGACAAGAAAGAAGGGGGTTTGCCAGTGGAAAATAATAAAGGTGTATCCAGCTCCTCAGTGGCAGAGAATTTGCCATAAGACAGCTAATCCAACATCCAGTAGAGCAAAATTCCTATAGCAAACCCAGATTCCACTTGTAGGGAATGCTAGTTTAAAAGCTCAGTTTTGCAGATTGCTCCCCACCAGAATGCAGTACACACTAGATTTATTGCAGGGCAGCCTCAAAATCTGCTAAGTACCACGTGACATGGTGTTTACTCAGCAAAAGCTTCTATTTGCTCAGGAAAGCTCTCAGTTATCTCCTGCCCAGCTGGGGATCTCTGTTCCTAGGGACATTCTGAAATGTGTGCCACAGAGGGATCAGTGACAGACTGGTCTTTCACAGAGTTTCTTTACCTGTCTGCAATTGAGGATGATTCACTCTGAACTTAGACCTGGCCTTTCTCCTTTTCTCCCACTCTACCTTGCAGAAGTAGAAATGGATAGTGTTGTGAGGAGTTTACCTCCTGGAAAATGTGGCTTGTTATCAATTATTAAACATTGATGTTTAATTTCACAAGCCATTACACAAACTGACCCCGTAGATTTTGAACAGCCCTAGTGACAAGTCACTACTTACGTCTCCATTCATGACATATTAAATAAGAGCAGTGCCTGCTAGAAGCACTTGAAAGAAACACACTGGCAATTGAATATTCATTGGGAGTTGTACAGCAGCCCATAGAAGTGGGCAGTGCCTTCCAGAGTGTACGTCCGTAGCAATTTCTTACTTTCAAGTAAGACTGAACTGGAGTATGTATGTTGGCAATTGTGCAAAGCTTGGATGAATGTTTTATTCTGCTACCACAGGAAGACTGCTTGGAAAAAGAAACAACTAAAGAGTAATGAGACAGCTTTGGAAAATGGGCAATATGAATTGTTTTCAATTCCTCACCCACTTTCTCCTTCTTTACTAAAGATTAGTGCTTCTTATTGAGTGTATGAAAACTGCAATCTGAAATTTAATCATTTTGGCAGGGAAAATATTGCTGAAAACACCACGAGGAGACAAGAGTCTTATTTTTTTAATATTGTGCATAGTATTAGAATACTTCTGTTCATACTCCTCAGACTCTTTTCTGAGTCACCTATGTGACTACTGCTTCAAATGACCTTGACTACCAATAATATCCATGTAGAAAGCGGGAGCTGCTGGAAAGACAAGAAATAGAGCACAAACAGGATTGAAAAGAAATAAAATTAAACCCATTGCACGAAACTGTGTAAATCAAAAAACTTTCTGATGAGCGGACTGACGTTGACCAGCAGCCTTGACTTGCTGAGCCTTGTCAAGTAGCTGACTTGCATCAGTCCACAAGCAGTTCATCAAATGGCTTGGATACACACAGAATCACAGAAACAGAGGCTGGTTGAGGTTGAAAGGGACCTTTGGAGGTCATCTAGTCCAAGACACCTGCTCAAGCAGGGCCATCTAGAGTTGGTTCCACAGGACCACATCCAAATCGCTTTCAAGTACCTCCAAGTATGAAGTCTTTCTAGGCAACTTGTACCAGTGCTTGGTCACCCTCACAGCTAAAAAAGTCAACCTTCGGATCAGTCAGAAAGGTAGGCTCAGGTCATGACTGCACCATGGAATACATATATATATGTGCATGTGTGTGCATGTATGTTCAAGTGCGTGTGTGTGCAGCAATCTTACCAGAGTTTCTGGCTGGAGCCCGGGGACAATGCAGTCTGGGGAGATAGTGAGTGCTTGTAGGTACTTTCTTCTGAAATGTTTGTTTTTCTTTCTCACTGGTTTCAAACATGCTCAAAATATCACTGAAACAAGAGGTAAACATAGTGCTGTCTCAGATTACATCTGTTCCCCAGGCGATCTCCAAAGCAAACATTGGTCTCCCAATGAAAAATACAGCTATTACCCATTATTGGACATATCCAGTCACTGCCTGACCACCAAGTTGCACAGTTAATGAATCTGTTCATTTCTAATAAAAATAAACCAGACAAAGGAAGTGGTCAGCTTAACCTGAACTTGAAGAGAAGAGGAAAAAAGATTTAATAAAAAATACTCAAGGTTGACATTTCCTTCTTATTTGAAACATGCCTTTCTCAGGAATGACATGATCACATAGGTATTATTAGTAAAGCCACACATTGGTGCTGGATTTTAAGATCTTTACCCAAATGACTTAATTTGGGAAGTAGTAAAAACCAAAAAGAAAATTCCTCTGGTCCTGTTATTTCACAGTTCAAGCTTCAAATTAAAGTATTTCAAAACAGAGCATGAAAGTATATCAGTCAAAATGAACCAAGCCACTTCTTATAGCACTAGCAGAAACAATATTTTAAGATTATATCTGTATTCCCTAGTCCCTTTCCTGTCTATTCAAGTTATTTAGGAATCAAGTCATTTTATATAAAGCAACGATCAAGAAAAGCTCCAGTGAAAACAATCTGTAAACCACAGTTTTTTAAACAAGAATTTTACAGGATACATACTAGATTTTTTTTTCAGTGAGTAAGTTAGTTCACATACAGAAGATTCCTTCCAAATTCTAACATTTTTCTTAATCCTAAATCAATATTTCTACTGAGTATAAATTCAGGTGTTTTCAACTTCAAATAATTTCATTAAAACACACTTTACACACCATTATTTCAACGTGAAAGTCTGAATTTCTTGCTAGAGTTTCCTAAACATATCAGTGACATTGAACTTTCTTTTCTGGTAAATTTTGGTTTTGAAAACTTATTTTTTTAACAAAAAAACTTCCAACAAGAAAAAACAATTTCCTGAAGGAAGTTTCCTTCTCCTGAAAGAGGCATTGAGAAACTACAGCTGCATTATATTTTCATTGCTTTTCTCTGCAAAGGAAAACCCCACATACTTTCACTTTATATATTATTTTTTATTGACTTAAGGAAAACAGGATGGGACCAGGAGAAAAAGAAAACAGAGACTGTAATTTCACTATTCTTTTGGAAGTTTTTGATTTTTGTTCTTCAGCATGACCTTAATGTCCCAGAAATTAATTTACCAAATGCAGACAAAACCATGAATGAGTTTTTACATTGCAGAGACTGTCTTGTTCTGTGTTAACTGGAGATCTCATATTGTGACAAACCACTAAGAATTTTTTAAAAGAAACCAGTAGTGTTTTTTCTCCAGTTACTGTAAAGAATTCAGGATTATAAAATATCACACTTTAATTCTTTAATAGAAAAGAAAAAATACAGTTGAAGCAAAATCTCTTGGACATAAGGCAGTGGATATTGGCTATGTTATCAGTTATCGGTGTGACAATTCTTTCTTCCTCAGCTGACCCAACCACTCACTTGGCAAGCAAACAACACCAAACCCACTACCTGAATGCTGGCAATTAAAAGCAGCTTTCACTGCTTAAAGAGAGCTCCTCTTGCAGCTTCAAAAATGTTCCATGTAAGCTAATAATACTGGTAAAACATAAAAGAGATGGGATTTGGAGGTGTGTGACCTTTAAGAATGTCTTTTCTTTCATCACTTATTTTCTGATCAGGCCTTAAGAATCAATCAAGCCAGAGTTACTGGTATGGCCTTGAGTCTCCATTTAATTTCTCAATATGTGAATGAACAGATACTCCCCTTACAATTTCCCTGCTTGGGCAACATGAAATCTTAAGGCCTTCTATTCCGTGTCATTACGTGTGAGCAAGGTATGACTGGACTAACAGACTTTTCCAGTGTAAATTAAGGTATTCAATGTTTCTTCTCCATTTATCTCTTCTGATATGCATATCCAGATATGGACATATAATTTCTTGTTTTATTCCCAAAGTGGTCTGGGAATTTTTAGATAGTCAGTCCTTGCTTCCCTCCTGGCTCAGCTCTGGCTGCCAGAGGTAGAAAGCAATCCAGTCTAGGAGAAGCTGTGGGAGAAGGGAAGTACTCCTTTGCCTCTGGATGTAATTGCAGTTGGAAGGAGAAGACAAGATACAAAAGTACTGTACTCACAGAGAAAAGTTCACACAGCCAGATAAAACACAGAACTAGTTTTGTCTCCAGCAGGCATGTGATTATACTCTTGAAAGTAAGATCCTTGTACTTCAAGTACTCTTGAAAGTAAGATACTCTTGAAAGTCTACCAAGCAACCTGATTGCATGCATTAGAAGAAAATATTACTTTAGAGAAATGTGTATTTTTTAGAAAAGGAAGAAAAAGAAGAAGCAAGAATAAGTCTGATCGGTAACAAAGGAGTAATGAATAAGACAAGAATAAGCCCTGTCAGGAGTAAGACAGGGCATGTCAACTAGAAGCTGAATTTTCACTCCTGACTGACATTTACTTGCATGCCCAGAGAAGCTGTAGATGCCCAATTTCTGGAAGTGTTCAAGGCCAGGTTAGATGGGCCTTTGAGCAACCTTGGCTAGTGGAAGTTGTCCCTGTCCATTGTAGGGGATTTAGAAGTAGATGATCTTCCAACCCAAAACATTCGATGATTCTATGATTCATGAAGTCACTTTGAGACCATGTTCATAAACATGTGCATGATGAACATTTGGGATTGCAGACCACAAGTACAATCATCATTATCCTGAGCAATGAAGGCAAATCTGACTAAGAAATATGGTTTAGGGCTCTTTACTTAGGCCAAGCCCCACCTTGGTGGTGCACACCATCCTATTGCTGGAACAGAGGCTGCTCTCCCTGGGCACGGAAAGACAGAGCTGCCCAGGGACAGATCCACACCAGACAAAGCAAGGTAATGTTACGGCTTACGTGTTGTCATTTCATGAAGCAAGTTTCTTTCTTCCTATATCTAAGTCCTTCCACTAGCAAAATCTGTTTGTGTTTACAATGATAAAACACAATTATTATTTTCTGGGGCAGACATATACATATACTTTTTGGCATAGGGTAATTTGGTTCATGCTTCTCAGTACCAATACACAAGCACACTACATACCGAGCTACTGGATCATTTGATTCTCTGCCCCACAAAAGGATCTGATTGTGGTACCAAGAGTTTCTCATAAACGGAAAGAGCAGGATCAATGTCTGGGAAATGCATTTTGTTTCTTTGTCTAGCTTCAAAATTTCGTCTGTGTTATCATATTTGTGTAAAGATAACATGTTCTTCCTATTCTTCCCTCTCTTTGCAGGCTTTTTGTGAATTCCATTTCATCTTTTCATAAGCAGTAACTTTAACAATATGAACCAGATGCAGACTGTCATGGCTTCTTTGATTTCAGTGGAACCACCACAAGGAATTTGAGCCTAAAACTATTTATATATAGAGTCAGCAGCAGCAAAGTATATTACAGTTTCCTATCATCCTAATCTAACTCTCTCTATGTCTTATTATCTACTTCAACAAATTAACATATAAAACATATAAATGATTGGTAAAAATTAACTGTACATTTCTATGTTAACAATTTACATGGCATTACAGAGGGGAAAAGATTAGTTTTTCAAGTTATAAACAAGCATTATTTTGCAATCTTTGGCCTGTAACTGAAAGATAATAGTTTTAATTTGCATTCAAATAAAGTAAATCTCTCAGTGTAAAAGACTTTTTATAGTTCCTATAAACTAGAAACAGATTAAAGTGTAGACAGTGTAAGGAGGACAGGAGAATAAATCAACCAGACAAATAAGATGATAAAAAAAAAAAAAAAGAAAAATAATCCTTTCTAAATGTTCACTTAGTCAGCTTCACAAATCCTATGCACTGGACAAAAAATTGTATGATCTCTCCAGGTTTCTGCCATTAAAGTCCTGGCTTTAGCTCAGAAGGTAAGGACCTTTTTTCAGGGATACCAAGCCTGCAAGCCCTGGAAACACTCTGACTTTCTCATGTTAATTCCAAATCCTTTTATTGGGAGACCCTGCCAATCCTTTTATTGGAACCCAGAAAGGGCTCCTTAGTCCAAGTATTTTTGCAAATATGCCAGCATTGTACCTTTACTACTTTATATGCAACATGAAACATGATTTTCTGTTTATGAAAGTGCAGTGTGCCCATGGTTTCCTCTGAAGTCAGTGAGGATTATCAGTTTCCTCAAGCTCTAAAGAGATCTGCTAGATTTTCCCCTGGGGAAGCCAGTGAAACAAGGTATATGTCACTCTCAAAATTATTTTTGCTTTTTATTTTGTTATGGTTTAATGTATACAAACAGCTCTGAGAACAGAGATCAAGAACAGGACATCCATCTACAGTTTGGTAAACAAAGCATGCAAGATAAATAAACATAGTCTCATAATATGTTATCTGTGAGCCAGACCCCTGATTTTTGCTCAGTTTCTGTTTGCTACCCAGTGACACTCCTCCACCTGAACAGTCCAGCACTTTTTCCTTCACAGCCTGGGATTTAAGGCATTCAAGTGGGAGATGTGCCTACACACTTCCTTAGGGAATAGTGGGTTACAGAGCCTTTGCACCTGGATGAGTACGTTAATCACAAGGCTAATTTATGAAAGGTTTATTTTACCTGCTGGCAATGCTTTATGAGAGTTATCCTAGGTCAGACCTTTGAAAGAAAACCTTTTGAGCCCCTTCCCTCAGGAAAGGGTGCCATTTGGTGGGTCCTGTAGAGACGATACCAACAACACAGCTTTGGGAAGTGGTAGGAGTTAGAAACAATCCTTCATTGAGAATTTTGTCCTGGTTAGCTGCAGTTCTCCCTCCTTTTGTTATTATTCTGCCCTTTGTATGGAGTCCCTCTTTTGCCAGGAACTACAGAAAGAAAAGACTTAACCTGAGACTTTGGACTCCAGTTGGAACTGGCACTTCCCAAAAGTTTAACAGTAGACCTAGCACAAAGTGGGTTTAGTACTGGGTTAAGTGCAAATAATCAATGTCTTTCAGGTTTCGAAACAAGGGAAGTGAAAGTATTAAAGGGACAACTAATTTGAGAATTCTGCTTAGCATAAAATTATGTTATGGTGTCACAAATCTTAAAATCAGGGACCAGTTTCATGAAGCCCCGTTCTATTTATCAGCATAAATGCATATAGCTAATTAGGAAATTATTAATAATAATGCAGTTATTGATTAAGCTTCATGTCTGTACGTTCAAAGGTATACATTTTGTTGTCAAGACTGTAATTTCACTACACTGTAGGAAGTATGGAATTGATCTGCCCTGATGGAGTTAGGAAGTTGGCAGGAGAACTCACTTGTATGGTTGAGGTCTTCTATCAGCACAAATATGCTTCAGTGCAATAGTTTTCAGTGAAATCATGCTCAATGTATTTTGTCTGGTTTCCTATCTCACTTGAAAAGTCTTGGTTTTTAATACATGCACACAATGAAAGAGAAGCCTCATAAATCAAAAAGTTTTGAGGGATCATAAACGCTTTTCTCCCTAAAGGCATATTCTCCCATCTCTCATTGTAATCAAGAACTGAATTTGGCCTCAAACAGCAGTGTCATCACCTGTGACAACAAAGACTGAGGAAAGGCTGTGCCCTCTGTACTGCATATTTTAACACAATGAACAAAAAAGTAACAGTTGGAGTTTTTGTAAAAGATCATGGTTTAGACTGTGTTAAAAACCGTTCTGAATCAAAAATTAGAAAGCCTGATGTATGGTTCATAAAAACTGATCCTGTGAGAAATTGTGTGTCTTTTGATTAAAAAGAAGAGGCTTGGGGGTTTTGCGGTATTTGGTTCAACTGTAAGCCAATAGAGACAGGAGCTTCATGAAGGCGTATAAGTTCTGCTCTTTCACTACCTGACTGATTATTTGTTTTAGAAAAGAGTATTTAAGAACAGCTCTAACAATATTTAGCATTGTATCATTTGGACTTAGAAAGTTATGAAGAAGAGTATTTTTGTTCTAGGGATCTCGATCTCTCTCTGCATATACATATATTCAAGGCTGCTTATAGAAACTATCGCATTTAAGAAATGAGAATAATATCCAAATTCTTCCAATTTCTGAAAAAGTCTGTATTTGAGAACTGTATATTTAACTAATAAAATAAATTTTTTTGTCTCCATGATTTTACAACAGCTTCACTGACTTCAAACAGAAAATGCCAATTTTGAAAATGGAAAGGAAATGACAACCAAAGTGACTGAACTTTCACAGTAGCTAGTCCACCTTTGTGTGCTTGATACTAAAGGCAATGTTATTCACATCCTTAAAGTTAACTGCTTTGATGATCAAGACTGCAAAGCACATATTCATTTTCTGTAAGAAACTGGTTCCAAATTTCTTACAGAAAATAAGTCCTTGTTTTTGTACAACTAAAATGCAAGAAATTACACAAAAAATAAGGGCAAAGTTAGTACTTTAAAGCAAAGAACAGATGGTGGGGCAGGAGAAGAAAGAGTGAAATAGACTTGGAAAGAGGGAACAAGGTATCTTTGTGTGACCCAGAGGACCATTCCTCTTTTTAAGATGGTAAAAAGTAAGTATCCCACCTAGTCATGTTCACGTGCACAAAAAATCAAAACAAAGTAAACAAGTGTCCAGCCTCCTATTTAACTATAACTAAAGCTATTCTGACATTCTGAACAACATCAATGCTGGATTTTGCACTTACAGCATAGAGCACAGTAGGTGACAGGACGCAGCTCACCACAATTGCAAGCATAAATGCATCTTGTTTGGAGGAAAAAATGCCTTTTATTATATAAATGGAAAAGTTAACCCTGTAAGTGTGGCTTTAAGGCTGATGTCTGTTACACTTTATTAAAAATAAGAATGAAATACAATCCAAAAATCCAATTTACTTTTAAGAATGTTAGAGCAACGCAAACTTGACTATTACTTATGTTTCTAGACACAGGGCAATAAAGTTTTAAGGTTCCATGTGTCATTGCACCTGAATGGCCTTCTCAACATGTATGCGCAATGACAGAGAGCTAAACTCAGCACTGTCATAAGTGGGGGCAGTTGCAGTGAAACTGTTTATGCAATGCCAGTGGCAAATTCAGGGTTTTTGAATCGCAGTGTTCAAAAATAAAGATTTTATAAAACACAACAGAATCTGCTGATATGAGTCTCTTGAAAATTATTTAATGACTGGAAATCTTTGAGGGAACAGAACAGATGAAGTTCCTCAGTGGCCTTTTACAATAGCCAATCTACTAATGAACATCTGGAGTTCTTGCTGCTCTCTTAATTTTATACAGTCTAATCTGTACTGCATTAGACCTTTATGTGTTCATGATAAACTGGCAGCAAAAACTGCCTTAAATAGACAAAGAAAAGGAAGACAATTTTTCCATTGACAATACATTTCCCTTCGGAGTGTGAGGTACCTTATTGTTTTGTTCTAAGACCAGAACATAAACTGCCCCTTATCTGTGAAACATTATTATTATAGCTTCTACCTGTTTCCTGAAACAAGATCCTCAAGACTACCCCTTCTCACAAATCAAACTAAGATACCACATACAAGCTATATTGGAAAAATTAATTCACATAAACTACTTGTTTTGAGGTGTGTGGTTCTCGCTGATGTATCAGTCAGATGCTCCTAAAAGCAGTGGTGTTTCAGTTCAGTCCTTCTGCAAGGACTGAAGTATGAGGAAGCCATCGCCTGGCTCTATTCACTACTACTAGTGTGTGCTAGGAGAAGGTGGTGCTCATAATCCATACTCCAAGCTGCTCACAGTGTCTGAATCAAATAGTTTTTTGACTATTAAAGTCTCATGGAAGTCAAACAGGTTGTTGATTGCTTGTTCTGTCAGAACTCCAAATTTAAATATTTCTATTCATTTTATTTGCTAATGTCATCTTGCAAACGTGGTCATTCCTCAAAAGTACCACAGGAATACCTACAAAAATTGTTCCAAAAATGTGCTCCACTTCCCTGCTGCCAGCCTCCAAAGTCGATCATGGACAGCAGAGTCCTTTCTCTCAATTTCTTTGTCAGTGACTCACCCACAGCAATCTGGTAACACTCACTTCTCTCTGAATCATTGTTTATGCTCTTCCTTTTCAGCAACTATTCTACAAATAAAAATCCATTCAAATACTCATTAATAAGGAAATAAATGGTTTGTAAACCTAGTGACACCATGCTGAAGATTTTTTTTGCAAGGATGTTACTGAAAACTTTTATGTGCTACATTCAGCCAAGCATGTTAAAACTCTGCTCATTGTTTTCTCTCCCTTTAGTGCAGTGCTGTTCCTTCCAAAACTGTACCCTTTAATGACTTCCCATCTCATTCAATTGTTTAAGCATTTCACTTTTCCCTTCAGCCTTCCCTTCATGCGTTTCTCCACAGACTTTAAAACCTCTCTTTTTGAAGCTTGACACCACCGTGATAACTGTTTGTTGCAGTCAGACCTGTCACATCCCTCTGACTTCCCAGGTCCAGCTCTCAGAGTGGTGACACTGACTGTCAGAGACCTGTGCTCCTTCCTCACTGCCAAGAGCCCTCAGGTTTTGATGTTTCATTATAGATTTCTCCACAATTTTCAATAATCAGACTTCTTTGAGTTTCAGTAAAGGCCTAAAACAAGTCTCCTTCTTAACTTTTGAAACTTCTTTTTCTTTTAGTTTATTTTCTTTTTTTATAATTTTCCCCCTAGTTTTTTATTATTTGGCAGGATAGAATTGTTATGAGTCCTCTACTCTGAAGCAGAGAGGCAGGAAAACTTTGTCTGCATGGGGTAATGTTGTACTGAGCTCCAGATCAGAGCCTTAGCTCTGACAGTAAGCAAAGGAGTACATTAGTAGTGTATCTCTCTGCTCCTGCTTTCGTTTTTGGCAAGAACTACTTCTCTGAGCCAGCAGGTGTTTAATGCTATTAAATTTATGGGTAGTGAAAGCTGTTGAATTTTAAAACATCTGGCTAACATAAATTATCAGAACTTTTTTTCCAGGATAAGGCTGAAAATGGTTTTGAGATCTGCAGAAAAACATTAGCAGCATTGACAAAAATGTGTTTATTTTTGAACATTTGGCCATATGACTCTGGGATCCCACAAGTATCCTCATGTTAGGAGCTACAGTGCCCATAGAGTGTAAGCTAGGAAACACCAAGAAGGCAGGCAGTAGGTAAATCTCACTAACATTCAATTTTTGATGTGTTCCACATGGATCACACAGTATGCCAGAAAGCATCAAAAGCCATTGTTATGTCTCATAATCTCCTGGATCTCATTCCACAAGGTTTGGCCCACATTCTTCTTCCTCATATAGGTCTTGCTAGTCTTAGCCATAGTATGTCATCAAAAGCATAAAAGTGTGAGGGGGCAGAAAAGGGGGAGGAAGGACTTAAATTGTAAGAGTTCACTGGCTACTATGATGTGAAAAAGCCAGTGAACAAAGTGAGCAGGTAACAAGAAGCATGCAAAATGCTTTGAAGGATTTAATTTGATTTGCAGCCTACCATTTTTACTTGAGCAGAAGTAGTGTGAGTTCCAAGACACTGAGGATCTGTGGCCCAACAGGACTGAGGATGAATGACAGCCACTGGATGATCCATATGCAGGATGCTTTACATCTTGGAGAGTCCAACCCTAATTTAGATATCTGGAGGCTTCTGAAGCCTCACCTTATACATTTGGGTTTAAAAAGTCTCTGAACTGATCTTTTTCAAGTTCAGTGTGAGAAGCAAGCACTGATTCATGGCAAACTTGTAGGTTGCCTGGGAGAAGCCACCGAACTACCACTGTTTTCCTGGAGTCTGGTATCACTGAGCATAGGATGTCTTCAGGCTGTGAACACAGAGCTGTGATTTGACAATTTCTGTTGGAGCAGATCCAAGTATCTGTGGCTGAGTTGCTCCCATCAGGCTAAGCACACACTCCACACAGTGTAGGAGACACCAAATTTGCATCTATGTGAATAAGACAGACATGCCAAAAGGCAGCACAAGAGATGAAACATGAGGTCCATGCCCAAGCTAGAAATATAACTCTGATACCCTGCATTTTCTTCTCTAGGATACTCTTATGCCACCTATTTCCTCTGTGACCCATATTTTCAGTATCATTTTTTTCTCCCCCGCATCAAGATTTGCTAGAGCTCAGAACTAATCAGCTCTATGAGGAATTTGAAGCCCATAAATTTAATACACAGAAGAAATACTGTAGTGTTTTTAAAACAGATATAATCATCAAGGCATGAGAAATAGAAGCCAATGAAATAAAGTGCTTCCCACAAATGTTTTTTTATTCCTTTTAACAGCAGTTAAAGCTTTGTTACACTAATGTGGTTTGTATAAACTGAGAAGATACATTTCCATCATGGGTGTTCAGTGTTGTCTGGTCTACGCCAGTGGTAACACAGGAGATAAGAGAAGGAAGAGGAAAGATGTAACTGTCCTACAGCACAATATAATGTGCATTTGGTAAATATTTCCATTAAGAGTACATACCACATGCACACTAAATATTTTCTCTGATATGACTCTCTGATGGAACAGTGACCTGTTTTCAAACACTCCTAATTCAGTGGAAGGTCAGATAAAATAAAAATGTGATGTCTGGCCTCTAGCTTTATAGTAAGTTGTGTCTGTTTAAGAAAAAAAATTATGTTTGGGATAATATTACCAACTCTGGACAAGGAGTAGGCTGAAATACAGGGTAGGCACATTATCTCCTGATCACGTTACAGCTCTGATTTCTTTTCCCCATAACAGAGCAAAAAAATTATTACAATAAAATAATAATTAAAATAATAAACCTGGAAAGAAATTTACCAGTCACCTTTGTTTGAATGCCAGTTAATAGACCCCTGTATCCCTTCCTTGGTTTTGCAGCTCTCAGCCAAGCACTTTCCCCACATGACCGTAATTTCCTCAATGAAGCAGACTGTTCTGCCTACCCTACTGCAGCTGTGGAACATCTGGGTGGGAAGATCCTTTGCCCTCAGGACTCCCCAGAGCATAGTGTGGTTACTCGAATGGTGCACAGGGAGTATGATTTGGCTCTCTACATTTCCTGTTGTGAAATTTTAACTGACTCTGATTAATGTTTGTTTTTATATGACTACTGAGTTATTGGAAGTTCTTTTCCTCTTACCCTCACCTTCTCTGGATATCGCATATACAGACACAAATGTATATAGAGGCATTATTAGACTTATTATTTCAAACCACTAAAATACATGCTTTATAACAAAAAAATCTCCTTTTTTCTCAAAACCTGTAGAAATTCTACAGGTTTAGCTTCATACGCTGTCAAAATCCCCACTTACATAAATTTTTACTTTTCCAATTTAAAATTACTTTTTAACTGAAAGCAAAACAAACACGGGCAGTTACTGTTGGCACATGCCCTTAACTTTTTTCAGCATTTTTTTTTAGCAGTCATTCCCTTAAGCTACATTTCAAAACCACAGCTTATTTTTCCTCCTGCACAAAGGAAAAGGTTCTATATGTCATTTTCATGGCTATGTAAGGAAATCTATCATCATTTTTAGTAGCAAACTACTTCCCTTCATTCATCCCCAAATCTATCTCTATTGTTAAATATAGTGTAATATAGAATAAAACCCTCCACAATAAAATGGTTACCTCATCTAAGAATCAGTTTTCTTTGTTAACTAGTGATTTTCCATTACTTTAAGTGCCTGAATAACATCTTAAGAGCTTAAGGCAGAGGAAAGTACTTAAAGTCAGCATTCTGTTTATTAAATACCAAACACTCCTAAAATATTCAGTGAACAAACTAAAAAAATATTAGGCTTCACACCATGAGCTTACCTCATTTTAAAATTATTTCCACTCCAAATTTCACAAATTATTTCACGATACTAAAATTTGGTGGACATTTACCATATAACAGGGCGCTTAGTGAGGAATAAGGTGCTAGCAACACAATATTTAAGATGTCAGACTGTGTCAAAATGTCTTATTCTTCAAATGCCTTGATGCTAACTTCACAGGGCTACCACTGTTTAGGGTTCAAGACGCTTCAAAAAAGTGATAGAAATACCCACTTTAGCCCTCCAAAGACACCAGCAGAATACAGGCAACCCAGACAGGTGGCTGAAAACACTTGTTTGTTCTCAAAAACTGTCTTGGTACAGCAAGATTTAGCAGTTGGGCTCAAGGGTTAATCTTGAATCGACTCTTTAATCAGAGGACAGTACAGCTGGGAAACTGAGGCACAGATGCACAGGACACTAGAATAGAAACAATTCAACATCATCACAGAGACAATTAAAGAGTAGGGAATTTAGAAATCTAATAACCCATATTGGAATTTAGCCAAGATGCTGAAGCAGATGCACAAAGCTGTTGCAAGGATGCTTTGTGTATTCTTTATCATTTTAATATCTTATGTTATACCATATGGTCTCACATTTCAATCATTGCGATATAAGCCACAAAAGAGGTAAAAGAAAATGTTGACAAAACATTTATAGAGATTAAATTCCCTAAGGATCTTTTGGGTCTGGAATTTTACAGGCATTCCATTTTCAAAATGCTGTTAGACTTAAATAATCCTGGGGAAATATTCCTTTCTCCAGGGGACAGTTGGAAACACAAGCCAAAGACTGCCCAGTGATAGAGGAAAGTCCACAGACCAAAGGAAAATAGGAAAAAAGACACCCAAAAATCACATGAGAAGGCCTGTGGCAAGAAAGAGAAATATTCAGAGCAGGAGACATCAGGCCAGGAAAGAGCATGGCGACGAGAAGCAGCCAGGAGAGCTACCACACAGCTGTTTCCTCTTCTGCCCCCTCTCCTAGTGCTTTGTCCTTTAGCTGACTCTGCCTCTGTCTGCTTTAGCAGGCTTCCTGCTCTTTGTAGATTTAAACAATTCTTTGTTATGTGCTTATATGCTTTTGGCTGTTTGCTTTGCAAAATGCCTTTTAGTATCCCCACATTTCTGTCTCATATTTACCTGCCATTAATTATAATCCTCTTCATAAGTTGAGATCTTCCCTTCCGGTAGAGAGACACATTCAGCTTTTTTGCCTTTACCTATACCTATTAATTTGCAATCCTACTCTTTCAGTTGCCTTTTTTTTTTTTTTTTTCCTAGGGGTAGTCATTTATTACTCATTTTATGGGATGTTTAAGTAGCCCCCATGCTGAGCTGCAACACTTTAATTTCCTCACTTTTCACCTTAACATCTTTTTTACTAGCTTCCTCATTTTTAAGCCTTCAATTTAGTGCACAATTTAGCATCAGTATACTGATTCTCAGTACATTTATCCTCTGAGGACACTATTCAGAATTATACTATTACTTAAGTGCATCTACATTAATGTCACTTTTCTGTGGTTGCATCACAACACAGAGATACACGACCCTGCTGGTACCAACCAGCTCAGCTACTGCTGATGGGGCTACAGCAGCACACACTGAATGCAAAATTTGCCCAGACTTTAAAGGGGATGTAGGGAACTCTGCCCCCAAATCTGCATGTCCAGATATGCAGTTTTACACGCTGCCAGTGGATTGGGAGGCTCCCAATACAGAAAAGCTAGCCAGCAGCAGTTTCTGCAAGGGTGCTGGTGGTGCTGTAGTTTAGGAGTTTAGCTTGAGGGTTTTTTTCAATTTCATGCCTGCACATGTGTTCTGTTCTGTTGTCCTTTGCACAGGTATAAATACACAAGAACACTTTAGAAAGCAAAACTTGATCCCAATTTTCAAACTACAAGGTAAGATAAAAGGAAAGGAGAGGTTGAGAAAGGCTTTGTAATCACCTCCCTTATGGAGAATACAGTCACTCAAAGAAACACAAAAATTCAGGCATTCTGGTAGCTCTGACTGAAGGCTAACCACACACTGCATGTGAACAAAATATCCCTTGACAGAAAATCCTGATAATATTTGGTGTCTTCCACAGAAAATGTTGATTTTCTTAACACCTGAATTTCTCATGGTTAATTTCAATTGCTTTTTAGTCATGTGTACCTCTGTGCTCTTTTTGGGGGTATGGCTTTTCTTTGTGAGATTTTATTCAGTGCCTGTTATAAGATGACATTAATCTTTGTTCAAACGCCTGGACCTTATTCTAATTTCATTTTTAAAGCAATCCTCTGTTTCAATTTTATGGCTGCATCTCTTTTGCTTTTTGTGGAGGATAAGTCACCTGAGCACAGAAAAATAAAAAAAGAAAATAGGTTATCACAGTTCTTCTCATGACACAGTTTGTTCTTCAGATCATAGAGTCACAAAGCAAAGTTGATGCCTTTAATTTTTGAAGCCAAGACCAGCTGAAAGTTCAGATACGCATTTATCACAACAATGGGAAACTCAAATTGGCTTAGTTTCCTTTTCCTTTGTATGAAGTCATTACCAAACATATTGACTTGGAACCCCAGGGATTTGGAAGCAGTCAGATTTAGAAGAGGAATAAAAATACTAGGATTTTTCAGCAATAAAATAGTGAACTTAAAGCTACAAAAGAAAAAAAGAGAAGAGAGAAAGAGAGCCAAAAGCAGTCATAGAATTGAGACTAATGACTTTGCAATTCGAAATAATACAGTTACAAAATTAACACACTTGGGAAATGTTCTAGACTCACTGAGAACATTAAAAGTTGGTTCTTTTAAGTATGAAAAAGGAAAAACCAAGGCTGCAAGGACTATAAATTTACATTTTCTTCAGCAGGAAAAGGGTCAAAGTACAAGTGTCAGTACCGGACAAGGAAACCAGGCAAAATTACAACTTTGATCTAGTCTTTTCTTAACCCCAACACTGAACAACTCTGCAACATCTTAGAAAAACTCATTGTGTGGACAAGTAAATTTTTGCTCCTGTTGGCATCTGAGGTGCCATTAAGTGTGGATTGGCCACTGTTGCCAAAAGTAATGGTGCAAGTCCCTGTGGCAGACAAGGCATGTGGGGTGAGGTAATGCAGAGCAGTGGGAATGGCAGTGTCCCCACCCTCCTTACAATCAGCATCAGCTGCCCCAGCTTACTACCAAGACAGAAAGGTAAACTTTAAGACTGCCTCTGCCCATCCACCCCTTACTGCTCCTTGGTTGTTGGGCAGTTGTTGCCTTTTCAACTACATGTTGATGAGATTTTCTGCTTCTGTAAAAGGCAAAAGATAATATTCCAGTAATGTAGACTTCTGCAGCAATATCCTTCCCTGCTCCAAATATTCAACAGGAAGCTAGAAATGTTAAACCATTCCCTACGGAATAATCTTCTTAAAAAGACATCCTGGATCCAGTTGCTTTGTGATGCTTCTGTTAATGCACATCAATAGACAGCTATGCAGTTATGTTCCAAACCCTATCCAAAATGATCCATAATCAATTTTTTTACCTCATAGGAGATTCAAAATTCAATTGACTGGAAGACTAGGCAAGAGAAAGCTATGTTTAAACATCATCCCCTGCATGCCTGCAGAGTATAATACTTTTTAAAAGCTCATTTGACATATAGAAAAACATTTCACTATCCATAAACACAGTAGCTCTGTGTATAAAAGAGTAGGTAAATTAAACTATGTGAAAGAAAAAAGAGCTGAACAATGGGAGCAAAAATCAGCTGAATTGAAATGAACAAAAGTTGAAGCTCTTTGTATCAAATATAGAGAGTGAGGCAGGAAAAAATTCGCTCTGAAATATTCATGTTCTGAAAACATTCTTTAGGTGTATATAAAAAAATCCAGTTTTTCACTTTTATCAGGTCATGACTTAGTCCCTGGATAGGTACATTTTGACCCAATAGCTCTCATTCTGGGATCAGGGCTTAAATGACCTATTTGGATCTTAGATAGAGCAGCTACTCTGGGGAGACCCAGACTCTCTATGGCATCTGTCTTCCTTAATGGAAAGCAACTTCCTATTTGTTTACCTGCAAAAGGCTGCAAGTGCTATTACAAGAGTGCTCAGGCCAGTTTCGGTGTCGTGTCCTGAGATATAAAATTTTCTTTGATTTTTTTACCTCTGCTTCAATCAGGAATTTTCAACCTACTTTAATTTTCCTGCATTCCTTGCACAAAAAATTAACAGTAGGAAACCTGAAACATCCCCAGCGTTTAACTAGAGTTGTGAAAAAAGGAGATACCCAGCTTACTGAATAATTTCCCCAGTTTACTGAATTATTTCCAAATACTACTGTAGTTCTCTATGCATCTCTAGTATAAAGGGGAAAAAAGTGAAACCTAATCATTAAAAGAAAACCTGTTTGCCTGTTTGGACTGTTTGAAGTGTGAAGGTCTTGTGTTTTGTAGTCAGAAATTACACTTCCTTACATGTTTCTTAATCTGATGCAGGTTTTTCTTTTTCTTTCCCTCTTGCTTTTAATTTGACATGCCAGTCAAAGTTAACGTTAGGAAAAACAGCAAATATAAACCTTGTAATTTACATGCATTCATGTTGTACACCATAATAGCTCTCATCTTGGCAAAAGTTAGCAGATTGTTCTCTGCTCTCAGGAGGAAATAGCATACGTTTTAGGTTTTAATGGAGCTTTAGGGTTATAGTAACTCAAATTAAACTAAATCATCATGAATTATTTCTGAATCCCATGTTATGTGTTCTCTTTTTCCCTTTTGTTGGTTTATAACAGTGTGAGTTTCAGACATTGGCAACTGGAAACTTGTGCAAGCAGAACAGCAACACTCAGACCATTCCTGCAATGACAGGAACCTTGTCCCAGCACCAACATCACATGCAAACTTTTGTCTGTTACTATCCAGGATGATGATGTTATGAGTGCAAGGACCTATGTTATCACAGGAATAACAGCTACAAGTATAAATTCTCATGCAAAGGTACTTTCACCAGAAAACTGTAATTGTATTGGCATTATGTCTCATGAATAGATGAGAAACTAGAAGCATATACTGGAAGTGTCAAATAATTACTGCTATTGGCCAAATATAATGTAAAATTACAAAATTATTTTAGAACAGTTTTTCTGCAAGTGAAAGAGCAAGACATTTAGATCTAACAATAGAAAATTTCAGGTTATGTTTCTTCATTTATCTAAAACCTGGTTTGATCTGAAATGAGAATTAACAGATAGTCATGCTCACTGGTATGACAGTGCAAAAGTGCGTTCACCAATATGAGAAGTTAGTTTTAGCATAAACTTCTGTGACATTATCCATAGCCAACAAAACATAAATCTTGTTTTTCTCATGAGGTTGGCATCCTTTCTAAGGTATGTTCCTAAAAGATTTGTCTGTACTTGCCATTGTGCTCCTACAGTTAAGGGGTATAAAGATATGTAGTATTTTTCGATGAGGCTAGTCAGCTAGTCTAATTAGAGTAGATTAACTTCACAGCATTATGAAGAACCACAGAGCCTGATGATATGGCAGATGTTTTTGGGAAGTAATTTTGATCCAGACGATTCCTAATTTCTGTATCTTTTTGATACATTTGGTCCAGAACAAAATGTTACTGGACTTGAACTACTGAAATTCCCTTTTTCTTCTGCAGCCCAACCAGTCAGAAAAATTAATGTTTTTTGCACTGTACTTGTTTAGAAATCTTGGGAGGTTCAGAGGTTCTTCAGATTTTGGCATCTTGATATGTGCAACAGAGCTATGAAAAGTCAGTGTCACTTCTTCCATGTTAAATGTTAAATGTCTATTCTAAAGTAGATCATGTGTACTTTCAGCTTCAGGTTTGCCACCTGTGGTTTGCAGGCATATTTTTTGAATGTATGTTCTTGGTTGGGAGCCAAATAGGATAAATAAGAAAGAGGATAAATAACTTCTAGGCTATCTACACTTGACATGTTATATTTGTTATATGTAATTAGCTATGGAAAAACAATCAAAGAACAAAATACATGTAACTAGCAAGTTATTTATAGCTGTGGCTATTCAATTACTTGGCATTAACTATATATGTGATGAACCATTTAGAGATAAGAAGAACTGTTGGCTTCCTACCTGAAAAAAGATGTTTTGCACTCTGCATAGCTTCTCACATAGAACATACTCTCACCAAAAGCAGCATGACTTCAGACAAGAAAAACCCAGGCACTTTGAAAAGCCATCAGGGAGGCATATGCCTTCATACCACGCACAGCATTGTATGGTAGTCCAAAGACCAGAAGCAGCTGAAAAAACGTAGTTTTGACAATCTTTGCATAAATCTACTCATTTAAATTGACAAAAGGTGCTACTACAACAGCAGTGATGCTCCTAACTCGTTAGTTCACTTCTGCTACCCCTTCAACATAGCTGTATCTTCCGCTGTCTAATGACAGTATGCTTTTACCTTGCAGGATGTTGTGGCTGAGGTTGTTTGCCAGGATCTGTTGCTATGAGAAAGAATGATACTATTCTGTATGTTCAGGTGCACTGTATAAATTAACAACCACTAGCACCTAACAAATACACTAAAAAAAAAAAAAAAGGAAAAACCTTTTGGCTTCCCCTTATGATCCTGGTTTCTGAAAGAAACTAGTCTTACATGATCCTAGACCTAAGAAGGGAAATAAAAATGAGCTTTGGAAATAAAAAAGGTGTATTCTGCATTTCTTCAGTGTTGCTGACAAACTCTGGAGGTTAATAGCTATAGATGTAAGACACTGGATAATAGGAATATGGAAATCTGAGGGACATCCTGAAAGGAGGAGGCATGTATAATGGAAACTACTGTGCCATCTGTTTTGGGTATGCCAGCACCCACTCAAATGCACAGCATTCTTCTTGTCACTATTTTCCTTCACACCTTCATTTCTCCTTTAAGTAGGAAGGTTTATTTTTTCCTTGCTCTTCAGTGTCATAACCATGGCTCACTTTTCAATTCCTTTCTTTCTCCTTTTTCCTCAGACATTGACAAAGGTTTCTACTGCTCGTGATTCCTAGTGGCTCTTTTTTCTTACACAATTATTTTCTAGGTCCACTTATATTCCTTTCTGTGAAGTTTAATCCTTCCACAAAAGATTTAATTATCTAGCCCAAGTATCTGAAATGATCCTCCCACAAGTCAAGGTAGTAAAATATAAGAGTCAGCCCCATTATATTTATTTTACATGTAGAAGGGAGAAAGGGAACCTGTATGATAAGAAAAATAAAAAAGGAAAAAAATTAAAACAAGCACTTGCAGTGATTTCAGCCCCAGTGGAAAACACACATTTATTGGGAAGAATTCTCAGCAGTAATGCTGGAAATCTAACATTTTCTAGTTCAATTACAACATCGGATCCTAGATATTGGTAAGAGGCTTGTTTCTCAGAACTTTGATACTGAATCAATACTGTGCTAACTTGTGATGCATTAAAACAGTGCAGGAGGTGTCCAAATGTTATTAATAGTTTTATAGCCTTCCCATCTATTCTGCCAGACATACTTAGTTATTGTCAAAATTACTGTTTATTGAAATAAAAACAAGCACATTATGGACTTACATGAAGTTGCACTTTGAAAGACAGCCTAACGAATGCTGGGGAGTCTGACAGCACACTCAATGCTTTTTCCTTCACTATGCACCACAACCAGAGAAGTCCAAAGGCTTCACTTTGCCTATGGTGTCCTTTTGAACAACAGGAATGATGGTGACCCAAAAATCACCACCATATTTTGGGCCTGGCACAGGTTCAGTGACATTTAAGAACCAAGTACTTCGTTAAGTCCTCAGATAGAAAAGGCACGCATTTCAGTGTTGGGATTCATCTTCTCTAACTTCACGGATCTGAAGTGAAGGTGTTTACATCCCACCTGGTACACACTCCCTTTCTAGGCACTGGAGAAGAGTAAACACTTGCAGAGCACAATTCATCTGCTCTATCTTAAAAGAGGAAAAACAGTATGAAGAAGTGCTTGATTTTCATTACAGACTTGCAAAGAAAGCCAAGCAGATGGAGATATGGACACTGTTGACTCCTACATTTGGGCAGACATCTTCCATCCATGGTGTATAAATCAAGTAATAGGAATAGCCTCTTCAGCCTTGTGTCTTGGAGCTACTTCATTCCTCTTCATCCTCCTAGAAGCCCTTTCTAGATGACTTTCATATCTTCTTTTTTTTTTCATCAGCATCTTAATTGCTACTTCAGTGGTCTGAATTTCCATGCTGTTTTCACATTTAGGCAGCTTACATATCCAATTCATTTCCCTCCTCACATCTTGTAACAGATGATTTCCAGTTTCATAGAAAGATATTACTGATATTAGTATCTCGATGGTTAGGTGATTTAGAAAATTCCATCTCACATCTCTCCCTTTAAAAACTTGACCTATGTTTCTCTGTCTATTTATATAGTCATAGAGTCTGTTAGAAGCCTGCAACACTATAAATTAGAGTTTACTGGGATGACTGAGAACTTTTCAGTTTATTTTTATGAAATGGATTATTGTCAGCTGGGACCTAGATGTTAACCTCATTGATTTTATTTCCCCACACAGACCACTAATGCAACACTGGAATGCATCATATTTGACTGGACAAAATCAAAGATGCTGAACTTGCCTATATGCATTTTTGTGTGTAGTTGTTCTTAGGCTGAGACTCTCTGATGCCCATGACAAAGTTCCTTTCCATGTTGGTGGAAAAAAAGGGGGAAAATATCAGAATGTTCGGCCAATTATTGGAATAGAGGAAGGAATTTTATAATGTAAATACCAATCCAATTAGAAATCATTGTTTTTTAAGGACAAAAGAGCTATATGATATTCCTATAGTTAAAAGAAAGCAGAATCAATTAGATATTTTGGTTCTCTCTAAAGAATTAATTGTTGACTACAATTTCCTTCTTTAGGGCTCGTGCTGATGAAATGACATATTTAAAATCTAATCTATTAGTGTTTGTAAAAATGGCATTCTATTATGAAGTAAATTTATCATTCATCTATGATGGTCACGAAAATCACTGAGGTTTTTCTTCTCCTTCTTTCTTCCTTTCCTAATCCTTGGATTTTACCTATAGCCTGTGTGCAAGTAATGCACATTAGTCAATTAATAGGCTGTTAAATGACAACAGTTCCAGGCAATTTAATTACTGTTGGTAAAATAAGAAATGAATTATTGCATGTCAGTAACTAATTTCAGCTCCTTTCCTTGGAACAAATTAACTTTGAATGTGATGGCTTTAGAAAAAAAATAAAATAAAAATGATTGCTTCCTTGCAAATGCAAACTGCTGATTCATTTCTTGGAAGAAAATGTAAATGCCTCATCAAAACCTTCTGCCCTCTTCTTCTAGTACCAGGTAAAATTTATTTAAAAAGTATGTTACTATTTCTGCAACTAAATATATTAAAAAATAGAGTATGAACATAAATGAAAAAACTCATGCAACCCAGAACTCACTTCCCTCTACTTCAGCCTTTCTTTATATAATAAATATGTTAAAACACATGAACTTTAACCATCAATTGAAATACATAATTCTGTAGTAAAATAGATTTATTTGCTGTAGCTGATGATATTACAAGAGATATCAATGGTATTTTCTTAATTGTATATTAGTTTTCTTTTCTGAAATATCAAGAAATCACTCATTATGGATAATAATTGCTAGTAGAACAATTTACAATCCTATATTTTAATAATGCTCCTTAACATAAGGGTATATCCAGAACAGGTTATTATGTGCTAACATCAAAAGACATCAGTATAATTTTCAACCTCTTCTGGAGAAAGAGGAGTAAGCCCATATTTAAGAAAATTTCATATTACTTTCAGTATTTAATACCAGAAGGAAGTCAGGGGCACCCAAGTGTCTTCACCTCCTTGGTGCCTGTTCCATCACATTTCTGGAGTGAGTTAGCTGCACCTGTCACGGTTTGAGATAGCCCCAAAATCTAATTCCCTAGTCCTAGCCCCCTGTCAGATCTCAATCCAACGTGAGATGGGTTTTCTCCAGACAAAACACACCAGACTCCAAATGGGGGAAAGGGAATATATTAAAATGACTGTACAAATAAATATTATAATACATTATACACACGATCACAACTATCTCTACCATGACATAAGTATTTACAATGGATCAGATCTCTTCTCCCCTCCAAATAAAAGTCCAGGAGGGAAGAAGGACAGATCCCCTCCAGTCTCTAAGCAGAAGTATCTTCTACAGCAGCAATCTGTCCTCTTCACATGCATGCAGCAGCTGATAGCTGGATTTCTGCCAGCACTCATGAGGGAGGTATCCAAGCTCCCTCGGCCCCTTGACGCAGGCAAAGGGGTCTTCCGTGGGCTACGTAACCCCAGACAAGGGTCGTTCCACCACAGTCATACCACAAGACACAGGGGGGTCTTCGTGACGGTCTGGTATCTCCAGGAGATTCAAGCTCCTTGCAGGGTCTCTGTGCCCTGCCTCAGGCTGCGAGCTTCTTTGTAGCATGCAGCAAGGGAGGGCTCCCAAGGTCACCCTCTCCGCATTCCATCTGGCCGTCCCGGTCCAGCTCCAGGACATCTTTGAGCTTCTTAGCTCCTCTTTCTCTGGTACTGCTGTACTCCAAGGCTCCTCTCAAATAGGAGCCCATGTCCGTCCTTTCCCGGAGGTCTCAAAGGAGTTTGGGGGGTCTGGTTCAGTTCTTACCCCCAAAAACTCTGTAGTTCTGCTGCAAGTTCTCTCTCTCTCTTTCCAGGAGTTCCCTCCTTCTTGGCTGTAATGCCTCTGCTGCTTCATCTTATCTCTTCTGGCTCTGTGCTACTGTTTCTCTGGTCAGTGTTGGTCTGTCGCTACTCCTGCTGCTGCCCAGGGTGGAGAAAATATCTCCCAGCATAACTACAGACACTTAGCTCAGTCCAACACTGTTCCAACTCTCTGCAGTCCCCCCAGCCGGGGCTGGAGGGGGTAGAGCCCTCCAAGGGGCTCTGAGCCCCTTCCTTGTGGCTCACAACATGGCCACCTCTCCTACAACAACCAAACTACAACTCTTCTCTTCCGTTTGCTTGTGGTATGTTTACATTTCGCAGGAGCGCCCATTGGACAAAACTTCAAAACTTCCAGGGGTTACCACTCCTTGGGGGTTACCACTTTTTCTTAGCTTCAGGGGGAAAAACAAGGGTCAAACCACTGCACACCACAACTCTGTGACTAGATGACACCTTTCTCAGAAAATTTATTTCACTGTTCTGTGACACTTTTTACAGGGAAGTAAGTAATTGTTAATGCAAAGAGCTCTGAGAAGACTTCATTTTTCTATCCTCACATATGTGGGGACTGCTGAACAAATTACTAACAGGGTCTTGAATGAGTGCCTGGAAGGAAAGGAAGAAAAATCATTGGAAATGTTTTGGGTTTTTTTTTTCATCCACAGCCCATTTAATACCTTCTCACTGCTGGGACTTGGTGTTTGACTGAGGGCTCCTCGCCAAAAATAAGGATAGCATAGATGGAGTTCACACAAGCATAAGTGCAAAGATTGCCACAAATGAAATAAAAAAAATTAAATTTGGCACCACTGAACACCTTTGTTTTTGCAAAATCTTTCAAAAAATGCACTTCATTAAACAGAAGATGCACTGGTTTCTTGAATATTTGGTAAGAGTTACGTGATAGTCAAACTGCAGCGGTTCTTATAGATTCAAGTAAGGTAAACGAGTAAAAAGAAAACAGCTTTATATCAAAGTTCAAAAATTGATCTAATCCAAAGCTTTCAAACAAAATATTTTCCCTTAAATATACCTCTGCAAGAGAGTTGCTTAAACTTAAAGTCCAACCTCTAAAAAAATAAAGCAAAAAAAACCCAAATCCTACATCAGGAAATTTTCATATTTATAATTTATTTTTATAATTTATAATTTTATTTTTTTAAATTATTTTCAGATATCATAGACCTTAGTATGTCCGGAATGCTTACTGCATTCACTTCTACGGGTTAAAATACAGTGTATATTAGGGCAGTCAAAACACCACTTATGTCTGGCCTCAACAGCTATAAATTATTAGAAAAAGGATTAGCTAAGAACTTTCATCCTCTCCATCAAGTACCAGTTCCTCACTGTATAACAATATATATGTGTATTTTAATTGTGAAGTTGAATTTGATTCTCAAATGGAGCAAAGCGAATCTGAGATCTAACACAGAACAAGATGTGAATGACTGGTTGAGTAAGAGCATCAGACAGATGTCCCAAGTGGTCAACAATGAGGTCTTTGCCTCTTATCTGTTTCCTTGGAAAGGCAGTTCTTACAAATGAAACCTCTGAAAATACACCCTCTTGTACCACTGGACTCTGGACTGACAGAAGTGGGGAAGCAGAGGGGCAGGCACTGCTTTCTTCTCTGTGATGACCAGTGAAGGACCCAAGGGAATGGTGTGAAGCTGTGCCAGAGTAGGTTTAGGTTATAGGAAATAGTTCTTCACCCAGAGGGTAACTGGGCACTGGAACAAGTACCCCAGGGAAGTGATCAAAGCACCATGCCTGACAGAGTTCAAGAAACATTTGGACAATGATCTCAAGCACATGGTGTGATTCTTGGCAAATGATTCCTGTGTAGGGCCAAAAGCTGGACTTTGATGATCCTTGTGGGTCCCTTCCAACTCAGGATATTCTATGATTCTATGAAGTCTTCGAGTTACTGAAAACTTCAGAAACACCAGCTACACCAGGATGGAAGAGAATCTCTACACCTTAATCAGATGAAAGCGCTGGCGACTACTATGAGAAGGTCAGACCTTTAATACCCCCTTTTCATTGTCCATTTCCCAGACTCTAGGCTTATCTTTTCCCTATTACATGCCCCTCTTCATATTTTATTACTGTAACAACCACCTGTTGTAGACTACCTATGAAGTATTGCCTTGTCCTGCAACTGTGATGGACTACGAAATGGAAGAACTGCTGCATTGTATGGCAAATCATGTCATACTCAAATTCAGGAAATGTTGTTTCTGCTTTTTACTTATTTTGCTGTACTCTTTAGTACTATACTGTCCTGTACAGTTTCATTGTGACTATTTTCAATGAAAATTAATATGAATTAAGTGCACAGAAAGAATTAAGGACATGCTTACCAGTAATTACTGTTCATATATGACAGATGTCAATAGTAGCTTTGCTGCTGATAAAGTCCGAGCAAGCTCTCTGAAAACAGATATTAAAATTGTGAAGCAAGAGAATCATCACATTTGCCTTGATAATCTAAAGACTTTCCAGAACAGAAATTTCCTAGAACAAACTCAACAATCATCTGCAGTATGAAAGTACAAACAGCTTAATAATTAGGAACACTTCTGTGTACAAAAGTACTTCACTAGTAAAACAGTCCACATTTCCTCTTTGCAGTTTCTTCGTAGTTCATTCCTTGATGTAACAATCTACTCGCTGTGCTCTAGATACAGACACAAAACAGACAATGAATGCTTCCTCTGGACAAGAGTTGTTGTATTTCAGTTCATGACTCTGTGGACATAAATAGATCTAGTTTAAATGCACAGTGAAGCAAAATAGACTTGATATGTTAGGATTCATCAGTCATAATGAAAGGTGCATAATAAACAAAGCAGCTCCAGAAACATCCACTCTGTTGTGCAAGTGCAGTGACTGTGTGATGCATGCTGCTCACCCAGTGCTTTCTAAGACTTGGTGCACAAGGCTGTTCTGCAGAGTCCTTGCACATTAACTATAACCAACCTGTCATGTCCAAGATACTCACATCAACAGTAGCACAGAGAGATTCATCCTGCCTGTCAGAGCAGAATACTTGCAAATACACCGAATCTATGTCATCCTGAGGCACAGATTAATCCCAGGTCTAGGCAACAGGGACTTGTGGTCTACTGTTTGAAGCCCATAAAATTCATCAATTAGATAAATGCATTTGCAGGTAACAGGACCCTCCACCATCATACTACAGAGTGTAATTATGACCACTGCCTAGTCAAAAATACTGAGTTCGCTTATTGTCAGTTACATAGGTTGCTGTTGACTATAGGTAGAAAAAGCAAAAAGAATTTTTTAATGTTTATGGCAAAGAATAATGGAATTTGCAAATTTGCTCCAATACAGTAAGCTCTTGAAAATTCACATATTCCTTTGTAGAAGGAAAGAAATCCACCTCTCATCCATTTCTGTACATTTAAGTCATGTCTAATGCAATGGGACATAAATATTCCTCATTAATCCCCAACAACTCCAAGAGTTGAAGTGCCATTTATGAGCATATGCTTTGCCAGAGATAGCCTTACTTCATTTATTTCCTCTTACATCTTCACAGATAGACACCAGGAAGGAAATTACCTTCCTGGTATACTCTAAACAGTTTCCCCTTTTAACTCTTCCATAAAGAAGCAGGAGCTTTTTAGGAGCAAGAAACAAGAGCCTCTTTAAGTAGGGTTAACTAATGAGCTGGATGATACCCTTCAATCCATAAAGAAGAGTTCAGCCAACCTGTAATATAGTTACATCTCTACTTCTGAAGAATACACTTTCAGTTGCACAGCATATTTGCATAGCAAATGCTAGCAGAAGCAATAACAAAGAAGGAGAGTAGAGGTAATAACAGGAAAACTAGTCAGATATATAGTTTCTGCCACAATGTGTGTTCTACTTATTAAAAACTACTTAATAATAAATAAAAACATCCAAAGGGATTCATAAGGCTGAGCAGCAATCTAGAGAACAGAAACAAGAAATGTTGTATAAACTACCACAAAAGAATATTTCACAAAGCCTCTTCTCATAGGTACTGTCCACTCAACTCCCTCTTCTCTCACAAAATGCCTCATAATAAAAAGGACAGGAACAAATACTGCCTCGGGACATAGATTACCCATTATGTGCTATTTCAGGTAATAGGACACAACATTTCATAGTGACATTAGCAAGTGCAATTGCCAGTCTAGAAGGGACTTTGCACTCAAAAGGCAGGATGTGGAATTTTAGGAAGTACCTGACTTGCAAATCCAGCTGAGCGCTCTTAAACATTCATAGAGGCCCCTCTTCTGATGTCTGTCCCTTAACCCTTTCTCTAGCTATCAATAGTCATAAAGAATCATTATATCAGAATTCTTTCAATATCAGATAGAAAAAAAGTCTATTGGGCATTTTATAATGCAAATATGTCTTTTTAGGACTTGCAGAGAAAATGAATACAGGAGTTATTGTCCATTCATTCCTTTGACCTCTCATCTTCCAAAGCCTCTGGCACATTTATCATTTTCCTTATGTATTAGCTATTAAGGAGCAGACTTCAGAACCACTTTTCAGGGAAACTCACATTCGATGCCCCACTTGTAATAGAGATTTACAATTTAGTTATCTATTGTGAATAATTAGTCTCCTAGAAATTGCTTTGGTAACATTTAACGTGACACGGGTTCTCTGCTCTGCTCTCATTCCATATTTCAACATTTTATATTGTAGCTCCCTTTTGACAAACCCTATTAACCAAACCTTCCAGGCCTTACTGAAAATGTCAGGCTATAGAAAACAGATAAGAATTGTCATTCTGCGGTGCCAACAGAGGCCTGCTGACTTGAATCTGGCAGTGCTTTACTAAAGCTATAACTCACAGGGCAAGAGAAGTAACAGCACCAATTGCTAGGGCAATGGAAAAGTGAATATGGCAAGATGTTTTACAGTTTGCTATGTTCTGTGGTCAGCTGCTATCTTCTTTTTCTCTGAAAATCTACTTAAATTACAACCTTTAAACAAGACAATGATGAATTCAGTAAGATTAAAGAAGTATCTGTGTTGCAGTGCTGTGACCAGTGCATGACACAGCATTTAAAAACACATTTGATCTCAGAATCACTTGCTAAACCAGTAATTTTAAGAATGCATTCAAATTCCCGTGACCTTTTATTTGGAAGTGGTTTTAATTTTATTGATAAGCAAGATGAATTAGGGAATTCGGATGCATTTAGTGCATATAATCTCACTTCAATATTTTAAGGACTCCATATCAAGACTAGAAGGTTTTTTTCCCCTGTAATTTGAAAATTCATGATCCTTTTGGGAAAGGAAAAATGTGTTTTCTACTTGCAGATGAAGAATCAGAATTTATCATTTTTTCCATTTGCAACAGCTGCTTCACATCGTTCCGCTCACGAGAGCAGGTTTTGGAAAGAGAGCTCCTGGAACACATTATTGTCTATAAGGATGTTCCACACTGAGATCCTGAACAGCAATGGCCTCTTTTTTTAACTTCCAAATTTAAAAAGGAAGACAGCTAGTACATCAACTAATCCAAGCCATATTCAAAACATCTTGCAGGAAGAGCCTATCTTGCCCAAGCACGCACCACGGCAGGCAGGCAGATAGACTCCTCATCGAATATTGAAAACCACAGATATTGGTTCAAGTCTCTCACTCTCAATTCCCATTCATTTCACTGCTGTAATATGCTGTGGTGAATCCTAGGTATCGAGTTGCATCCCCAGGCACCAAAAAGAAGTTTTAGGAACAAATGTCAAATTATGCAGAACACCACCATCACCTACTTTACCCATGCTGAAAAGCCAAGGTGGAGCAATCACAGTGTGTGTCTTGGGAAGGAGATCTAAAAAATTTACCAAGGCTTCTCTTCCTACAAATTCCACCTTGCTCATAGCTGGGTACATTAGATCCATCTAATGAAATCAGAATCTCACATTTAAATGTTACTATGAATGAGATACCTCTTTTTAAAGGCTCAAAAGGAAGAAAAGAAAGTTTTTGCTCACATCATTACAGTTATATCACTTGTGACCTGATGAGCTAGGACAGGTGATCAAAACCAAAAGTCCTTATCTTTCTTGAAAGGTAATATCAGTAGCTGCACTCACTGATAAGGGCTGCCACCTATTGCTTGTGATGGTAAATGATTATAGGCAGATAAATCTACTGTTTCATTTTAATCAGTTACTTAATCAGCTTCCTCGGAATGAACTGGTTTGGCTCAACAGACTGAGTGACAAAACATGTCAAAGCTGAGGGTATAATAAAAATGTACTGATAAATCACAGAAAAGTGATACCATCATTCTTTTTATTTACCCTTTTGTTTCTTTCTGAGCAAGTTACCCTCAGCTCCTTTCATTCATCTTTTGTTGTTATTGCTGGGAAATTTAGTATTTAGCTCAAGATGTTTTGCATGATGAATTATTAAAAATCTTTAACTGTTGGACAACCTTCTAGAGGTATAAGATTTTTTAAGAAAAAAATTATCCCTTGTTTTGCTGTAAGGGGAGACAGCTAATGAAAAATGGTCCAGAATTATTGTGAAACAATTGTCTGTAGTGTAATCAAGTCTGCTTCTGCCCTCCAACTACTCCAAGATATAATGATACATGTATCATTAAGCAGCTGCTATGGATGCCTGAGGAAACTGGTAGAAATTTGTACCTATTGTTTTTCTTTCTCCACTTCAATCTGCTCTGTTACACTCCTTCCACCTCCTTCCCACTGCACTTTTTAAATGCTATAGGTTTGGAGAACAGTTACTGGAAAACTGCCCAGCAAAAAAGGACCTGGGGGCGTTGGCCAATAGCTGGCTGAACACGAGCCAGCAGTGTGCCCAGGTGGCTAAGACGGCCAAAGGCATCATGGCCTATATCAGCAACTGTGCAGCCAGCAGGACCAGGGCAGTGATCATCCCCCAGTATTCAGCACTGGTGAGAGCACACTTCGAATTTTGTCTCCAGTTTTGGGCCCCTCACTACGAGAAAGACATTGAGGTGCTGGATCGGGTCTTCAGAAGGGCAACGGAGCTGGTGAAGGGTCTGGAGCACAAGGCTGATGAGGAGCAGCTGAGGGAACTGCTTGTGTTTAGCCTGGAGAAAAGAAGGCTGTGGAGGGACCTCATCGCTTTCTACAACTACCTGAAAGGAGATTGTAGCCAGGTGAGAGTCGACCTCTTCTTCCAAGTTACGAGTAACAGAACAAGAGGAAATGTCCTCAAGATGAATTGGAGGGATTTAGATTGGATATTACGAAATAATTCTTCACTGAAAGGGTTGTCAGGCATTGAAACAGGCTGCCCAGGGAAGTGGTGTAATTACCATTCCCAGAAGTGCTGGGAGATGTGACACTCAGGGACATGGTTTAGAGGTGGGCTTGGCAGTGAGGGCTAACAGTTGGACTCGATCTTAAAAGTCTTTTCCAACTGAAGGATTCTATGATTCTATATATGTTTAGCTGGACTCTGGCTGCACTGGCCTAACCCTTTACTCGAAGCCGTGTCTGCTGTCTCTGGGAAAGGATTTTGATGTTCCTGGACTAAGTGGCTGCTTAATTATGGAATCTTTCAAGTAAACACTTTTAGGATTGTGATTTTTAACATAGCAAATGGAGAGCAAGGGAGAGTGTGTGACTAATGTTCAACTAGAAGAGCTTTGAAATTAAACAACTGTTTGTTTAATGGTTGATAAATACTGTGCAATATTAAAGATTATAATTAGGTGTGGGGGATTGTCCTACCCTGTTCCCAGCCCCCACACACATGGTCTATGGTTGGTAAGTTATCCTATACAAAGGTACAAGGCATGCTCTTTGCAATAGGCTGTTTGTAGGAGACAAAAACACTCCTTATGGGTGACATTTCCCACACTGGTCTATTCTTAACATAACGCATTTTGAGTACTTTAAATAATAACAATATTTAACATCAAGCTGAAATTTTGCCAATGAAAAAAGTAATTTATGTCCAATATCATTCTGTTCAAGCCAGAGACCACCACACAAGATGTAGGAAGAAGCAAAATACTGGGAGTACTTACTGAAAGAGGGAACATAGACAAGAAGATTTTACTGAGCTCTTTAACAAAAAAAATCAAATCTGGTTTATAATTTTATTTTATTTTATTGAAATGAATAATCTGTCTCTAGGGTGCCTGCCAACAAAAATGTATGTCTGGCATGTGTTGCAGAATGATTGCCTACATTTTAGTCATCAACAAAGACACTAATGTGATCATGCCAGCACACAGGTATTCAAGAAGGTGGACTCTGATGAGTGGGTGTCATGGAAATGACTACTGAGAGACCTCTTTAATTTGTAGAGAAGCTTTATTTGTACATGGCAGAAATCCACAACAGCTTGATTTTCCTAAGAGAAAAAGAAAAAAGCTAAGCAGCTCTCAACTAAATTTCTGTGTGCTGGCAAAGAGGAGGTAATGGGGTAAAGCTGCATGAAATTTTGCTGCTCAAACCTTAAATAATGCTAGATCAAAACCAAACCAGCCTCCAGGAGTCAGTGAAGCTCTGGAATACTTTCAACCAAGGAGACTTCTCCTAGATTTTGACTTTCTTTAAGAGCAGATAGTATGCAATATGCCTCCTATCCCACACTCCATGGTCAGACACCTGATCAAGAGCCTCAGTGACTGCAAGGTTTCCCAAGCAATTAGATTTACACTAAATCTCCTACATTTATTCAGTAACAGAAAGCTTTCAAAAAATTCCATTAAAAAAGGAAAAATCTAGATCTTTCCACATCTAAAAAGATTAAGATTCGCTAAATATGAGTCAGCACAAGCATCCAGAAAATATGGGCAGGTCTACAGCACAAAAAAATCATTTTTCATAGACAACATCTCAGAAAAGTTGTGGAGGTTACTGCTTAAGGGGTTACCACCTCTAGCAGCCTACCTGACTAGGTAGACTCCTTCCCCACTAATGCTTACTGTCCCAGGAGCACCAGCAAAAAAGAATATATATGCCGAGTTTGTTCAGCTAATTTTATTTAATATGATGATGAAAATGGGACTGCACTAACCTACCAAACTGAGAATGAGTCAGCTAGAGTGCAGGTACTTGTTACCTCCTTGGTTTGCCTTCAGAGGACACAGGGAAAGGCACAGGGAGACAAGGAACAACTGAAGTCAAGAACCACCCAGTGAGATTCATCACAGGATGTCAGACATCCTTCTATCCTGTCACAGGCAATTCTGACTGTTATTGAAGAAAGATAGAAGTTTTTTATGTGTTCAAGGTATCAGAAAAACTTTTACTAGCCAATGTATTCTGATAGAAATGCTTGATTTCAGCTTTGAAAAGATGTTTTTGCCAACTGGATGTTGGTACAAAATATTTTCCAAAACATAATTAATTAAAAAAAACCCAGAAGTAATCTGTAAAACATCAATAATGTGCAGGTCTTACAGTGTTCTTTTATTTTTTCATGAATTAGTAAAAAAAAGTCTATTTTTAAAATTATTATTGATTTTGCTTGTCCATATCACTTCAACTTTGACTCATGAGATTTGTCTCTTCTGTGAGATCAATACAAAGCACTGGACCTTATAAGATATAATTTTTCACATCCTTTAGATGACGTGCTATAGATTCATATTTTGGTCAGAACTTTCCCTTTGTAGCTGGACATTAAAGATTTTGAAAGCACTCATAATAATAAAAGAAAAAAACACAATTAAGACTAGATAACTGCACTCCTTATTGACTGAGAATGGAGAGAAGACATTGTAGTTATCTGTTCTGTGTAAATTGGATAATTTACATACTATAGTAAAATTTCTGATAGAAAGAAGCCCCCCTAACCCAGAAAGCACATCTCTTCAACAAGGTCATCTACAAAACAGCTGAGGAAACAATGTAGGATTAGACAGTCACTTTTCCTGTAAGTGTGGAAGAGGGGGACAGAGGAATTGATAAGGTCTAACCCATCACAGGGATGATCTTCAATCATCAAAGCATCAGACAACATACCACATGCTTGCAGTCTATTCCTCACCCAGTCACTGAATTTTGAACACTTCTCAATGCCAATTCCCTATCAAATTCTCAGAACAGAGATGTTTACTCTTTCGCCTTTACAATAAGTACAGTAAGAGTCACCTGTTCATAGTTACAATTCAAAGTCAAAAGTGGGAGAAACCAGTAGATCACAAGTTCTTTCCTATTGCCCAGGCTAACCTTCTAGCATGGAGCAGCCTCTAAGCAGCACAACTCTTCTATTTGTGAATTCTGTGTTTATTTTCAGAATTTGTTAGAAAACAACATTAAACTGATGGCAGGATGCTTTTAAACCTCTTGCCCCTCAAACAGTAACCAGTCAAAAAGCTCTCCTCCCAGACAAACTATTTTCTTCTTTCAAGAAAGATTGCACAAGAATTTCAGTCTGAATTGTATAAGGAATCATGTGGGGTTTTTACTTTCTAAATAATCAATAAATGTTGTGGGAAGCATAACTTGGGACTGCATATTAATCTTGCATTCAGCCTTCCTTGCTAGTTTGCAACAGGACCTATTTATCTTGCTGAGTCTATGGGAGTGATTTGTTTCATCTGTACACTCCATGCACCACTAAATATAAAACCAACTTCTGTTTAACAAAGTGGATAGCAGCATGAGGCCCTTCCTGCTAGCCTGGGCCCTGGTAAGAGCAGTGCAAATGATGAGAAGTTGTCAGCCTGGGAAAGCAACTAGTTTATGGCACAAGCCACACTGGTGAGCAGATCAGTTTTGAAAAGAAACACTGTTGGTTTCTCCTCTTCGCAACTCCACAGATATCCTGTGGGCCTTCTGTGATTTGATGTAATTTGTAGGAAAGCATAGTAACACAGGAGCCTAAGACCAGCTGGACTGCATCAGGCCACAGGTCTGTTTAGCCCAGCACTCTATATCTGACAATGGCCAAAAATGGACGCTGAGAAAAACATGTAATAGGAAAAGCTATATATAAGGTAGTTTCCCAAAATTCTCTTCCAATGAAGCATCTGCAGTTCAACAGGTTTCTGTGTCTGCCATAATCACCATGTTTTTTATCTATGAATTTATCCAGTTCTTGAACCCATGCTAACAATAGCATTCATAGCACCCTGCAGCAGGCAGTTTCAGTGCATTGCTGTGTCTTTTGTGAAGAAACACTGATTTTTTTTGACCTTTTTTTTTTTTCTGAAATGGCCACTCTGGCTTCATCTGATACCTTGTAATTCTTCCACAAGTTAGGTAGATCTGTCTTGACCCACATCTCTCCCCTCCCCATTCTGGGGTGAAGCGTCTTGGCTTATACCTCAGTGTTCCTTGGGAAGAAAGGGCTCCATACCCTTGTCAGCACGCCCTTACTCTTTTTAGAAGCCAGGAGAGAAATGGTACATGATGCCCAACACATCAGTTCTGCAGAAGCCTGGGAGATAAATAGCTCATGCCCCACTGAGATAAAGAAGGACAGTTTCAGTGTCTCCATCTGAGGAGATGACCTGCAAGTGCAGTCCTGTGGTTTTCCCTTGGTTCTGTTCAGCTGTGACATAGGGCATCAGCAAGGAGAAGGAAAGACAGACTAGCAGTTACAGGACCCAAACACTACCCATCCCTTTTTTGAAAGGTTTAAGAGCATTGCCAATACATGCTTGTACTCTGATTCTTGCTGGTCAGCAGTGTTGTGAAAGACTTGGACATCTAGTTTCACCTGAGCCACTTTCCTTCTCACTGGGTATTTGAGCAGTGACTATCACAGAGCAACTCTGAACGTCTAGGGGGGCTAAGTGCACTCCTGCACCACAGTTATCCCCACAGTTTTCATCAGTAAAACCAGCCATGAGAGAAATTGTGAAGGTCTCAGAGATTTTCACTTGGAAATTTCATTTCTGAGGACTCAGCACTTTTGTTGCTCAGTCAGGCACACTGTTCAAACAGCACTGCAGAAAACACTGGTAGCAAAGGTATAGCAGGTGTAACTGGATGAGAGTGAAGTTCGGGAAAGTAGAGACTCAAAATGTCCAGCTTATTTTCTCTGCTTTTTGACCAGAAACTGCTGCAAGGAGGAGAAGAACATGACGTGGCACCACCACTCCACAAGTGATTGCACTGCATTTTGCACTGTGCAATTTTTTTGGAGACTACAGAATACAAATCAAGCAGCTTTTGATGATCTGTGATGTCTGTGGTTTGTACTAATGCTATGAAACGTGATTAGAAATAATTAATGAAGAGTAGCATTGACCATATCTGGATGTTTTCTGAGCACAGTTTGACAAGTAGAATTTCCATCTCTTTGTTATCAAAACATACCAGTATAACATCACTTAACATGGTATCATGAGAAGGAAAATATCTGAGTCATTTTTTCGTATAAATTTATCTATATAGTCTTGTTAAGGTCTGATGTTCTGAAACAAAAATTAAATTACTCTTAATACTGGGGGTAGGATTACAGACTAGAGAAAAGGAAGAGGAATATGTTTAGATTCAGTGAGACACAAAAAAACATGCACATGGAAAGAGAAAATCTGAGAAAATAAAATCCTCTTCTTAATAAAGTTCTAAGATCAATTATCTAAATTTGAGGGTAGTTAGAGTACAGGAAATTTAACTCCTTACTTTTTCCTTCTGACTTCAAAGGAAAGACCTGATTTCTTATGCACAACATTAAACGAGTGTTTTATCAAAGAACAGCTATATGTATCCCACAGAACAGAGAAATTTAAATGTCTTTCTTCCCATAAGTTTTAGCTATACAAAATATTCTCTACAAGCTTTTCTAAACACTAAACAGAGCTGCTATTGACCATCCAAAATTTTCTGGTTTCTACTGTTTTCTAGTGGAGCAAAGAGGAAAGAATTTGTCTCTGTGGTCTGCATAATTAGCATTCACATTCTCAGGGCGCTTCCAGGCCTGCTTAGGAAGTTGAAAAACCCAGTAATATTCACTTCATATATCATCAAGAATCACTCAGGCATAATAGTATGTAACAATAGAGAAATCTGACTGCAGACCATAGCAATATTGACTATCAGCACTATACTGGTATAACAATTGCAAAAGTAATTAGCATGTCATCTTCTTTTCTGACAGCCAACTAATCAAATAACAGAAGCAGAGCATAACAAAAATAGAGAGCAACGCAAAGAGTTTTAAATAGCTTCTTCTAGGTCTTGGTGATATATGCTTATTGCTATTTTTCTTCAGAATCACTGATGAAAAACACAGAAGCATAAGAAAATCCAGGATCCTAAACAAGAGGCTTTAGTTTCAGACCTTCCATATACTCTGAGTAAGCTCCCAGCAGTGAGGTCTATTCCAGGTAGTATGTGTTTACACCTAAAAATCATGATAGTAGCTGCAAGGGCTTCTCAGAAAGGTGCCACTCATATCAGGATAAGGAACCACACCTCCTGAGGTAAAAAAAAGGCAGTCATTTTCTATAGAAAAGATTGTGCAGAGTGCTGAGCATTTTGGGCAAATTGTCCCAGTATTTGCTAATGTCGTGAGACACTGCAGTTGAAACACAGCCCCAGAGAAGCCAGTGGCAAAGCTCTTGTTTACATCAACTAAACACCACCCTCTTTATTTGCAGACAAAACCCTAAGTTGCTTCTATCATTTCTACATACCGAGTCCTTGGGAAAGGATTGACTTTGTTTTAGGGAGCAAAGAGCTGAAGGCTCTGCGCCCCAACAGCACTGGGTGAGCCATTCACATCCAACGCCACAGCTCTGTTTCTCACACCAGCCCAGGTAGGTGCCCCCTAGACTGAAGGAGAGGAGTTTGACAGATTAAATAAGCAGTGATTTAATGCTGGCTACACCTGCACTGTGAGGGGACTCTCACAGCTCCTTCCTAGAGATGGCTGCTGAGCTACCATAGATGCTGGAGTAGCTGACTGTTCTTCACTGCAACTACCACAGGACTTTTTGGGGGGACTTCCAGATGTGCAGCCCCTATGCAGTTTCAGTAACATAATTAGACCTGGGATTTATTTAGCACTATTCAACATGTTTTCAGCAGGGCTGATTATGTGCCGTTCCCTTAGGAGCCCTTTTATAATTTGGAGCTTCCTCAGGGCTGCAGGGATTTGAAGCTGGGGGGGGACTTAAATAGCATTACATTTGTATTGCTGAGGTATTCCCTTTCAGGCCAGAGGTAGCTTAGCTTCCTACCATGCCCACAAGATTTTTTTTCTGTCAGCACATCTACAGTTGATAATTTGAAGCTTTTTCCAGGGAGCTGGATGGAGTTATGTCTCCCAATAGTTGTTATTCAAACACGTTACGGATATTTGGGCATTTTGGCAGAGAGTGGTTTGATGTAATTAGGATCAGTTTCTGGTTATGGCCATGCCAGGCCAGAGGCAGAGGGCACTTCTCAGAGTGGGAAGAGGAAAAGCCAAAGGCAACGATTAAAACAGATTATTATACACTTTTGAGCTCACATGTGGAATCAATAGCAAAACATTAGCAGCTGTGCTCAGCTGTAGAAAAGCCTGCAGTCTTACTGTAACCAATAAAAGTAAATTATGGACTGAAAGGGAGGAATGGAAAAAATGGTGGGGAAACCAGAGCAAAATTCAAAGAAAAAATGTAATATAAACATTGAAAATAATTTATAACCTGAAACAGCGGGTTTGTTTGGTTTGTGTTATGTTTGTTTATCTTTAAATTACATTAACAAGTCGAAAAGCATGTTTTAATTAGCAGGCTCCATGATAACCAGGGCAATAGTGGTAACATCCCACAATCTCTGAAAGTAAAAACAGAGAAAGTGATAATCAAATTGGCGAATGTTAGATGTTGCACTGTATTTTCCCAATAAAGTGAAATGAGACCTTATCCTGACTTTTAGCTTGACAGAAATAGAAGGAAGGAAAACTCCAGACCTGAAAAGTTTGCTTGCCACAAAGGCACTGTACAGTGAATGAGCTGATAAATAGAAGGCATCTGGTGGTAACACAGAAAGAAGGTAGGGATCTTGTTGGTAGGTAGGTCTTGAAGGTAGGTAACTTGTTGGTTACAAGCAAAAACCAAGGATGTGATCTTTTTTTGTTAAGGTACAGAGCAAGGTTGATTCAGGGTTAAGGACCAAGTGCAAGATCTAGTTCCAAAACTGGAAAATTGCTGTAGTACAATTCTAAGTGTTAATGTATGTGATTTGTGCAAACAATAAAGTTTGCTCAGGGCAATGTATTAACCATTAAGGCTAAGAAATTTTTGGGAAAAAATCTATTAATACATACTATAAGATAAAAAAAGGTGTGAGTCTTCTGTGATACTTACTAAATTTCTGTCTTCTATTTAGACATGTTACCCAACCAAAGCAAAAAAAAGATTAACAGATTTAAGTTCTGGGGAAAAAAAAAAAGTTGTGATTTTAGTAAAAATGAAAAAGCTAATTGTGCATCGTAATTTCCACTTAAATAAACTTGTGACTTCCAGTGATAATTTCAGTGTGACTGGTCAGAAATGAAGCTAACAAAAGTAACAAGAGTTAATT
Organism: Manacus candei; assembly: GCF_025592945.1. Classification (NCBI taxonomy): domain Eukaryota; kingdom Metazoa; phylum Chordata; class Aves; order Passeriformes; family Pipridae; genus Manacus; species Manacus candei. The sequence goes on from NW_026138097.1 coordinate 14,839,821, forward strand.
GACCCATATTTAATTTTAATCTAATCTGACGGTCAAGAGTGACTGATTAACTTTACAGAACAAATGAAGACTTTGTTAAACAGCTAATTTCTTCATCCCTTCAATTTTGATGCTAGAGCCCATGAGAAATCATCTCAGACATTGCCAAGGCATCTCAAAACAAAACAGAGAAGATTAGAATGCATATTCATAGACTTCATAAGGAAAAAAAGGAAAAGGAAGAAAAGCTAGAATAAAGGATTTAACCAAACAACAAAAAAAATTAGGTGATGATTACAGCATCACAGAATATCCTGGTTTGGAAGGGACCCACAATGATCATGGAGTCCAAACCTTAGCCCTGCACAGGACATCCCCAAGAGTCACACCATGTGTCTGAAAGCATCATCCAAACCTTGAATTCTGTCAGGCTTGGTGCTGTGATAGTTTCCCTGTTCCAGTGTCCAGCCACCCTCTGGGTGAAGAACCTTTTTCTAATATCCAACTTAAACCTCCCCTGGCACAACTTCAGACCATTCCCTCGGGTCCTGTCTCTGGTCACCATAGAGAAGAGATCAGTGCCTGCCCCTCCTCTTCCCCTCCTGAGGAAGTTGTAGACTGCAATGAGATCTCCCCTTATCTCCTCTTCTCCAGGCTGAACAGACCAGGTGACCTCAGCTGCTCCTCATAAGGCTTCCCCTCAAGGCCCTTCACCATCTTTGTTGCCCTCCTTTGGACACTCTCTAATAGTTTAACATCTTTCTTATATTGTGCAGACTAAAACTGCACACAGGACTCAAGGTGAGGCTGCACCAGTGCAGAGTAGAATGGGACAATTTAACACTGCTCTGGATTCAACATACAGTCAACAATTTTTATACAAATAGGTTCTGTACTGATAAGATGAGGTAGGAGAATAGCACCAGATCTTTCTTAGAAAAAAAATACAGTCACAGATGATACACTGAATATCACAAAAAAATCTGAGGCAAAACCAGAGACTATACCCTTAACAAAGCCAAGTCTTACGTTTTACCATACCACGGAAGGTTTTGAGTCTTCAAAATGATTCCATCCTTTTTTTGAACGAAACATTTCAAGTTTTTCAAGTCTACCAAAAATTCATGCAAGACAAGTGAGAAATTATCTTCATTGAATCATAATAGCTGCTAACCTGGAAGACAGGAGCCACAAATTCCAGGACTTTTCCTAGCTGATTCAGTAAACAGATACAAATCTCATTGCATCCTAGAGTGCACTTAATAGACAGTTTTTGCATTTTTTTTAAAGTGAATATGTCTCTGTAGTAGAATTTCTGCTTAAAAGGAGATACTTGCAAACCCCCAAATCTGGAGGTTTTTTTAACCTATGTTTTTCTTTTGTAGGATATTTTTGTTAGAAAATTTCTGCTGTAGTCACAGTCCAACCCCAGGATCAAAACCACACTGTCATTCCTTTCTCTAGTTCCCATGATTCCTTCCTTTTCTGATGTTGCATTAGAAACCTGTCAGAAAAAGTCAGACTTGGTGAATTAAGATATTCTATACTAACTGTAAAAATGTATATATTTCCTCTTATCCAGCAGAACATTAGTTAGTAAATGTGCCCATCAGAGAATCATAGCCCATTCTATATCAGCAAAGTTATCTGCTGGGTACTTAGCACAAGCAGATGAACATAGCAGTGCAGGGGTGTGAGGCTGAAGCTTTTTGTGCTACAAAATGCAATAGAAGTCATTTTACAGCTGCAATCATCAAAGACAGTTTCTGTTGTATGGGCCTGGGCTGTCAGCTCTACCAAACAGTCTAGAGGAATCATCACAAGCTCAGAGGGACAAGGTAACTTTGCCTACCTCTGAAACTGTGGTTTCAGGGAGAGTAAATATTTCATCTGGGAGAATGAGACCACTGTGGAATCTCTCCCAGCAGAGGCTGAGAGCTTCCTTAATACAGTTTTCTCACTTTATTTCAAAACCAGTATCAACAGAGATACAGAAAATGCTTGTGGTCTGCATTTTACATTCCACATTCCCACCTTTCCCCCATATTTGCATATCCTGTGAATTGTTCTCGTCAGCCTCCATGGAAGCAAGAAGCCTAGCATATGCAAAACAGAAGTTCCACTGAAACTCCATTATCAGCTATGTATATATGCATATTTTTGTGCCTCCCCATTGCAGGGGTAACTGACTCTTAGGGGAAACTGTACAGAAAACTTTGTTTAATTCTCACAGGAAGCATGTAACTAGATACCAAAATCTCCATTCTAGCATGACTCCTAAGTGATTTGTTCAAAGTCTTACAGTAAATGAATGTCTAGCTCAAGGAACAAACTCCTGAATCCTTCATAACCTGCCTCAGAATATAATCCACTCCACCTCATTGTCTCAGTTTTCTTCTCTGAAAAACGGTCTTGATAACATACTGCATGTTTTCAACCGTAGTTTTAAAGTACAATTTATAGTGCCTGAATGCATAAACAGTCACTCTGAGGTAATAAAATTAACTCATCCATGATACCTGAAAATCTGTTCTCCACCTGTTCAATTCACTACTTGTTTTTTGTTTTATCAGTTTTTAATAATCGTCCATGTCTGTACCCCTCCATCTCCATCCATCTTCATGTTGGTTGAACTGAAAAACCCAGATTCCTCTAGCTGCAAGAACAGAGTGATCCAGAATAATATGAAGATTTCATGTTGCAATGTAATATGTTTGTAACTTAGTAAGAACATGCATTCCTTTTACGAATGTGATTATTATCTTTAAGTGTTCTTCTTTGCATTCCCTATTAATTCCTTAACTGCTATATTCTTTCACCTTTCATTAATTATACCTAAAAGTCTCTCATTTAGGCTCACGCATTGCTAAAACCTTTGCAATATTTTATCTGGAGACTCTGACTGAAAACTACCCAACTGCAGAAACAATGTAATTGATGACACAGATACTGATATGATGACATGATGACATGATACTGATATGCTGGGACATAGAATCTGGCATTGCAATGAAAATCAACTTACTTAACATGCCATACTCAGTTTAGCCACTTTCATGAAAGCAGTTGAATAATCCCTACAACTAGAATAAAAACTTCTGGAAAAGTAAAACCAACAGCCAGTCAGAAGTAATGTGAGTTAGCATGTTGGGCACATCTGCTGGAAAACAAGAGAGGGAAAAAAGTCTCTCATCTTCTATTTGTTAAGCTGTTGCTTATTGCTTCATAAACCCCTCAGTTTCAGGTGGCAGTGGAAGTAGAGGTTTGATCTAACCACAATCCTAAAATACATAGAAATCCACAGAAAAGTTAATTACATACTTATGATTAAGAATACACTGATTTTCTTGATGAGAATTACAAGAAGACATAGAGATTATGTCTTTTTCAGCCTATTGATGTCTCAGGCTTAGACAATGGAATGACTTCAAATGACTTTATAAGAACAAATGTGAAATCCTGTGTATTTTTATGCCCAACTCTATTTATCTGAGATAATACGAAACTTGAAAAACATCAAAATCCAGAGCAAAGATGTTATCAATGTCTTCCTAGTCTTGGTTGTTGTCAAAATAATAAGAGAAACTGAGTACTGTTATTTTTGCCACGTTATCTACACTAATAACTCCATTAAAGACTAGGCTAGCCTCTCAGAAACTTCTTTTACTCAATCAATGACCTCGTTTCCATGGCAGGCTAACACAAGGTGCCATTGATGATGACTTGATTTCCTTTCGCATCTGAAGTGGAAAAGGAGAAGACAGACTAAATGAAATCCCATCCATCTTAATGAAATACAATTATATTCTCCTTATTAATCATTTAAAAATCAATATGTCTCTTCTTGGCAAACCCTGCCAGAATTTGTCATTCTGTGCCAGGCCTCAATACATCTTGTCCTGTAGTGATTTTTATAAGTTCAGTCACCTGTTTCCCAGGGTAAATAACAGTGTTTCTTTGTGTTGTGATGAGAGCACAAAGAATGACACTGGCAGGGAGGCTAAAAAGGCAGAACACACACTTTAATCAGTAAAAACAAGTATTTCCTCCCTGTGAACATTTTTAACTGAGTAGTGTTCATTAAAAAAAAAAAAAAGGTCTCAATAAAAAACAAAGACCACAGGTCAATTGATACGTACAGTTTCATACAGAGCATTATTTATCTTTTCAGCAATAGTGTTATTAGTTTCTACCTTAAATAATCTTACTTATTGCATGGGATAGTAACAGTTGTATGAACTTGCTTGCAAATCTCAAGGTCTGAAAAAAAACTGAGTTGGAATTCTTCCTATACCAGTTTCTACTGGTTTACAGACTTGTAGAAAGAATATTTCTCACTGTATCAAAAAATTTCCATTTTCTCTTTAACTAGATACAATTAAACTTGAAATGTTCAGCAATTACAGAATGCATTATAATTGAAATAAAATGGAAGTACTAATTGGAAAAAGTTTGTGAGAGGCTGTCCTAGTCATTTAATGATATTACCAGCAGTGGTATTCTCAGAAAGATGTTTATATCACATAGGATAATGGAATACTTATTAAAACTTGTGTGAGGGGGAGTGAAATTTCAACCATTTTTTTTCCCCTCAAAAAAGCCCCAAAACTCATGAATAAAGTTCGAAGAAAAACAATCATCAAGAAATCATTCCATTTTGAAAACAGCTATCTTACAGATGCTCCTTCAGTCAATCATTCACATATACAGTCACTGATGTTCCCACAAAAGCGTGTCAGTACTGTGTTTCCAGTGGTTGAAAAAGGCAACTCACTGCAGCACCAGGATGAAACCTTGGTTCCACTGGCTCTGGCCGTGGTGTGGGGCAGCTGCAATCCTTGACAATCCTTACAGTCCCATTCTCCTTATATTGGTGTAGTTTGTGGGAAACCCTGAAGAGTGCATCAGCTTCTCAATGACATTTTATATTGGCAATGAAAAGTTGCAACAGGCAGGATTTCATCTCATGTATAACTGAGAAAAGAAAAAAAAAAAAAGGAGGCCAAAATAGCAGACTTTTGCCTAAAAGAAAAATAACTAAACTGGCAGGGGAAAGGAACTGACAAACCAGTCTGACAAGATTACAAAAGCACCCTCCCAACTCCTATTCACCTCTTCGAGGCTTGTGATACTACGTAGTTTGCTTTGTATAACTATGCAAAACATGCACCACTTGCAAAGTCAGAAGGGGAGATACAGTAACGTGTGTGTTACCATTTGCCACTGGTGTTGATTTCTTCTCTTTGTTCTATTAACCTCCTCTGTATGTTCCAAAATGGAGTCAAATACCTCTCAAGACAATTCAATATTTACCTGCCCAAAGTAAACAAAAGATCCCTGAAGACCTACATTTGATATGTATTGAGTTCCTAATAAATCCTGTTTGCGCATGGAAATACAGGACTTGCCAGGAAATACAGGACTTGCCAGGATAGATGACATTTCAAACCTATTTAGTCCAATATTCTGCCTTAGTAGACAACATCAAGGTGCTTCAGAGGAAGGTAAAAAAATCCAGCAATATACAGATATATAGAACTATATAATTCAATCCGTAAGGGACTTCTGGAGGGCATCTGGCCCAAACTCCACTCAAAGCAACACCCTTTTTCAGGTCATATTTGCTGTTTGCACAAAAACCATGCAGGTAAGGCCTGAGATGTGATGGGGGGGACAAGTTCTGGCGTGCCACCAGGTATACCAAGACAAGTGGTACGTGCAGGCCTGTGAGCCTTCATACTCTTCATACACACAAGGATGGTGAACTATGCAAGTGAGCATTCATATGGCACTTGCAACCACTTCTGAGACTGCTCTCAAGAGCTCTCAAGCACCTTTCTATGTTCCTTATAGTAAATAAAGTAAAATATCCGATCAAAGCGGTGTTACCACTTGGACAGCAGATGTAGTGGGCAGTAGCAAGGTACTGATACAGACACAATCCTCTGGCACACACTGCCACAAGTGGTCATGCAAAATCCAGAAACATCCTCTGCTACCTAATTTGTATCCCCTCTAAGTCTGTACTAGCTACCAATTACTTCTCACTCGATAACAGCATTTTAAAATTTTGCAATAAATAAAATAGAATAAAATAATGGGAAATTAAAGGGTTTTGTTCCCTTACAGCCTACTTGAAAGGTTTTGTTCTTGTCTCTTACTGCACATTACACAATTTGAACATCCTAATATCAATAGACAACATTTACTTTAGAGAAAACTGGCACAAACATTTCAAACAAATGTACTAAATATATATAGATTTGTTTGCCAACTCCTGTGGCCTCTTCTGTAGTCCATTTGAGTTTAAAATGGAAAGAATAAAAACCAGATAGATGTATTAGTTCTCAATTCCTGTTCTTGAAAAGGCTTTTCACCTGTGGTACACATGCGATTTTTGTTGGAATTTCTTGTTAAAACCCTAACCAGACACATCATCAAAACAAAAAGCTAATAACAGAAAGCTCGTTTTTGTAAAGTCTACTACTCTGCAGTGCTGACTGCAAAGTCAAAACAGGCTTCTTTTACCAGTGCAAGTATTTTCTCAGCTCCATAGGCTTTAGCTTAGGGTTGAAATTTTACATCTTGTTATATAGGACCTGTATTTCATGCAGAACCTTCAGCAGCTGGAATAACTCTGGTGATCAGTAATTAGGAAAATGTTAATGCATCTGCTGATAACACCATCCAGAGGTAATTGCTGTCACAGAAGAGGGGATCACAAAAGACTGATATCAGTGACCAGTATAAATACTAGCTCAAATGGCCACCTTCACAGAATTCATCCCACCTCACAGATAGATATCTGAAAGTTTAGTAGCTCAGCCAATGCAGAAAGCAATGCAATGGGCATCTCCAGAGGACAAGTCATCCCATCCTAAGATAGGAACCTGGGCACCAGGCTTGGCCTCCTGCTTAGATGCTGAACTTATGCCAGAAAATATTAGTTTGTTCTCCTTTAGGAAATACTGACAATGATTCTTCCTGCAAATTGTGAGATCATCAGAGGAGAAGATGAAGGAACAGAAAGAAACAGTTGCAGCAATTGGGATGACTACTGGTCAGCACTGGATCCTTGAAAGCAGTAGGTATTATCACAGGCTGCATTCGCTTCAGTATTTCCTGAAGTAGAAAAAAAATCAACAGCCCCTGTTTAAGCATTTGTGCAGGGAGACTCACATGGACCACGAAGCACCATTGTGGTCAAACATGTTTCAGATCGATTAGTTTAAAGAGTAGGTACTGAACAGAAACAATTGACGGAAAGGAACACCTATTTTATTATAGGAGACCAACAGTGCACTGCATGTTTAACAGAGCAGAACAAAGGCTAAGAGGTGCCGTGATTGCTGTCTATAAACGTATCAGAGGGTAAGCAGCAGGGAGGAAGAAAGCTATTCACATTGAAGGACAGCCCTGACACAAAACAAATAGGTTTAAACCAGCCACAATTACTCTGGAAATTACAAGCGTATTTCTAACCATCAGAGCAGTGAAATATTTCCTAATAGGAATAGAGGGGAACAAAACCACAATGATTTTAACTTTGGACCATGGTGTGTTTATGGATGAGATTAGCGATGATGTGATTATCCTCCATATTCAAGGACTAGTTTAATGATTAAGGAAGTCACCTCCCTTCATTCACTCCATGTATTTAGCAGTTTGCTGCCTAAATACAATAGATTCATGGTCATTTGCATTTAGGCCATTGTTGCTCTCAGTCATCTACGCAAGTTTCACCTCAACATTTAATATTTACCGAATAATAAATTATAGTTACATATTTAGATAAGAAAAAACTCCACACAGAACCTATCATTTCCTCTTTTTCATGGTGTACTCTCATACATTTCTTCACATTAAGTACTTATCTTTAAGTTTCTACAGAAACACTAATATTTGTACAAGGAGAAACTACATGGAGATGCCACTACTTCCCTCCCGGTAAGCTTTTCTGTATAGTGTTTCAAAATGACAGAACATATTTACTTTCAAAAAAAATCTTTAATTTAGTCACACTGATCTATTACGCTCTCCTTTTTTTGGCCATTTTTTCATTTTTCACAGGAAATTTACATGAAATGCCCTGCTGTCTTTCTATTATCCCTCCACACTTGTTGTCCATATTCAAAACCGGTGGGAAAAAAGTTAAAATGTTTAGGATAAAAAATAAAATCACTTTTCAAATACCAAGGAAAGGGAAAGATTAATGCACTTTGATGTTAATACTGTGAGTTTTGTAGTTTTCCTGTTTGTTTGTTTTCATCTTCCCCTACTGTCAACAGTACACCAGATTTTATAGGCAGTCTAACACAGAGCAGATGCTGATTAAAGGAAATGCACTTTTCAGTGTGACATTTAAAAAAATATCACTCTCTCTAGTCTAAATGCTATATTCCTAATGAGTTTTATTTTATTAACTGTTGTGCGAAAATACAGTGAGCTTATATTTAATTGAAACAGAAGTTTTTACAGCTAACCTGATGGACTGTGACTAGGCAGTTAAGACTGACCAGAATACTCCTGCTGTCTACCCCGAGGGCTGAAATATAAGGTGCTGGCACACATGGCTGTTCAGTCCCATGCATCCATGTGGCTGGACTAGAGTGACTGCTTCACTCCCTGGCACGTGCTGACAGTCTCCCTGCTACTGCTCCCTTCTTACCTGAATCTTATCACCTTCCTTACCTTCTGGGTTCATCAATTCCAGCTCCACAAGGCAGAAACTGGCTATTTTTAATTAAATGCGTATAAATCTTAGTTCCAACCTGAGTCATCATCTCAGCAGGCATTTGTAGATACAGTTGTATATATGGTATGCCTGTAGATAACATTATGCCTTTCATATTTACAGAAGACATAAACTGCCTCAAATGCTGGTAGCCTAAAGAGACATTGAAAATGGAAGTCAAGGAGCAGGAAAAAACTTACACGTGAGATAAAATTTAGTAGTAATGAAAAAAAATATTAATGCATGATTATTTTTATGACATTGTGAAACATGTCTGTTTACTTTGGTTTAAAATACAAATTAATTTTACCTGAGGTGCAGGTGGAAAATATAAGGGTATTTTTCATTATGCTTGAATTTTTGAAATAAGCTCCCATAATGTCACAATGTTGGGCAGACTGTTCATTGTTACAAACTTCAAAGGAACCAGAAGAACAGGTCACTTTAGGCACAATCCTGAAATGACTTAAATCAGTAAAACTGCTACTGAATTTAAGATGAACATGATCTGATTCTCCCACATGAAAAGGAGTGGCTCTTTCCCGACTTTTCTATAGTGAAACCTGATAGGCTTTTCCCGCTTTGTCATATAATTTGTACTGTGTACAGCAAGTAGTGACAAAGGATTTTTTTCTTAACACAAAATCTTTAACATCTGCATTCATAAAGCAATGAGCAAACACAGATGAAGTAATCCAGAGGTTAAATTACTGAATTTCTAAGTGTACCAATTGCTTTTGTTGAAAAACCAGGAAGCAGAGCCCCAACTTTACATATTATTTGCATCTCCAGTTAAGAACATTTGCAATACTGCACGCAGAATAAAAAGACATTCAGAATCCTTTAAAATCCAGAAACCTGTAAAATTCAAACTGCAGTTCACCTAACTTTCAAGTAATTTCCATCTTTTCGTTGCACAATTATAGTAACTCATATCTGACTTTCATCATTGCACACCAGATCAAGATGTAGCAGGCAGCTGACATGGGGTGATGGAAGCTTTTCAGTGAAATGGTATGCAAAATACTCTCACAATGAGCATACAATAAATAACTATTGGCTACAAATTAGTACCAGGCTATCATACTAAGCAGTTGGTTTAAGAACTCATTGCTTGGTAGGCCTTATTAGTGGAAAGTAACTGTTATTTCACTTAAAAAAAAAAAAAAAGAAAAGACAACAATCTAAATTTTCATCTCACTCTCACCCCTCGCACTCCTTCAACCCACAAACTCATTTTCAGAGGAAAACCTCAAGGAACAACAGGAAAATCATGTGAAACAGGTATTGGGGTAGGGAAAACAATTCAGAAGAGGGTAGAAAGGGCCATTCATTATACAAAATTCCTACAAGGGCTGGAAGACTAAACAGACCAGTCGGTAGAAGGTTGCGTAAAGATTTAACTACCAGACATGTTGTGGAGTAGAGGGATGAAAGGTGCTTAGAATAAGGCTTATAGGTCTCCCTTTCATTCTTATGTGAGGACATTTGTAATTTCCCATTGTGGTGATCCTTTCTCTTTAAGGTAAAACCCAACTAAGCAGCACGCGCACAACAGATATATGGTCTTTGGGAAGATCAGCCCAGTGCTTGAAATGGCCATCCCTTGTTCAGAAAGGAGACAGCTTTGAAGACTCAAATCAGTTATCTTTTCACCACCCCTCAGGATTCTCTTTCCTATTCCTATTCCTACAGCATTCCAGCCTTCAAACACCACCAGCACAATAACTCCAGGTGCCTCTGATCTTCCTCAAGGACCTTACCTTCTGGGACTGCAGCCGTACTACTCCACGGTAGACAGACAGACATTGGAAAGGGACAGCATGTAAAGTCAGAAATGTCTGTATTATTCACGCCATAGCTTCTGTTCAAACAGTGACAATGCCATGCTAAGGATTAACTGCTACAGACAACTCACTGAACACCTGATCAAGTGGGGCCAGGGTAGCCAGCACATGTAAAATCTTACCATCTCTCTAAAATCTTTCTGTAGTGTTTTACAATGTGTCCTTCACACAGTGACTCTAAGTACTACGCAAGAATCAGTACAGATGAGTGAAGCAACTCTGAAAGACCTGCAGGACAACTGATGCGTTAGACACATTTGCAAGTTGCCTGCTTTCAGATTGCTCCACTGTCACACAAACAAACATGCATTGTGACTGATCAATGGGGAAGAGGGGTAAGGCATGGAACAGATGCCCAGAGAATGAAATTTCCTGACACATTTTCCTGTCATTGAAAAGAAAGTTATACCTCACTCTTGGCATGGTGCTCATTTTGAAATTGGGACAGTTTCTGTTCACTGCTTTGTAGTCATTCCTAGAGCATTGTTGGATTTTTACCATGTCCTATGCAGTCAAGCCTGCCTTAGACTTGCAGCTGTATATCAAAAGGAAAACAAATGAAGACTGGTTCTCTTTAAATTATTAGCCATGCATCAACATACAACGAGCCATAGCAAGTTGTAATTCACATGGTTTTGGCCACAGCTGGCAGTTCATGATTATCAAAGGGCTTGGTCTCAACTTGTTCCATCTTCCCACCAAAAGCAGATATAACTTCTATGAAATATATTTGTTTGCCTGACATCTTCTCATTCTCCAGATCCAAAATATAACTACTACTAGCTTCTTCACTATCCTTTGGGCTCCTTGGGATCTCACCTTCTCCACACTGTTGTCAAAATTCTCTTTCTAACTGAACCCCCCAACAGGCATTTTAGCAGCTAATGTACGTGATTACAGCCACTGCAACTGCTGTCAACTCTCATCACGGCTGGCCTTCGCGAACGAAGATTTGGGAAGGGCTCTACCCACGTTTGTTGCAAGCGCGTTGAGTCAACTCTACAATTAAAGGAAATCTAACTTTTCTTTGTCTGAGGTTTCTGTTTTCTGAAGTTCCCTGGCAGGAAGGATGAGCACCACCAAAAAAACCATAACCACACAGGACATTAACAAGAGATAATAGCAGTTTGGGGGACAAATCCTGCAGCTCAGTACATGAAAAGACGGATCTCATTTAGTTTAGATGTTTGCATATGGGGAACAAAAGGCACTACCCACAGAAAGCTAGCAGAAGATAGAAGAAACCTTGTCTCAGGAGTCTCTCTAGATTTTTTGGATGTCCAAGTGACATAACATTGTCATAGCTTCTGCCTACAACAGCAGAGGGACAAGGGTTTATCCGACTGTGATTTCTTTTTGTCAGATATCCTCCATCTTGCTAGAGAGGAAGGTGCTACAGATAGACACATAAGACACCTGGTAAGCTGGTTTTGACAAAGAAAAGATTATGCACTGTTCAGCTAGAAAAAATCAGGTTTCCTACAATCCAGGGGAATAAATCTATATTCAAGCTATTATTGCCTAGCATGTAAGGAATTATTTCTAAATTTCTATATCCTGGACAAGGGCAATTAAAATATCAGATCCAGGCAAAATCTGGGTTGTGAATACAGTCTGCTCAGACTATGCCTAAGTTCTAGATATGTGATGACCCCTGTATTCCTCTTTCATATATCTCATCTCTCTATATACTTCGAGGGACCAAAGAAAGTACAATGTCAGGCTGCAGGGATAGTATGTACCTTGCTGCCCTGGGAGAACTTGTGGACCACATGCTGACTAACAAGGAGACTAGGGTAAAATACTTCAATAGACCTTCATAAAAATAAATTCAGCAGCTTTACTCAAAATACTCACAAAGAGACTATTTGGTGCAAAAAATTTTGTTATCAGGGCTAATTATTGACTTCAAGACAAGTCCTTCGGCCTGGATATTTCCCTACTTCTAGGCTGTCATTTCTTAGACTCATGCTAATCCCATACACATATCCTTAGTTTATGTAAATAACTGCAGCACTGTTAATGTAGGCAAAGCTGTGTCAACTTAGACCAGCTGAGGATAAGACTGAAGCTCTGTATGATGTAAGACAGACAGGAGGAAGTAAAAGAAGGAAATACCCTTAACCACAAAACAATCAAAATAGTGCAAATCATTACAGTTCATACCTAAGCTTGTAGTCAAAATAAATGGCATCATACTGGATTTACAATGGGAATTTACAGGGAAAGGAGGCAGGCACCATCATTTTATTCCAGCTTTGTGCTCACAGTTTATAACACAGCAAAACTGGAGAAAAGATAAAGCAAGACACTAATGGAAACTAAAGTTTATGCAATTAATTTCTTCCCAAATTGCTCCTTAGTTATTAAAAACACACCTCTCTGCAGCCTCTGGTTCTAGTTGTACAAACACAGTACATTCTTTTAGACTGGGGAAATCACACATATATAATTCTTCATTTGTGTTTGTGTCTGAGTCTCCAAGACTTTAAATACTGCAATCCAATTCCAACAAAGTCTGCCAGAAAGAATACAGGCTTGGATGTATTAGAGAACTGCATGTAATGAATTCAAATAAATGGATAGGAAAAGAGATCTAATAGGTGCCTCGACTAAGGTAAAGATGGCAACATTAGCAACCACTGTTAGCTACCAGAGTCCACACAGGACCTAATCACAGATTTCACAAAATCATTACTCATAGAACAATATCCTAATTCTTTTCCTCTTATCTAGAGTGGATATCTTTTCCTCACCTGCTTCATAGAAATTTGTAATATTTCAAAATTTTGGTAGCAGAGAGGAAAGAGGACTTCAAAGCCCAAGTCATGTTCAGACTCATACTTTTCGGATAGATGTTATCTTTCTAACACACCATCTCCAGACTGGTAGGTGTGAAAAACCTCAAATTTTTAATTGTTTACAATCTAGATACAGCAGTCCAGACTGGGGATTTCTGCAGTCACAAAGACAAATAGCTAAAAAGTTCCTTAGCTTTTGCTATTGTGAAAATGGCAAGACTCAGCACATGCTGAAACAAAACCAATTGTGATGTATTGTAGGACTATGGAACTGATTTTCAGCTGCACCAGAAACAAGACTGAGATGAAACACTTTCACATAAAGTTTTGGGAAAACAGTGGAAATTTTATCATTCACTTATGCTCCATTTCACATGTGTACAACACTTCAGAGTATGTCATTCTTGTGCTTGTATCTTGGGATACTCTCTTGATACAGCTATTTGATTCTTATTTTCTTATTACAGATTAATAACAAGGAAATGTTAAGTAAAATTTGGTGGTTGGAAATGTAGTAAAGATTTTGGTCATGTTTCCTTGAAATCCACTATAAAAGGAAAAAGTAAAGCTATACCACATGAACAAAACCAAATCCAAAACATTTCCCCCAGAACCAGACATCTTTCACAGTGTGACGTATCACACAGTAATACACTACAGTAATATAGACTTAAACTGAACCAAGAGGACTGAAAAGTAGTATTTATATTTCTTTTCAATGGTTGAAGGACCAAAGAGTCTGTGATTGAAAGCAGTGCTAAGAACACTGTTTGCTTTCCTAAGAATTGATCTTCTATTGTTTGCTTAGTCCAGCTTTGGTTTAACATGTAACACCTTGTGTTAAAGTCTTCCTCAGTCATGGATTATCACTATCAGAGTGATTCAAAAGCTCTAACACAAGTGAGTTTATTGTTTTCAATATTTTCATTTAAGTGCTTTAATCAATATCTGCCAAGACAATTAAAGGGCTCAAATAGTTTCTGAGAGGAATTTTTCCCTTGGAATTGATCTCTTTTTTTATTATTATTATTTTTTATTTATTCCTCTATTTATTTTATTTTATTTTTAATGCTACAAAAAAAAAAAAGTTAACACCATTTCCCCAAATTCATCCACTATTCTGATTCTTGTTTTATAAAGGAAATGAAATTTGTCATGCTGCTATACATCATTTGCACTGCAGTACAATGTCCCATCTGTGTGTCAAGTACAAAACAAAAGCATTTTGTGAAAAATTGCTAAAGTAGTAATGATTTTTGTCCTCAACTCTTTGTTTTGCCTTTCAATAAAGAAGGCGACATGTGCCACAAATGATATATTATTGTTTAAGTACAACCCTAGTAATACAGTGCATAACCAAAACCATGTTTCACAGCAGAGAAACTATAGTTTACTGCCCCTATGGCTCTGATGAGAATATAATGTTCTACAGTTTATAAATGCTTTGAGGTCAACACATGATTTACTTCAGCTTGTTCATCCAATGAGCAGGAGGTCCAAAAATATATCAAGCTATTAGACAGCCCACTGGAAGCTTGGCGGAGGCTCCCAGTGATGGAAAGCGTGCCATGGAAGCCTCTCTGTCAACTGGAGATGAGATAATTAGATCCAGGTAATACATTGGAGCCCCATCAGGGAACAGGACAGCAAACATGTCATCTTTATGATTTTTTCTCATCCTCCCCAGCAACACTGGCCTGAGATAGTAAAAAGTGTGAAGGATTCATCAGTTCCCAGCAAAAGCACAGCAGCAGGATAATCAAACTATCATCTCTCCATCATCCTCATTATCCAGAGACCTAGTGTTCTGTATAAACATCAAAACAACATCAACAATAGATTGAGAAGCCATGCTAGTTAGCTCTAGCTTTTGTTTTATATTCCATGGTAATGTCACACAACACTGGAATCTTGTAATATCCAAAAAAAAGTTCGAGAGCCTATATTTAATATCTCATGCAAAAGTCTGCTAATTAGAGAGCTGAGCTTCAACCTGATGACTTAATGTTCCCAAACTGCTGGTGGATCAGAACATGTATGAATGCTGGGGTAACATAGTGATTTTATACAGGATGTTCATCTAAAACCATAACACCCTGGCCTTTTCTCTCACACACATTGCTACATGCACTTTTTTTTTGGAAGATCCAGCTGTATTTGAAGTTGGATTGAAAGTGATGAGTTGCTATAAAGAGGATCCAAGTGCATTAGAGGAACACTCCCTTTGCATGAGAAGGGTAATTGAAAAACACCCATACATATGTTAGTGCAAAAAAAATGCATTTCAGACTCAAATCAACAACTTAGAAGATGCTTATGCTTTCCTTAGACTCATATGCACCCCTAAAAACTAGAACAAAAAAGAATTTAGAAAAATTGTGGTCAGAAAAAAAAAAATTTTTAAATGTAGACAGTTTACACAAAATACATAATGTTTTCCGTTTTCCAGGCTTTTTTCGTAGAAAAAGCAAAAGGATAATTTCAATCATGACTGATCCTATGTTAAAAATTTGGTCTTCTTTGTGCTCACTGATTATTACTAACACCTAACTTTATTTATATAATTAAATAAATATATACACACTATATATATATACAGTAAAATTCCTTTTCCCAAAACATATAGATAACTTATGCTCCATTTCCTTTACTGGTAGCTGATATTTAAAAAAATCTTTCTTCTCCTTTCCTCTTTCTTTCATTCACACATTGCACATAGGTAAATGATGTAGCTTACAGGGGAAAAAAGGAAAAGAAGAATCTCTTAACTCAGCTACAGAAGTCTTCTTAAGTCTCACTGCTAACAGAGACACAGACCCTCCTTGGAGAAACTGGCGGACTACCTTCATATTCTTTATCCACATGTGCACTGTCTTCTTTTACTTTTCCTGAATATGTATACGTTCTGTCAACACATCAGGAAAAGAAAACAAGAGGTGGCTCTTGAATGTTGGGAATGGATTAACGCCATTTCACACTTCAGTCTTAAACAATCTTAAAACCTGAAGCCATGAAAATCCAGAAACATCATGATCTAGTGTACAGCTTAATGCTCAAGAAGTTTAAATGAAATTTCTAATTAAACTATTTAAATAAATACATGCATGCCTCAGAAAACATTTACTGCCATGGCACACACCCATCATTGCTTTTAGTTCTTTTCTCAGAAAATATTCAGAAAACCCCCCTTAATGGAAAGAAATTAATATTGCAAGCATGAAGTAAATTCCAATGAGAATCACAAAACTCAGAACTCACCACTACTTCTAAAAAAACAGACTGAATAAAACATTCTGAAAGTAGAATGCCAGAGAAAAATGTATTTTTTCCAATTGCCATCCAAGTAAAATTGATTTTTCTATTCTTCCCCTTCATAAGTATGACAGTGAGTATCTTCATGGAGCTCCAGGAACCTAAGAGAGCAGTTCTGGCAATTGTCTTTGATGAGACCAAAAGTGAGTAAATTTAAGCTACTGAAAACACTAAAAGAGGAAAAATTCATGTCTAGCAGAGAAAGTACTAAGATTAAAATGAAAAAGCATGGGTAGCCTAGATAAAATCAATACAGCTTTTCCCAAGGTGTAATGTTTATAAACATTACTTTGGCTCTTCCTTGACCACAATATATACAGAATATAAAATGGCATTTTTATGACTCATAATCCCAGTCTTTACCTCCATGAAGTTGCTCACAAAGACTGAGAAGCTGAATGGATTTAAGACTGGAACTATAATGACAAATCATACTCTTGCATCACACAGTTAGGGAGGCACATAGCATTTAGGATTCACATCTATAAAAAGGAAAAACTTATGGCAAAGTCACAAAATACTGTTACAGTTATAAGATCCAAATTTAAATTCTGCAGTAGTAGTCATGAAGAAAGCTTTGGAATATAGCTCTCAGCTACATGGGACACTGGGAAAATTATAGAAATTGCATGTTTAAGACCTTCCTAGGCATGAAAAAAAAATGTAAAAAGTGTGTATATGCTAAGAGTATGCATGAAATTGCAGGTTGAACAGCACAAGCCTTAAGATTGGGCTTCATTTACCTGTGATAATGGGAAAAGAATACTAATATTATTTTTTTCCTTTTTCCTTTCTTATTTGCTACTATAAAGTACAATGTTTGTCTCAAGTAGCCTAGAATCAGGAAAAGGAAATCATCCCGGCAGACAAAACAGATTTGCAGGAAAGACATAAGAAAACTCAGTTAGAACCACTTATGAACAATAGCCATGCAGGAAAACAAGACTTCAACAGGAGAAACTGACTGATCTTATGACTTAAATCAAAGAAGAGAAAGATATCTAAGAATTTACTAGCAATAAACTCTGGAGTACATGCCAACTTTTACAAATGCAAAACAATGACATAGTGAAGGGGGGGGGGAAAGCTAAACTGAAGCTAGAAGACTAACAAAGCAGAAATAAGACTTAAGGCAGCTGCATAGTAAAAAAGCAACTGGTTTAGGACAAGAGGAAGGAAATAGCTCCTGGAGGCATAGGAACAAATACACAAATCAACACAGGAAGTAAAAAGACTTTAAAAACAGGCAGAGATTCAACATGTTAATGAAGTGCATGATGACTGGATGGTAGAAGCAGAAAAATAGTATGATCAGAAGAAATTTGGATAACCTGAGACCATACTACAGAGAAGAAATATATTCATAGTTAATATGACATACCATAAAATCCCCCACTTTTTTTTTAATGATTCCAAGTTGAAAAAAGAAAGAAGTCAAAACCCAGTTTGATTCAGCCTCCTAAATTTTTTTAATGATTTCTAATAACTAGTTACTTGGAATTTCCATCTGAACACTTTACAACATTTTTAATGCCAGTACGACTGAGGAGACAGGTACAGCCCACCTTGTTGGACCATGGTCCTACATGGGACTTTTTGTCTTCAAACTCAACAAAAACAGGACTGATGAAACACTGAGAATCAGCCAGGGAGGCTTTCTATGATCCTATGAAATAAACTTTCCATTTACTTCAATGAGCAGGGTCATACAGACTCTGCTCCCCGTTGGAATGAACAGTGACAGGTCTTCAGCCAGTGGGAGCATTCTCTACAAGAGTTGTGTTCACTCTAGAAGTCTCTCATAGAAGTTCAACAATATTTAATTTCCTAACAACAGTTTGTGGCACTATGTGCTTTATGTAGTACTTGACTTCATTTCTTTTTTAAAAAGCTGTAATGAATTTACCAGCAATTCTTTACATCGTAACTTCATTTTAAAGCTTTTCAGGAAACTTCTGATCCAATTTCACCACTCCTCCCATCTCCCCCCCCCCCAAAAAAATACACCAAACCAAACCAAACAAACAAACAAAAAAAAAACAAAAAAACCCAAACTGCTAACCCACCCAAAAGAATAGCCAAACAAAAAGAACCTTCACTTGGGTTTGTGACTGAGTTCAGATTAGCATAGTGTTTTTGATGTGGTGTATACCATCCTCTGTGAAACTATCTCAGCTAAGTGTGAAAAACTGCCTATGTCAAAACTAGTCGAGGGAAAAAAAAGATTAAAATATCAGGAGATGATATCCTATAAATGGCAGGGATTGTGTTGTTGGTATTCTTTTGCAAAGATTAGTATGGGGAAAAATACTTCAGAATAAAAATGAGCACTTAGAAATTAGAATACTGTCAAGTAAGATATCTGTGAATCAGGCTGCAAAAAATTAAGTGGATGAGTTATACTGTCAGTCTCCAGAGATGTACAGTATTAGTACAGGAATCTATACAAAAGTTATCTACTGCATGCAGAACCAATAATGTCATGAATGATCATTAATCTGCTAAACAGTAGGAAAGATTCCCTCAAAATAACAGATTTCATTTTTGAAAGAATAATGATACTAGAAGAAATCAAAGAAATAAGTGGATCACATTTATCTTATGCAATAATATTCTTTTAATGATAACAACTGAATCTTACAGTGTACTACATATAAATTTCATACAGGCTACCTTCAAGCACTCAGTAGATCAATTTAATTAAACCATAATTTCTCAAAATCATAGAATAAATTTTATTCAGTGCCATTATCATAGATTAATACAGATGCATTTTTGAAGTGAAGTATACAGACTGTAGAGTACATCTTCCTATAAATGTAGAGACAACTCAGTAAAAAATATTAATTTATTACCTTTGTCTTTCTTGATGCAATAAAGTGTAATAATAAGTGTACTTTTACACTGACATCTAGCAATGAGAGGGTCAAGTCAGTGCAATAAAGCTGGCAGACTAGTACAAGTGTCTGTGCTTGTGTTATAAATATTAGATAGCAGACATTTCACGAGTGAGACTGTGAAGGAATATTCCAGAAAAAGAACGCAGATTTACCATGAAAATCAGAAAACCGAAACAGCAGTATGGGTTCAAATACCCATGAGTGTAAAGAGTAGAACCTAAATCAGGGAGGTGTCAACACTTGCTAATTTAATGTGGTTCAGGATACAGACAAGAAACAAGTAACATGCATATACAAAGTGCCTTAAAACATATATTTTTATCAAAACCTATAATGTTTATTACAAGATAGTTATGAACCATTTTTAAGTGCTCACATAAAACAATGTAGATTAGACACTTGATTAGTTTGCTGCAATTATTTGAACTCCCTCCAGCCCCCCTAAGAACATTTGGTATGTGAGTATATACTTTATGAAACATCTGAAAGAAGATTATAAATAACATGGCAAGATGGAAAGAATACAAAGATAAAACTAAGCTTTTGGATCATGCCTTTTTTGTTGTTGCAGCTTACTAAACTAAATGCTATTGGATCAGAGTTCTTGTGCCTCTGAATCATCTGGTACTAGCCATTAATAGATAGATTACCAAGTCAATGGTCTTAAGGTTGGCCCTAACTATGAGATAGTGTGGCATATACAAACAAGACAATCTCCAAAAGAAGATCTCCTCTCCAATCTGCACCCTAAAAAGATGTCACTCCTTTTCCCTAGTAGAAACTGTTTTTTGGCTGGACTAGCAGAGACTTATCCGACTGTTGTCTTTGTCATAGACCTTCATTGAAAATGTATGTTGCCCAAAGACAACATCTGTCAATTCTCTCTAATAACCACAAATATTTAAGCTATACATTCAAAGTCTTTTTCATATGTTATATAGTGCTACCAGCATCTCCCAACACAACTGTAACTTGGTACGTGGCAAAAGAGAAGGTAAGGTATTTGCTTATGATCAGACTGCTAAATTGTGACCAGAGACAATGCACAAGTTTTCCCTTTTGAGTGACGTGGAGCATTTGCCCACATTTAATTTAACTTATACAGATCAAGTGTTACGGTGCATTCCAAATGCAGTCTACTGCTGAATACAAATATGTGGCAGTAACTCACTGCAAACTTTGCAGACATCTACATCAAAAAGGAGCAGATGTATGGGTGCTTTCTCATCAAGAAGATCAGGCACCTTGATCAAGCATCCAGGTAATGCTCAGCAGTACATGCCAGGTACAGACACCCACCACATTTATGCTGCAGGGTCAAATTCCCTTTGTAGACACAAGATCACACCAGCATACAAAGGAAGGAAGCCATTGCCTCTTCGTCAGTTCTCACACTGTGGTCACCTCCCAGTCCATCAAACAGCTGTGAACACAAATGTGCCAGAAACAGTACCCATTGTTGCTGTAAGTCTGCTAATTCCCTATGCTCTGTTTAATTACGTGAACTGCTCAGGACACTAATCAACACATCACACCATGATGATGCAGTTATAAATGTAATTATGAAAGCAACATGAATAATTTCATTAATGACTACATTTCAAGCTGTCTCATTCTCTCCACTTCCTTTGTTGGCACCATACTATGGGTCTGTTTGGAACTTCTGGGAATTAGGCCACATAAATATGACATGTTTCTACTAAAAAGCACAATCCTGCAGATTGGAATCAAGGAAAAAGTAACTTTGATGTCTGTTGGGAGTTTTGCCAGAATTATGACTGCAGTATTCAGGCCACTGTATGCCAAGGATTCTGAAAATTAATGCTTCCTTGCAGAAAATAATGTTTGATTTTAAAATCCAATTCCAGTACCTAGTGGCAGGAAGCAAGTCTGTCAGTGGCCCTATAAGTGTCAGTAACTGTCCATTTTTCTTTCTGTGCTTGCTCTTTGGAATCCAGCAGTACTTGGAAGGCTACAGCAGGGAGAACAGTCACACCTGCTTTACAAATAAGAAAAAGTCCCAGTCCCAGACAACATATAAATTAGGATTATGGAAGGAAAAGACAGAAGGTAAGGAGTTAAGAGGACAAACTGATTTTACAGTGGATCAGCTTTTAAAAAATGCCTTCCTGCTGCCTCCTGTCCTTACCTAAACCAGCTTTTCCTTCTCCCTTCTTCCCTCCTGTCTGCTCTCTATTCTTCTCAGGCTGAGACCAAGAGGTTTCCACAGCCCTTTGCAGGGAAAACTGAGCCAGGTGCCCACCCTCCAAGTCAGCTACTGTGTTTACAGTAAGCTAATCCTCTGTAATCTTGATACCAGTTTTAGAGTAGATGGGACAAGTGAAGGCAAACAAAAGTTCACTAGAGCAAGTGGTCTTAAATTATCATAATGACTCAGGAGGTAAGCACAGACTTACCATTGATATTATGCCAGGTGATGTATGCAGTCCTCAGGCTGCCAGCTGTGCATGTCATACAGCATGCTGAACACCCAGGCCACGTCTACAATGCCAAGTGAAGAGCAAAAGTGATTCCGAGCATCCCAGGCTTCATGGCCTGTCCCATTTCCCATCTTCACTGCTCTAAAACTGAGTTTGCTTCTAGACCCCAGCATGTTTCTACATGTTAACAATGCAGGTGGTTTGGAGTGTGATTGGCCACGTGAATGCAGCCAACATCTTACAGGACAACAGTGATGGACATTTAGCACCTGATTGATTCAAGTCCTGAGAAGCCCAATTGTAAGACTGACTGAGTGGTTTCAAATCCTGCAGAGATACAGTTAAACAATAACATGTCAAAATGTTCCCAAAAAAGTACTGCTTCTATTTTCAACTGATGGATTTTGTGGAGCTAAAAAATAGGGTGAAGTTTCTTTATTAGCTTCGTATATTGTACTTTAATGTGCTCATACTATAGGAACTATAAATTTCCTAATTTAAGTAAAATTTTCTTAATTTAAGTTAAAATAAATATATTATTCAGATGAACAAAGAAAACCTGTGAGAAAAGAAAAAAGAGCATGTTTTGTTTGATTCAGGCTATTGCTATGAGTTGTATAAAGTTATTAACAAAAATTTTATCCAGAGATCCCGCATGGGAAGTACACAGAAGCTGGCTTCTGAAATAAGAAAACATACTAAGCTCATGGAAATTTTAAAGCCTCCTCCTTGACAATTTTCTATATTACGAATGACCTTAAAACAGGAAGCCTGAATTACACATATAGCTGGGGGATAAGATTGAGACGGATCCTACAGAAGCATAAACTTACAACTAAATTAAAACAAACACATCATTAAAAGTATGTAAACAGTCTAATTCATTGAAGTACTTCTTTTCTGGAAGGCAGCTTCAGTCTGGAGGACAGAGACGGTGAGATTAGCTTCCTGCACGTTGCCAAGTTGAAAGAAAAAAAAAAGAGAAAACAGTTATAATTGCATTTTCTAATGAAATATATGATTTCAGAATCATATAGGGAATTCAGACTATATGAACGTGACTCTCACTTCTTATAGCTACACTTATGTGTTGTTTAGCTTTTACATTACAAATCTTATTTTTATGATTTCTAAGTAGGCATAAAATTCCACAATATGACAAAGGGTGTCAGTATAAGTTCTCATAAGTACACTACTATTTTTTTCTCTTTGTAAATTTTAAAATGCTTTTAAAGAAAGTTAGACTATGATTAAGTGGAAGGAAGGCAACAATTAAGTTTTTCAATCCCAAGTGTTTTCTGCTCCTGTGTAATGAATAAAGAATTTATGGGTCTGATTCTCTGCTTTGTGCTAGTGAAACTGCAATGATTTCAGTGGAGTTATACTGAGTTACAGCCACAGTAAAAGGACAGTAAGGATGTATTGCACTAAATAAACTTAATACACAATATACAATCACACTGTATTCAGTTTTAAAGAAAAACAACATAGAAGAAAAAAAAAAGAAAAAAAAAGAAGAAAAAAAATCCAAGTGAACAGCCATGAGAATTCTGTAATAAAGTTGAGGAAACAGATACTAATCTGAAATTTTGCATTTCCTTGACATTCAAGAAGAGCTCCACTGAAGCAACTCAGACTATATATAGAAAAAGGGCATGTGATATCTCTGCTGCCTTTGTGCTTCTAAGTCAAACTTTGCAAAACATGGAAGATTATATGCAGAATGAAAGAAAGAACGTAGAACCATCTTGTACTGAAACAGAAGTAAGCAGATTCTGTAAAAACTTATATGAGTCTCCCTAATACTTCTTAAGTTCTGTGCTTAATAAAGACTTTTCTAGTAAGATCTACCATAATGTGAAGGGAAAAGTGAAATTTCTGAAAAGTTCATGTGTGGAATTTTTGTTTTATATTGGTCTGTTTTTTCGGAGTTTTTTTTAATATGACAAACATGAAAACATCAACTTATTTTCCTCATTTATGTTCTGATCAATGTCAGGTATCATTTTTACATGTTATATTCATAAAGATGTTTTTAATTTAACTTTACAAACTAGCAGACACCATATTAGGTTTTAAAAACCATAGTCCTTTTCTTAATTTCACTCTCATATATGTGACAGCTGGGGAAGAGCTCAAGTAATTTCAACGGGACAACATTTTCAGTGGAAGAAATACAGAACCAGTGATGTGTACAGAGCAGCCTCATTTTTTATCTGACTACAAAGACGTGGATATAAGGATTCTCAAAATGCATTATTTTAAATTTGGAAAAATCACAATGACAATGCAGACCATTTCAGTCATAACTAAAAAATTACTTATTAGAACAGCTCTAATAAATCAGTGACATTTTAAACCAAACCTATTTGTATTTAAGATAATAACTAACATTAAAGCCCTCCATTGAAAACTGGAAATTGAACTGCTCAAAACATGTTGAGCTCACAGAGTTTGCTTTTTAGATGAAGGTATCAGCCAGTAATGTCATCCCATTGAGAAGTCTTCCCTGAAAACTTTGATCCAATCATATAATTTCCCTGAAACTTTTAGAAAGAGAATATCTGAATTCAAACAGCCTCAGCTCCCTTCCAGAATTTGTAACCAGCAATGAGGCACTTGAATAAATCCAGTTTTACGGAATATGCATCAAAATTGCAATGCCAAAAATTTGGCTTGCTGAACATAATGCCCCTGTTACAACGAGCCCTTTTTCCTCTTCGAGTTGTGGCCCCTTTCATGCTTAAACCAAGAGCAGGAGATCAGCATAAATACGGAGAGTGTTTTGTTGTTAACCGCAGAAAATATTGAGCACTAAAAATAATAGATACATTGTTTAGATTCTCCAGAGGAGCTCCCCAGCTCTCATTGCAGCTTTTGAAACTCTAGTCTGTAGTGTGGAAATAATGAAGTTTAATATGCTTTTATAGAAGCTCCTGGTCACCTTCTGCTGAACAGATACTGTAAAACTACATACTTGAACATTTCCCTAGTGTCAAAATAAATAAACAAAAAATTTAAATTTGCTTCTAAGATGAGTACAGCCCTTTAAATAAGTTTTCCACCTATATTTTGGTATACATGATACCTCCCTCACAAGAATACTTACAGAATTGAAAGATTTTAACATATATATGCAAATAAGTTCACACAAAAATTTGGCCAAGGGATGACTGTCCTAAAACCTCTTCACAAAAGTCTTTTTGCCAACCTGGGGTAATAACAATGTCCTGTGAGGAATGTGATCTATCACAAACTGCAAGTAAATAAGTAGATGAAAACACATACAAAACACCTTGCAAAACAATCACAGGCTTTAAAATATGTTTCCATGAGGTTTTTCTGATGAATTTCTAACTAAGATTAATTTTAAATGTCTTCTCTCCCCTCTAAAAAAAAAAAAAAAGAGGTTGAATTCACCAGATGCATTATTTACCACATCTGTCACCTTGCTGTCAACTCCTAACACTTTTTTCCCCACTGCTAACAAAAAGTTCAAAGGGGGAAGATCATCTGATTTTTCTTGACAATTCCTCTCCTATTTCCCAATCTGCAAGCATATATATTTGACATATTTAGCTCTGGTTGGTTTGTTTCAGGTCTGATACTTTTCAGAAGCTTACTGTATGTGTGTTACCATATATGTCTCAATATGTATTTTTTAAAAAAAAAGGAAAGAAAGGGGGAAAAAATCATTCTGTTTCAAATAATGAGCATGTGCACCTTTTTGCCTCAGGCCTTCATACACAATTTAGCCAGAAAGCCAGGGCAGATCATGATTTAGCATTTGACATCTCTTGCCTTCAGGCCAGGGGAGACTAATACAGATTTCTGACTCTGAGCACACCACGGAAGAAAAAAAAGTGAGAGAGAGAGGCCTTTTATTGACTAAATGATAAAGAGGTTTGTAATGATAAATAACAGTCATTTTATTGTGGAATTCCCAAGAAAAGATGCATTCTGCAGTGTCTGAAGAAGCCTAAAAGCCGAAGCTGGTTCCCTGTGGATCCAAACCTGTTAAGCTCCAATCTTTCTAAGCAGAAATAGAGGTCACAAATTGCATAGGACCTGCACTATTAAAACTGTATAAGCATGATACATAATCACTGCTGCATCCAGGGCAGTTAGCACTAAGAGGATTAGCTGAAGGCTGCTTCTGGGTTTCTCTCCCTCAGCCTGCATCTGAAACAAGCCCGGTACACACCCAGACTGCTTGAGAATTTTCTGCCAGCTTTGATCGATAGTTTAATTGTAAACTTTGGGAGCAATAATGGATAATTCAGCTTGAACCGTCCATTATAAGCGCTGTTGCAGAGGATGGAGCTTTCAAAATTAAACAAGAGTTGTATAATATTATTACATTTGTACTGCTCACCTACAGTTAAATTCCATTTACAAATACTGTCTTGACAATGTATGGAGTTCAATAAACATAGGCCCAGGTGGGTTGAGTGGGGAAACGAAAGAGGAAAGAAGCTGAAGCCAATTATTTGCCATCTATTCCAGAAAGATTTTTATTTTAACCTCATAGATTAAAACACATACAAATGGAAACAGGGAGATGAGACAAAGATAGATTCAAGCACAGATGTAAGTTGTGTTTTGACTGCATCACCATGATGGAAATGTACCTAAATGTCTTGGAAGGACCATGGTATGACAGTACCAGTGAAAAAATATCCCAGGAAAGTGATA
The DNA here is from genome assembly GCF_025592945.1 of Manacus candei. Lineage (NCBI taxonomy): Eukaryota > Metazoa > Chordata > Aves > Passeriformes > Pipridae > Manacus > Manacus candei. The sequence continues at coordinate 14,866,530 of NW_026138097.1, forward strand.
AATGTGCATTGCTCAGACCATGTAGTCTATGTTGGCATAATCAAATTTTTAACAGTACCTGCACCAGTTGGTTGAGCTAGACTGGACGTATTCATGCTATCATATAGGTTATTTTCTAAATCACAAGAAAACATAGCAGCATTCACCCTGTCTTGAAGATGACCAGACAAAACAGTCAAGAATTTAGCTATCAAGATTTCTGGTAGACACACTTTACAGTATTACACATGCAAACACTTCCATCCAATTCTAAAATGAGTAGTGAGGAAGAGAAACCTGTAAAAACATGGATTTTGGAGAAAAAAAAAAACAGCAGTTGTGAAGGCATAAACTCAATTCTGTTTACAGAATCAAGCATTTTTCTAGTTTTATTATGTATCTTTAATAAATTAGTTGCAGGAATAAAATTTGCTTAAAAATGACAATACAAGGTTAGAAAAGTAGCTTGTGCTACCAGCTTTACCATGAATTTAGGAACTCCAGTCAAATTTACTCCATATCTTAGAAAGCCATTACCCACTCCACAACTAACTTGAATTAAATGAACTCTGTAATTATAACAAGACCTGTGAGTTAGGAAAGTGACAAACTCACAGAGAGCCTTCCCACTCCTTACAAAGGCCATTGACATCCATCACAATCTCCATGAAGTTTATCTTAGTTTTCACAGTCAATCTCTCTTTTTTTATGCTAGTGGCTAGGATTCAAGGCCAAAAATATTTTGCCCTGGCTTTCCTTGTTTTTGAGAAGGTGATATCCATATTTAACCGTGTACTATAAACAAAAGTCAGCTAAAGCTCTTCCTACATGCTTTCTTATGCCTGGCTAGTATGCAGTTAAATGCACAGTATTCCTACTGCCTTTCTTATTACTCAGTTAGAACACCTGAGACAAAGCAGTTCAGCATCAAGAAAAGGAGCAGAAAAGGAAAGGATTTTTTGTTTGCTTGCAAACCCAAAGCTCCACTTAAAAAATTAAGCAAGTAGAAAACAAACTGCACAATTCAACCAGGAAGTTACTAGACTCGCCAGATGAAGCCAGGTAGCATAAATCTCTGCAGCAGAACAGCACCTGCACCAGAGTTTGCAAATGCAGTCTGAATTCTATGCCTCTATTAGTGAAGAGAGAATCAAACTGACATCCGCCATCAGAAATAGTGTGGCCAGTAGGACCAGGGAAGTGATTTTTCTGTACTCACCACTGGTGAGGGCACATCTCAAATCCTGTCTTTAGTGTTGGGCCCCTCTCTACAAGAAAAACTTTGAGGTGTTGGAGCATGTCCAGAGAAGGGAACAGAGCTGGTGAAGAGTCAGGAGTGCAAGTTTGATGAGGAGCAGCTGAGGGAGCTGGGATTGTTTAGCCTGGAGAAAAGGAGTCTCAAGGTGGACATCATCAGTCTCCACAACTCCCTGAAAGGAGGCTGTAGCCAGGTGAGGATTGCTCTCTTCTCCCAAGTTACAAGTGATAGAATAAGAGAAAATGAACCCAAGTTGAATCTGGAGGATTTAGATTGAACATTAGGAAAAAAATCTTCACTCAAAGGGTTGTCAGGCATTGGAACAAGCTGCCCAGGGAAGTGGTGAAATCACCATTGCTGGAAGTGTTAAAAAAACATGTAATGTGGCATTTTTTTTGCCAAATCTTTAACCTGATTAGGCAAATATTAGGAGAGCATTACAGAATCAGTTATCAACTACAAGTAAAACCAGCTTATGAGTAATTCTGCTTGGTAAAGCAGGCTTCAGGTTTAAAAATGTGAATGGACTGAAGCTGGCAACATAGGGCTGTTTTTTTTCGGGATACTGAGACTAAAAGAGAGATAGAAGACAAATCAAACAAGTCTAACATGTCTTTCAGCTTTCGTGGCTCCCTCATATAAAAAGAAATTCTAAGGCAAATTTTAAGGCAAAATTCTGTATGTGAAAATAAGGTGGAATTTGTGCTTGGCCTAGTTACCATAGTGATTGACAGAGTTGAATCTATCAAATTGTCTTTTGTGGTCACCTGTGCTCAGCAATCAAGGATAAGTTATTAGTATCCCTCAGAATTGAGACAATGTTATCCCATCTAGTGATTTAATAAATGATGGAGATTTTCTCCTTCTTTTCCTGAGAAACAGATTAAGGACAATGTATAATATTTGGAGGGAAAAAAGTATGTTAAAAAGTAAGCTATGTATGTAAAGCAAATTCCTTTTGGTTTTGTAAGCAACAGTTCGATCTTCAGGAATCATTTGCTTTACTTAAAACGGATATACCAAAAATCACACAACCTAACTGCAATATCATGATTCACTTTAATGTCTATCTCCCGCTTTTCCATTTCCCACAGGCACCCATGACTCTTAAGACTGTCTGTCCTGTTTCCCTCCTTTTTTAACTTGTGTACCAAACACCTGAAATTTATTTCTATCAGAAAGCTCAACTAAGCTGTAACAAAAAGACATGCATCACCAAAGCACTGAAGATAAGTACACCTAATTATTCAGCACATATAGGCTTATTCAGTCAAGGGGCGGTGCTATTATTGCCCAAAGCTCTGGGTTAGTTGCTCCAAAATGAGCTCTGATCCTTCAGACCCTTTGTCTTTCTCTTGCACTTGACATGCAGTGAATGTCTACAGCCCCCTCTTACTCAGAGCTGAATATTTGAAGGGTTATGAAAACATTTAAGAGGCACAAGAGTTCTGTTCTTTCTCAGCAGCTTCACGTGAAATGAATTAAACTAGCATTTGCAACTGTGGAGTTTCTTGTTTCCAATTTCCCTTGTCTCTCAATAGCAGTTTTCATCTTTGTATATCTGATAAGAGATTTTAAAAAATACACATTTTTGGTGAAGATATAGTATTCATGTGGGCATCCAGCCATTTCTTTCAGAAGGACAAAAGTACTTTCCTGCAAGCTCTTTAGTTTGCTGTTTGTAGAATAACTTCTTGGCAGATGCTGGTTAATTGATATGCACATTTCCAAGGTCACTTTTTACAGCAAAATAAATATTTCTTTCTGTTCCATTTCTAAATCCCTGCGTTTTCCTCACGCTGATATCTACGACAACAGGACTGTGTGTTTAAAGCATGGGGTCACACTCAATTTTTCGCAAGCATATGACTTTCCTTGAAAAAGGTTTTTGCTGTCTACCCAGCAGTGCACTCTGATGACACACATGACAGCATGAACAGCTTGGGAAGAAAGAGTTGCAGAAATGTGGTGCAAAGAACAAACTCCAATTTGGAAGGATCCTTGCTTGTTGGCAACAAGGTTAATAACCACAAGAAAATCATCACTAAGACATACTGGTCTTCTGATACCCTGCTTAGTAGGATCCTGTTCTATAGCCCCCAGCTCTGGCATTATAAACCCACGACAAAACTCCTCTTGATTTTAACAGGAAGAGTTATGCTAGTTATACTGCTTGCTTTTAAGCACCCTAACAGAGTGTCCTTATATCCAGATCAGATATACGCAATCAACTGGGTTTGTTTAGTTACTTACTGTCCTTTGGGTTTTGCAGCTTACTGTGGCCTGTGATTTACTAGGAGAGGTTCAGCTCCAGTGTCTCCATCACCTCTGAGCAGCTCCTGCTTCCAATCACTTGGTGGTGCTGCAGGAGAACCTGAAGTGGCCCCTCCCAATCTTCCCATGAGGAACTCGTTGTTTCCTCTTTTCTGGAAATGAGTACTAAAAAGAATAGTCAGTCAGGAAGACAGTCAGGAAGACAGTCAGTCAGGAAGGCAACCGACCAAACACTTTGTGCATATTGCAGTACTCCACACCTGTTGTAAAACAGGAGAAGAAACCCCTCAAGACCATGAAGTGCTGGTATCTATACTCAGCACAAGCCAAAACAAACAAACAAACAAACAAAAAAACAAACAAAAAAAACCATCATAAAACAACAGATGCCTTTTAGAGTAAACTGGGCACTATCTTTCGGATTAAAACGTGTCACTTACTGCCACCAACACTGTAGGAGCAGGAAGAGACACCAAATTGGTCATGTGGTGACACGCATTAAACAAAAGGCAATCCATGCCATGACAATCTTCAAATTGCAAGACAAAAAAAGGCAGGCAGTAGAAGAAACAAATATCAGTATACAAGAGATTTATATTCAACATCAACTGCAAGAAGGGAAGTCACTGCCACAGTTCTGACAGACTTTTCTCAGAAATTCAGAAAAGACTCCTCAGCAGAGACAGCAATGACATTTACTGCCTGGGAATTGTGTGGCCAGTTTGTAGCAAGGGAGCTGCCAGGAGCTTCTCCCACGTCTGATGGAGCCAGTGCCCTAAGGAAATTCAGATAAACAGAACACTTATAAATGTTTTGTAAAATTCTGTAGAGATGAAAATGCTGTTGCATAACCTGCAATGTAATTATGTAGGAGAATACAAAATCATATATGTAGGCTATCATCTATTATATTTTCTGTGTGTGTTAGTAGACAGAGTTCTATTAAAACATGGGTGCTTATTTCTAAGACATTAGTGGTACAGGTGATGTTCAAGTCTTGGCTAATCAGAGTGGGAGAAAAATCCTCATGGCAGCTTCTTCTTGACATCTTCTACCTCTCTGATTAGCTCAAAATAGTGAAGTCACCACTCTTAGGAAAGCTGATCAGACAGCTCTGCTAGCAGCCTCTGTGCATGTGGGAGTCAGGATTCCAGCTTTAGTACTGAAACCTGCAATATGCTCTCACCCACACTAAGGCAAATTTTCTTTGCCTGATGCTTTTATGAAGATCAACAACTAAAGGAAACAAACACTGCTCTAAGCTTTGGCAATGGCTAGTCCAAAATCCTTCAGCAAAGAACCAGTCACAAAAACCAGACAATAATTCCCTCGTGCTGACATCCACTTCCAGTCCTTGCTGTAGCAGCAATTCACCTTAGCAGTGTTAAACACATTTCCATCTGTGGGCTGCCAAAACCAGCATTTACTTTGAGCAGAAATGAGCTGACTTTAGAGCACAACAGAACAGTTTTTTCCTTTTCTGTGTGGGTGTTTCTTTACTTGAAAGAAAGCTGTATGAAAGACAAGAAAAGCGTCTTTGATGTGTATGTGCCATTTTAAAATAAAGGCTCCCTCTCAGATACTTAGAATTTTACCAAGAAGCAGCAATTACAGGATTATCTGTTACTTCAAACATGAATACTTTGGATGCTGTTCTTGCCTTGCTTTGTTACATTAATAATTATGTTTTAAGCAGTCTGGGCTTCTTTTTTTTTCATATTTATAAACTGTACTTTGGTATTAAATATGCAATCACAGGATTCCTCACCAAATGGGAAGTTTACTTTCTGTCCTGTTCTAACAAGTTTCAACAGGTAGTTAATTAACATAAAAAATATTTCTTCAGTCCCCTCACAGAAAGAAAGAGGGTAGAAGAGTGATGAATTTCTGAATGAGGTTTTGAGTTTGGCTTTCTTAAGGCCTGATGAAGTAAGTGTGCTTATTCCTCTGTAAAAAATTTGCATTTAAAAATTGAAAAAGCTGTCTTCAAGGCATTCAGAAAATCATGTAAGCACTAAGTAATTCTTATCAGGCAAACTACCGGCTTTCATTAGCATTCATGCCTTGATCAAGAAGATGGGAATTTTTGTTCAAATAGCTGACTGCAGTCTAACTACAACTTCAAATCAAGGCATCCACAGGCTTTTAGAAAAGCTGGTGGTGCAGGCATTGTGGAGGGATGGGTCTGCACTAAGGGACAGAACAGTCAGTTTCTGCCAGGCCACAGTCAAACATTACAGAAACGGGCTCAGCAGTTGCCTTCTGAGGTGTCCTAAATACGCATTGGGATAACAACATGTGCCAAGACCAGGACTCTAGAAAAATGTTTCAGTACTGGAATTTAACATGGAAGAAATTTGGTCATTCTTGTGACTCCTTGGGAAGCCCCAGGAGAGGAGACACACAAATACAAATATCTATAAATCAGACTGGAGTCCAAATGCTGCAAAGGTACTTTAAAGTCACCTCAGCTTTCTTTTATGCACCTTGGTCTGTAAGTTGGACACTATATCTTTCAAAGAATTTTACTGTTATAATAAACACACACAGAGGTTAGGCTGAAAAAAATATGGGGGGTGGAGCAGGAGGTAATTGAACATGTCAAAGGGTAGCTGGTTGGCGTTTTTTTTCTGACAGAGCTATTTCAGAAATACTATGGGTTTCACCGTCTGTAACGTAAAAACCATTTTTCTTCAATATTTTTTAAAGAAAATTGTTTTTCCCCAGAAGGGCAGATGTAACTTAAAAACTCACTTAGAATTTAAAAAAGGATAAAGTATTTAAAAAACCAAATTAAAAAAAAAAAACAAATTTATACAGCATGAGGGACAACTGAGTATATGCTGGTCAAAGCATGCTGACTTTGGAAGCATTCTTTCCTTCTGTTTTTTTTTTTTTTTTTTTTGGTGGTGTTTTGTTTTGGTTTGGGTTTTTTTAAAGAGAACTAAAAATATTCTGTAGTGGTTCAACTCATGAAAAACAAAATATTCTTTATTCACACCACTGGTTCAACCCATGAAAAACAAAATATTCTTTATTCCCACCAACAGTCATAACACCTGTGCAAGCCATAGAAATGGTATTATTCTCTTCTTGATGAAGCTGAGCACACAATAGTCCAGTGACTTACTCAAGATCACATAATAAGTCAATATTATTGCAGAGAATTATTACCTTCCCCTTTCATTGTTAGTGAAAAGTATTAACAGGGCCATCAGAAAAAGCTGTCATCTCATCCTGCCAGTCTTTGTAAGCAAAAAGCCCAAGAGAAACAAGAACTGGAGGTAGATCCTATCAGAGACATCTTGCGTGTACCACACAATTTTTCATTCTGAGAACGGGCTTTTCGTGTTACCATTGATTTCTTAGATGTGTGAAAGCATTGAGCATATCAGAATATTCAGTAATACTTCACATCAGATGGAAGTCTCCTGTGCTTTGGTTGTTCCTTTAGAGATTTCCAAAGCCATATTCCGTTTAAAATATTTCCACCTACGTGAGATTTTACGCTTGTTTACTTGACATGCAAGCCACCAACATCAAAGAAAATGACTCTACAGCTTCCAGCAGGTCCTGTAAAAACAGTTCTCAGCAGAACAGGAAGACAAGGGTATTGAAGAAGAGCTCCTTGGGATGATTACACATGTGCATAGAGAGGAGTTTCATTGTGCTGACATGTAGCTCTGTCTCTCTGCTGTAGTTCTCCCTGTATGTTAAATCTCTGGCCTGCAGGAATAACAGAAAGATATTGACAGAAGGAGGCCTCTGAACTATCTCATCCTGAATCTAGGGAAAAATGGAAACCCTACTATTGGGTGAAACAATGTTCATACAGTTGATTTGCCATGATTGCTGCTTTTGCTGCTAAACAGTACAGATTTCTTGCTATCCCATGAGGTACCTGACATAGACAAACCTCAACTTAATTCCAGATCTGTGCACCATCTACAACCCCAAGATTTTAGTCCCATCCTGGACTCTTCCATTCCACTACTATTTCATCAAGAAGGAGGAATGAAGACTATATTATCTAAACAAATTAAAAGATGACATCTTTTATTCTCCAGCAAAAAGCATGACCATGATGCCTTGTAAGTAGTTTGAGTATTTTTTCTTAAGTTTTCAGTTTGAGCAGGAGGAAAATAATAAGTTTGGATTCTGTAATTCCCTACATGCCTCCCAGAAACACTCCAGTTCTATTCTGACCACAGAAGCCCTTGCTTTCCAACTACAGGCCTGTGTTAGCAAAGCCTGGATAGAAACAAGACTAAAATGAGACCACAACATTAATTTTTATCTTTGACTCTTGGCACTGAAATGTGGGTATAGGGAGATGCCACAAAGCCATTTTGAAAGTAGTTTCCAGAGGAAAAAGCTAAAATCTGGGCTTCATTGCCATTTGTCCTGCAGATAGAGATTTCTAGAGACAGTTTCTCTTCTGAAGTGTTTACAGACTGCAGAGCAGACATGCACTTTGTCTAAACATGCACAAAAAGATGATGGCAGACTGAGGAGCTGATCCTGTTCTGCCAGTGTGCCATTCATATTAGTACAGAACACTTAGTGTATTTTTCCTGCATAAATATTTTGGCTGCCCCATTGAGGTGGGCCAAAGTAGGCAAAGGCTACAAAATGTGCTTTTTTCAGTGGCAGAGCACCCCTTGAGAAAATACCAACATTTGCACTGCCAAAGATTACCATAAAAAAGAACTCAAACAAAAAGACTCCACACAGCTCTGGTACAGTAGGTATTCCTTTTTAACAGGAGTTCTCTTGTGCAAAAATAGTAGACTGGCCTTTCGCATGTCCCAGGAAGGAAGCGTGCACGATACCTGTTTTAGTTCTACATCCCAAAGACAACCATGTGTAAGAAAGATGATATTGCATATCCCTGTGGACTGTGAAGGACTGTGCTGAAGATCAGGACCCAAACTACTGCTAACAAAGCTAATTTAGGAATGGCAGCCAGCTTTCAGAGAAAGGACGAGCACCACTGTGTCAGCACCTCTGCACAGAGCTGCACCAGACGTAAAACGTCACTGAGTTGAGTGGAGCTGCTCAAAATACTTTCCAAAATGCACAGTGTTACCATGGCCAGAACTCCTTGCAAAGCCACACTTCGGTTTTCTATTTTGCCTGATCTGGGCTAAGCTACATTACCCTAAAAATACACAAAAGGAGGCTTTCAACAGTTTACTTTTTGTTACCAGTAATGAGAAAGAATGTCTAAATCTAAGAATAACCATGAAATGAATTCTTGTTGTAACTCCATCCTAATTATTACCTGCCTGCTTGTTATCTGACTCTATGCAGCAAAGAATATGTAATTCAAGACATATTTGAGGCGTGTTTTGAAAATCTTGAAAAATGATGTTCACATGTATCAAAGTCAGTTCTTAAGGGCAGCATCCTGCACTCTTTTCTGAGAACTGCTATGGTTCATCAGTTGTCTGTCAGACCTCTTGTCACACTCAAATGAATTGACAAAAAATCCCATTAAAAAATGCAGAAAAGATGCAGTTTCTTCCTGCAATTTTGTAAATATTAAATCCACACTACACAAAGCAAATTTCAGCAATAAATTCAATAGGGAAACTTACTGGTTGTAACAGACTAGAATTGTGTTCTAATAGAATAATAATTTTCTAATTAATTCATAATTGTATACCACAGCTTTCCTTTTTCATTTTTCAATGGTAAGCAGTAGCCCTCTCTATCCACACATGTTGCATATCAGTGAAAGAAACCTAAGAAATACATACTGATTCACATTTATTGTGAGTGAGCATGAACTATGCCCATCCCTAGCAGTGGGCATACTGCAATCATCCAGAACATGCCAGAGATGTAGCAGAACCACTCCATAGGAACTCCTTTTAGCATGCATCCCTTAGTTGCTTCATCATGGAAATCAGAAGACTGACCAGGAATTCAAGAAAGAAGTTGTGTGCCAGACTTTGGAAAGATATGAGTTTAGAACCTTGTCTGAAAGAAACATCTTCTCTCAGGACCCAGAAACACCATGAGGTCTACTGATTGAAATTTAGCCATAAATACTAAGCATAAGATAACACATGAAAAGAAGAGGCCACCAACCTACCCAATTCCAACATTTGATTAGAAGTATTTGTTTTGAGAATGCAAGAGCCTTCTATTATTACAAAAAAGCTTTTTCCAGCATGTTAGCTGAAATAAAAAAATATCCTATAACTTCACATAAGAGCCAAAGGACTCTGCAAACCTTACAGCCACAGTCTGGGGAAAATTCTCATCAGAGTTCTGCCCACACCTCGTGCCTGAAACATTTATTATTGGAGACTACAGGAATCAGGTACTAAAAAGATCTACTAGACTACCAGAGCCATATCCCTTGCAGACATGTCACAGGAGTGGGTTATCCCTAATTTATCAATATGGAAAAGTTGTCAAAGATTATATCATAACAGAAAACACTGGGGGGAGAAAAATTAAATCTTAAGTCAGAAGCAGCCAACATTGAACCAAAGGCTGAGAGAGAGATTTCAACTGAAGGGTTAGAAGGACCCAAGATGTCCACACACCGAGCTCCAAATGAAAGCAAAGGCTCTTAAGTGACTTAAAAGTTGTTGAAAAACGTACCACAATTTTCCAAGTTATTAGTAAAAACGTGGTCCGAGAATACTAATGCCTTACAAAAGATGAAAAAATACATCATAGATAGCATAGTAAAAATGAGCAACAATAATAAATAGTAAGTAGGAAATCAGCTGAATGTACTCACATGGTAACGAGCTATGATCATACTTTGTATATAGAACAGTATCGACCTGTTCAGTAATTTATTAGTCCTTACTGGGCAATGGTTAACTTATACTAATCATTCTATCAATACTTTTTTATATGAAATGTGAATGAAAAAGTGCTAGTGGCAATCCTGGATATGAGAATAACTCAGTTAACAGGCTGACACAAAAATCCAAGGAAGATCTATAAAACAGGCAGTTGAACATAAATTCATGATGTAAATCTATGAGTTTTCAATTCATTAGTTTTGCTCAGCAGAGTCAAAAATTCATTTTTTAAAATAAAAACAACAAAAAAAAAGATATTTAGAGTAGCATCACACCTAAAGAAAAAGTTATGGCAAAACTCAAGACATAAACAAAATAATAGATTACAGGAACATTCTCCTGTAATTTAGAAATTAGCTACTAATTTTCAGATTAGGAAGAAATAGAACATGGGCCCAACAAACTAAACAAAGAAAATACATGATAGGAGAAAGTAAAGTAACAGTAAGGTGGGAAAATGTGCCAAATTATGTGAGCTAACCAAAGCTAAAGAAGATTAATAGGAGGTTTAAAAGGACTCAACAAACCAAGGGTACCAGGTATTTGAAATACAACAGAGAAAAGGGACAGTAACTTTCTCTGAAAGGGAAAAAAAATTACTTAATTCCACACATGTATAAGTAGCTACTCCAGTGAAAAATAAAAGAAAACCTAGAACACTTTAACAATACAAGGAAACTGAAAACAGGTTCCATTTACGGAAATAGTAAGTTTTGAAATGTATTATGTTTCTTTACTTCTAACACTAACTTCATTATGATAAACTCCATCTCAAAACATAGCAGATAGACAAAGGGTACAGAAATTAGTAGTGGTACTAAAAAACTTCTTCAGAAGTAGAAATAAGTAAGTTTAACACTATCCCCTTGAGAGAAACACTGAAATGATTTAATGCAGTGGGGAAAAGAATGGGTACAAACAGGCAATTGGTAGTGTAGCTATCAGTTTAGAGTAACTATGGCTCCCTTTTCACTGGGCTAAAAGGAAACGCAATCTTCAGTTCATGCTTGTTCACATACAAGTGCTTGGGTCTGTCCTGTAGACACAAGTATGTGCAGCCATAGCATGTGAAGCTTTATTCTTTCCTCTTAACCATTAATATTTCCAAATATTTGGGATTCACTGATGTGATACATGACTGCTGACAATATTAAATGTAGAGCTCTGCATCTTTAGCATTGCATTTTTGTGTCAGTTTTTATGAACAAAAGACTTCTTTCACCTATACTATCTTCTAAAATACCTGGGGATTGACGGAAAGTATGCAGATATCTGTTAATGGAATTATTTTATTATTTATTTCATAAACAGTATAACTGTTATTAAGAAAATATTTATTGGCTATTGCTCAGAATATCTTATTTTTTAGTCTTCTACTATTATTTGAAACAATTTCCAAACTCATTAAGGTGTCCTTATCCACCCAAAAATTGAGGAATTTCTGAACTAACATGACACGAGGGCCACAAGAGCTGGGTCACAAGCAATGTCTTTTACTTTCAAAACAAGCTTCTATTACTGCGGGCACTGATTCAAGCCTCGCCTTAACAGGCAAGAAATGATGAGTGAGTTAACAGCACCGAATTGCCATGCTGAAAGACAAGGGGAACTGTTCTGTGCAGGTGCAAAATTCTGGGGGCTTGAGGCGCATAATGTCAATTCTCATAAGTAATCATCTTCTAACACTGCTATTATTTCAGGTGCTCATCGCTATTTACATGGAAAACAGTTGTCATTATTTCGTCATGTGGCCACTTCAGAGAACTCTATAGGATTTAGATAATGCTTTTAAAAAGTGCATGGATTATTGAATTAAATCAAATTGATTTGTTGCCTTGAGGGAGGGGTGAGAAAAACAACCTTACTGCCATTACTCAGTAAGTTTATTACAGATTGTTCACTAAACAAAAATTACATACTTTGTTTGTATGTTGTTTGACAAACTTGAAACCACAAGTGTTTACATGTGCTGCACACACACACTTTTGGGTTTTAATAGCTGGTTGACAAGAGATTAAAGGCAGAAATATGGCATTTTATTAAAGCAAACATATCAGTATGCCTACCATGATAAAATGATCTAGTTTTCTTCAGACACAAAAGTTTCTGTTGAGTGATACCTTTGAAATTCCTTGAGGGCACCCTATTATTCACTTTCCTCAGCAGAGAGCAGCTGCAAATGGTCTCCAATTTTCAAAGAGTATTGCCTGGTCATTCTTTACTGTCAAAATGAAGAAGAGCATAAAAGTTAAGTCAATAAAGTAATATGAAATGCTTAATATAAAAATTCAAGAATGAATGATTAACCATTAAAAACTTACAGTAGCTATTTCAGCCAGGAAAAAAAATTAACATTTCCCTTGAAACCTATTAACACTCCTTGTAAACAATATTCTTTCTTGAAATATATGACCTTTCCTAATGCTCTCCATACACATGGCATTTTTCTTATATCCACTTTACCTTCACTGATATGCAGCTGAATTCCTCAGGAGAGGCTGTTTAGAGCCCCTTCCTCTGATGCACTGAAAAAAAATGTATTCTTTTATTGCATTCCCCTTCACAAATACACCTAACCTTCAGCTTTAGATCTTAAAATCCTTTCCTCATCCGAGTCGTGTGACCTGTTGTAGTTGTTGACATGCCACCGCCATTCCAGCCACAGTCAAGTGTCAAGCATAAAATTAATCTCATTCATTTGAGCCACTGATAGCTACATGTATGTACAGCTTTAAAAATACACACTTCCCTGCTGCATATAACTGAACAGTACTTTTAAAAGTCACATAGCTGTCTTAATTTCTAAGTCTTAATGAAAGATGGGGTGACTGCTGAGCACCGGGCACTGCCTGCACATCCTGCTGCACAGAAGTCAGAGTACACGATCCAGTTTTTAGGAAAATAGCAATTCTCTCATTTCTGAGCTTGCTCAGCCACTAACTTTTCCTTAAGTGCTGAATGTGTTAGCAAGGTATTGTGAAGGTGACCCCGGAAAAAAAATTATATGGAAAATGCCTGTATTTTGCCTTCGAGACTGCCAGATGTATTGATCTAAAACTACCAAAAGACAACTTTAAGAGTACACACAGGATTAGAACCTGAGATTCCAGAGTCTCCACAGTGACAATGTAAGCCAACGCATGACCTACAATGTTAAGGTGATTTGTAGCTTGCTTGAAGCAATTACATCATTAGAAAGTGTTTATGACTAAAATGATTCAAACAAACAATGATGGAATCAGAAGGTGCACAGCAAAAGTGAGTGCCTATGCTGGGTAAAGTCATAGTATAAATTGAAAAAGATGGGAAAAGGGGAGAGTGACCATCAGGGCTGGCTTCCTATGGCTTGCTCACAGTACATAGGTAACTCTCGCCGTGACTATGGCTTCTCCTTCTATTTCTCCTTCTTACTGAGTTATGGGAACAGATCAATGACCCAACATTCCATGCACAGCAGTACATCACAGCGACCATGACTACAGCAGATTTCTGAATTTCATGCCTACTGGACTTTGCATGTAGTGTCTGACACAAGAAAAGTCACTTGTAGATAGCTTTAGTTAGATCATCACCAGCGTTTTGGGAAGGCAACATTAGAGAAACACTGCCTAGAAAAGTCAAGGCTTGGAAAACAAAATCAACAATAATAAATAATACCACCAGTAAATCAAAATCCTTCCATTAGGAAAATACTCTCTAGAAAGCACAGGAGATCTCAACTCAGGTAACCCAGTGGACTAGTACATGGAGATCCACTTGTAGTTGCAGCAACTCTAGAAGGCTGAATAATACAGATATCATCATTCAAGAGGATAACTTCATTCCGACTTTAGACACAGGTGTCTAAATACATATCTAAAGACAGATGCAGACATATCCTAATAAGATTTCAGGGCCCTTCAAGATTAGGCTGTACAGGGCTCTGAGCAACCTGGTCTAGTGGAAGGTCATGGCAGGGGCGTTGTAACTAGATGATCTTTAAGGTCCTTTCCAACCCAAACCATTCTGTGATTCTATGATTCTAAGATTTCTGGTTATCCAGGAAACTGGAATTCCCACTTCACTAAATGCCTGTGAAATAAACATAGAATCTGTGCTAAAAAATACATAAACCAGGGATCATAAGTCACACATCAAAATGTAGTATTTGGAAACCTGCACTAAATACAGGGAAACACTGTGTGGCCTGAACCCACACCAAAATACTTAATCACAAGTCTGACTTACACATATCAATAAGCAACTCGAGCAACCTCCCTGAAATGCTGCTCAAATGTTTCTCTGAATAATGGGAAGATCCATCTACATTCTTCTCTGTACAACAAAACGTGGTCAAAGGAACATCACCTCACACCAGGTCTACAGAAGTCAGTGAACTGAAATGAACTGTGCATTAAAAAGTCTAAAGCAAAGCTCTGTTTCTGTGTTACAAACCTTTATGGAAATAATTAGTAAGTAGATGTTAAGTAGATCTTTCAATATTGCGATTTAGAAATGTGAAAGCCACAAACGTTACTGATGGATATTGCATTTGAAGTCACATTTAAAGCAAGAATGGTATAATCTGCTTCGTAACTGGTGAATCCTTTGATCTAGTGCTGTAGTGTTACAGCATTTACTCTAATAATCTCAGAAATACATGCTTTACATATACTCTGACTTCAAATAGAAATGGTAGGAACATCTGCTATTAAAAGCCATAAAAGACTTCTCCACAAAGCTAGGGAAAAAAAAATCAGTGAGGTGCTGAATTTAATAAGAACATTTTAATCAAAGTAGTCTTAATTCAAAGTAACAAAAGTGAGGACTGGTCAGACAGGCTCACACGAGCCTATAGAAAAGCTTGCATCTCTGCTTAAACTAACATACTTTGACAAGTCTCATTGAAATTTCTAGCTCTTAGATTAAAAAAATAAGTTTTAGTTTCTTTATTTTTCTGACAGGAATCTCAGTTTTCGTGGTTTGAGATCATTAAAGATTGCCCCTCCCCCAAAAAAATTATTAAGGCCACACAGTTCAGACACTTTTTGCTGATTACCCTGATAAAGTTCTTTATCAGCTGGCCTTAGTGAGAACCACCATGACTGGTTAGGCTAGCCAATAATTTCAGATTTCTTGTTGCAGTAAGAAATTAAATTCACCTGTGAAGTAGATACCTAATTAGAGTAAGTGGGATTGGATCATATATATATAGTAAAACAGTGAGCAGCTCAGACATATTTATTCCTTAAACTTCACAAAATTTAGTAAAGCTTTAAAGTGTAAGGTCATTGAAATCACTACACACAGATGGACACTTGCAACAGAGGAAGCCCCAAAAGTAAGACACAGGATGTGGTAGGGCAGCAAATAGACAAAACACTCTAATAAAAAGCAAGGCAGATTTAGCAGCGATATGTGGTAATAATAAATTACATATGGCTCCTAAATGGAATGGAATACAAGTTAGAGACTTGCTAGTGAAGTCATATGAAAACTTAAAAGCAAACCAGACAGTAAGGATCAGATACATCTGAATAAAAGTAGATGTGGATGATGTAGACATATACATCTGAGCTCACTATGTAACGATCCTCTTATAGACAATGGTCTTCTACCTATGAAGTAGAAGCACATGTCCAAAAAAACACATCTTGTCAGAGTTCTTACTGTTACTACTTCTCCTTACACAATAGAGTAAAAGAAAGCACCCAGCACACAGTTGTAACAAAATAACTGTTCTCAAAAATTGCTTTTGTACCTTTACTTATCTTCTTGAAGACATGCTAAATACCATCTACACTAAATAAAAGGTAAGACTAAAAGCTAATGTAAATCATCCTTTTCTGAAAATTTCTAACTCAGACTTACTTCTCCCAGAAGAAATCAGTTGGTCAGGCACGAGTACTCAAGATCATTTTATTTGTTTGTTTGCTTGCTAGTTTCAAATGCACGCTTTTTTCTAGATGAAACTTCCATGAGTTCTACATAAAAAATAAATTGCATCCCTTAAAACATATTATTGGCATCTAATTTGTGTTCATTAATTTAATTCCTACAGATGATTTTACTTACAAAGGGATATTATAGAAATTAGGTGATGAAAAATGTTAACAGTCTGCTGTGGTTTATTTGATATGATATCCTGTGATAAGCAGCAGAAACCTTCTATATTTGAATTATGTTCCACTGCCAATCAGACCATGTCCATCAGTGAAAAGAGCAGCACTCATTCTACTGTTGTCTAAATCAAAATGGAGTTGTCACAGAATATTTCTGAGCATTTATTATTACTAGGAATTTACTGCAAGCAAATTATGCTCCCAATGCACTGTCTATATACTTATTGTCATTTAGCAGATGGCCACTACCAAGAACGATGAGAGTATGAATAGCTTGGGCATGTTTGGGCATTCTATTCTATTCTTTTTGATGACACACCTTTATATTGTTTTGTCACACAGGCATTTACCATTTGGTGTCCTTCTAAAAGCCCCAAATCTCAGAACACTCTATGAGGTCTTCTCATTTTAAGTCAAAATCATGCTTTTGGAGGATATGGGCTGACATGTGAATTCAGATTGTGTGGCACCAGCAGGGACATTGCTCTGCAGTAGATGCTACAGATGTCTAGGCAGCCCTGAAAAACTAATAGCAGAAGTCCCTGTAAGAATTTTTTAGGACCCTAGTAAAATTCTCATCAAATATTCCTGTAGTTGAGACAGTACAGTTCAATCTTGATGAGTGCCATTTTAGCTTGTCTTCCTCTATGCAATAATTTAGGCTTTAAATTTGCCTCTGCAATGAATCATGGGGCCCAATTCAGGAACAACATGATTGCATTCAATGAAACATCACTGTTCTAACATACATTTCAGATGAGAAACAAATCTCTAAGACACAGAACATACAGATCTTGAATCACACTAACCTTAAGCACAGACTATTTCATTACATTTTCATAGTACCTCTCCACCACAGCAAAAGCACTCATAATTTGAAAGAGCATCTACAAAATGAAACAGTCCCAGAAGGAGGCACAATTCTATATGGTGGTGTTTTACCCTAAGCTTTCTTCAGTCAGTCTCATAAAAGCATAGGAGAAACTTCTCTTCCACGAAGATTCAGTTCATAGGCTTTTGTAGAAAATCATTGAGAACTGTCCTGATAGAGGGTGACACCTTGATCACACATTGACACGTTAAATTGCATCCCATTTTCTCAAATCATAAATGAAAAGAGCGGTTGCATTCCACAGTCTCTGAATTCTTTCAAGACAGCTCAGCAATCTACAAGTGAAAGGTAGGATAAATTATTACAGGACACTTCTCAGTATGGCTGTTCTAAATCAAATGCTGTCAAATAATTTTTAACTTTCTTTGATCTGCACTCAATCTCTGTGTTCTTTGCTGACCTATAGCACAGACTCTCCTTGACTTACACTCCTTTCTTTTTCAGTCTCTCTGCTCATAAACTTTTATTTTCCCTTTTTTATCATGTACATGTAGAAATAAATATTAAAAAACAAACAAACAACACCAGCAAAAAACAAAACAAAACAACAAAAAAAAAAAACCTGGATCCAATGGCTTGGTTACTTTTATTTTATAGTTGCTTTAAAAAAACCCCACCAACCTAGTAAGTGTGGTAAGTGTGGTAAGAACCTAAAAAGAAATGAGAAAAAGTTAGGAAGTTAAATAATCTTGCAAGAAGGAAAAATTTGGGCTGAGAAAGTATTCTCCCTAAGGTGTTTTATGGTTATAGGAAGCACATCACACAAACTCTGCATCTGATAGCTTCTACAATATATTTTACAATATTAATATTAAATTAATATACAATATTAATGAGGATAAATAAATGAGAGCAAAAGAGGAAACGATATGGACACAGAGTAAGATAAAATGACGCAGATTAAGAAATGGCATACTGAAATTTAATCCAGAGTAAATGCTGACAGTATTAATTGTGATTGCTGCTGAAATGGTCCTAGGGACTCCAGCGCAGGGTCTTATTGCATTACACACTGCATTGTATTGCATGAACAAATACCAGACATGAAAGACGTTCCACTGTCTTGCTAGTGTGTGTAATAGACGAGTATGTGGACAAACTGACAAAGAGAGAGAGCACAAGGTAACAGGGGACTTG